>NC_051862.1:23938283-24585783 GCF_015732765.1 Culex quinquefasciatus | reverse complement strand
TTTTGTATTTTTGTATTTTTGTGTTGTATTTTGTATTTTTTGTATTTTGTATTTTTGTATTTTTTGTATTTTTGTATTTTTGTATTTTTGTATTTTGTATTTTGTATTTTTTGTATTTTGTATTTTATATTTTTGTATTTTTGTATTTTGTATTTTTGTATTTTGTATTTTTGTATTTTTGTATTTTTGTATTTTTGTATTTTTTGTATTTTGTATTTTTGTATTTTTTGTATTTTTTGTATTTTTGTATTTTTGTATTTTGTATTTTGTATTTTTTGTATTTTTGTATTTTTATTTTGTATTTTTGTATTTTGTATTTTGTATTTTGTATTTTTTGTATTTTTGTATTTTTGTATTTTTGTATTTTTGTATTTTTTTGTATTTTGTATTTTTGTATTTTTTGTATTTTTTGTATTTTGTATTTTTGTATTTTTGTATTTTTGTATTTTGTATTTTTGTATTTTTGTATTTTTTGTATTTTTTGTATTTTTTGTATTTTTGTATTTTTGTATTTTTGTATTTTTGTATTTTGTATTTTTTGTATTTTTTGTATTTTTGTATTTTTATATTTGTATTTTTGTATTTTGTATTTTTGTATTTTTTGTATTTTTTTGTATTTTTGTATTTTGTATTTTGTATTTTTTGTATTTTTGTATTTTGTATTTTGTATTTTTGTATTTTTGTATTTTTTGTATTTTTGTATTTTGTATTTTTGTATTTTTGTATTTTTGTATTTTGTATTTTGTATTTTGTATTTTTTGTATTTTTGTATTTTGTATTTTTGTATTTTGTATTTTTGTATTTTTGTATTTTTTGTATTTTTGTATTTTTATTTTGTATTTTTTGTATTTTTGTATTTTTTGTATTTTGTATTTTTGTATTTTGTATTTGTATTTTGTATTTTTGTATTTTTTGTATTTTTTTGTATTTTTGTATTTTTGTATTTTTGTATTTTGTATTTTTGTATTTTTATATTTTGTATTTTTGTATTTTGTATTTTTGTATTTTTTGTATTTTGTATTTTGTATTTTTGTATTTTTTTGTATTTTTGTATTTTGTATTTTTGTATTTTGTATTTTGTATTTTTGTATTTTGTATTTTGTATTTTTGTATTTTTGTATTTTTGTATTTTTGTATTTTGTATTTTTGTATTTTTGTATTTTTGTATTTTTGTATTTTTGTATTTTGTATTTTGTATTTTTTGTATTTTGTATTTTATATTTTATTTTGTATTTTTGTATTTTTGTATTTTGTATTTTTGTATTTTGTATTTTTTTGTATTTTGTATTTTGTATTTTTTATTTTTGTATTTTTATTTTTGTATTTTTGTATTTTTATTTTGTATTTTGTATTTTGTATTTTTGTATTTTTGTATTTTTTGTATTTTGTATTTTGTATTTTTTGTATTTTTGTATTTTGTATTTTGTATTTTTGTATTTTTGTATTTTTGTATTTTGTATTTTGTATTTTTGTATTTTTGTATTTTTGTATTTTGTATTTTTTGTATTTTTTGTATTTTTGTATTTTGTATTTTTTTTGTATTTTGTATTTTTGTATTTTTGTATTTTGTATTTTTTATATTTTTGTATTTTTTGTATTTTGTATTTTTGTATTTTGTATTTTTGTATTTTGTATTTTTGTATTTTTGTATTTTGTATTTTTGTATTTTGTATTTTGTATTTTTGTATTTTTTGTATTTTTGTATTTTGTATTTTGTATTTTGTATTTTGTATTTTTGTATTTTGTATTTTTTGTATTTTTATTTTTTGTATTTTTTATTTTTGTATTTTTGTATTTTTGTATTTTGTATTTTGTATTTTGTATTTTTGTATTTTTGTATTTTTTTGTATTTTGTATTTTGTATTTTTGTATTTTTGTATTTTTTATTTTTGTATTTTGTATTTTGTATTTTTTGTATTTTGTATTTTTGTATTTTGTATTTTTTGTATTTTGTATTTTTGTATTTTTATATTTTTGTATTTTGTATTTTTGTATTTTTGTATTTTTGTATTTTGTATTTTGTATTTTTGTATTTTGTATTTTGTATTTTGTATTTTTGTATTTTTGTATTTTGTATTTTTGTATTTTGTATTTTTGTATTTTTTGTATTTTGTATTTTGTATTTTTGTATTTTGTATTTTTGTATTTTTGTATTTTTTGTATTTTTGTATTTTTGTATTTTGTATTTTTGTATTTTTGTATTTTGTATTTTGTATTTTTGTATTTTGTATTTTTGTATTTTGTATTTTTTGTATTTTTGTATTTTGTATTTTTGTATTTTTGTATTTTTGTATTTTTGTATTTTTGTATTTTGTATTTTTGTATTTTTGTATTTTTTATATTTTGTATTTTGTATTTTTGTATTTTTGTATTTTTGTATTTTGTATTTTGTATTTTTGTATTTTTGTATTTTTGTATTTTTGTATTTTTTGTATTTTGTATTTTTGTATTTTGTATTTTGTATTTTGTATTTTTTGTATTTTGTATTTTTTTTGTATTTTTGTATTTTGTATTTTGTATTTTTGTATTTTTGTATTTTTGTATTTTTGTATTTTTGTATTTTGTATTTTTGTATTTTGTATTTTTGTATTTTATATTTTTGTATTTTTGTATTTTTGTATTTTGTATTTTGTATTTTTGTATTTTGTATTTTTGTATTTTGTATTTTGTATTTTTGTATTTTTGTATTTTGTATTTTGTATTTTTGTATTTTTGTATTTTTGTATTTTTGTATTTTGTATTTTGTATTTTTGTATTTTTTGTATTTTTGTATTTTTGTATTTTTGTATTTTTGTATTTTTGTATTTTTGTATTTTTGTATTTTTGTATTTTTGTATTTTGTATTTTTTGTATTTTGTATTTTTGTATTTTGTATTTTTGTATTTTGTATTTTTGTATTTTTGTATTTTTGTATTTTTGTATTTTTGTATTTTGTATTTTGTATTTTGTATTTTTGTATTTTTGTATTTTTGTATTTTTGTATTTTTGTATTTTGTATTTTTGTATTTTGTATTTTTGTATTTTGTATTTTTGTATTTTTGTATTTTTGTATTTTGTATTTTTGTATTTTTGTATTTTTGTATTTTGTATTTTTGTATTTTGTATTTTGTATTTTGTATTTTTTGTGTTTTGTATTTTTGTATTTTGTATTTTGTATTTTGTATTTTTTGTATTTTGTATTTTGTATTTTGTATTTTGTATTTTGTATTTTTGTATTTTATTTTGTATTTTTGTATTTTGTATTTTTGTATTTTTGTATTTTGTATTTTTTGTATTTTTGTTTTTGTATTTTTTGTATTTTGTATTTTTGTATTTTGTATTTTTTGTATTTTTGTATTTTTGTATTTTTGTATTTTTGTATTTTTGTATTTTTGTATTTTTGTATTTTGTATTTTGTATTTTGTATTTTTGTATTTTTGTATTTTTGTATTTTTGTATTTTTGCATTTTTGTATTTTTGTATTTTTGAAGAAATGGTTTTTCTTATTGAAAAAAAAAATTAAACTGGAATATTAGCTAAACAAAAATCTTACCTTCAGATTTCAAGATTCTTAGTGAAATAAGGTTGTTTTGTTTGAATTAATTACTATTTTTTCTACACTGTTCTTCATATTATTTATTTATTTATTTTTTGCATAATCAGTTATCGCAACTTTTTATGATTTATAAATTTTTTAATTTCACTTATTTCCTCCATCCTTAACGGAATCGATCCCACACTTCACTCTTAAAATTTTTCGCACGATTATTTTCCTTCTCCCTTATATTGCAACATCATCTGTAGTCATCAGACGTGCCAAATTAGAACACTCCTGCTCCGAAACGTGCGATTTGCCACAATCAACCAATGCTGCTGCGTCGTCCACTGCCGCAGCCTGATTTTCTCAATGTACTCAAAAAGTATCAAATTTCTGTGCTTCTATTCGATGTTCCTCGGAGTTGGCCCACAAAAGTTGCTATTTTTAATTCTGCAAATTCGTTTTCCATCAAAAACCGGGAAAATTCCTCACCATGCGTCTCCACCGACTTAAGTCACACTCACACAATTAATAATCCATCATCGGCCGATGCCAGGTGGTTTCCTCTCTCTCTTTCACACTCACTGAACCCCCAAAAGAAGCACTCAATTAAAAATAAATTTCCCACGGCGACACTCCGACAAACGTCCAGCAGCAGTAAATATAATAAACACACGAAGGAAAAACCACGAGCGAGCACATGGAACCGGTTTGCCGGAGCCGGCGAAAAACACGTCCACTCGCGACGACGGCCGAAACGACTCTGTCTGCCGCTGCTGATCGAAATCGGAACGACCCGAACCCGACGACGGCGGGTGTGCAGCAGCACCAGCGCGCGGCAAAGGAAAATGTGGGTTTGGTGAGGAAAATGTATTTTTAAAATTTTTTTATTTTTCATTTAAAAAATATTAATTCATTTATCTCGTTAATTTTACCTAACACTTTTGCCATCTATTTTTAACTGATTAAAGAATAGTTTCCAACTTATTTTTTTCCTTATTTTTGAAAAAAAAAGTCAAATCCAGTGAATCAAAAATTATATACATGTAAATAATTATATGTCGATATATCGACAAGATATGTGAATGTTGATGAAAATTATTTAAATAAATTCTATTTGTTTTTAAGAATTTTAAAGTACTTCTAGCCTAAATACAGATTTTAGGCGAAGATATTCGGAACGCCATCTTCGCTTAAAAAAGAGTGCCATGGCAAGACAGACACACTGGTATTTAAAGGTACAGTCTAAACTCGATTATCTGAAGCCTCGATTATCCGAGGTTCCGATTATCCAAAGGATGGTATAGTACTGCGGATAATCGAATCACGAACATTTTTTTTTCTTTTTCTTGTTTTAAACATCAAATTAGAGTTCTGCAACCCCATTTTAGTCAAATTTGAATAGTTGATTGCCTATTAAATGATAAAATGCATTTTTTCAATATTTCAACACCGCCATATTGGCCGCCATCTTGGATTTAAAAGTTTTAAATCACGTTAACGTGGTTTACAATAAAAGCTCGACAATAAAACATTAGGCATCGAAAAAAAAATCGTGATTCGATTATCCGAAGTGTAATTTTTCCGAGGCCTTCGGATAATCGAGTCTGGACTGTATTAATTTTCCATTCTGTTATTTTTGGTAGGGAAAAGTAGGCCGTTTCGTTTCTTCAGAAGGACAGGAAAAGTTGTCAGTTTCACAGCGGAATTGCAAAAAATACTTTTGCAAAACAACCAACGCGCCATGGCTTTCTTAGGACCTTTTGAAAACATAGCGAGAAATAAAGTTTAGTTCCGCCATTGAAAAATGGATCAATTATTGTCAAGATATCGTCAGATTTATAATTAAGATTATTTTGGCGACTTTTCGGCATAAGAGCAATTTTCTACGAAATCTGTTTTTTTTTAATTTAATATTTTTATATTTTAATCCAGCTGAAACTTTTTTGGTGCCTTCGGTATGCCCAAAGTAGCCATTTTGCATCATTAGTTTGTCCATATAATTTTCCATACAAATTTGGCAGCTGTCCATACAAAAATGATATATGAAAATTCAACAATCTGCATCTTTTGAAGGATTTTTTTGAACGATTTGGAGTCTAAGGCAAAATTGTACACGGTAATTTTTTTTGTGATTTTTAATTCCACTTTTTGTCACTAAAACTTATAAAAATATTTGTACCAGCCTAATCAAATATTAAAAAATATTACAAATACAACAGCTGCAAAGTTTCAAAATTCTAGTTCGAAAATTTGAATTTAAGAATTAAGAAATTCAAAACATCATAAAAACCGTCATCAGGGGTGACATTGGGTCTGTAGGGTGAGATTGGGTCAAACAAATTTCAGCATGAAAGAATCTCATCCCCAGACCCAATGTCACCCCTGATGACGGTACAATAATAATTTATAAATTAAATATTATTTTTTTTAAAACTAGACATTTTCCCAAAATTTGGATCACTAACCTAAAATATGACTGTAATCTACGCAAAATTTTAAAATTCCGTGGTCCCTGAGTCTTAACAAATTAAATTTAAGAATTTAAGAATTTAAATTTAAAATTTAAAATTTAAGAATTTAAGTTTAAATTTAAGAATTTAAGAATTTAAGAATTTAAGAATTTAAGAATTTAAGAATTTAAGAATTTAGGAATTTAGGAAATTAAGAATTTAAAATTTAAGAATTAAAAAATGTAAGAATTGCAGAATTTTAGAATTTAAGAGTTTAAGGATTTTCAAAAAAGGAAGGAAATATTATTATCGTGAAATTTGTGAGATTTTGAATAGAATTATTTTCAAATTAAACTTTTATGAAATTTTATCGCTGAAAATTCCAGGTTTTCCCAAACTTTTTCAGAAATCGCCATGTAAGTATTGTTACTCAAATGTTTCTATTTTTTATCATTTCTTTTGATAAGGTTTCAAATCTTCTTTCTTTTAAGCTCATCCAAAAGAACCTTTCCAAAAATATACAACATATCCGGGCTTCTTTCAAAACCATCCCAACCCAAAAATTGAAACCTAAGTTTGTTCAAAGTGAGGTTTATTTTGAAGTCATCTATCAATTCAATTCATTTTGACAACAATTCAGTAAATTATTAAAAATGATCCCGAAATTTCCCATCAAATTCAGTGCCCAGCACTCATCTCCTGCACTTTAGCACGCAGCAAAACCACGTTCTCCGCGTACACGGAAATCGTCAGAAAGTAACTGTACCAGTCCAACCACTGTCCGACAATTTTGTTCGGATGCAGCTCGGAAAATCGCCGAATAAACTGCTGCAGCATGTTCAACTTGTTGGCGTTGCTCGTGTCCTCGCCGCAAACCTTGTCCTGCATCATCCGGACATTCTTGACGGCTGCCGCGGGAAAGGGCCGCTTCTTCAGCAGGCGCCACGCCTTCCCCTCCGGTCCGCGGTCACAGACCACGCACTCGCACGGAAAGTGCAGGGTTGGTACTGGGGATCGCTCGGAGTCCCACCAGGGTGGCGAGTAGTAGCAGAAGATGGGTTCGCCTTTGCGAACGGGTCGGATGAGGGCGATCTTGTAGCGGCCCGAGTGGAGGATTCCGACGGCGTTCGGGTCGCACGAGTGGTTGCAGATGCTGTTTACGGGGGAGAGGAAGCCGACTACGAAGTCTTCGTCGCCGGTTACGGATACCGACACTAGTGAGACGGACATCCGGTGGTATTTGAGCAGGGAGGTGAAGAAGAACCATTTTAACGGTTCGGTGTTGACGAGCGAGCTGAGTGCGGGGTTTGTGAGGAGTAGAACGTAGTAAACGCAAGCGCCGAACATGTTGACGATTTCGAGTTCCGGATCGAGGTACGGTTTGGTGTTGTGGTAGGCTTTGAACACATCCAAACGGTTGAGATTGTTGAAGTCTTGGGCTAGGGGATTGGCTACGGTGGTGACCTCTGGCACACAATAGTCCATCATGGCCTGTAGATCGTCCTCGAATTGGGTTAAGCCGTAGAAGAACATTCTGGCGTGAACCATTTTCGAGATTTGCGTCACGACGTACAGCTTGGTCGCCACGGCGCACTCGAACCGATGGTAGAGCTTCCAGCTAAGCTCGAGACATTCTTCGCTGCAGTACATGAAGAACGGGCACTTTGGGCAGGGGATCAAGATGTTGGCAAAGTCTCCCCCGCATTGGTTGCAGTTCTGGTAGATCAGGTTGTAATCGACGTCACAGAGTTCGCACTTTTCATCGCAGATGATGTCTCCGGTTGAAGTCCCTTTCGGCGATCAATCCCCGGCCAAACTTTGCGTCATGGCTCATGGCGATCCCTCTGGCCAGAAAGGGAATCTTGGGGTTCGTGTCCACGTTTATGCCCATCCGGGGACATGGAACCGTACCCTTCGAGTTTCCTCTGACAATTTGCTGCTTGCACTCGGACTCCCGTTCCAGCAGCTTCGGCATCAACTCTTCCGGATAGTTGTGCTTCTTGGCCAGATCGATGTTGTACAGTGCAAACTCGTACTCGCCCTGCTTGAGCTGAACGGCCGATCTGCAAAACACCCAATAAAAAGCCGTTAATCCTAACCTCAAACCGATCACGTGGCACTCCTTACCGATTGGCGTACGCCATCCCCAGCTGGTCCGTGTCCGGTTCCGCAAAAGCCAAACTCTTGTTGTAGCACTCCAACGCTTGCTCGTATTTACCCTCGGCGTACAGGCCATTGCCCGCGTTCCGATACTCGACGGCCTTCTCGTTGGACTTGCCCACTTCCGGAATGCGCTGCAGGCGACCCTTCTCTTCGACGATCATCAGAGTCACCAGGGGGCCACCCTTTTCCAGAAAGTCCGGGAACCGGTCCCGAATCCGCTTCAGATGGCGGAGCGCCTTCTGAAAGCTTTGCTCCATGGTCGCGACGGTTCTTGACTGTTAATGGTCCAGGTTTTACCGCGAAAATGTTATTGACCCCAAACTTTTTACACCCTTACCAAAAATCATGATTTTTTGAATTCCAAATCCCACTTTTCATACGATTTTTTCAGTTAAACCCATATAACCATTTTTATGGTTGTAGTACCTGAACTCAAAAAATCGTATGAAAAGTGGGATTTGGAACTCAAAAAATCATGATTTTTGGTAAGGGTGTACAACTGTCAAAAAGGTAGTACATTCAAAATCATTCCCCTTTTTGGCGGGAAAGTTCCGCGTAGATTAGTGAAAGTGATCCACGCAACCATGGTTCTGGAGGCGGAAATCGACGAGTTCGTGCGGAACATGGAGGCCGGCAAGGAGGGCCCGTACGATGGCATCAAGTGGCTGTTTCCGCCGGAACTGGAGGCGCGCCGGGCGGACCTTACCGAGTATCGGGACGTGATCGACGCACGGTTCGGCTCGCTGGTGTACATCTCCGAGTTGGTCAAGAAGTCGAAGACGGCGGCCGAGTGCCGCCAGGCCGGGAACCAGCGCTTTACGGTGAAACGCTGGCACAGCGCACTGCTCAACTACAACGAGGGCCTGTGCTTTGCGGAACCCGGCTCGGAGGAGCTGGGACTGGCGTACGCGAATCGGTGAGGGGTTGGCGTGCGTGGTTTGGTTGAGGTTAGGTTTAACGACATTTTTGGCCTTTGCAGGTCGGCCGTTTACTTCGAGCAAGGCGATTACGAGCTGGCGCTTCATAACATCGACTTGGCCAAGAGGCACAACTATCCGGAACGGTTGATGGCGAAGCTGTTGGATCGGGAGGCGGAATGTAAGCGCAAGATTGAAAATGGCCAGTCGAAGGGTATCGTTCCGGCGCTTCGGATGGGCATCAACGTGGAGATTAACCCAAAGATTCCCTTCTTGGCCAAAGGGATCGGAATGAAGCAATATCCGGGGCTGGGTCGAGGTTTGATCGCGTTGAAGGACTTCCAGCCGGGGGACGTGATACTGGACGAGAAGCCTGAGTTGTGCGCGGTCAGCTTCAACAACAATTTCAGCTATCACTACTGCTTCCACTGCGGTTCCGAGTTCCAGACCAGTCTGATTCCGTGTCCAAAGTGTACGAACCATATGTACTGCAGCGAGAGTTGCCTGGAAACGGACTGGAAGCAGGCCCACCGATTCGAGTGTGCCGTGGCCATGAAGCTGTTCAACATTTCGCTCACAAGCGCGTCCTACGGACGGTTGATCGGTCGGCTGTTCTTCTACGGGCTGACCGCATTCGGCGACAACGTACAACAAATGATGACCTGGTGCGAGCAGAACTACGACACCGGTTCCGACCCACTGCAGATCGATTTCAGCACCGAACGCGACCCCCTCAAGATCTTCAAGGCTCTCCACAGCACCAAAGTGAAGCCCAACCCGCAGTTCGAGCACGACTTCAAGCTCGTCACCGCCTGTTACTACCAAATCTACCTGAAGAGTCCCCAAGTCCAAGCCATTTTCCGCAAACGCACCCATCGCAACTTTATGCTCCGCTGTCTCCATCACTACGCCCTCGTGACCTGGACGCTGCAATCCGACACGCCCCGCCCACCCGGAGTCAGCACCATCACCCCCATCACCAGCCTCCTGAACCATTCCTGTGACCCAAACGCCCTCACCGTGATCCACTCCGGCCGCATCGTAACCGTCATCCTGCGCCCCGTTCGCGAGGGCGCCCAGATCTTCACCTCGTACGGGCGCGGCTGGTGGGACCCCAAACTGGCCGACTACGAACTGACCTCGTTCGCCTGCCAGTGCGTCGTGTGCGGAAATCACCCGCCCGGCCAAAAGTGGCGCGCAGCACTGCAACGAGCGGACGTCCCCAAGCAGATGTTGCTGGAAGTGTCCCAGATCGCGAAGTTGGTGGAACGGCCGGGTATAGTCGACGCGGCCAAGATGGACGCCATGAAGCAGTTCATCAAGCGGCACACCCGCGCCTATCCGCTGCCGGCGCTCGGGGAGATCGTGCGGCTGTACGCGGTATTTCTCGAGGATGCCATTCAGTCGGAGAACGAGACTCGCGAGCGGCTCACCGTACGGGCGGAACTTTTGGGCGATTGAATGGTAGAGTTGCCACAGTCTTGGCATAGTGTTACTTTTTCTTGACTCTTGGCGTTGTTTCTCATTATTAATATTTGCTGACGAACAGCATTCTTGCTTTATATCAAATAAATTAAAGAAATACATCGAATTTGGTTTACATTTTATTTAACCCAATTGAGAATAACGTGACAGAAAACCTGTATTTATGTTTTATTTAGTTCAGTAGGTCAGTTACAAAAAAAATCAAATTATTTTCAAGGTTTTCCTTCGAATATCCCGAGTGAACAAAATGCAAGCCATAGTCAATTGTCCTCAGCCCAAGCACGCGCACGTTCCAGCGCCTCAACGTCGGTGCGGTTCATCGCCACCAGCAGCATTCGGTACGTGTCCAGCACCGTCCCAAAGTTCCGCTCGGGATAGTGGCGGGCGTGTTTTTTGATAAACTGCTTCAGCGCGTTCAGCTTGGCCGCATTGTTAAAGTCCATCCGGAGGGCGATGTCGTGCAGCTTCTGCAAGTCATCGACCGCGCCAAGCGGAAAGTCACGATCAATTAGCGCACGCCAACGGCGCCCGGCCGGACCACGGTCACAATACACGCAGCGGCACGTGAAGGGAGTTTTGTTTCCGGATTCCTCCTCCCACCAAACCGGCCCGTACGAGGTGAAGATCTGTTCCCCACGGCGAACCGGCCGAAGCAGGACCACTTTGATGGTGCCAGAACAGATGAACGTGGCCGCGTGCGGGTCACACGAGTGGTTGATCAGGCTGTCGATCGGGGTAAGCGTTCCGATGGCACGACCCCGGGCGTCGATAGAATACGAAGCCATGGAGAACCCGATACGAATGTACTGCAGCAGCGATCGCAGGAAGAACCGGCGTTGGGGTTCGGTGCGAATGATTGAGTTGACCGCAGGGTTCTTCAGATACATGACGTAATAGCCGCAAGCTAAAATTTTGAAAAAGTGGTCATTCTCGGAATCCACGGCCGGCTGGGTGTTGTGATAGGCCTTGAATAGCTCCAGTCGGTTGGGGTTGGTGTAGTCCAGGTCAAGGGGGTTGAATTTGCCGTTGATCTCCTTCTCGCAGTATTTCATCATGGCTCGCAAATCTTCATCAAACTGCGTCAAGCCGTAGAAAAACAGTCTCGGATGCATCATCGACGAAAGACTCGAAACGCTGTACAGCTTGGTCACCACACAGCACTCGAATCGATGGAACAGATTCCAGTTCTGCTCGAGGCACTCCTGGCAGCAGTACATCATGAACGGGCAAGTTGGGCAAGGGATCAAGCTGTAGTTGAATCGAGAGCTGCAGTGATTGCAGTTCCGGTACGACAAATTAAAGTCAACTCCACACAGTTCGGATTTCTCCTCCAAAATTATGTCTCCCGGGTTGAAGTCCTTCTCAGCGATCAATCCCCGGCCAAACTTGGGTTCATAGTTCATTCCGATGCCGTCGGCCAGAAATGGAATCCTCGGATTGGTGTCCACGTTGACGCTCATCCGCGTCCGCGGAGTCGCGTTTTTGGAGCGACCTCCGGCAATGCGCTGCTTGCAGTTGAGCTCTCTGGCCAGCAATTTCGGCATTAGCTTCTCCGGGTAGTTGTTCTTCTTGGCCAGATCGATGTTGAGCAGGGCAAACTCGTACTCGTCCTGCTCGTAGTAAACGGCCGAACTAAAAATCAAAAAACGCCGTTAAACCCCTAACCTCAAAACCAAGCCACGTGTGCCACTTACCGATTGGCGTAACCCATCGCGAGCTGGTCCGAGTTCGGGTCCGCGAAGCAGATGCTCTCGTTGTAGCAGGCTAGCGCGTCCTGGAACTTCCGGTCCAGAAAGTGCCGATTACCGACGTTGCGCAGTTTGGCCGCTTTAGCGCTGCACTTGTGCATTTCGGTCACGTTCTGCGACCGGATGGTTTCGGTGACGGATTTTAGAAACTCTTGCAGGGTCGCTTCGCGGTCCACCTTGCCGGCGTTGAATCGCTGGCTGTAGATGCACGCCAACGGCCAGATGGCGGACCGGTCGTTCTTCGGATGGGCCATTGCGATCGTTTGCGGACTTTCAAAGATATTTAGCAAAGAAGCTTGCTGCTTTTATGAACTGCAGCAGACGAAATCAATGACCTTACTGTTATACTTCCCGCCAAAAAGTTTACGCAATCTTGATTTGATTTGAACACGCAAACGGAATTTAACCCAACTGTGTTTGATTTCTTGCAGGTGTGTAGCTCGTGCCAGCTGTCGTTTGTATAACAGTTGAGGTGGCGCCAAAACAAAAACAAAACTGGATCCATCCTGCCGATCCTGCCTGAAACGTATCGGAACCCTCGCCATGAACGAATCCCCAACGGTAACCCGACTGCAGGACAACTTCTGCGACAACTTGATACGTGGCGGCGGCAACGTGTTCGATCGCAGCCTGAAGGAGAATGAGGTTCTGCAACTGGTCGAGCGCGATGGCCAGTTGGACAGCGTTCAGGAGCTGGGAAAGTGCAACTCGACGGCGGCCACACTCCGGACCACCGCGAATCGGCTCTACCGGGAGAGACAATTCGACGACGCGTTGATCTGTTACAACGAGAGCATCTGCTACGCTGAGCCGGGCTCGGACCAGCTGGGAATGGCGTATGGCAATCGGTAGGTGGCACGTGGCTAGGTTTTGAGGTTATGGTATAACGGCTTTTTGTTCCGCAGGTCGGCCGTTTACTACGAGCAGGGCGAGTTCGAGTTGGCCCTGTACAACATCGATCTGGCCAAGAGGAACAACTATCCGGAGAGGCTGCTGCGGAAGCTGCTGGCCCGGGAGCTCAACTGCAAGCAGCAGATTGCCGCAGGCCATTCGAAGGGCACGGTACCCTGTCCGCGGATGGACATTAATGTGGACACTAATCCGAGGATTCCCTTCTTGGCAAAAGGGATCGTGATGACCTATGATCCAAAGTTTGGCCGAGGATTGTACGCCGAAAGGGAGTTCAACCCGGGGGACATCATTATCAACGAAAAACTTGAACTGTGTGGCCTTGATTACGGCTATGTCTACCGACACTGCAATCAATGCGGTTCTGATGTTAGCTACAGCTTGATTCCTTGCCCAGCTTGTACATTCTGCATGTACTGCAGCGAGGAATGTCTCGAGCTGAATTGGAAGTTCTTCCATCGATTTGAGTGCGGCGTAGCCACCAAACTCTGCAGCGTTTCCTGCATTACAGACATGCTGTTTGTAAGATTGTTCCTTTACGGATTGTCGCAGTTTGGAGATGACCTGCAGGCCATGATGGAGTTCTGCGAGCCAGAGGTCACTGAGCTATCAAATCCTCTCAAGCTTGACTACACCAATCTCAACCGGTTGGAGGTGTTCAAGGTAGAGATGGGCTTATTTGAGCGAACCGTTCTTATGAACCGGCTCAAGCTAAAGAACGAATGAGCGACCGCTCAGAAAAAATGAGCGGCGGTTCATTTTGTGAACCGGTTCTTTTCAAAGAACCGTCAAATCAAAGAGCGAATCGAAGAACGAACCGAACGAAAGCGAATGAGCGAGAGCGAATGAACGGAAAGAACGAACGGAGCGCTTGATTAGCGTCGCTCGCGCCGTCGTCGACGTCGTCGAACGGCGTCGTTTTCGCTCACTCTTTCGTTATTTCGCTCTCGCTCATTCGCTCTCGTTCGGTTCGTTCTTCCACGCGCTGGTGCCCAGTCAAATCAATCCGAATTCTGAAACGGAATCTAATTAGAATCGTATACAAATTCCGTTTCAAACGCAACAACCGGTTCCGTGTTCGAACCGGTTGTTGCGTTTGAAACGGAATTTGTATACGATTCTAATTAGATTCCGTTTCAGGATTCGGATTGATTTGACTGGGTGGTGACGGTGCTGTTGAGAAAAGAGGGGAAACTAGGTTGTCACCGGTAAGAATTGTTCCAACATTATGGCGCACTTTATGCTTGTTGCTAGCCTGTGTCGGGGCGCCTGTGATTTTGAATCAGCTGACTGTCGCCAGATGTTGCATGATCTCATTATGTTAATATCGATAGATTTCTCAAATGTTATGTACATGTAGTTGTTACACGCATTCGAACATAACTCGTATGCTAGTTTGCGGTTTTAATCCATGTATTTCCATGTATCCATGTTTGTGATTAAAAATGTAATTTACCACAGCACATCACACAAACTTGGTACTCTTTTGTGGTAATTGTTCAATAGTTTTCATAAGGCATTTGTTCAGATCTTCTTTTTTGACGCTTGTTTTGATCATTTTTTTGCTGTCATGAATAAAAGTTGCATTTCAAGACTATTTTATCAAGTGCAGCAAAACGCTACCTCAAATATGCCTGTTACTGAACACCAAATAAAATCTATTGTTTCACAAAATAATGGGAAGATAATTATCAAAACGATAATTCAGCTTACTTTTCATTACTTTAAACGATTAAAGCAATAATTTGGTTGAAAATATTCTCTTCTGAATAAAATTCAAGTTTGTTTACCTCTCTATGAAAAAAGTTTTAGATATTTGTGGATTTCAGAGATCAATGTTTTTCTCCTTTTTCATATAAAACGTTTATATTTGAAATGCTTTCCAAAAAAGGATAAAGCAAATCGACGATTTTCTATGTTTTATGGAAGATCTCCAATCTGCTCAGAATAAGTGCGATGAAAACATATATTTTTGAATTATCAATCAACAAAAATCATACGAAGTGTGATCATGGACACTCCATTGGTCGTTTAAAAAATCTAAATACCTTAAGCAGATGCATTCCAGTCTATTTTCTGACTTTGAGCGAAATGAGCGGATGAGCCGTTCAAAAGAGCCGCTCATTTAAATGAGCGAACGAAAATGAGCGGCTCACAGAAATGAGCGGTTTTGCCCACCACTAGTTCAAGGCGATGCACAATACCAAGCCACGCGTTGGTGTGGACGACAATGAAGATGTTGTGAAATGCACCGCCGCGTGTTATTACGTCGTATTCCTAAACAACCCTGTGGTCAACTCGATCATCAGCACCGCAGCCCATCGACAATTTTTCCATCAATCTCTGCTGCGGTACACTCGTGTGGCTTTAGCATTAATGACGTCCTGCGTCAACACCTACGGCCAAACGATTAACGTAATTCGTCCGATCGGCAGCCTGTTCAACCATTCCTGCGACCCGAACGCGACTATGGTCGTCGATTCCGGTGGCGCCAAGGTGATTTTGCTGCGACCGCTTGGTAAAGGCGAGCAGATCTTCATCTCCAACGGACCGACCTGGTGGCTCCCGGAAGTGTCCAAAGCGTTGCACTTCAAGTGCCAGTGCGTTGCGTGCGACCAAAGACCGAGAGGTCGCGAGTGGCGCAAGCCGATGGAGCGGCCGCTACCCCCGAAGGCACGGCAGGACATTCAAACTCTGCAGGCGATCATACGGTGGGAGAACCCCAACAATGCCGCCAGATTGAACGCGATTCAGCAGTTTGTCAAGCGATACACGCACTTGCACCCCCAGGAGAAGGACAACGATCTTGGACTTTGTAGAATCAACAACTTTCCCTGGTGTGACTTGAGTCAGAAATCTAAAATTTTCCAAGATTGCCGGAGCAGGAACGGAAAATAGTATTTAAGGTGGAAATGGTTAAACGTGTCTTGTTAAAACCTGCATGAACGAAAAAAAACGAAACGAAACTATTGGCACTACGCCCCCCGGGGCATGGCCTTCCTCTAACGTGGGATTTCTGCTCCAGCGCCTCTGACGAGACAGGAGAAACCGGGACCGACGTTTTACTTCACCATCCGATAGAAGCTCAGTGGATAAGGCGGGAATCGAACCCGCGTCTCATAGCATCATCGGGATCGGCAGCCGAAGCCGCTACCCCTGCGCCACGAGACCCACTGCATGAACATTTATCGGAAATAAAGGTAGGTATTTTTTTCATTACGTATAAGGTTATTTTATTTATTTCGGGTTTTTCCACTGCAGTCATCTCCGAGCTGTTCGGCGCCACAACCCACCCTCGGAAAGTCTCGGAATCTAAGCTAAATCCGGCGCTGCGGTTTTGAAGATCAGCCAAGTTATCTGCAGGTGCCGAGCAAATGCTGCGGACTGTGGATTTGCAGATTTGCGCGAGACGTTTATGCACAGCATCACCGTGCATTCAGTTCGTGTGCAATAATCAGGGCTACGATTTCGCCAAAATGACGAAGACGACTCCTCTGGAACTTATTAATCGCGGACTCGAAACGGAATCGACTAAGTTTATTCACGCTTATCTCGGAACTTACGGAAGCGCAGAACGAAGATGTCCGTGCGTATGCCGCAACGTCACCGTCAGTCCCAATACCGTATCGGCCATACCACCGAGCACTCACTGTCTCTCTCTGGTATTCACCCCAATCCTGTTTGCGAATAATTCATTAAGATACGACGCTCTCCATCTAGGTCCTCGACAGAGTAGACTAATGAAATGAAAGTCCAGCGGAAAGTGTTAATTATAATAGTTCTAAATTGGAAGCCCTACAGGCTCTCAAATGTATCGTTGAATGTTGTTACACTAATAAATGCAAAAAGTCCTTGTTTGATTCTTATTTCTTTGATTCCTCCTAATTCAAATATCTGTGATCCGATCCTGTTAAATAATGTCATCAATTAATTAGTGCTCATAACGTTTGATAAGATTGTTTCTTCACACGGTTCTCCTCCACGTATGGCCAACTGGACATATTTCTCGAAAAATCTTGAACTAGTAACTGGTATGACGTATGACCAACTGGCAAATAGAGAAGCTGACCAATCAACCGGTCCTGGGCCAACTTGCGTTGTCTTCCTCCCTGCCTTATTTTTTTTTCGGAGGCCGCTAGGACGACTTCCCAATAATGGTCCTCTCTTCTTGGTTTCAACAAAGCAATAAGCCCCAACGGCCTGCTCAGGCTAAACCATGGTACCTGGTTAATCCACGGAATTGCGTCGGTCTTCTCAAAAATCTACGTGGCGTTCCACCGTTGCGTCGCGCCTCGATGCGGGGTTGAAGATCATCGGCCAGTACGGTTTGCGCAACAAGCGCGTCCACCATCGGAGTGCTGGATGAGTCCCGCATGAACTTCGATTACGTGCTCGACCTGTTCAACTTGCCAAGTCCATCTGCGTTCTGGTCCGCCAGCGGTACATCGATTTCCCGGTCATCGGCGGTGGCCGTCCAGGACGCGCCAAAGAGAGAACATGTGAAAAGGCCAGGGGTGGCCGCGGCGCCGGAGGAGGAGGATTCAGCTTGTTGCTCTCAGTGCTTCGATGGTGCGTGCGCCGGTGTTTCGAGCTTTAACTGTATTGAAACCGTTAAAACCAGGAGTTCTCGGAACGATACGACCTCGGCCAAACCGGAACCGGTCACATCACGTGCGTTTGTTCGTCCACCTCGGATGACGAGTTCTACATGATTGACCAGACCGCCAAGGGGTTTCCGTTCTACGATCCGGCCATCGAAGGTTGCTCCCACGTTTGTGGTCAACGTGAACGAATTCTACGCGCACAACAAATTTTGTCTGCCAAAGCTAAGCGAGGCGTTGATTGATATGCGTGACTTCAAGCTACTGAACCACGAGCCGCATATTTGCAAGCAGTTGAATTGTTCTCTCTGACCGCATCTCCGTACGTTCCAGGCGGTCCACTCCGGGTCGCAAAATCAAACCGCTCAAGCAGAACCACCCGGAAGCGATCGACCAGTTTCGCCGGGCGGTAATTCTTATGAAAGGTGGGAAATTAAACTCAGAAACACACGATTTTTGGTTAGGGTGTAACAACATTTTTCATTTGACAGCGCCATCTTTCAAATTTTGCACGTACTCATAAAAGGCTTTTTTAAAATTGTGAGAATAGCGTAATAAAAGAACGCTCCCTAAATCAACAAGTATCCGCCATATTGTAGAATCGTTCCGCGCAGTAAGAAAGTGATTTTCCGTAAAAAAGGCAGCAAAAAAGCAAAAAAAAGCGAAAAGATGGATCGTGTTGAGAAACAGAAATCAGCAAGCAACGAAGATAAAAAAAAGTGAGTATGAGACTAAAAAAGTCATTGCGTCATCCTCTTTCACCGTTCTTAAAAATAAAATCCAGACTTTTTTTTTATAAGTTCCTACAAAACAAATTTATACACTCCCACTGCAATTTTTATACACTCCCACTGCAATTTTTACACACATTGCAAATTTATACACCCACTGCTAATTTTTACACACATTGTAAATTTATACACTCCCACTGCAATTTTTACACACATTGCAAATTTATACACCCCCTGCTAATTTTTACACACATTGCAAATTTATACACCCACTGCTAATTTTTACACACATTGTAAATTTATACACTCCCACTGCAATTTTTACACACATTGCAAATTTATACACCCCCTGCTAATGTTTACACACATTGCAAATTTATACACCCACTGCTAATTTTTACACACATTGTAAATTTATACACTCCCACTGCAATTTTTACACACAATGCAAATTTATACACTCCCACTGCAATTTTTACACACATTGCAAATTTATACACCCCCTGCTAATTTTTACACACATTGCAAATTTATACACCCACTGCTTTTACACACATTGCAAATTTATACACTCCCACTGCAATTTTTACACACATTGCAAATTTATACACCCACTGCTAATTTTTACACACATTGCAAATTTAAACACTCCCACTGCAATTTTTATACACATTGCAAATTTATACACACCCACTGCTAATTTTTACACACATTGTAAATTTATACACTCCCACTGCAATTTTTACACACATTGCAAATTTATACACCCCCTGCTAATTTTTACACACATTGCAAATTTATACACTCCCACTGCAATTTATACCTTTCGTATTTATACACCCCCTTCAAATTTAAACACTCCTTTTTTAAACCCCCTGCACTTTGCATATGGGACAGGTTAAAAAGATAAACAGTTGCTTTTCTCGATAAATTTTGAAGATTTTTTCATACATATCTTTAAGTGGTCAAAATGAGCTCAAATTTGGATTTTAGCCTAATGATGGATCAATCTTCGATTTCAAGGGGAAGCCCCACAAAAGCCCGGATTAGGACCACCCTTATAATCACCTACCAACTCTACCATCATGCGACCCATCGTTAGTTAGATAATCGAAAGTCCTTTCAAATTAGCCTAAAACATCGAGATCTGTCAACCCTATCAACAGTTATGAGCACTTAAGTGATATTTATGTACATTTTTGAAGCCGGATCTGACTTTAATGTATGTAAACTATGTCCGGATCCATAATCCAACCCATCGTTAGTTAGGTAATCAAAAGACCTTTCCAATGAGTCCAAAACATTGAAGATCTGACAACCCTATCAAAAGTTATTAGCACTAGTGTTATTCATACACTTTTTGGAGGCCGGATCTCAGATATTTCAATGAAAATGACGTCCGGGACCATCTTGCAACCTGTTATTAGTTAGATAATTGAAAGACCTTTCAAATGAGCCTAAAACATTGAAGATCTGACAACCCTATAAAAAGTTATTAGCACTTAAGTGTTATTTATACACTTTTTGGAGGCCAGATTTCAGATATTTTGATAAAAATACTGTCTGAATCTTCCATGCGAACTATCGTTGGATAGGGTTTGATGAGCTGAATGTGAGGAAGGCACCAACCTCCTAAAGGTGGATTAAGTAACGTTTTTAATATTTTATTTGTTTAGGTTCTAAAGTGTTAAATTTGTCAACCCATTTTTTTGTTAGCTTTCTATTTTAAAATTAAATTTTTGAAGTTTTGAAAAAATAATAAAACAATTTTTTTTCTTAATTATAGCCTAATTAATGTCCTGTCCATATGTACAGTCGCACAAGATCAAGAGGTGGACGAAATAACGGTTGCCGCGGGAGAACTCGTTCTGCCATACGGAATATCGGATAAATGGCTGTGGGTGCGGTCACAAAATGATTTGGGAGTTTACCCACGCGAATTGCTTGTTCCGGCCCAGGAGGGAACATTCTTTCAATACCCTGAGGACAAGAAGTGTCCTTTCTGTGGGATACTCGTGACCAAATTAAGTTACGAAACTCACGTCCGCAAATTTCCAGGAGGTGAATGTTTGAGTGAGGAGCTGAAATGTACAAAATGTTTGAAAATTCTAAAGAGTAAACATGGTTTTAGAAATCATCAATGTGAAAATCTTGATTTTACTTCTAAGTTTTGTTTTTATTGTAAAAAAGAGTTCTTTTCTAGACAAACACTAAAAAAACACATGATGAAAAATACTTGTATGCTTAGATGCCAAAATTGTTATAATCCTTGCACAAGTTGTTATTCTCCAGATTTTTGATGATCCAATTTATGATAAGTTAATAGTAAATGAATCATTAGTTAAAAAGAATTTATTAAATTGTATAACGATAAGGTTAATTTTAAGAAAAAAATCGGAAACAGGAAATTTTTCTATTACTTTGTTAAACATATGCGCTATGAAAACAAAGATAATCAAATGTTTATTATCTTATTGGAGATTATAAACGAGGTAATTCTACATTATTTGAATAATTATTCAAGAGGTAATCAATTTTATAATTTAAATTTCAGAGAATGGTACCATTTGAATATCTACAAGAAGAAAATGTGCTGTTTCTAGTGTTTGCGAGGTTGCAATTTAGATTAGCCTTAGAACTTAAAAACAATATTTTGCGAACAGTATCAATGGCTTGGGGTTTGGATTTAAAAAATGTTAGCGGTATTGAAAGGTAATTTTTCAATTTAAAATAAAATGGATCTCCAATGAAAGGCCGAATCTCAAAAGGCCGAATCTCAAAAGGCCGAATTTCTCGAAAGGAAGAATTTGCATAAGGCCGAATCTCATAAGGCAAACCTTCCCAAATAGGCGGAAACGCATTCCGAACTGTCCGTAGTAATAGTTCAACCACAGAGAACAGACAACTGGTCAAACAGGCTAGAACTTGTGTGAAAACACTGCAGCACAATCAATATGTGTTGCATACAGCCGTCCCCTAACATGACAGTTTTCGTGAGTTGCGCATATCCACCAACAGATGGCAACTGGGCCTCGTCGGAGTCCGCCCATTAAATACGCAACTCAAAATTGGAATGGGAAATTTTTTTTTCGTGACGGCTTTCGCGGCACGCTCCCTTCAACTGTTCGAGACTAATATTTTAACGTGGCGTATCTCAAAACAAGTTTTTAAACAAAATGATTCCAGAATGCTTATTTTGTCGTTTTAAACCGAAACGAAGCAAAAACTATAATAATTTTAACTATTCGCCATTTTCAAATGTTTGGCTAGATAATATCAAAAGCCGCCATCTTAGGCCCACTGGGTTCACAAAACGGGGTACGCTCAGTTTGTATGGGAACTGTCAACATGCTCCCGGGCTGGTTGCATACAATCTTGCACTCAAAACTTTACGTAGTCTACGCCATTCCGGTTATTTTAGTGACATAACTACTTTGACTTTTTTTGGAGTTCCTGGAAAAGCAGTGTTGGAATTCGAGCGAGAAGAAAGAAAGCATTTCTCGCTCGCGAACGAGGGAGAGAACTTGTAGTACTTTTCTCTTCTCGCTCGCGCTCGCATTTTCGTTCGCGTTCTCGCTCTCGACGCGAGCGCCTCTGGCTATCCGTTCGTCCCAAGCTAGCAATTTGTTTATCAGGCTTATGAATACGAACCAGGCGATGGTATAAAGGTGTAACTTCAATCGCTGTGTTGTTTTTTGTTCGTTTCTAACACGTTCAACTTCTCGCGAACGGGCAATTCTGGCTCGCGAGAAAGCCCGTTCGCGAGCGGAGGAGAGCACGGGCAATCGGTGAGTTTCTCTCGGCAGCTCGAGACTCGCGGCGAGAACTCGAGAGAGAGAAATTTTTCTCGCGAGAGCGCGATAATACCAACACTGTGGAAAAGTCTTGAAAAAGTCGGGAGTTTGAAAATGGGATTTGAGTGGTCACCCTGAAAACATACAGTGTCTACCAGAAATTCAAAAACTAAAATATTCTTTAATTTCTAAAATAAAGATTTCGAAAACTTAAAAAGTATAAAGTTTTATGTTTTAAAATTCTTACATTCTAAAATTATTATTTAAAAATTTTTAAACAAAAAAAAAGGAATTTTAACAGTTCTAACATTGTAATAACCTAAAACTTTACATGCCAAAAATTCTTATAATTTAATTTTTATTTTTCAAAATTCTTAGGTTCTTAACTTTTAATAATAATTTTTGCCTTCCTCACCTTACTGAGGAAAGGCTATAAAATCACTCGAAAAATGAACTTCTTAATTTGATTTCGTAGACCCACCATCACGTATGCCTATCGACTAAGAATCATGTTCTGAGCAAATGTCTGTGTGGATGTGTGTAGGTGGGTGGACAAAAAATTGTCACTCGATTATCTCCGGACTGGATGAACGGCTTTTGACCGTATTAGTCTCATTCGATCCGTCTTGGGGTCCCATAGGTCTCTATTTAAAATGAGCAAGTTTAGTTAAGTACTTCAAAAGTTATGCTAAAAAACGATTTTGGCGTATGTCCGGAAGATTGTAAAAAGGGTGATTTTTGCAAGAAATCCTATCATGTTATACATTTTCAGAAAGGTATTTATGAGCTCAAAGCATTGAAGATCTGACAACCCTATCAAAAGTTATTAGCACTTAAGTGTTATTTATACACTTTTTGGAGGCCGGATCTCAGATATTTTAGTAAAAATGATGTCCGGGTCCATCATGCGACCTGTCGTTAGTTAGATAATCGAAATACCTTTCAAATGAGCCTAAAACATTGAAGATCTGACAACCCTATAAAAAGTTATTAGCACTTAAGTGTTATTTATACACTTTTTGAAGGCCGGATCTCAGATATTGTGTTAGAAATAAATATTGTCTGAATCTTCCATGCGTACTAATTTATAAAAAAATACTAATCATTTTTCTGATTTTTTTTGTAAGAATAATAACAGCAATCAAGTTATAAGCGTACTTAGATAAGAAATAACACTAAATAAGGAATGAAATTTTAAATTCATTAACTTTAAATTAAGAACCTTTCAATTAGTATAAATTTGCCAATTTGAAAAATAAACATTGAACATTAAAAGCATTGTTTTGCTTTTGATTTCTTTTAAAAGACTAATTGTTTTTGTTTCCACTCTGAATCAAAATAATGAGCCTAATTTTTTAAATTATTACCAAAAAAATATCATTTAAAAAAAATATCTTACAAATTTTATTTATAACAAGCCTTACCCGACAAACTTTGTTCTGCATTTTTTTTTCATTTGTTGACGTTTTTTAGTTTTTGCTTATTCAGCCTCCTGTGATCAAAATATGATTTTACGTAACTTTCTCCATACAATTTGCCGATGCTCCGGAACCGGTTCCAGAGTGGCCAAAGTGTCAATTAGTTATCGTAAGAACCTTCCTTGGGCTTATACGAACCCTACGCAACAAAAAGCGCCTCAATCCTACGCTCCGTATTGAACTGATTTGCGTTCGAACAAAACCGTCGAAATTTTGTATATATATAGATGGTTGATATTGTGTTTTCCTTTAATTTATATTTCAATATATAAATAGAGTGGTCACCCTGATTTTAAATACAAAATTCATTCTGCTTTTTGAGACGTTCCGCCTACTGAGCAATAGACAAAACTCTGCCTTTCCAGATTCTGCTTTTGAGTTTTGGCCTTTAGAAGCAATCCTAATAGAATAAAATATTAAAATAAGAATCATCAGTCTACACACAGCACTGAAATTAGAAAACTATAAATCAAACGGCGGCCAGAAACGAACCCGTTCGTCATCTCCCTGTCGTCACGTCGACCAAGACGGCCACGGAGGCTACCTCGCCACACCTGCCAGATCCGGCCCTCCCTGTCGCCACCGATGCTACCATACCACAGTCGCCTGTAAACAACGGGACCCTCAAGGCGAAACTTGATTCAATCACAGATTTTGACAATTTTCTCGGTTTCAATAATGAAGATGATTTAGATTTGGAAATCTTCAATTCTGCAAGTTAAAAAAAAAACAAAATTATTATAATACATAAGTATTGTTAGTTACAGGACGGCGGAACCATCACGGTGATAACCTCGCCACACCTGCCAGATCCGGCCCTCCCTGTCGTCACGTCGACCAAGACGGCCACGGAGACTATCTCAACACAACTGCAAGTTCCGGCCCTCCCTGTCGTCACGTCGACCAAGACGGCCACGGAGGCTACCTCGCCACACCTTCCAGTTCCGACCCTCCCTGCCGTCACGATGACCAAGACGGCCACGGAGGCTACCTCGCCACACCTTCCAGTTCCGACCCTCCCTGCCGTCACGATGACCAAGACGGCCACGGAGGCTACCCCGTCACACCTGCCAGATCCGGCCCTCCCTGCCGTCACGATGACCAAGACGGCCACGGAGGCTACCTCGCCACACCTTCCAGTTCCGACCCTCCCTGTCGTCACGTCGACCAAGACGGCCACGGAGGCTACCTCGCCACACCTTCCAGTTCCGACTCTCCTGTCGTCACGTCGACCAAGACGGCCACGGAGACTATCTCAACACAACTGCAAGTTCCGGCCCTCCCTGTCGTCACGTCGACCAAGACGGCCACGGAGGCTACCTCGCCACAACTGCAAGTTCCGGCCCTCCCTGTCGTCACGTCGACCAAGACGGCCACGGAGGCTACCTCGCCACACCTTCCAGTTCCGACTCTCCTGTCGTCACGTCGACCAAGACGGCCACGGAGACTATCTCAACACAACTGCAAGTTCCGGCCCTCCCTGTCGTCACGTCGACCAAGACGGCCACGGAGGCTACCTCGCCACACCTTCCAGTTCCGACCCTCCCTGCCGTCACGATGACCAAGACGGCCACGGAGGCTACCTCGCCACACCTTCCAGTTCCGACCCTCCCTGCCGTCACGATGACCAAGACGGCCACGGAGGCTACCCCGTCACACCTGCCAGATCCGGCCCTCCCTGCCGTCACGATGACCAAGACGGCCACGGAGGCTACCTCGCCACACCTTCCAGTTCCGACTCTCCCTGTCGTCACGTCGACCAAGACGGCCACGGAGACTATCTCAACACAACTGCAAGTTCCGGCCCTCCCTGTCGTCACGTCGACCAAGACGGCCACGGAGGCTACCTCGCCACACCTTCCAGTTCCGACCCTCCCTGCCGTCACGATGACCAAGACGGCCACGGAGGCTACCCCGTCACACCTGCCAGATCCGGCCCTCCCTGCCGTCACGATGACCAAGACGGCCACGGAGGCTACCTCGCCACACCTTCCAGTTCCGGCCCTCCCTGTCGTCACGTCGACCAAGACGGCCACGGAGACTATCTCAACACAACTGCAAGTTCCGGCCCTCCCTGTCGTCACGTCGACCAAGACGGCCACGGAGGCTACCTCGCCACAACTGCAAGTTCCGGCCCTCCCTGTCGTCACGTCGACCAAGACGGCCACGGAGGCTACCTCGCCACACCTTCCAGTTCCGACTCTCCCTGTCGTCACGTCGACCAAGACGGCCACGGAGACTATCTCAACACAACTGCAAGTTCCGGCCCTCCCTGTCGTCACGTCGACCAAGACGGCCACGGAGGCTACCTCGCCACACCTTCCAGTTCCGACCCTCCCTGTCGTCACGTCGACCAAGACGGCCACGGAGGCTACCTCGCCACACCTTCCAGTTCCGACCCTCCCTGCCGTCACGATGACCAAGACGGCCACGGAGGCTACCCCGTCACACCTGCCAGATCCGGCCCTCCCTGCCGTCACGATGACCAAGACGGCCACGGAGGCTACCTCGCCACACCTTCCAGTTCCGACCCTCCCTGTCGTCACGTCGACCAAGACGGCCACGGAGGCTACCTCGCCACACCTTCCAGTTCCGACTCTCCCTGTCGTCACGTCGACCAAGACGGCCACGGAGACTATCTCAACACAACTGCAAGTTCCGGCCCTCCCTGTCGTCACGTCGACCAAGACGGCCACGGAGGCTACCTCGCCACACCTTCCAGTTCCGACCCTCCCTGCCGTCACGATGACCAAGACGGCCACGGAGGCTACCTCGCCACACCTTCCAGTTCCGACCCTCCCTGCCGTCACGATGACCAAGACGGCCACGGAGGCTACCCCGTCACACCTGCCAGATCCGGCCCTCCCTGCCGTCACGATGACCAAGACGGCCACGGAGGCTACCTCGCCACACCTTCCAGTTCCGACCCTCCCTGTCGTCACGTCGACCAAGACGGCCACGGAGGCTACCTCGCCACACCTTCCAGATCCGGCCCTCCCTGTCGTCACGTCGACCAAGACGGCCACGGAGACTATCTCAACACAACTGCAAGTTCCGGCCCTCCCTGTCGTCACGTCGACCAAGACGGCCACGGAGGCTACCTCGCCACACCTGCCAGATCCGGCCCTCCCTGTCGTCACGTCGACCAAGACGGCCACGGAGACTATCTCAACACAACTGCAAGTTCCGGCCCTCCCTGTCGTCACGTCGACCAAGACGGCCACGGAGGCTACCTCGCCACACCTTCCAGTTCCGACCCTCCCTGCCGTCACGATGACCAAGACGGCCACGGAGGCTACCTCGCCACACCTTCCAGTTCCGACCCTCCCTGCCGTCACGATGACCAAGACGGCCACGGAGGCTACCCGTCACACCTGCCAGATCCGGCCCTCCCTGCCGTCACGATGACCAAGACGGCCACGGAGGCTACCTCGCCACACCTTCCAGTTCCGACCCTCCCTGTCGTCACGTCGACCAAGACGGCCACGGAGGCTACCTCGCCACACCTTCCAGTTCCGACTCTCCCTGTCGTCACGTCGACCAAGACGGCCACGGAGGCTACCTCGCCACACCTTCCAGTTCCGACCCTCCCTGTCGTCACGTCGACCAAGACGGCCACGGAGGCTACCTCGTCACACCTGCCAGATCCGGCCCTCCCACACCTTCCAGATCCGGCCCTCCCTGCTCCAAAAAAAGTAAAAAAAAAGAAACCAAAAACATGCGATAATTGCGGCAAAGTTCTTTGTGATACCACATCTTTACGTCAGCATAAAAATAAGTGTTTGAATATTTATCCGTATAAGTGCAACGTGTGTGGAAAAGGATTTGGCACAACAGAATGGATTGAAATATCATTTAAAAACCCATAACAACTCCTCTTCCGAATAAAAATAAAGAGGAAAAGAATGTATAAATTTAGTCTCTTTTAAAAAATCAACAAAAAAATCACAAGACCAAAACAACGTAGTACCTGTCGCTGTCAAAACATTTGCGTTAGACTCTGTAAGTTTTGTCTGATTTCCTATAATCTCAAATCACCTTTCTCGGAGCCAACGGTTAGCTGTCTTAGGGCATCTCCACCGCAGGGACCTAATTGCGTTGCAAAGCTAATTTGGCACCCGCGTCAAGCCCACCGCGGTACTTGTGCGAGAGCTAATTTAGGTTCGAGTTCATCCGTGTTCATCGAATCTAAACAAAACTCAGGTTAGCTCCGGGATCTTCCTGGAGCTAATCGTCTGACGGATGGTTTTTTCAAGCAACACAATGTAATTAGGCCAATGTGAGTTTGTAAACAAAGAGTTTATCCTGCTCACGTCAGTAAATGTTTACATTAGGAGTGATGATTGATTTTTCGATTTCAATTCTTCGAGTTTGGAGATATTTTTCCTCCTGTGCAGCAAGTTAACGCATGAAAAATTACTTTTGGCCACCTTTCGGCAATCTGGGGTGATGCAGTTTAGTTTTTGAGGTCAGATTGGGGCTGTGTTTGATTAATTTTGGTCAACGCATTGTCGATCAACTGCTGGACATGCAAGAGACTAGTCATTTGTATTGAATAAAAGCAAAATTCAAGCAAAACATTTTAAATAAGCCAATACTGATTCGAAAACATGCAATCCTTATCTTAAATTCTTAAATTCTAAAATTCTAAAATTTTTAAATTCTTAAATTCTTAAATTCTTAAATTCTCACATTTCCTGCTATAAAGTTGCACCATTATCATTTAAATTGTAAATAAATGTGTAGAGGCATTGTGTGGGGCACTAAAAAAATTAACGCATACTTATTTTTACTTAAAGTCTAGGAAATGTTAATAAAAAACAAAGCAAAAGTTGACCCCTCAAAAAATGTCATTTTTTTAAACATTGGTGAAGTCACATTAAACAAGTAAAACTTCCAACCCATACATTTTCTAAAATTTTGAGAGTGTTTCTTTTCAATGCTTTTTTAAGATAAAAAATTGGTTGAAAAATTGATTTTTGGCGATTTTTTAAATCGAAGGCAGGGTTGGGTTGTAGAGGGTTAAGTTTGTTCTACAAAACACACCGTGGTTAGTAACAAAATAATGTCTCAGAATAATAATGAAATTTAAACTCTACAAAAAACTTTCTAAAACACCTCATTTGTATCGTCTTTTCCACCCAGCCCCCAACTGTCGAAGCCACATACCCAGCACATCCCTGACTGACGGACGGGGCCGACAACGGCCCGACGGCTCGACAAAACGGCCCGAATTCCGACGGTTTGTCCGACGGAATTCGGGCCCTTTTCGTGCGTATATGCAACACTTTGTCCGACGATCGTCGAAATCGACGTTTGAGAAAATCGACGTTGACGGGCCGTTTTCGGGCGCCTTTGTTATTCAGATTGTCCTGCCATTGTCGGGTGCTCTCGTTTCGGATTTTTGGGTTATTTAAATGAAAATAATTAAATTTTGATCAATACATTTTTATTATCCTGTTTTTACAACAAATAATCCGCAATCCTGGCCATACTGGAAAAAAAAGTTGTTGAAAAAGTTGGTAATCCGAGGTGCCAAAAATTTTCTGGATGATGGAAGTTTGATGAGTTGCTTGGAAATTCAGATTCCTGAAACAAGGATTCGAGTCAGCAACCACCTGGGAGGTGTTGCGGCTGTATCAGTGTGCGCTGCGTAAAGTTGATCGCGAGGGAAACTTGGCACTGTGTCGTGCGAGGTTGCAGGAAAAGTTTGTTGAACTTTGAACTTGAATGAAGCTTTGTTGCTTTTGATTCGAAGGGTTGCTTTCAAGAATGTATTGAATTGACGTTTTGGCAAGGAAAAATGCCTTATTTCTTTAATAAATTTATCGTTTCAAACATCTTGTTAATGACTGCGTCCGTATTCCTGTCAGATCATTCGAATAATATTGATAAAAACAGTATAGCTCTGGTTGCTTGCAAGTGTCCTATTTTCTTACCTCCAACCTTTGACCACCGCGGGTCAGAGCCGAGACGGCTGGACAGGGAAGTAATTTGTTATTGTAGACGGTATTGTTTTGATTCGCAGCAAGCTGAAGAAGCTTTTAGACTATGGCAAACAAACTCGCACTTTTTTGTGTTTGACAGTTTGACTCGCAAACAAAGCCAAATGTATGCTGGATGACGTTTCTGCAGTGCAGGCAAACTAACAAAGCAGGCAAACTGTCAAAATGTTTGTTTGTTTGCGAGTTTGTTTGTTTGTTTGGTATAGTCTAATAGCTCCTTGAGTCAACTTTTGTGGATGTACCTGAACGTCGGTTTCTCTTCATTTTATTTTCAGCTACCATCTGATTTTCTTAATTATCCACCCTTTTTATTTTTATTTTATTAAGTTTTAGTTATCTTAGCTCGAAAATATAAAATTATTATCTTAAATTTTTAAATTCTAAAACTCTTAAATTCTTGAATCTTTAATTTCTTAAATTCTTAAATTTTTAATTTCTCAATTCTTAAATTCTTAAATTATTGAATTCTTAAATTCTTATATTCTTATATTCTTAAATTCTTAAATTTTTAATTTCTCAATTCTTAAATTCTTAAATTATTGAATTCTTAAATTCTTTAATTCTTTAATTCTTTAATTCTTTAATTCTTAAATTCTTAAATTCCTCATTTCTTAAATTCTTAAATTCTTAAATTCTTAAATTCTCAAATTCTTAAATTCTTAAATACTTAAATTTTTAATTTCTCAATTCTTAAATTCTTAAATTATTGAATTCTTAAATTCTTTAATTCTTTAATTCTTTCATTCTTTAATTCTTTAATTCTTAAATTCTTAAATTCTTAAATTCTTAAATTCTTAAATTCTCAAATTCTTAAATACTTAAATTCTTAAATTCTTAAATTCCTAAATTCTTAAATTCTAAAATTCTAAAATTCTTAAATTTTCAAATTCTTAAATTCTTAAATTCTTAAGTTCTTAAATTCTTAAATTCTCAAATTCTTATATTCTTAAATTCTAAAAATTCTTTAATTCGCAAATTCTTAAATTCCTAATTTTTAAGTTTTAAACTTTTAAATTATTGAATTTTAGATTTTCAAGTTTTTTCAATTTTAAATATTGAATTATTTAAATTTATCAATATGTAAATTTGTTGATTTGAAAATTGGTAATTTGATTATTTTGTAATTTTTTTATTTTGTAATATTGTAATTTTGTAAAATTTGTTAATTTGTAGGTTTGTTTTTTTTTATTTTTGATTCTTAAATTATTAAAATTCCTAAATTCTTAATTTTTCATTCTAGTTTTTTTCCAATTTTTGAAAAAATAGAGATTTTGAATGTTCTAATTTCGAGGTTTTCTTAAATTTGTAGTTACGAATTTCTATATTTCTGATTTTTAAGCTTTTGGAATTGGGTCCTAAAATGAAGCTTAGATTGCTTATATTATTGTTTACAGCGATAAAGCTTATTTTTCTGAGTACAATGACCCTTTGTACGACCACAAAGAGTTTAAAATGGATGTTTAAATCAATTTTGAAAAATTAACCTCGCGGTCCTTCTTGACAGATAAGCTCCTACTTGACAGCTCGTTCCAAGGGGACCATAGTTAATCCATCGGAAAAATGTTGTCCTGTAAAAAAAAATTGAATTAAAATGAAAAAAAAAGTGATCAGAAATGGTTTTTAATCGTGTTTTTTACCGTTGTACATAAAAATTTACATAGGGCTTTAGTACCCAATTTAGACTTGTAAACATTCGTTTCGAATTCTGTAACAACTTTTCAATAGGGCGAAACCCTCGGATGTAAACAAACTGAGTTTTTGTCAGAATCATATAAAGCGAACAAAACTGATTCTAAAACACCCTCCATCATCACAAAATTCCGAAAATACGTAGTTTTACAAGCAAAAACAAAGGGCTAATCAACAACATCAATCAAAACAAACCAAATTGAGTTTCCGCCCTTGTGTTTTCATCCAATCACGAGGGGCGAATGTAGTGTTTTCTGCAAGTTCCGACGTATATTTAGAAACACTAAATTTTCGTTATAATTTAGTGAATTTAAACCTGACAATCCTCAAAATGGATCAAAATGTATGTTTTTGATGTCTCTGACCACAATTCCACAACAAACACAGATTTGTATGATCCTAAATACATAACTTTTTGATTTCAATCATTGTAGTATCGGATCTGGTCTGGATTCACAATCTAGATATGAAGGTCCATAATTTACCGGTTCTTGGGACATCCGGGGATTCTGGGTCGAGCAGTTGCAGGACAAAAGTTAGTGTAGGGAGGTTTAGGAGGAATGCCGTACAAAATCATCGCCTCCGTAACCATTGAAGCTAAGCAAAGATTGAGAAGGCAGGATGGTGTCGCGGGGTGGCCTAGTCGTCAGGTGCCATGTCTCCCACTTCCGGCGGGGACACCCCAAGGAACGACACTCCAATATAGACCACATCGTCAAACCAACTTGCTACTTACGGTGTATCCTAGCTCAACGAGTCTTGGCCTGAACCGGACTCCTTATGAAGGCTTTCTAGACCAATTTTTATCACTGTGGTTGCAAATATCACTGTATTATCACTGACTGTAACGTTTCACAATGATAAAATAGTTGTTTCACCACTTTTTTCTTTAAAAACCCGAAAAATGAACAAAAAACAAAAGGGCGAATCTGTTGTTTACTTTTGCTTTGTGGCGTAACCTGACGGGCTAAACCGTTGTTTTGGTTGAGTGGGTGGCGAATACGGTGGGGCGAAAATGAAGGCACGCTCTTCAAAAAGGCGTAATTTGTTTTTCTCAATTTTTAAAAGCAAAAACACCTTAATTAATTTCAAATTGCTCTCTATGATGAAATTATTGCTATTTTCTATTACGTTTTGAAAAAAATGATGGTTTTCATGCTTTTTTGTGAAAATAGGAATTGATCGGAATTGCAAAAGTTTGAATGTTGATTTTCTCGAAACGGCAGGATCGTAGGTTTCGCCCTTTTGAAATGTTGTTACTGAATTTTAACATTTTTGAGCTATTGCATGTAGGTAGGTCAAAATACGATATGTTGCAAGCATCTTCAAATCAGAGTGTAACGAGATCTTTTTGTGGATCACGTTTGGGACTTAAAGGGTGCACTGTCAAACTCAGCTGTTTGTTTGTTTATTTACATTGCACATCGCTGCAATCGTTCTGAATCCGAATCTGAACCCAGCAAAATGTCCCTATTTCCGGCGTATTCCGCCACCACTTCCAGTAGCATTGAAGGTAAGAATCAGAATAGTTTTTTCAAGAATATTTCTTTTAGTCTCCACCTCCTTTCAGCCCCTCAACCGCCAGCCCCACAAGAGAACCTGTCCTGGCTAACGAACCAGAGCTTCATTCCGTTCCCCAGCCAGCCACAGCAGGATGCCTCCAGCGATTCCTCCGGTCCGGAGGACCACAAACCTCGACCCTCGTCATCACGCAAGCACAAGAAAAGCAAGAAGAAACACCGCAAACGGAAACGCAGCCGCAGCAGCAGCTCATCCTCGCCGGAAGTCGTCGTGGAACCGGTCCCAGCGGTCAACATCTCCGAGCAGGAGTTTTACACGGACGTGTCCGCGCTGCGCATATACCTGACGGTGGAGACGCTGCACCGGCCGGCCTGTCCCAAGTATCGGCGCGGGTCGTTCCGGGTGTTGGGGGGTGGTGCGGTGGCGAAACCGGTGCCGAGTCAGCGACGGCGGAGTGTGCGGTACTTTAGGCGGGGGAAGAAGGAATTGAACGGGGGTGGTGGTGTGGGTGGGGAAGGGTTGGGTGAGCGGGGTGTTAGGGAGAGGGAGATGGAGCTGGAGAAGGCGGCACGGGCGGATGAGAGCTCCGGGGGGTGGATTGAGTATTTGAGGTTTCGGGAGGAACATCCGGTGCATTTGGACAGCTATCAGAACAGTAAGGGGGAGCTGGCGATTGTGGAGCGGGGGTTGAGGGAACATCCGGACGATCCGAAGCTGTTGGAGCTTTATTTGGGCGGGATCGTGAAGGTTTATCCGACGGATGAGGTTTTGGAGTTGATTCAGAAGATGATCGCGAAGGATAATACGAACTTTTTGCTGTGGGAAGCGTTGATCGACAATAAGCAGCTGTCGATGGCGCAGTGTATCGTGCCGAACGTGCTGAAACTGTACGAGAAGAGCGTACGATCGCTGTTTATGGCGAAGCGAAGCGATGAGGTGATGCTAAAATTGTTCAAGAAGTGTGCGTTGTTTTGCCGGCAGGCCGGCCTTTGGGAGATGTTCTTTGGGCTGGTCGAGCTGAACATCGGCATGAACATTAGTTCGAGTTTTGCGGGTGCGAAGTCGCTGTTTAGCTCGCCGGAACATTTCAACCAGCTGATCGAGTATGAGGAGTTGGTGTTAAAGTCGGGACTTCCCATGAACGAGATCTGGTTGAGGGTCGAAAAGCTGCGGAACGCGTTTCACTTTTTGCCCTTTCGAGGGCCGAACATGTGTAGCGATCCGCAGCGCATGGTTCTGCACGAGGACATTGTCGGGTTCGTGTATCCGTTGATCAACAAGGAGTACGCGTTCGATTTGGTGATTTTGATCTTAAAGCTTATGAAGTACCCATTTGAGAGTGTTGCGTTTGAGAGTTGCGGATCGTTTTTTCAGCCGGAGAGCTACGAAGAGGATCACTCCGAGCAACTCTTGCCACTGTTTCTGGATGTAACGAGGAATCGAAAGCACGATCAGATCATCCTGAATCTGATCAAGGAACTCAACACGCCGCCGTCCTTCGTGAACACCAACCTTGCGTTCGAATCCTACCTGGAGCTGCTACGGCAAGTCCTCATCGCCAGCGCTGAATACTTTTCCGACGAGAAGAACATCATCCTGTTGCTGTTCTACCTCAAGCTCGAGCGGATCCTGGTCGTGTTCGATCGCATCTCCGGACACCTCACGGAACCACGTAAGAAAGCCACCCGAAGTCGCGTCAAGAACCTGCTCAAAAAGAGCAAGTACCAGAACGATCTCAACTTCTACATCGAGTACGGCTTGATCGAGTACGAAATGGACGGCCTGGAGTCGAACTGCCTAAATATTTTCGACACCTCCGTGCGCGTGTTCTGTGCCCAGGATGACCTGCTCGCCGACAACGATCTCTACTCGCTCGTGCTCAAATCAGTCGAACTCCTTCTCAAGGAAAACCGCAAGTCCCAAGCGATCTACCTCCTCACCAAACTCGCCCTCAACCCCAAACAGGTCAGCTTCACCTGCTCCGACGCCATCTCCGACCCCACCAAACTCCTAGCCCTGCAAAAGTTCAACGATCGCGTGACCCGCGCCCTCCCCGTCGACGACCAGGTCGAAATCCTCCTCCTGCCGCAATACTTCACCCACTCCTTCCTGATCAACACCCTCAAAGCCTACCTCTACTACCACGCGCTCGTCAAGTCCAAAGCCGAAACCACCCGCAAGCTCGAGGGTTTCCTCTTCCACTTCAACGATCGCGCCAACCCCCGCCAAACCTTCATCCGCGAGCAACTCTTCACCATCTTCCTCACCATCGCGGACTTCCGCCTCGACGAGTTCACCAACACCTGCTTCCTCGCGATCGTCGATCGCGTCCTGCACGAATTCCCCGCCAACCTGACCGCGATCCGTCTCTGCGCCTTCTCCGAGTCCCTCACCTGGTTCCAGCTGCGAACCATCCTCGGCAAACATCTCACCACCAAGTCCGTCCTGCTCCTAGTCACCACCGCACGCATCCGCAACCTCTACTCAACCCAAGAAGACGAACAGTCCGCGGGCACCTACAAACGACGAACCCTCAACCTGCTCGCCCACACCCTCCGTCGCGACTCACCCCTCCGGCAAAACGCCCTCCTCTGGCGACTCTACCTCCGAGAGCTGTTCGATCAACCCGCCGGAAACGCGCTGGAGCAGTGCCGGAAGACGCTGTACCTGGCGCTCGAGGCGTGCCCCTTCAACAAGGCCGTCTATCTGGACGGGGCGTTCTTTGCGCCGCAGGAGCTGTCCCAGCTGTTGGATTTGCTGCTGGAGAAGCAGCTGCGGATTCACGCGATTCCGGAGGAGCTGGAGATACTGCGGGATGAGACGGCGGTGGGGGAGGCGGGAGGGACGGGTAGTTTAAGTTGAAGGGAATAAATTGTTTGAAATTTTAAAAAACTGTGTTGAAGAGCTTGTCCGATATCCGATAGTCCAAATTCTATACAGTTTACTGCAGTTGTATTATTCGAATAATTATAATGATTGGGTCCTGAAATTAAGCTTAAATTTAATATTCGTTTAATATTTGTGGTGATTATTTTATACGATCGTAATTTCTCGACTCACGATCGAGATTTCTCGATAGCAAGATTACGACTTACCATCGACAAATCTCGAGCTACCATCTAAAAATTACGACTTACCATCGAGAAATTACGATCGTAATTCTACTATTGAGAAATCTCGATCGTGGATCGAGAAATTAAATACGATCGTAATTTGTAATAACATTTTTTGAATATTTTTGCTGTATAATAATAATATTTTATTTCAGTTGTACAATAATATCTGGAGCAACATTTGAAAGGGGCGGTACGACATTGCTCTTACGGCCTTTCATCCCATTTAAACGCATGTAATGAAAGGCCGTAAGAGCAATGTCGTACCGCCCCTTTCAAATGTTGCTCCAGATATTACACCGCCATAATATCAATCGCTCTCCCCATTGAACTTTTGTTCTTTAAAAGGGAACACGATTGGCATTTAAGTTACATTTAAATGTACATTAAAGTTAATTATATATTTTTTATTATTAAGGAATATTTTTTAAAAAAATGTAAGTTCATCTTTTTATGTGAAAAAATAACAAAACTAAGAAAGATCTCAATTAATTTCTTTTTGTTTTCAAACAGTTAAAAAAAATAAAAAAATAAATTTAAAATAAAAAAAATAATATAAAAAATTAAAAAAAAATAAAAATCTAAAAAAAAAATTTGAGAAAAATCTAAATTTTAAAATTTAATTGATTTTATAAGGAATTGAAAAAATATATTTTGAAAATTGAAATTGAAAAAATAAACATTATCATTTTTTTATTTAAAAAAATATGTTTAGATAAAAAATCAATTAAATTTTAAAATTTAGAATTTTGTCAAATTTGATTTTTTTTAGATTTTTATTTTTTTTATTTTTTTATATTTTTTTTAAATTAAATTTTTTATTTTTTTGAAAGAATTTTTATTTAAATATTTTTTTTAATTTCTAAAATTCTTAATTTTTTTGAAATTTTTGAATACACTCAAACCCTGATGGTTTGACACCAACTGTTGTCAAACGAACGGGGTCACTTTTTAGTTTGACACCCCTTTTACACGGAGTTCACACACACTACCAAACGATTGTTTTGATAGTGTGCGTGAGCGCCGTGTAAAAAGTGACAGTTCGTCACTTTTTAGTTTGACTTTGACCAACCAACGGGGTACAAACTAAAAAAGTGTCAAACGAAAAAGTGACCAACCACCGGGGGTTGAGTGTACTCGAATTTTCATATCGACATAACACATATTTTAAAAAAAATCAATAATTTAAATAATTTCAAGAAATTTAAAAGTTTCATAAATTTAAAACTTAAAAATTTTAACAAAATATACAAGTTTTATTTTTTATGAATTGAACAAAAAAACATTCAATTTTTTTAACTTTAAGAAATCACAAAAAATATATTTTATTTTAATTTAAAAAATTCTAATAAAATCGAAGTAAATTGAATAAAAAGTTAGTAACTCTAAAAAGTCAAGAACAAGTTTACAAAAATATTTCATTTTAAAAATACAGAAGAAAATCAACTTTAAAAAATATAGAAATTCTGGAGCAACATTTGAAAGGGGCGGTACGACATTGCTCTTACGGCCTTTCATTACACGCGCTCTTACGGCCTTTCGTCCCATTTAAATGTGTGTAATGAAAGGCCGTAAGAGCAATGTCGTACCGCCCCTTTCAAATATTGCTCTGGAATTTGTTAAAATGGACCAATAATTTCACTCTCCACCCCTCCTATGGTTTTGTTACAGCTATCTTCTCGGCTATCTTTGTTTTTAATTTTATGTTTCTTCTGCTATTGTTTCTTAAACGCCCTTATCAAGCCTGATAATCATGCCCTAAGCATAGCAGATCTTCTTTCGTTATTTATACTTTTTTTAATTTTTAAAGGTTTTAAAACTTTTGAACTTTTTTGACATTTTTAAGATCTTTGTATTCAAAAAAAAATATTTTTTTGAAGAGATTTTTTAATCTTAAAGTTTTTAACTTTGTTTTTTAATTTTTAAATTTTTTGAAATTTTTAATTTAAGCTTTTGCACCCAGATTTTTGTTACAGACATTTTAGTATCTTCAACACTACGGGTACCGTAAACTGGAGTGACTTTGATAGCCCGGGGTGACATTGATAGGAATTTGATTTGGCCACTAATTTTGATACATCCAATATGACAGTCACATTTTTGCATATATGTTCGATAATAAGCTATCCCTTAATGCTTACATACTCAAAATTGTCAAAAATGTTTAGATATTAATTTGAGGGGCATTTGAAAAACCTATCAAAGTCACCCCGGGCTATCAAAGTCACCCCAGTTTACGGTACTATCGATTTTTTTATTCATCCCCTTAAGTACTGTCCACAAAGTAATTTACAACAAAGTTTGATTAATTTTACAATCCCGTTATTGCAGGATTGGGTCCGTAATTTGAAATAAGAAGACAACAACTTCCTTCGTTGCTGTGCATCCTTAAAAAATGAAATGTTTAAAACCTAAAATTTTATTTTTTTTTTTTAAAATTTACAACTTTGGAATTTTTTGAGATTGTTTGATCTTAAAACTTTTGAAATTTCTATCAAATTTTTAAAAATTTTAAAAGCATTAAATTTTATAAAATTTTTGAAATCTTTAAAAACTTTGATTATTTTTAAATATTTTAAACTTTGAAATTTTTATAATTTTTGAAATTTTTCAAAATTTTGAACTTGATTTTTTTTAAACACATATCGAGATTTTCTCGATCGTCAGTCGTAATTTGTCAATGGTAGATCGAGAAATCACGACTTACCATCGACAAATTACAATCGTAATACAGTACTTGTTCGGTAACTGGGCTGAGGACGTAGCCCAGTCACCAAATGCTGCTCGCTAACTTGGCAGAACAAAAAAAAAAAAAAAAAACGAGAGGACCACCGATGCATTCCTGATGAAATATAAAAATAAAAGTTAACCAAATTTATTCACAATGCTTACTTTTAATATTTCTTTGTGACTTGTGACTTGAAATTAAATAAAAGTTTTTTTTTTTTAATTTATTGAACATGATTTTCGCATCCATTAACCCCTCGGTTATTTTGGTTTGTTTTGGTTTTTTGACGTTTGTCTGCTTTTTAACTGGGCTACGGTCCAGTTATCGAGCGCCCAGTGAAACGACGCCCAGTTACCGAACAACTAGGTACTAACAACAACTATTTATTTTTCACTTTTCAACTCTTCTTCACTCAGAAAAAAGTACTGGCGAAATCCATAAGAACGTCTTATGACCATTCGACATCAGGATTTTATTTGAATGTCATAAGATTTTCTTATGTCTGGGAGGGGAAATTTGACAAAGCCGTCACATAAGATTTCCATAGAGCTATCTTATGTATGATATTGGTACGAAGATTTCTATGACTTCAACAATAATTTTATTATGGATATCAGTGTAAATTAGTAAATTTTACTCGTGATTTTCATAGAGCATTCTTATGATATTTGTAAGAAGTTTTTTATGACTTTAATTATTATGTTATTATGGATATCACTGTTTATTATTATTGTTTTATATTGGCATACATATCAAATTGAGATCTAGATTCGATTGGAAAACTGTGAAGGCCAAAGTTCTCCAGAACGATGCTCTCTAATCCGTTTTTATCATCGGTCCCGAAGAGTCGCGCCAAGGCAGGTTCTTTACTTTCCCGGATTTCTCCGCTTCCGCACCAGATCTGGCGGCCATGAGATCTGTGCCTTTGGCGGTCAAAGAACGGCGATCCGGGACGTGCAAGAGCCTCCAACTGGCGTCTCGACAGAATTGTTTTCCGGGAAGAGCTCGTCGCGTCACTCTCGCTGAAGCTCGGGATTTATTCCACCGGATCGGTCTGTGGAGTGAAATCAGGTTAAATTCTGGTTCAATTTCAAACATGTGTACTTACGTTAAATTTTGCGAGTCCGTTCTGTCCGGGGGCACAAGATGCCGTCCTTGCCGGAGCCTCCAACTGGCGTCTCGATCGGTGAAATTGCGCTCTGGGATGGGCTCGTTGCTTCGTTTTCACTATTGATCTGGACTGAGCCTACGGAATCGGATACGACTATTAACTTGAAGTCAAGGTCCTGTAAATGTAATGAAGTACAAGTTTACATGCCATATTTTTTAAAAAAAAAAAAAAGCAATAACTTACGTTACGTGTCCTCCACTCGGAAACAACTTTCCACAAGTTTGCTCTTCCGAAGCCATTTTAAAGTTTGGGTGAAATAAAGTTGTCTTAAGCTATTTTCACACTGCTGACAATTGTAAATAGCGAATATCCAAGCTATAAAATCCATAGGAAAATCTTATGAACTTTGTTGCCAACAACTTATAAAAAACAACAACATGGTATTGGTCGAACAGCATTGGAAAATCTTCTAAATCTAAATTTCGTTAGGGCCTCAATGGACACAGCTGGGACCTCGTTCATAAGACTTAACTTATGGTATTATTATCCGGGGAATTCCGGAAAGATACAGGTAAACTTTTAGAAGTCGTCATATTTTTTTCCATACTCCAAAAAATATCCTGTATCCTATCTTTCCAGGATTAATTCCTAGCGTTTTGCTATGTTCTACAAAGTTGATCCCCGGATCAAAATCTATAAGAAACATAAGGATAGGAAAAACCCGATTTAATCCCACCAGGGGTGAGATAGAGCCTTTCTTACTAAAGAATATAACATATCTCAATTCACAACATCGACTTGATACAAAAAATATTATGATGAAAGCAAGGTATTATTATTGATGTGTTTTCTAAAAGAAATTGAAAATGCAATTTTCACCTATCTACTATTTTTAATCGTACAAATTCTTAGCTTCCAATGCGCAAGTGACGACACACACCGCGGTTTTGGTTTTCTAGTTTTGGTACGAACCCAAAAACCGAACAAAGCAGGCGCAAAGCAAAACCGAGTTAACCGCACAGTGGGAAGCTTGCCATTCAGCGTCTACGAAAGTGAGAGAGTCAGAGAAAGATATTTTTACAACCGCACCACTACACACTCAATCGCAATACCTTTGGTAGGCGTCGCGAGCATTGAAAACTTTGAAAACGATATAAAGCTTAGAAGCTTCGAAAGCTCCTATTGGAATCCAATGAACTCTGTTAAATAAAACGACACGACAAATGAAGCCTACTTAAAGGCGATTTTAGGAGCACACGGGAAACAAATTGATTGTACCCGGATGAATGTCCTATGTCAAAAAAGTTTTGCATAAACATTGGACAGTTATGCAAAAACGGACAGAGCAAAAGAAACCGAAAAGCTACGATATCTTACATGTTGAAGGAAACATCGGTAGACAAGCTACTACGAACGAGTATAAGTCAAGCCGAAACATATGCGCCAGCATTCTCGCGCCAGTATTCGAAGCTCAACTTGACAACTTGGCGACGAAGCGTCGAAAATCGATGCAGTGTGATTTTTTAGCGATTTTTCGGTTTAAAATTCATGCTGAATCGACATATTTACGAAGCTGGAAATGACGTCCTGGCTTAAAGTAAAACCTATACCTTTCTTTAGTAAGAAAGGCAAAAAGTAAATCGATCTAAAATTGATCGGGATTGCCGATCGATGTCGAATTTGTTTCAGATGCTCACTCATGGTCTGTACTATGAATGTAGCAAGAAATTTCGAATAAAATCAGAAATGAAAAATGTTGGCGAAGGTCACCAGGTGGGCTTTTACCTTTTTTTAGGGATTTTGTTTCTTATGGTAGGTCAATCAAACGGCTCTAACTCCTGAACCATATTATGAATCTGGATGAAAATTTGAGAGGTTGTAGGGCTCGAAAAATGCAATTTTTGAGATAAATAAAAGGTATGAAAATGAAAAATTTTGACCATATTTTCATTTGAAAACTGTGTATTTTCTGGAAAAGTCTGGCCGCATCCGAAAACAGATGGATAATTCGAAATTTGCGCGGCAACTCGCCCAGGTTCAGCACACTAGCTTTCATCTGCATTTAGGAGAATCGAAATCGGATTTATGGGAGCTGAGAACGGCGCGACACAAAATTTAGCAAAATTTTACCACATACGAACATCACTCGACCTCCACGGAATTTATTTTCTCAAAATTCGAGGGTTCGAGATAGACGAGTTCTGTCAAGGTGAATCGATAGAGCGTCGAAAATCGATGCAGTGCGATTTTTTAGCGATTTTTCGGTTTAAAATTCATGCTGAATCGACATATTTACGAAGCTGGAAATGACGTCCTGGCTTAAAGTAAAACCTATACCTTTCTTTAGTAAGAAAGGCAAAAAGGATTGGTTTTTTTAAATTTCTCAAAGATCTAATTATATTTGAAAAAAAAATATATATATATAAAGTGCACGTGTTTCTGGGGACCCCAAACTTCATACTTCCCCTTTGAGCTGAACCTGCGCAGTCATTTTTGTCATTTTTTGTAGGTCAGTGTAGTTCGACAGAATCGGAATAATTTTAGAAGTAGAATTTAGGCATGTTTGTTGAGTCCATTTATTCTTTCATGGTTTATTTCAAATTTAATCCAATTTGTCAGTCAAAAAATAGCAGAAGAAAAAGAGCAAGAAATTACTTCGCCCGCACTCAATGCTCGGCATAGGTGGCTCGCAATTGCGCCTTCGCCAGCGCCACATTCCCGTTGCAGGCAGCGCAGTCCAGGAGGTCATTAAAACCTTTCAGCACCATACCGAAGTTCTTCTGGGGATGGTAACGTTCGGCGTATCGCTGAATAAACTGCTGCAGCCGATTCAGCTTGGCGACCGCGTTCAAATCAGCACGGGCCATGTCCTTTTTCAGCGCTTCAAATTGCCTTTGAACTTCCGGTGAAAAATCTCGGTTGAACTTCGTACGCCACCCTTGGCTAGCCTTTTCAAGGTCACAAATATTGCAGCAGCAGCGAACACCGGCGTAAACGGGACACCACCAGGTTTGTGTATAGGTGAAGATCTGTTCACCATTGCGGACGGGTCGCAGGATTACCAGCTTCGTTCGGCCGAAATCGTTGATCGTGATCGCGTTTGGGTCACACGAGTGGTTGCAGATGCTGTAGACTGGAGAAATTGTTCCCACATTGATAAGCGAGCGTGAAGAATAAGAAGTCAATGAGCATGTTACACGAACGTACTGCAGCAGCGTTCGCAGGAAGAATTGTCGATGGGTCTCGGTGCGGATAATCGAACTGACCGCGGGGTTCATCAGCAGCACGACGTAATACGCGCAGGCTGTATATTTGACAACATATTCCATCTCCGGAATGTCGAACGGCTTGGTGTTGTGTAAGGCCTTGAACACCTCCAGTCGGTCTAGATTCGTGTAATCCAGGTCAAGAGGGTTGAATTTGACGTTGATCTCTTTCTCGCAGTATTCCATCATGGCCTGCAGATCGTCATCAAACTGCGTCAAACCGTAGAAGAACAGTCTTGGACAAACCATCGACGGTAGATAGGAAGCGCTGAGAAGCTTGGTCGCCACGGCACACTCGAATCGATGGTAGAACTTCCAGTTCTGCTCGAGACATTCCTGGCTGCAGTACATGAAGATCGTGCACGTTGGGCAAGGAATTAAGCTGCAGTTGAATCGAGAACTGCAGTGATTGCAGTGCTCCGAAGCAAGATTCAAGTCAACTCCACACAATTCGATTTTTTCGTCCAAGATCACATCTCCCGGGTTGAAATCCTTTTCAGCAACCATTCCTCGACCATACGTAGATCCATAAGTCATTCCGATCCCGTCGGCCAAGAAGGGAATCCTCGGGTTGGTGTCCACATTAATGTCCATCGGCAAACAGGGGAACGTGTCCTTCGAACGGCCTGCGGCAATCTGCTGCTTGCAGTTGAACTCCCTATCCAGCAACTTCGGCATCAGCATCACCGGGTAGTTGCTCCTCTTGGCCAAATCGATGTTATACAGGGCCAACTCGAACTCGCCCTGCTCGTAGTAAATGACCGACCTGTAGTGTGGAAATCCCGTTAGAGCTAACCTCAAAAAAATAACGTGCGCAGCATCTTACCGATTGGCATATCCCATGCCAAGCTGGTCAGATTCCGGTTCCGCTAAGCGAATGCTTTCGGTGTAATATGCCAGTGCTTCGGCGTACTTTCGTTCCTGATAGAGCTGGTTTCCGGCGATACGATGTTTTGCAGCCGATTCGTTGGATTTCTGTATTTCCGAAATGTTCAGCTCTTGGACGGTTTCGGTGACCAGCGTTAGGACATCCCAGAGGCTTGAGTTGCGACCGATCTGACTGGCATCCAGGTTGCCAAGGACAGTCTGATACAGGCTTTCTATTACAATTTCCTCCATCTTGAAGGAAAAATGCTGAGATTTTTGAAAATTTGCGATTACTTGCAACTCGACTGGTGACCACTGTGAGCGATTGCTGCCAAGCTTTTCCCGCCAAATTTGCGGGATCAATCTAAGAAATAAATCACATTTTAAACTGCTCACTTTTTGACAGTTCTTAGCAAAGAGATATAACCAAAATCCGAGTGAATACCTTTATTAGTGCACTGTTTATGTTTCCTACACAGTTACTGAAAATCGCACGATTTTGCACTTATTGTAAGATTTCGTCGCCTACATTAATTCTAGAGTAAATTTTCAAAAGGTCCTATGTGCAAAATCCTCATTCTGAGAAATTTCATGTTGAAGTTTTGTGTAAGTTTTTTAAATCCCATTTAAACACGTTTGAGTATTTTTGAATTCTAAAAACGCCAAAATGGACCTAAATCGATGCTTTTTATGTGTACTCAACGAGAATTATCAAAAGTCTAGTTTAAACTGATTTCTAAAGCAATTTGTTTCATACGACCTGTGAGTGCACATAGGACACGTTACATAGCACAAATTTTACACATAGGACTAAGCACATTGGACCTAATTCGTGTAACATTGCACATAAGACTTTTCCAAATTAAATTCAAATCCTGATTAAAATAAAACAACTTTTTTATTATAATTATGTTTACCCCACCCTCGCGCAACGTGTTGTCATCAGCTGATCGAGTGTATGAAATGTTTCAATGCTTCCAGAGCGGGAGAGAGAAACCGTTATGAGAATAAGTTGACCAATCAGCGCTTCCGCCGGCATCTGTCAGATAGGTGCTGGAAAATCGACCTATCCGGCAATGTAAATAATATTTTGCAGAGTACGCATAGAACTTTGCATGTTTTGACAATTTTCGTTTGGGATTTTTGCTTTTTTCCCGTTTTTAAGTGTTTTATTCTTGTCATATTGAAACACTTGTGTTCAGGTAAGTTTTTATTCGGGTTTACAGTACGGTGACAGCTCGTAATTTATTCGTTTCTTCGCGTTTAATTTATATTACAGACGATGACGACTGCTGATTCTCCTCTTGCATTCAGCTTATCAATCCCGTGTTCCTTCGTAGTTCGGCTCCTCCTGTGACATGATTAGAATTCCGTTCCATCTACGACCACCCCCGGGACGCACCCTCCACTCGCTGGTAAGGACATTTTCCTCAACGAAGCCGGCCGATATATCCGGGACACAGGAAAAGAGCACCCGGCAAAAGATCAATTTCCACGAGCTTAAACATCCGAGCAAGGTTCCCCAGCGTCCACACAAATCTACGATTGACGGCCAGTCGACACTAACCCGCATCCCGGTGGACGCCCAAACGGTGCAGCTGCTGGAGCGGTTAAGCCTGTTGGATCTGGACAGCGCCGAGGCCCACCGGACGCTCGAGGACGCGATCGAGTTTGCGTCGCAGACTCTGTCCGTGGACACCGACGGCGTGGAACCGCTGTATACGGTGCTGGAGCGGGAGCGGTTGACGCTGCGCGAGGACCGCGTGTCTGACAGGAACATCCAGCAGGATGTGCTGAGGAATGCACGCGTTACCGAGGAGGAGAACTTTGTGGCGCCACCGGGAAATATTGCACTCGAGCAGGAACCGAGGAAGTGAGCGGGGAATGGTTGGTGGAAAGGGGGTTGTGGGCTTCCGACAGCTGCTGGAAGCTTGTTGGGATAGTAAATTTGTAGCGTTAGGTTTGGGGGATAATGTTGTGGACGGTTTTAAGCTGATTCCGATTGGACGAATGTTGCGCAATGATCTGAAAGATGAGTTTAGACGAGGGGAAGCTGGAACAGCGGTGTACGAAGGAAGTTCTGGGATTCCGTTGCGGGAGAACCTGAGCTTTGTAAAGAAAACCTTTGATCCGAATGTACCGTTTGGAGTTACAATAGAGGAGCGATTTGCGAACGGAAAGCTTTCCTTAAATGATTCCTAGACCCTTAATCTGGACCAAGGTCACACGCTCTCCTGCCGATACCTGATCAACCCGTCGACCTCCAGCGAGTTCATGTACAAGGTCCAACGTCAGCGCAAGATTTGTTGGATGCGTTATGTTTGCAATCCGGGCCGGTTCTTAATTTCGGACCCCCGCCAGGACGCGGACACGCGCGTTCAATCCGTCGCCATCAAGAGTCGCCTTGGCGGAGAGGAACTCACGCTGGAACTGCTGGAACTCTTTCCGGCGGACGCCGCCGCCCTAGAGGAAGAGCTGGGGGACTTTCGATTCAAGGTGGGCCGAACCAGCAGTAAAAGGATTCGGCCCAGTATGCTGCGGCTGCGTCAGTGCGTCGAAGTGGCCACGCTGCAGATCGTGCTGGATGCGTTTGAAAGTGGCGGTGATGCAAGCGTGAGGATTCACCGCAAGCTGGCGCCGTTCAAGTGTGGTATCGTGTGTCTTTCCGACGGTAAGTACTGCGTTCTTGTTTCTGATTTGAGTTGTAACTGTCTTTCTCGCTTTCCAGACCCCGCCCTGATGCCGGAGTTGCGCGACCTGGCCAAAAACCTGTGCAACGTGCTGCGCAAAGCGAACCTTCCCGTGCTCGACTGCTCCGAGCGTAACGGCAGTCGTTCCCTGGCCAAACAGCTGCACCACCTCGACTCGATTGCCGTCCCGTACTGCCTGCTGCTGCGCGACCAGTGTCTCCAGAGTGGCCTCTTTCAGCTGCGGTCTCGCGACACCACCCTCAGCGAAACGCTTCACATCTCGGATTTACCAGAATAAATTTTATTGAAAATAGTAACAAGTTGAGTTTAATAAATACAAACACACGCAAGCGCAAGCTTAGAAGAAATCGCACAGGTATTGTCTCACATTGAAGCCGACCATCTTGCCGATATGCACGATAAAGTCCATTCATACGGTGCACTGAAGTCTGAGGCAAAGTTCAGGAACTTGAGATGAATCAGCGTTGAGATTTGCGCCAATAAGTTGCACGTCAGGCCGACCTTCTCGTCCAGAATGTCGTAAAAGATGGCCAACAGCCGGTCGATGGTGAACGCCGACACATTGGCCTTTGCGTTGACCGACTGGAGGCGCTTCTTCTGCAATCAGCAGAAACTTGGCGTAGAAGGGCAGTTCCAGGTTTTGCGCCAGCCGCTTCATCGTTTGCATCTGCTCGACGGATTCCGAAGAAGTCTGGCCGTCGACGGTGATGGGACGTAGTAACTTCTGGTTGATGTTCCCAATGCGCATGTAGATTGTCCCGAGGGCAAGTTTAATGGTTTTAGAAATGTTCCGCCAAAGCCGGGTCACGTCGTCCGCGGCAATCGTCCCGTCCAGCATCGGTTCGCATTACTTGTGGAAGCACTCGAGCGCAACCAGCTGCAGCTCCTTCAAGTCGCGACACACCTTGAAGAACACGTTCAGAAAGATGTTGAGGTAGTTTTCGTAGAAATCGGGCGTCAGCATCTCCACAATCTTCAGACGCACAGAAAAAAATCAATTCCCGTAATCGTGAATTAAGTTCACGAATGTGAGATCCACGAAGGAATTTATTCATGAGTATGGTGCATTTGCACCATAAACGTGAATATATTCCTTCGTGATTCTCATAATCGTGAACTGACTTCACGGTTTCGAGAATTGATTTTTTTCTGTGCGCTTATCAATTTCCTCCTCCGACCTTGTAAGACCTAAAAAATACAACCAATCAGTACCACAAATCGCCCTCAAACATCCAAAATAACCCTTACTCTAACTCAATCCTTAATTTACCCCGCACCGCCTCGAAATCGGTCATCAGAATCACCAAAATGTCCTTCTTGCTGTACTCGGCCCCAAACAGCTTCACTACCGGCGCGAGCCCCGTCCTGACAAAGTACTTTTCAAACGGCTAATCCGACACGAGCAGCAGAGCAGCACGCACGCCGGGTCACCTCCGGCAGTCGCAGCAATATTGGCAGCACGTTGTGGTCTATGTCGCGCACCCGTTCGGCGTTCTCCAGCACGACGATGTAGCTTCGCAAGGGCGACAGTCGCGCCAGCTGGCCACAAAGTCCTTCATTGAGTCGACGCTGGCCAGCGAGGCGTATTCGTTGGCCGCGCACGGGACATGGCCGGTCAGCCGGTTCAGGATGGCCTTCGGCGAATCCTCGTCCCTACGGCGTCCAATCCCGGGTGCCACACATCTGAAATGAAATATGAAATTAAATGCAAGAAACACTTTTTTTAAATTTAATTATCAGCTGCCAAAACGCAGTCATCGCATTTTTTTTCTAGAAAAAACTTACCTGGACACAAGTATTCGGCTTAAAGCACTTTTAAAACAAAAAAGCAAATTAAAACAACTGAATAGCCGCAAACATGAAAATTCCTATGTGCAAGATTGTTTACCTTGTCGGATAGGATGATTTTCCATGAACCTATCTGACAGATGCCTACGAGAGCACTGATTGGTCGATTTTCTCTCCTAACGGTTTCTCTCTCTCGCACTGCAAGCATTGAAACATTTCATATTATCGATCAGCTGATGACTACACGTTGCGCAAGGACTGGTCAAACATGAATATTGCAAAATATTTTTGTTTCAGAGTTTCATAAAAAACGACTTAACAAATTAACTAAAAATCATGCACCTTGGTCATTTTTATATGATCGTATATGCATCATAATTGAAAAATGATATAAATGGATCATAAGTTGAATTGCTAAGGTTCTATGTGCACGTTTGACCCAAATGCACATAGGACTCCCACGTGGTAAAAAGACCTATAATTGTTTGGTGTAGAATTTATTGAGAATCGTTTTAGGTTGTTTTGTATTTTATCAATAACTGAAAAAATAAAAGGCTTTTAAAAAATTGGATCAGCGGAAAGCGTAGTTTTCGGCTTGCAGAATTTCATGCAATAAATAACTCAGTTTGTTTACTTTTGTCGCATAGGACCTTTTGAAAATTTACTCTAGAATTTTCAAAAAGCATCATGTACAAACCGTGCGTTTTGAGAAAAACGTGGCTGTAGTGACACAATAAAAGAAGAAATTTATTTCTCAATGTGTTTACATATTTGGAAAGATAATTTATTTTCCTACATAGAAATGTCTTGTAGAATGTACAATATATTTATTGTACCCGAGATTGTAGCGGTGCTTCGCCTGAAAGGAAAATGTAGCGTGACGGGACAACATCGTAAAACAGGACTTCTAGCAAAACAATGCAAAAGGGTCGTTATGGGATTGTAAACAAATAATGTGTCCTGCTCTCACCATGTTTTCTTCGGACTGGCTGCGCTTGTGTTCGAAAAGATTAGATTAGATGAATAAATAGAATTTTGTTTGTGTTTGACGAGTCCATTTATTCTTTCATGTTTTATTTCAGGTTCAATCCAGTTTATCAATCAAAATAAGTAAAAAAAAGAACAAGAAATTACTTTGCCGCCACTGAATGGTCAGCATAGGCGGCCTGCAAATGCGCCCGTTCCAGCGCAACATTTTCGTTGCGAACGGCAAAGTCCAACAGGAGACGATACGAGCTCAGAATCATTCCGAGGTCCTTCTGAGGGTGGTAACGATCGGCGTATCGTTTGACAAATTGCTGCAACGCGTTGAGCTTGCTGGCCACGCTGAATTCGTTTCTGGCCGTTACTTCGTACAGCGTTTGCAAATTTTTGCTTGCTTCCGGCGAAAAGCGCTGCTCGATCATGGAACGCCACTTCTGGTCGGCGTTACAGGAAATGCAGCTGCACCGGAATCCCAGGATGTGTCCGGGACGGGGACGCCACCAAGTAGGTCCGTAGGAGGTGACGATCTGTTCCCCTTTGTGGACGGGACGGAGGATTATTACCTTGGAGCGACCGGAGTCGATGAACGTTGCCGCGTTTGGGTCGCACGAATGGTTGCAAATGCTGTAAACTGGGGAAATTGTTCCCAGCGATCGCGACTGGGAGTCTGAAGTATCCGCCAACAGTGAGCAGGATAAGCGAGCGTGTTGCAGCAGGGATAGCAGGAAGAACCGTTGCTGGGCTGCAGTAAGAATGATCGAACTGACCGCAGGGTTCTCCAGGAATACGACGTAATAGACGCAGGCTACATATTTCATCACATACTCAATCTCGGGATCAGAAAATGGATGATTGTTGTACAAGGCCTTGTACACCTCTAGCCGGTTGAGATTTGTGTAATCCAGGTCAAGAGGATTAGATGGCTCGGTGACCTCGGGCTCGCAGTACTCCATCATGGCCTGCAAATCATCTCCAAACTGCGACAATCCGTAGAAAAACAATCGTGGGCTAACCATCAATGTAACGAATGAAGCACTGCTCAGCTTGGTCGCGACGCCACACTCGAATCGGTGGTAGAACTTCCAGTTCTGCTCGAGACATTCCTGGCTACAGTACATGAAGATCGGGCACGTTGGACAAGGAATCAAGCTGTAGTTGAATCGAGCACTGCAGTGATTGCAGTTGTGACAAGCTAAGTCAAAGTCAATCCCGCACAATTCGATCTTTTCGTCCAAGATAACATCGCCCGGGTTAAAGTCTTTTTCAGCCGCCAATCCTCGTCCACACCTCGGGTAATAGTTCATTCCGATCCCATCGGCCAAAAAGGGGATCCTCGGATGGGTGTCCACGTTGATGCTCATCATCGGACGCGGAACCGTACCTTTGGAATGTCCCAGAACAATCTGCTGCTTGCAGTTGAGCTCCCTGGCCAGCAGCTTCGGCATCAGTTTCTCCGGATAGTTGTTCCGCTTGGCCAGATCGATGTTGTACAGGGCAAACTCGAACTCGCCCTGCTCGTAGTAAACGGCCGATCTGCAAACAACGCCGTTAAACCTAAATTCCTACAAGCCAGCTTGCGCCACTTACCGATTGGCATATCCCATGCCCAGTTGGTCCGACTTGGGTTCCGCGTAGCAGATACTCTCGTTGTAGGAGACCAGCGCTTCGTCGTACTTACGTTCCCGATAGAGCTGGTTTCCGGCGATACGGAGTTTTGCAGCCGAATCGTCGGATTTGCGTATTTCCGAAATGTTCAGCGTTCGAACTGTTTCGTTGATGGATTTTAGAAAATCTTGAAGGTCAGAATCGCGATCCAATTCGCCGGTATCAAATTTGCGACTTAAAGCTTGTTTTACCATGTTTTTCTTCATCGTGACCACAAAATGTTAAATTTTCAAGATTTTTGTTCGAATCCGTAAATTTTGGTTGCAATGGCTGTGATAGATTTTCCCGCCAAAACCGCGCCAGCCCACCAAAAAAGTAATTTACCCACTTTCTGACAGTTTAGTCCCAACGAAACTCTGCGCGACTTTTTTTCCCAGTGCACAGAACATGATCCACAACCCAAACAATCCACACTGGCAGAGTAAACCGCGCCGTTTGTTTATTTTGGGGTTTCTCTTCGCGGCTAAAAATAATTTTTATTTTAAATTTTGTTTCTGCTTGTTGATTTGCTAAAGTAAGAAGTTTCATGTAAATTTAATGATTTCCTTGCATTTGAACGGTGAAAAATGTGTGACCACGCGCTCCTGATGGAGACGTTCGCCGAGCATCGGAAGATCCACGACCGTTTCCTCGAGATGTTCGGAACGTTGTTCGAAACCGCTCAAAGTATGTTTTGTTTTGGTCAAAATTCAAATTAAATAAATGACTATCTCAAATCAGGCATGAAACTGCTCGCCGCCGACATCACCAGCAACTACGACGCACTGTTTCTTCAACTGCGCAAGCAATCTTCCCCCGTGGTGGAACAACCTCCGCAGAAGCGTCGCAAGGCCCATTCGTTCGACTCACCGTCCACGGCCCGCCCAAACGCCACCTCAACGGGCCGGTGCGTGGACGACGCTATAGATTCGTCCATGGTGCGCAACAAATCCGACCCGGAAGTGTCCACGTACTCGCTGCTCAACCAGGCCATCGATCTCCCGGACTCGGAGGAGTCCTTCTTCGCGCTGACTCAGAGTCCTCCTACGGTGCGGGAACCGCTCTCCCCACGGAGGGACCTGCCCGGCCAAGCCGATAACGTTCCGAGCACTCCACCCAAGCTGGACTCGACGGAGAAGAAGCGCAAAAAGCATAATTTGTCGCTGGGCCGCTTCTCGACCAACTTCCAGATGTCACCGGAGACGAACAAACAGCTGCAGCAGCTGCCGGTGCGGCAAAAGATGACCACGCCCAAGGTGAAGGTCGAACAGCAGGAAAATTTGGCGCCCGTTGGCAAGTGGACGGCGAAGAAGAGCAGCACGGGCGTGGGACGGAGCGAGTCTTCTGCGGTGCTCAGGAGGACGCCGACCAGTACGGGCAAGGACAGCACCGGATCGTTGCTGAACCGCACAAGGTGGGTGGGAATTAAGGTTGAACGTTTCTTTATTAAGGGTTAAAAAACTTCAAATTAACTCAATACACAATCGCTGCTTCAAATTACTTGCTGTCCTCCTCACTGACGGTCAGCTTCTCTCCATCATCGTCGTCCTCCTCCTCATCCGAATCCGGATCGTCCAAATCGTCGTTGGCCTCACCGGTAAAGAACAGAACTGCCCGCGGAATGATTCGCTCCTTAATGTAGTACCCAATCTCAAAATCCGTCTCCAAAAACTGGATGCTCAGCGCCGGATCCGTCTTCTCAAAAAGCTTCTTCGGGTTGAAAAAGTTGAAGAAACTGTTCGTCATCAGGTGGCGCTTCTGCCCAGTCTCGTCCGTCTCCGTCAGCGTGGTCAAGCAAGCGCCCTCCTTCCAGTCGATTTCATGACCAACCGTGTCGTAAATCTCATACCCGCCAAACAAAAACGGATTCTCCGGGTTCGGTGCGCACTTCATCAAATACTGCTTCTTCAGCACGCGGTCGTTGAAGTACTCGTTCGGCTCAAACTCGAACTCCAGCTCGAACCCCGGTTGCGGGTCGTTCCTCACAACCGCCCGTACGTCCACCAGCCGCTTCAGCGCCGGCTCGTCCGCCTCCCGGATCATGGTCTGCAGCACCGGCGTCATCTTGAACACGGTCAGCCAAAACTCGGCAATTCCGCTCGTCTGATCGCCCTCCACTTCCGGAAAGCCAACCGGAAGGTCCTCCTTCCGCGGTACGTACGTCCCGTCCACGATCTGGCGCCGCTTGTCGTTAATGTCCGCGTAGCGCTGCTGGAACGTGACCTCCAGTTCGTGAACCTTCCGGTGGAATTCGACCTCCCGGTCCAGCTGGTCCAGCTGCACCTTCTTCAGCGCTTCAATCTTGGCGCGCACGTTCGGGGGAAGGTTGGTGATCTTCTTGATCTGCTTGATTTTGACGTCCAGGCTGGATAGCTGGCGGATGAGGGAATCTTCCCGTTCCTGGCGGTCGGTTTCGGGGTCCATGTTTTTTTGGTCGGAGGATCTTGAAAACCAGGAAGAGTGATTGAACACGACCGACCTGTCAAAAATTTTCACCTGGAGTGTGGTGCCTATGGTCGTGGGTTGCTTTGATCTGCAAAATATCGGGTTACGTAACAGCATTTTCAGCACACACTGGAGGGTCTTGGGCGTCTTGGGCGAGGGGTCCTTAATTTTCGAAAAAAAAGAACTCAAATATATTTAAAAGTTCTTCAATTCAATTAAACTCTTCAATTTAAAATTTTGGAATTAAAAAATTAAAAATCTAACTTTTTCTTCTAAAAATTCTAAAAATTCTAAAAATTCTAAAAATTCTAAAAATTCTAAAAATTCTAAAAATTCTAAAAATTCTAAAAATTCTAAAAATTCTAAAAATTCTAAAAAGTCTAAAAATTCTAAAAATTCTAAAAATTCTAAAAATTCTAAAAATTCTAAAAATTCTAAAAATTCTAAAAATTCTAAAAATTCTAAAAATTCTAAAAATTCGAAAATTTTTAAAAATTCTAAAAATTCTAAAAATTCTAAAAATTCTAAAAATTCTAAAAATTTGAAAAATTTGAAAAATTCAAAAAATTCGAGAAATTCTAAAAATTCGAAAATTCTAAAAATTCTAAAAATTCGAAAAATTCGAAAAATTCGAAAAATTCGAAAAATTCTAAAAATTCTAAAAATTCTAAAAATTCTATAAATTCTAAAAATTCTAAAAATTCTAAAAATTCTAAAAATTCTAAAATTCTAAAATTCTAAAAATTCTAAAATTCTAAAATTCTAAAAATTCTAAAAATTCTAAAAATTCTAAAAATTCTAAAAATTTTAAAAATTCTAAAAATTCTAAAAATTCTAAAAATTCTAAAAATTCTAAAAATTCTAAAAATTCTAAAATTTTTAAAAATTCTAAAAATTCTAAAAATTCTAAAAATTTAAAATTCTAAAAATTTTAAAAATTCTAAAAATTCTAAAAATTCTAAAAATTCTAAAAATTCTAAAAATTCTAAAAATTCTAAAATTTTTAAAAATTCTAAAAATTCTAAAAATTCTAAAAATTCTAAAAATTTGAAAAATTTGAAAAATTCAAAAAATTCGAAAAATTCGAAAAATTCGAAAAATTCGAAAAGTTCTTAAAATTCTTTAAATTCTGAAAATTCTAAAAATTCTAAAAATTCTAAAAATTCTTAAAAATTCTAAAAATTCTAAAAATTCTAAAAATTCTAAAAATTCGAAAATTCTAAAAATTCTAAAAATTCTAAAAATTCTAAAAATTCTAAAAATTCTAAAAATTCTAAAAATTCTAAAAATTCTAAAAATTCTAAAAATTCTAAAAATTCTAAAAATTCTAAAAATTCTAAAAATTCTAAAATTCTAAAATTCTAAAATTCTAAAATTCTAAAATTCTAAAATTCTAAAATTCTAAAAATTCTAAAAAATTCTAAAAATTCTAAAAATTCTAAAAATTCTAAAAATTCTAAAAATTCTAAAAATTTCTAAAAGTTCTAAAAATTCTAAAAATTCTAAAAATTCTAAAAATTCTAAAAATTCTAAAAATTCTAAAATTTTTAAAAATTTTAAAATTTTTAAAAATTCTAAAAATTGAGAGTTTTTTGAAATTTTTTTTTATTTTTTTATTGTATAATTGATTGTCAACATTCTTAAAATTTTCAAATTGCTTAATTTTCTCATTTTTTTTTAAATTTTATAATATTTATTTATTTATTTTTTTCAATTTTCAAGATTCATAAAAGTTTAAAAAATACTCCAAATTCCTAAAATTTTCTAAATGTTTTGCAAAATATTCAAGATGCATGAAAGATTTTATAAAAAAAAGATTTTATAAAATTAAAAAAAATATCAGAAATTCAGATTTTTTAGTATTGTTATGTCGAGTTGATAACTACTGACACGGCACATTCAAAAAATAAGCAAATCAAAGTCCAGAGTTTTGCGTCCTTTCTGATCTTCGTACCAGCCTTCGAGCGTTTCAATTCTTTTCGCGAAACTTTAGATTGCTACACCGTAAGATCCCTACAATAAAGCTCTTCGTAAAAAATTAACGAAAAATGTATGTGATATGTCTCTTTCTCCAGACTCCGCCAAACCAAGCTGCGCTTCCCGGACAACAAATCCTCCGCAGCGGACGACGACGAGACGTACTTTGACGAATTTGTCGTCCCAAGTCCAACGTCCTTCAGCGGGTCGCGCTTTTTCAAGAGCATGCGCAAGAAGGAACAATCCTCGCTCATTGCAGCGGCCCCGTCATCCTCCACCGCCACCACCTCCAATAATCCTGCCCAAAAAGAAGACGACGACGTGTTCAAAAGTCCCGAGGCCAAACCCCGCAAAGCCGTGAAGCCCGCCGTCGATTCCGACGAGGACAACTTTGACATCGATCAGACCTACTTTTCCGAGGCGGAAAAGGATCTGAGTCGAGGTACGAAGGTCGTCCGGGTCAAACAGGAACCGTCCAGCCAGAAGAAACTCACCAAAAGCAAAATCCTAGCCTTGGACACCCCAGCGCTTGAGCAGGGCATTCTGGACGCGAGCGGCGTCGAGATCGTCAAACCACCCTCCCAGGACAACGTCATCACGATCGAGGAGTCCCAACCGACCCGGAACGATCTCTTCATGGAAGCCATCCGGGAGGAACAACGGCGCGAGCAAGCCTCGCGTAAAACCATCCTGGACGCGATGGGACCTCCCACGATCCGCAAACCGCCGGAATTCCGCAGTTCCCCCCTGCGAAAGTTCAACACCTTTGGAGGGGTCGGGCCGCTGGTGCCGAAACCGGCGCCACCACCGGAACGACGCTGCACCGAGTGCACCAAGCACACCCGCATTCTGGAGCTGCGAGGGCTGACGCCGGACGAGATTCGGGCCAAGCTGGCGCGCAATTGTCGCGGGTGTCGCCAGGCCCAGCTGCACGAGACGCCGCCCGGCTTCTGGAATCCGGAGTTTTCGCCGACGCAGAGAATTTGAGACGTGCGGAGAAAATGAATAACGTGCCATTTCGCGAAATAAGTGACTTATCAGAAATAAAAGGTAAGTGAAATTACGGAGGCATTTGAAATCGTTGTTTGAGTCGCGCAAATTTTGTTGAATTCTTTTTATAGTGTTTGGTTTGGGTGCAATTAAGCTAAGTTTTAGAATCTGCAAATGAATGCAATGTTGAAATTGAAAAAAAGAATGATGGCGTAATATTTTTTGTGGAGCTTAAAAGAAATTCATCAATGAGAAACAACAAACTTTTAGCCAGATAGAAAAAGTAAAATTTCATAAGTTTTCATCATATTTGGAGTTTTTTGACATAGGACTATGTCTTTACTTACTATATTGGGGGGCCAGTTCAGAAATTCGATCCGAAGCGTCACTTTTAAGCGTTAAAAAAGGGGACATTTTGAACGCTTATATCTTTTTTCCCTGTGAATCAATCCAAATGGTTGGACCACCAATCGAAAGAGGAAGACTTCAGCTATTGTTTAACTACATAGATAGTCTGACTAAACATAGTTAAAGCACTTAAAACATGCAATCAAAATGAGTAATTTTTCAGTACAAATCGGACAGATGACCAATCAGAGCGAGTGTATGCATTCGAGACCGCGCCCCTTTTGTGCCGTTCTCCGGCTCTGCCGCTATTTAAGCAGAAAATTTCGCAAAAGCAAGTCACATTGGAACGAGCACTCGAACTGTGCACGTCGGGCCGGCACGGAGCAGCAGCAACAGCGGCCAATAGAAGAAGAGGACCAGCAACCAGAAGGAAGAACCACCGGCAGCAGAAGGAGGAAATTCGAGCGAAGCGGACGGCGTGGAAGTCGCTATGATGCGGCGGTTCTCATGAAAAATGGCCAATTCGACAGTGGTGGCCAAAACCAGGAGTGGCCGGTGGCCTCAAAGAAGGTTCCCCCGGGGCCTGGGGGGACATTTACAGAAACATACGAGTTATGGCAATATGGGTATCAAAATTCATGGTTTTTTATACTGAACATAATAATGGCCATTACGACAGTAGTGGCCACAACCTGGAGTGGCCGGTGCCCTCAAAGAAGGTTCCCTCGGGGCCTGGGGGGACATGTACAGAAACATACGAGTTGTGGCAATATATATGGGTATCAAAATTCATGGTTTTTTATACTGAACATAATAATGGCCATTTTGACAGTAGTGGCCACAACCTGGAGTGGCCGGTGCCCTCAAAGAAGGTTCCCCCGGGGCCTGGGGGGACATTTACAGAAACATACGAGTTGTGGCAATATGGGTATCAAAATTCATGGTTTTTTATACTGAACATAATAATGGCCATTACGACAGTAGTGGCCACAACCTGGAGTGGCCGGTGCCCTCAAAGAAGGTTTCCCCGGGGCGTGGGGGGACATTTACAGAAACACACGAGTTGTGGCAATATGGGTATCAAAATTCATGGTTTTTGATACTGAACATAACAATGACCATTTTGATAGTAGTGGCCACAACCTGGAGTGGCCGGTGCCCTCAAAGAAGGTTCCCCCGGGGCCTGGGGGGACATTTACAGAAACATACGAGTTGTGGCAATATGGGTATCAAAATTCATGGGTTTTTATACTGAACATAATAATGGCCATTTCGACAGTAGTGGCCACAACCTGGAGTGGCCGGTGCCCTCAAAGAAGGTTCCCCCGGGGCCTGGGGGGACATTTACAGAAACATACGAGTTGTGGCAATATGGGTATCAAAATTCATGGTTTTTTATACTGAACATAATAATGGCCATTACGACAGTAGAGGCCACAACCTTGGAGTGGCCGGTGCCCTCAAAGAAGGTTCCTTCGGGGCCTGGGGGGACATGTACAGAAACATACGAGTTGTGGCAATATGGGTATCAAAATTCATGGTTTTTGATACTGTACATGAAAATTGACATTCCGACAGTAGTGGCCACAACCTTGAGTGACCGGTGATCTCAAAGCAGGTTTCCCCGGGGCCCGGAGGGTCTTTAACAGAACCATACGAGTTGTGGCAATATGGATATCAAAATTCATGGTTTTTGATACTGAACATGAAAATTGACATTTCGACCGTAGTGGCCACAACCTGGAGTTGCCGGTGCCCTCATAGAAGGTTCACATTGGGAGAACATTTATGACAGTTTTGCCGACAAATCTATGAAACAAAATAAAATAATCTTATTTCAGATTTCACTAGCAATCCAAAAACACATTCAAATTGTTTGGTCCTATGTCTTTCGGTTATGTCTCTGACATACCATCTTGAACTTTTTTTTAAAGGTTCAATAAACCAAATTTCCAGTTTTTGCTTTTTGGGTGTTTTTGAAACCGCCTTGAGTCAGGGGTATTAAAAACACCCAAAAAGCGAAAACTGAAAATTTGGTTTATTGGATCTTTTCAAAAAAAAAAAAGTTCAAGATGGTATGTCAGAGACATAACCGAAAGACATAGGACCAAACAATTTGAATGTGTTTTTGGATTGCTAGTGAAATCTGAAATAAGATTATTTTATTTTGTTTCATAGATTTGTCGGCAAAATTGTCATAAATGTTCTCCCAAGGTGAACCTTCTATGAGGGCACCGGCAACTCCAGGTTGTGGCCACTACGGTCGAAATGTCAATTTTCATGTTCAGTATCAAAACCATGAATTTTGATATCCATATTGCCACAACTCGTATGGTTCTGTTAAAGACCCTCCGCCCCGGGGAAACCTGCTTTGAGATCACCGGTCACTCAGGTTGTGGCCACTACTGTCGGAATGTCAATTTTCATGTACAGTATCAAAAACCATGAATTTTGATACCAATATGCCACAACTCGTATGGTTCTGTAAAAAGTCCTCCGGGCCCCGGGGGAACCTGCTTTAAGGGCACCGGCCACTCCAGGTTGTGGCCACTACTGTCGAAATGGCCATTATTATGTTCAGTATAAAAACCATGAATTTTGATACCCATATTGCCACAACTCGTATGTTTCTGTAAATGTCCCCCAGGCCGGGAACCTTCTTTGAGGGCACCGGCCACTCCAGGTTGTGGCCACTACTGTCGAAATGGCCATTATTATGTTCAGTATAAAAACCATGAATTTTGATACCCATATTGCCACAACTCGTATGTTTCTGTAAATGTCCCCAGGCCCCTTCTTTGAGGGCACCGGCCACTCCAGGTTGTGGCCACTACTGTCGAAATGGCCATTATTATGTTCAGTATAAAAACCATGAATTTTGATACCCATATTGCCACAACTCGTATGTTTCTGTAAATGTCCCCCCAGGCCCCGGGGGAACCTTCTTTGAGGGCACCGGCCACTCCAGGTTGTGGCCACTACTGTCGAAATGGCCATTATTATGTTCAGTATAAAAAACCATGAATTTTGATACCCATATTGCCACAACTCGTATGTTTCTGTAAATGTCCCCCCAGGCCCCGGGGGAACCTTCTTTGAGGGCACCGGCCACTCCAGGTTGTGGCCACTACTGTCGAAATGGCCATTATTATGTTCAGTATAAAAACCATGAATTTTGATACCCATATTGCCACAACTCGTATGTTTCTGTAAATGTCCCCCCAGGCCCCGGGGGAACCTTCTTTGAGGGCACCGGCCACTCCAGGTTGTGGCCACTACTGTCGAAATGGCCATTATTATGTTCAGTATCAAAAACCATGAATTTTGATACCCATATTGCCACAACTCGTATGTTTCTGTAAATGTCCCCCCAGGCCCCGGAGGAACCTTCTTTGAGGGCACCGGCCACTCCAGGTTGTGGCCACTACTGTCGAAATGGCCATTATTATGTTCAGTATCAAAAACCATGAATTTTGATACCCATATTGCCACAACTCGTATGTTTCTGTAAATGTCCCCCAGGCCCCGGGAACCTTCTTTGAGGGCACCGGCCACTCCAGGTTGTGGCCACTTCTGTCGAAATGGCCATTATTATGTTCAGTATCAAAAACCATGAATTTTGATACCCATATTGCCACAACTCGTATGTTTCTGTAAATGTCCCCCAGGCCCCGGAGGAACCTTCTTTGAGGGCACCGGCCACTCCAGGTTGTGGCCACTACTGTCGAAATGGCCATTATTATGTTCAGTATCAAAAACCATGAATTTTGATACCCATATTGCCACAACTCGTATGTTTCTGTAAATGTCCCCCAGGCCCCGGAGGAACCTTCTTTGAGGGCACCGGCCACTCCAGGTTGTGGCCACTACTGTCGAAATGGCCATTATTATGTTCAGTATAAAAAACCATGAATTTTGATACCCATATTGCCACAACTCGTATGTTTCTGTAAATGTCCCCCCAGGCCCCGGGGGAACCTTCTTTGAGGGCACCGGCCACTCCAGGTTGTGGCCACTACTGTCGAAATGGCCATTATTATGTTCAGTATAAAAAACCATGAATTTTGATACCCATATTGCCACAACTCGTATGTTTCTGTAAATGTCCCCCCAGGCCCCGGGGGAACCTTCTTTGAGGGCACCGGCCACTCCAGGTTGTGGCCACTACTGTCGAAATGGCCATTATTATGTTCAGTATAAAAAACCATGAATTTTGATACCCATATTGCCACAACTCGTATGTTTCTGTAAATGTCCCCCCAGGCCCCGGGGGAACCTTCTTTGAGGGCACCGGCCACTCCAGGTTGTGGCCACTACTGTCGAAATGGCCATTATTATGTTCAGTATCAAAAACCATGAATTTGGATACCCATATTGCCACAACTCGTATGTTTCTGTAAATGTCCCCCCAGGCCCCGGGGAACCTTCTTTGAGGGCACCGGCCACTCCAGGTTGTGGCCACTACTGTCGAAATGGCCATTATTATGTTCAGTATAAAAAACCATGAATTTTGATACCCATATTGCCACAACTCGTATGTTTCTGTAAATGTCCCCCCAGGCCCCGGGGGAACCTTCTTTGAGGGCACCGGCCACTCCAGGTTGTGGCCACCACTGTCGAATTGGCCATTTTTCATGAGAACCGCCAAATCATTGCGACTTCCACGCCGTCCGCTTCGCTTGAATTTCCTCCTTCTGCTGCCGGTGGTTCTTCCTTCTGGTTGCTGGTCCTCTTCTTCTATTGGCCGCTGTTGCTGCTGCTCCGTGCCGGCCCGACGTGCACAGTTCGAGTGCTCGTTCCAATGTGACTTGCTTTTGCGAAATTTTCTGCTTAAATAGCGGCAGAGCCGGAGAACGGCACAAAAGGGGCGCGGTCTCGAATGCATACACTCGCTCTGATTGGTCATCTGTCCGATTTGTACTGAAAAATTACTCATTTTGATTGCATGTTTTAAGTGCTTTAACTATGTTTAGTCAGACTATCTATGTAGTTAAACAATAGCTGAAGTCTTCCTCTTTCGATTGGTGGTCCAACCATTTGGATTGATTCACAGGGAAAAAAGATATAAGCGTTCAAAATGTCCCCTTTTTTAACGCTTAAAAGTGACGCTTTGGATCGAATTTCTGAACTGGCCCCCCAATATAGTAAGTAAAGACATAGTCCTATGTCAAAAAAAAAAACTTCGGATATCATTTTTCAACTTCAACAATGAGTAAATATCCTTCGTTTTTTAATAGCTTAATTTTCAAACCAAACTACATTTTAACCTATTTTTGTGCAAATGAAAAATAAAAGTTTTTTAAAGTACGCCATCAAATTAAGCGTTAAAATTTTACACTAAATTCCCCTTGACACCAAATTTACAAATCATCGGGAAAAAAGGTACCCCACTACGATCTGGAACAACTCAGGCAAAAACTGGCCAATCTCCGGAATCCGGAATCGAAAACTAAAGAAATTTCCTGTTCTTTTGTTTACCTGACATCAAGAATTTGACCAAATTTGGTCGCTGAAACGGCAGTTTAAATTTTATTTAATTGATTTAATCAAACGTTTAGCTTGTACAGGTTAACGCGTAATTTCTAAAAATTTAAAATTTCAATTTTAAAAATGTTCAAATTTTTAAAATGTTTGATTTTTTTTAATTTTTGACTTTTTTGAAATTTATGAAATTATAAAAATGTATGGAACTAATAAAATTTATTAAATTTGTAAAATTTATTAGTTTTTTTTTGTTTAAAATTATAAAAGTAGATTTAGAAAAAAAATGAAAAAAAAAACAAATTTTTAAAAATGATTATTTTTTTTTATTTCTGATTTTTTTTAATTTCTGAAATTTATTAAAGTTATAATATTTAAAAAATTTATAAAATTTATAAAATTTATAAAATTTATAAAGTTTATAAAGTTTATAAAATTTATAAAGTTTATAAAATTTATAAAATTTATAAAATTTATAAAATTTATAAAATTTATAAAATTTATAAAATTTATAAAATTTATAAAATTTATAAAATTTATAAAATTTATAAAATTTATAAAATTTATAAAATTTATAAAATTTATAAAATTTATAAAATTTATAAAATTTATAAAATTTATAAAATTTATAAAGTTTATAAAATTTATAAAATTTATAAAATTTATAAAATTTATAAAATTTATAAAATTTATAAAATTTATAAAATTTATAAAATTTATAAAATTTATAAAATTTATAAAATTTATAAAATTTATAAAATTTATAAAATTTATAAAATTTATAAAATTTATAAAATTTATAAAATTTATAAAATTTATAAAATTTATAAAAATTAAAAAAATTATGATTTTTTTTATAAATTAATAAAATTTATTAAATTTATGAAATCTATAAAAAAATATTGAAATTTATGAAATCTATAAAAAAATATTGAAATTTTTGAATTTTTTTTGGGGATCGGTTCATTTTGGGGAATAGTTTTCTGGGGAACGGGACTAAATCACGATATCAAATTTCGTTTTAAGTACTTTTTGACTGTGACATTGTATTCAACATCTAAAACAAAAATACAATAGTTTTTCAAGTTCTTTTTCATTGTTTTCAAAAATCATGATTTTTTTTCGAAAAATTGCCAAAATTTGACCAACTTGTGCCACTGGACATAAAAAGGTATAATTAGACATGAGCAGTTCTCTACGGAATCGGTCTTTTTTCTTTAATTTTAATTTTTGTATTTTTTAATCCGACTGAAACTTTTTTGGTGCCTTCGGTATGCCCAAAGAAGCCATTTTGCATCATTAGTTTGTCCATATAATTTTCCATACAAATTTGGCAGCTGTTCATACAAAAATGATATGTGAAAATTCAAAAATCTGTATCTTTTGAAGGAATTTTTTGATCGAGTTGGTGTCTTCGGCAAAGTTGTAGGTATGGATATGGACTACACTGAAAAAAAATGCTACACGGTAAAAAATTTTTTGGTGATTTTTAATTTAACTTTTTGTCACTAAAACTTGATTTGCAAAAAAATACTATTTTTAATTTTTTTTATTTTTTGATATGTTTTAGAGGACATAAAGTGCCAACTTTTCAGAAATTTCCAGAATGGGCAAAAAATCTTTGACCGAGTTATGATTTTTTGAATCAATACTGATTTTCTTCAAAAAATCGAAATATCGGTCGCAAAAATTTTTCAACTTCATTTTTCGATGTAAAATCGAATTTGCAATCAGAAAGTACTTTAGTGAATTTTTCATAAAGTGCACCGTTTTCAAGTTATAGCCATTTTTAGGTAACTTTTTTGAAAATAGTCGGAGTTTTTCATTTTTTTAAATTAGTGCCCATGTTTGCCCACCTTTGAAAAAAATATTTTTGAAAAGCTGAGAAAATTCTCTATATTTTGCTTTATTGAACTTTGTTGATGTGACCCATAGTTGCTGAGATATTGCTATGCAAAGGCTAAAAAACAGGAAAATTGATGTTTTCTAAGTCTCACCCAAACAACCCAACATTTTCTAATGTCGATATCTCAGCAACCATAGGTCCGATTAACAATGTTAAAACATGAAACATTCGTGAAATTTTCCAATCTTTTCGAAAAAAATATTTTCAAAAATTTAAAATGAAGACTAACATTTCAAATGGGCGTAATATTGAATGTTTGGCCCGTTTAAAATGTTAGTCTTGATTTTAAATTTTTGAAAATATTTTTTTCGAAAAGATCGGAAAATTTCACGAATGTTTCATGTTTTAACATTGTTAATCGGACCTATAGTTGCTCAGCTTTTAAAAAATATTTTTTTCAAAGGTGGGCAAACATGGGCACTAATTTAAAAAAATGAAAAACTGCGACTATTTTCAAAAAAGTTACCTTAAAATGGCTATAACTTGAAAACGGTGCACTTTATGAAAAATTCACTTAACCCTCTAACGCCCAGAGCTGTTTGCTTATCGTAAAAATAGTAAATGGCTTAATTTTGGTACAATAATGCAGGAAATACTTTACTTTGACCCACAAACATCGAATTGAGGCAAAAAAGTAGAATTTGAAGTGGTGCACCAGAGCACCATCAGGAAGATGAGCAACTTTTTTTTAAACCACAAAATCTCGTTTTCTTCAAATCTATTGGTTCATTTGTTTGAAAACGCTTCGAAATGTGTTAAAAACTACTTATTCTTTGCTGTAAGACCATATTTCTGAAGTATTAACTACAAATTCTAAAATCTCTGCATTTTCAGGTTTCTTTGATTGGCTCATTCAAAACCCACAAACAACCATTTTCATGAAAAATGAGGAAAATAATAAAATTATCGGTCTAATAACAATGTTTTGTCTTGTTTATGAATAGTTAAAACGTTTATAAACTTTTGTTTTGATAAAAATAAGCTTTTTCTGTAATTTAGAAAAAAATGCTCCTGAATATTTAGTTGCTCATATGCCTAGGTGGTGCTCTGGTGCACCAAATGAAAAAGGTTGAAAAACACTTAAAACCGGTCCAAACTCACAATGTTATTCACAGGGGTTCTTGTCCAAGGTTCAAATGATAGCAAAACATTTTTTGTTTCATAAAATTTTGTGTTTGGTATTTTTTACGGGCTTTTGAAAACAGGTCTTATTTATTTCCCTAAAATTGGCCCATTTTTGTTTACATTTCACACTGTAACTTTGCTTGTGCTTAACCAAATTTGATGAAATTTGGGGAGATGTTAGTATACATTCTACATGAACACCTGCAACTTAAAGCATCATGAAAAGTTGTGTCAGTTCCGAGATATTTGAGTTCAAAGTTTTGGTGCTCTGGAGTAACCATGGGCGTGAGAGGGTTAAGTACTTTCTGATTGCAAATTCGATTTTACATCGAAAAATGAAGTTGAAAAATTTTTGCGACCGATATTTCGATTTTTTGAAAAAATCAGTATTGATTCAAAAAATCATAACTCGGTCAAAGATTTTTTGCCCATTCTGGAAATTTCCGAAAAGTTGGCATTTTATGTCCTCTAAAACATATCAAAAAATAAAAAAAATTAAAAATAGTATTTTTTTGCAAATCAAGTTTTAGTGACAAAAAGTTAAATAAAAAATCACCAAAAATTTTTTACCGTGTAGCATTTTTTTCAGTGTAGTCCATATCCATACCTACAACTTTGCCGAAGACACCAACTCGATCAAAAATTCCTTCAAAAGATACAGATTTTGAATTTTCACATATCATTTTGTATGGACAGCTGCCAAATTTGTATGGAAAATTATATGGACAAACTAATGATGCAAAATGGCTTCTTTGGGCATACCGAAGGCACCAAAAAAGTTTCAGCCGGATTAAAAAATACAAAAAAAAACGATTGACCGAAAACTCAGAGAATTGCTCACATCTAAAACATATTAAAAATGGTTATTTACCGCAATCGTTTTTTTTGTGTGTAAAATTTAAAAAAAGGTGGGTATTTGTTTTTATGTGTAACTTTGTTTTTCCTAAGAATTCCTAAGCCTATAATTTTGCCAAAAAAAAAAAACAAATCGATAGAAAATCCGTTCTCAAGATGCCGGTATTGACTAATATAGGGTTCTTCAATGGTCAAACAGTGTGCGGCCCATTTATCATTTTTGTTCCATTGTTTAACTTCAGCTGATCTGTGAATAACGTAGTAGTAATCGTTGTCAGTCAACCATGCTCATTGCCCTATTTAAGACATGGTGTCGATTTCTGGAAAAGTCAGGGAAAACCTGGAATTGTCAGGGAATTTTATTTGACCTGGAAAAGTCAGGGAAAGTCAGGGAATTTTAAGCTGGGTCAGGGAATTTCGATGATCTTAAAAATATTTTTAATAATTTTTGAAAATTCGCCCTTGATGATGTATTTGAATGTCTTCCAGGCCAAACTTTGCAACATTGATAATATTTATTTTTTATATTGGTCAGTCCGGAAGGAACGCAGAACTCCATATAAAAAATGCTTAAAAAAGGGTCACGATGAAAAGCGCCTAGCTTGTTTGCAATATGTTTAGGTTTAAAAATCCAATAATTTGGATTTGATTTGGATTTCCGTTCAACTGAAAATTACAAATTACTAGCCCACACAGGGTGGGACAATATGAGGCAGTTGCCTCACCATCCTCAGAGATTTGTTCTAAAATTGGTCGTTTGCTTAGCATATAGGGACCATAGAGAAAATCATACATTTGTCAGAAAAATTGAATGATTTAAAAAATCAAAAGTTAAAATTTCGATCATTTGAAAATTAAAAAAAATCTAAAATTCTTAAGCATAAAGATTCTATTTTTTTAATTTTGAATTTCTGATATTTTGGAATTGTTGATATCTTAATTTTTTAAATTTTTATTCTAAAATTCTAAAAAAATGCAAGGTTAGAAAATTTTCCAAAATTTTACTTAAGTATTCGTTATCTAAATTTTTATTTTTCTCAAAATGTTAGCAAAATAGTGATGGTGAAATGGAATTCAAAATTAAAGAATTGAATTCAAGAATTAAAGAAATAAAACCAAAAATTTATGGAATAAACAGGTTGTTAGGGACTACACTCAACTCATTTTTAAACATACTGACTCTGAATAGTTAATTTCTTTAAATTTTTGAGTAATGTTTTTTATCCTTATTTATTGTTCTTTTATACTGGATACATTCAATTTTATTATTGTGAATCTTAATCATATTTCAAACTTTTCCTGAAGATACAGACATTTGGATGTAACAAAAATTATTATTGGACATGTTCCAGTGGGTGTACTGTGCTTTTATCCCAAATATAAGCATGATTGGACGTAACAGAAGCTTCTCCGCCTTTGAATTTTAGATGGGATTCAACCAATAAAAATGTGTTTTTTTTTATTTGAACATTCTTGAAGAAAAAAAAAATCAAAACATTCAAAAATTACCACTCCAACATTCAAAATTGGATGAATCAGAAATTAGGAAATAAACTTAGGAAAAATAGTATTAAAAACCCCAAAAAAAAAATTCATATTAAAAAAGAAATTAAGAGATCCAAATTTTTTAAATCAAAAATTTAAAAAAAATCCGAAAACAAAAATCAAAGATATCAATTTTCAAAAATAAAAAATTAAATAAAAACAATCAAGAGAACAAAAAGAATATTATTTTCAAATTCTTAAATTCTTAAATTCTTAAATTCTTAAATTCTTAAATTCTTAAATTCTTAAATTCTTAAATTCTTAAATTCTTAAATTCTTAAATTCTTAAATTCTTAAATTCTTAAATTCTTAAATTCTTAAATTCTTAAATTCTTAAATTCTTAAATTCTTAAATTCTTAAATTCTTAAATTCTTAAATTCTTAAATTCTTAAATTCTTAAATTCTTAAATTCTTAAATTCTTAAATTCTTAAATTCTTAAATTCTTAAATTCTTAAATTCTTAAATTCTTAAATTCTTAAATTCTTAAATTCTTAAATTCTTAAATTCTTAAATTCTTAAATTCTTAAATTCTTAAATTCTTAAATTCTTAAATTCTTAAATTCTTAAATTCTTAAATTCTTAAATTCTTAAATTCTTAAATTCTTAAATTCTTAAATTCTTAAATTCTTAAATTCTTAAATTCTTAAATTCTTAAATTCTTAAATTCTTAAATTTTAAATTTTAAATTCTTAAATTCTTAAATTCTTAAATTCTTAAATTCTTAAATTCTTAAATTCTTAAATTCTTAAATTCTTAAATTCTTAAATTTAAATTCTTAAATTCTTAAATTCTTAAATTCTTAAATTCTTAAATTCTTAAATTCTTAAATTTAAATTCTTAAATTCTTAAATTCTTAAATTCTTAAATTCTTAAATTCTTAAATTCTTAAATTCTTAAATTCTTAAATTCTTAAATTCTTAAATTCTTAAATTCTTAAATTCTTAAATTCTTAAATTCTTAAATTCTTAAATTCTTAAATTCTTAAATTCTTAAATTCTTAAATTCTTAAATTCTTAAATTCTTAAATTCTTAAATTCTTAAATTCTTAAATTCTTAAATTCTTAAATTCTTAAATTCTTAAATTCTTAAATTCTTAAATTCTTAAATTCTTAAATTCTTAAATTCTTAAATTCTTAAATTCTTAAATTCTTAAATACTTAAATTCTTAAATTCTTAAATTCTTAGATTCTTAAATTCTTAAATTCTTAAATTCTTAAATTCTTAAATTCCTAGGTTCTTGATTGCTGCCGTTTTTGTTACCATCTTAGATTATAGAAGACCTGATAAAATTTGAAGTTTTTTTTTGAGTTTTTTTTTCGGTTAGAGAAATTTTGAGAAGAAGATGTAGGAAAATTTGCTTCGATTTTCTAAGTGACGCTTTGGTAAGATCATCAGTATGAACTGTATCTTAAATTTAAAATCTCAAGATTGACAATTTATAATTTTTAAGTTTTATTATTTTTTTATTAAGATTTCATTCAGTTTTTAGATCTGAATTTCTAAATGTTGACATTTTTGATTTTTTTGCCAAAATGTTTGTTTTTGCTTTTTCCTCTATTGTGTTTCATATGTTTATAGGACCCATTAAAAAAACTCTAGATTTTTTGGTAAAAGGCAACATTTAAAATGGCATCATCATATAAAAAAACATAGGACAATTTTATGGTTGCTCATTTTGGATGTTCGATTAGAAAAAAAATGATTATCAAAATAAAAAAAGTATTTAAGTTTTTGCAGAATCCATCATTAAATAAATAAAATAAAAAAGTCATTGATTTTTTTCAATATCTTAAATTTCTAATATTCAAAAAGGAAAATGCATGAAACCATAAAAACGCTCCAAACAATATATTAGTAAAAAATAGAAAATAAAAAATAATTGGTGGTCTGGAGAGGTCAGGGAAAAGTCAGGGAATTTTATTTTGGGATTTGGATCGACACCATGTAAGAAGAGCAGTTCAATAATTTTGCTAAAAACAGATAGTTATCGACTTTGTAGTTTTTTAGCCTACAATAAATACAATGCTTTTCCAATGATTTTCAAAGCCAAGAAATTTGAATTGTTAAAGTGAAACGTAACTATATTTCGTTGAGACTGATATCTTGATAGGGATTTCTCACAAGAAAAGGGTTAAGAAATTGATGAATTCTCCGTAATTCTGCCGCTTTGGTCCAAAATAGGTATTGGGTGCAAAATAGGGACATTTGCCCTATATTTGCATATTTTTTTCTGAAAATCCACAACAGTGATTTTGATGAACTGATTTTGAAAATATTCTTATTAAGTTCAGAATAGGACAAACTTACTTTGCCGGGATTTTTCTCAATAGATAAAACTATTAACGTGATCAAGAACGGTTTATTTACGACTAAAAATTAAAATTTACGTAACTAAAATAGTGCCCTAATCTGGGCAGAGGTTAGTTTTGTGTGTGTGTGTTGTGGATATATCAAATTGTACAGTTCCTGCCGTTTTCACTTGTGATCGGTCCCCACTACACTTTCAAGCTGATGCTTGCGGGTCGGGACCGCACTTGCGCGATTATGATGTCGTTGTGGTTCGCTTTCAAATTCCTTGATTGTTTACAGATTTCCTCGCTTTTCCTGATCCGCTTCGATGGCCTCGAACAGGGCCTTAAAGTTTCCGGCGCCAAAACCCTGCGAAAGAAAATGTGTTTTAGTCAAAAGAAAAGAATCTAAGATTTTTCACGCCTTACATTGTGGTTATGTCTCTGGATCACCTCGAGGAACAGCGTCGGACGGTCCTGCATGTTCTTGGTGAAGATCTGCAGCAGATAGCCGTTCTCGTCGTAATCGATCAGGATGTTCAGCTTCTGAAGCGTGTCCATGTCCTCCTTGATCTTGCAGCGGCTGTGGCTGAGACGTTCGCGCAGCTGATCGTAGTACGTGTCCGGAACGGACAGGAAGTGCATTCCGCGGGCACGCAGGTTCTCAATGGCCGCGATGATGTTACCGGTGTTGAGGGCAATGTGCTGAACTCCCGCACCCCCATAGTACTCAACGTACTCCTCAATCTGGGACTTTTTCTTGCCCTTGGCCGGTTCATTGATAGGCATCTTGACGGTTTCCTCGTAGTTGCTCATCACGATCGAACGCAGCGCGGAATACTCCGTATGAATCTGGCTGTCGTCCACGGACCAGAACCGGTGGAACATCAGCACCTTCTCGTACCACGCGGCCACCGACTCCATCTGCAGATCCGGCTGATTGCCGACCACGTGGTCGATAAAGTCCAAGTACGTCGGAGGCAGCACCTTCGTCAGTACATCCTCGTACAGCGGAGCCTTGAACCCGGGCAGAAACACTCCCCGGTAGTTTTTCCGCTCGACAAACGTGTGCTGGGTCTCCCCGTACGTTCTGACCGTGGCCATCCTCACCGTTCCAAACTCGTCACTCTCCTCCCAAACATCCCGAACAACCGAGGCCCCTCGCTCCTTGGCCCGCTTCACGATCACATCAAGATCCTCAACGGCAAACGCCACGTCCTTAACTCCGTCCCCGTGCTTCACCAGATGATCCCCGATCTCGTGATTCCCGGGCTCGTAAGCCGAAACAAAAACAAACACGATCCGGTTCTGGCGGACCACGTGCTTGCAAATCTTTCGGCTTCCGGTTTCCAGTCCCTGGTAGGCCAGGTTTTCGAAGCCCATTCGGGTGGTGTAGTAGCTGGCCGCCTGCTTGGCATTGCCGACGTAGAACGTCACGTGGTCAAACGACAGGAACTTGCCGCCGTCCGGCTTGGGGCCCTTGTCGGTGTAGGTGGTCTGGAACGGGGGAGAAAAAGGAAGAACGTCTTATTTCAATATATAAGGCCCGTTGCAATTCTCTTAATCTTCAGTATTTTCCAATATATTTAGCCTTTTTAGAATGTGTATAATTCTCTACGGTTTCGCAAATCGTATGTTTTTTTGTATTTCTTGATTTGGATGAAATTTTTTCTACAATATTTCAGGCAGCACGTTATAAGAAAAAGGCATGAAAATATTTATAAATGCAAAGGGATTTCTGGACTTTTCCAAGGACTTTTTAGAAAACATACAAAAACCGAGAACCGTGGTGTAGGGGTAAGCGTGGTTGTCTCTCACCCAGTCGGCCTGGGTTCGATCCCAGACGGTCCCGGTGGCATTTTTCGAGACGAGATTTGTCTGACCACGCCTTCCGTCGGACGGGGAAGTAAATGTTGGCCCCGGTCTAACCTAGAAGGTTAGGTCGTCAGCTCAATGCAGGTGTAGGAGTCGTCTCCCTAGGTCCTGCCTCGGTGGAGTCGCTGATAGGCAGTTGGACTAACAATCCAAAGGTCGTCAGTTCGAATCCCGGGGTGGATGGAAGATTAGGTGTAAAACAGAGGTTTGCAATTGCTTCAACAATCAAGCCTTCGGACACCTAGTTTCGAGTAGGAATCTCGCAATCGAGAACGCCAAGGCAATGCTGTAGAGTGAATAATTTGATTTTGATTTGATTGACATAGAAAAAAAAAACAAACAATTCCCGAATTCGTGAGTTATATTCATGAATTTGCGAACCATGAAGGAATTTATTCATGAATATGGTGCATTTGCACTATCAACGTGAATATAATCTTTCGTTGTTCTCTAATTCTTGAACACAATTCACGAAATCAGGAATTGATTTGTGCTACTGGAAAAAGGTTTTTCTGACTATTTGAGGCATTTAAAAATAAATATATTTGATTCGCAAAAAAACTGAAATTTCAATTTTAAATTACCGATAAATTAATTTTTAAAAACAGTGCATTTCATGAAAAATAATTTGTGAGTCATTTTAGATTACGACTATTACGAGGGAACCACCGATGCATTATATTTTTCTGATGAAATATAACAATAAATGATACTTGAATTTATTTAAAATGTTTACCAGTAGTTCTTTAATTGTGACTTGAAATTACATAAAAGTTTGAAAAAAAAGTTTTTTTTAAATTAATGAACATAATTTTTGCATTCATTAACCCCTTGGTCAATTCGGATTGTTTTGGTTCGGGTTACGACGCAGTATAACTACTCTAAAATAATTTAGAATTTTCTAATCCATATTATAAAAATGAATTTAAAATGCAATCAAATATTCAAATTTTACTGAAATGGGGTCGCAGAACCCGAATATATAAAAAAAATAATAATTTTTTTTAGTCATGATTTGATTACCCGAAGTTTCATACAAACCTTCGGATAATTGAACTTTGGAAAATCGAGTCTGGACTGTAATAAAATTTGCGATGGCTTAAGAGCCTTATACATAAATCCGACTGACTTTTCAACTGTCACTTCAACACTTGCCCAGCCTCGCTCTATTTGGGAATTATACTTTTAGCGATTCAAGGGGAATCAAAATAAGATTCTTTGCGGTTAAATCATTCTTTCTGTAAGATCCTAAAAATAACCTACATGACGAAGATACTAAATCGATCAGAAAAATATTTCTCTAGATTTAGATTTTCGTGACCATGACCAATTTGTTAGTCTACCCGCAAAATTGTACAAAGACTAATGATGTAAAATGGATTGTTTTGAATAAGGATTGCAAATGCTTCATTCAATACAACTAAAATTGAAAATCTAAAAAAATGCGAAATTGTAGAAACAACTCATTAATAAAAACTTTTTAAATTTTCTGATGGGTTTTCAGGAATTTTCTTGGCATTATTTCTTAAAGATTTATGTTTTCAAAAAATCTTAAATATGACCATTAAAAAAATCTTGAAATTTTTGAGATGTATTGACAAAATGAAGAATTTTGATACCCATATTGATGGGCTTTGCTCTGATATGATATTGGCCACTTCGAAGATTTACCCGGAACCGGTTCCGGAGTGGCCAGTGGCCAGAACAATATTTTGGAAGACCATTTTTGAGATGTATTGACAAAATGAAGAATTTTGATACCCATATTGATGGGCTTTGCTCTGATATGATATTGGCCATTTCGAAGATTTACCCGGGGGGAAATCCGGAACCGGTTCCGGAGTGGCCAGTGGCCAGAACAATATTTTGGAAGACCATTTTTGAGATGTATTGACAAAATGAAGAATTTTGATACCCATATTGATGGGCTTTGCTCTGATATGATATTGGCCACTCCGAAGATTTACCCGGGGGGAAATCCGGAACCGGTTCCAGAGTGGCCAGTGGCCAGAAAAATATTTTGGAAGACCATTTTTGAGATGTATTGACAAAATGAATAATGTGGATACCCATATAGATGGCTTTTGCCTTGATATGATATTGGCCACTTCATAGGTTCCCCGGGGGTACCCAGAAACGGTTCCGAAGTGGCCATGGTCCAAAAATTGACCTCAAATTATTTTGTCTGAATGGGCCATTCAAAATCATGAAGTTTGATACCCATATTGCCTACATTTGAACGGATTGGATACGAGTTAATATCAAAATACCAAAAGTACGTCATTTATCGACCACCCAGTTTCTATGGATGACCCCCAAAAATGTTCATATTTTCACCAAACATTCTCCATGATGTGTACAACAATTGATTGAAAGGGTTTTACGATATCTTAAATACAAAAATTATAAAAAAATCAAACAGTGAAAAAATAACCCTTTGTGGAAAAGTTAATCTCCCCTTAATAAAAACTTTTTTAATTTTCTGATGGGTTTTCAGGAATTTTCTTGGCATTATTTCTTAAAGATTTTGTTTTTTGTTTTAAATCTTAAATATGACCATTAAAAAATTTTGAAATTGAAATCTTGTTGAATTTTGGCTGATTATAACGTGACGTACTCTATTGAGGTTTTGCAGCGTGACTGTGTTTCAAATGTAGGTGGCGCCAAAATGAGGTTACTTGCCAAAAATCGTATTCCTTTCTGCTGGATTAAAGAACAAAATCGCTTATTTCTCATGATTCCCTGCATCAATTTTAATGAAACTTGTTGCAAAAGACGAGATTTTTTTTTTGCTTTAAAATAATGTATATCAATTTTTGGGCGCGCAAAAATTTGTTTATTTTTTCTTTTAAAAACATGTTTTGGAACACGAAAAAATGAGTTTCCTTGTATATATCAATGAAATAAACAGTTATATAGTTGATAACAGATGTGTTAACGTATATTCAATAATTTTTATTGATTTTTGACAGACTTTCTTACCAATTTGTCCAAATTACTATCTTTTTCTAAATTAACAGTTTTCTCATAGAAAAATCAAACAAATATTGGAAAGTTGTACACCAAATTGTTGGAAATAATTTTTCTCATCCGAATCCGGCAAAAGTTTTATAAAAAATGAATTCATATTCACTGTTCAACACGTTTTTTTCTTCTTCAAAAGAGCTGCTAAAACAGGATAGCTTTCATTTCATGAAAATTCACTAAGGTTGGTACAAATATTTTTTAAGAGTTTTTATCATGTTGAACAAAATTTATCAAGTCAATTCAAAGATTTTTTCCAAATGTTTGATTCCCTTCCACTTTTCGTATGGGGTTAGTATGGGTAAGTTACTACAGATAAGGCTTTATTTTCAGTTGTCGATTTTATTTAAAATAATGTTTCAAATCATTGTATAGATGAGAAATGAATAGTATTTGAGATTCTGGAAAAGTCGGAAATTTGAAAATGGGATTTGAGTGGTCACTCTGAATTTAATATGCATTTTACTGCATTAGGAATGATTTTCTGCATCTTTGAGTTTATTTAAAAATGCCCAGAATTTTTTGAAAATTTTAAATGTACAGTACCGCAAGAAGTTTTTTTTTCGCTAAAATTTATGTTTTCGTCAAATTTTACAATTTTTAAAAACTTTTGATTGCAAAATAACTGAACTAGTGTAAAATTCATTTTTAAACACTTTTTTCATTCATATGTTGAGGGATAAACACTTTGGAAAATATTGCATCGGCTTTAAATTATGCAAGTAAACATGTGTTAAATTCTTTAAACACTCACAGAAAAATAAACCCTTTGAACTGATGAAACTACACATCTAGTCACAAATTTAACCATTTAAACAATTTAAAAGTCTCAACACTGCATGATAACTCACCATAATCACTGAAATACTTGAATTCCGCTAAAACTTCACTTATGTAACACCACTTCTTGCCCACTACACTTCAAAGCACCACCCCGATATCACTTCTTCTTTTAGAATATGCAAATAATTCCCCAAATCACTCAGATTTTTTCTTCAAGATTCCAAACCCCGAAACGAGAAGCTCCGTACCGCGACGTGGCCGAATTCAAACTTGTTTCTAGCGCCAGATCGCCGGTCGCTTTTATAGAGAGGGGTTCGCTTCGACCAGGAGTCTTCATCGGCATAAGAACTGGTTGTTGTTTCCAACTCCGGGACAGGAATTTTGTTGTTCTGCTCCCGACAGGTTCACGACGCTGCCTTGGGTTGACGACGGAGTTCGATATTTTTTCCATTGCAATATTTGAGGTGAAACCGGTGTTTAGAATGAATTGACGACAAAAGTGTTGCTGAAGAAAGTGCAAGTAAACAGAGGCAAAACAATGTGTTTTTGGCCGTTAATTTGAATGCAAATAGTGGTTTTAAAGTTGTTATGCAGTTTGAGAATTACGTTTCAACTTTTTCTGCTAATAATGAGGATATCTGTTGAGCAAATTTATCAAAACATTTTGCGTCAACAGATATTTGAAGAGTTGCATAAACTCATTATTTGTGGCAAATATGTTTAAATTAATGATCATTTTGGATTTTTACAATAAACTTAAAATTTTATCATTTGATTGCATTCTTCCATTAAATAAAAAACGTCAACTGTTGATCTTTCTCGAGAACAACATCTGGAACTACTTTGCATTGCTGTCGCTTTTATTAAAATTAAGAATTCTACGTTGTTGCTATAAATCCCGCTTGTTTACAACTTTTTTACACCAACCACAGTGACCAACTTGTTTACGTCTTGCTAGTATAGCAACTAATCGTTTCTGTTGGAGGCTCGTCCCCTCAGTCCTAGACATTGAATTAGAAAACTAGCCGGTTGGATTTGTTAGTCAGATTGACCCAGGGACCAGATGAGGGGACTCTGTTGCTAACATCTGGACCATAAAATATCCCTTAAAGAATCAGATGTTATTGAACATTCTTCTAGTAAATTTTCTACACAAAATCAATGACAAAGTAAGGGTTAGATTAGACATCGTACGACCTGCTGATCGAAAACAAAACAACAACAACTACACAAACATAAGTCCGGAACCGGTTACACGAGGGTCGCCCTCAACTCAATTAAATATTCAAAAACTCTAAAGCAACGGAATTAGGCTCTAACCACGACAGGCGCGTGCGAGTGATAAGAACTCCGCCAACGTCATTAAACCTGTGAAACTTTCGAGAAGGGCGTAACAAATTATAAAATTTCGTAATTCCTTCTCGAAAAGTATATAATTTCTTTAAAATAGATTTTATACTTAAATTCAAGCAAATTTTGTCACAAATTAAACACAATCCAATTCCTAATCAAACACAGCTCAGCACAGTCAAAACAAGCCGAATTTGCCGGCAAACCTGTTTCACGTTGTGCTGGTCATCCAACCGAGTCATCTTGAAGGCAAGTTTTGGGACCCGACCAAAGTGTCGAGCCTCTCGATGTGCTATTCTGGTGGGTAAAATTACCCCAGGTAATCGATTTGCGTAAATGAACTTATGACTTCGTTTTGGAAAAAAGCAACGCGGTATCCTTCACCAGTGACTTCAATGCGGAGTAAGTGAGTAACCCGTATGATTGTATCTATCTTCTTATAGGAAGAAATCCCTACGGAAAAATCGTAAAATGCTTGAATTGTTCACTTTATCTTAATTTCTGTAAGGTTTTTTTTTTTAATTTTTGAAAATTTTCAACAAACGTCCCGCAAAATTCAAATTTAATTTATTGAAAATTATTCTGATTCGGGTTATGATTAACATTCTGCAACAAAATTGTAAAGGACAGCAACTTTGATGGTCAAAATGAGTGTGAGGATTAATTAAAAGCTTATCCTCAATCCTTAAATTCGATAATTTATACATTTTCTTGAAGCTACATTATTTGTTAAATAGCAGTTATTTAAAAAATAATGTAGTTTCAAGAAAATGTATAAATTATCTAATTTAAATATGTTTCAAATGGTAAAATACATCAAAAAATTAACATAAGCATGTCTTTGTGGAAAATAGGTACTATTTCGGCGTCGTCGTGCTATCTTGTCGCACCCGCCATTTCGACGTTCCGAGAAAAACGCGTTTTAATGTTTGACCTTGAATAAACAAAAACTAGAGCACGCAATGTAAACAACAACCAACACGTTTTGTTTGGTTGAAGTTGGTTGCTGGAGTCCCGAGTTATAATTACAAATGTTTACGGTAGTCTAACTTGTACGTGCGTCAAACGCATTCTGAATAAAATCCCTTTGGCCAGTTGTCGCACTTGATGTTATTTTCAGGAAGTGACAAGATAGCACGACAAGATTGAAACTGCTTTCATATGAAGAGCGACAATAATGCACGGAGGTAAGGTTTGCGGTATCGGGGCCTAGTAGGATCCAAAAACCTCTGGTCAATGGTAAGTCATCAAACTACGATCATCAACATCATAAACGCTCTGGGTCCTTTGCGAACCAGAACAATTCACAACTAAGCAATGGCAACATGGCCTCAAAATATTCTACACAATACAAAAAACGTTCTGGGTCCTTTGTGAACCACAACTACAAACAAAAATATAACACCAACAAATACTCAAATAATTACCCAAAAAACCAAAATTGTTCAGGGTCCTCTGCGAACCAGGACAACAAACAACCAAGAAGCGAAAATATGAACCCACACGGTTTCTGGAAGTCCACAACTCCCATCGATCCTGATCAGAAAGCTACTGGGCAACCAAAAAACATAAGAAATACCCACAAGCTATGATGGACCGCAAGGCCGATGAAGAGCTGAGGGCCAGAAACCTGTCTAGGCCCCAAAAAAGCCTGGATCGACCAGAAATCCTCTCAGGCTCTGGCGCCACACTGGATCAATCCCTCTCTCCGCCATCGAATATTAACCGATCTTCCGGGCCTTCTAAGGACCGGAAGAAGTACCTGAAACAATAATAACAAAACCTCAAGAAAAAAATAATCCGAATAAATGAAATCAATACAAAATGAGCAAAAGTATGAAATTTATTCAGATAAACCTCCATCATGCGCGGGGAGCGTCTGGAGCGCTCAGTCAAAAATGCTTAAAAGAAAATGTGAGTGTAGCACTAATCCAAGAACCATGGGTGCACAAAGGGAAGGCACTGTCCGTCTAGATATCACTTGAAAAAAATTGGGCTCAGTCCAATTGATATCTGTCGGATTTGTAACTGTGAGACTGAAACATCAAAACATTTGATTTGCGAATGCAGCGCTGTTTCTGCAAAAAGAAGACGGATCTTCAATAAGGGCATAATAAGTCCAAATGGCTAGAAAACCCCGGCACAGTAGTTGATTTCATCCTAGAAATCTTGCCAAACTGGGGTACATCGCAGTAACCCTAAATGGTAACGTGTCATCCTGAAATTCTTCATGTAAACTAATGTCAAAAACATAAACAATGACTTTTAAATTCCGCCGTTTGGCATGCATGATTTTTAAAACCCGCCAAACAAATCGCAGCAAACTGGGGTACATCGCAGTAACCCTAAATGGTAACGTTTCATCCTGAAATTTGCGATAACAAAATGGGTATACCGCAATAGATCAACTCAATGGTCGCAGTGGTTCTAAACCCAAAATAAAAAATCAACAAAGTTCCAGAATGCAAAATATAGAGAATTTTCTCAACTTTTTATTTTTTTCAAAAGTGGGCAAACATGGGCACTAATTTTAAAAAATGAATAACTGCGACTATTTCAAAAAAAATTACCTAAAAACTGCTATTACTTGAAAACGGTGCACTTTATGAAAATTTCACTAATGAACTTTTTAATTGCAAATTCAATAAACATCGATAAATGAAGTTGAAAAAATGTTGCGACCAATATTTCGATTTTTTGGAAAAATCAGTATTGATTCAAAAATTCATAAATGACTCGGTCAATTTTTTTTGCACAACCTGGAAATTTCTGAAAAGTTTGCATTTGATGTCCCTTAAAATATATAAAAAATAGTGTTTTTTGCAGATCAAGTTTTAGTGACAAAAGTGAAACTAAAAATCGCCACAGTTTTTTTTCCGTGTATCACTTTTTTCAGTGTAGTCCTTATCCATACCTGCAACTTTGCCGAAGACACCAAATCGATCAAAACATTTCTTCAAAAGATACAGATTTTTGAATTTTCATGATATATCATTTTTGTATGGACAACTGCCAAATTTGCAAGGAAAATTATATGGAGAATTTAATGATGCAAAATGGCTTCTTTGAGCATACCGAATGCACTGAAAAAGCTTCAGCCGGATTAAAAAATACAGCAATTAAAATTGCATGCAACGCAGGGAAGCACAAATTTGCAACTGGAGCCGGACGGGTGAATTCCGAAATTGCAGAAAATTACAATATTGAATGGGAAATTATAAAACTGGATCTTTATGGATAAAATTCAAAAAGGCACTTGTTTTAATTTTATTAGCTGAGCGTTTATTTCTATACAACGTTTGTTAAATTACCGGTTTCGTTTATAAAAATATATCAACAATTGGTTTTTGCTTACTACACGATACAGAATAAGATGCAGGTAATAAATAATAGGTATCTTTACTTAGACTTTTTGTTTTACTTTGTTCGTAACCTCCTCGCTCGACTCTGGTTTTAACACATTTGACAAAAAGTTTATTTTTGTTTACAGAATTTTCTTTAAAAAAATGGTGATTATCAACTCATGATACTTTCGCGTGAAATAGAAAAATACTTTTTTTTCATTCATAAACAGAGTTAATTCTACAACCTTTTCTATGCAATGATTGTGGGTTTTTTTAAGGTTCTTTTTTATCATATCAATGGCATAATCCGCTCTACTAAGAAGACAGAAGGTGTAAAGACACATATTCAGGAATAGTTTTTTTTCTAGCCTTTTGTTCGACAGAATGGTGGGATGTGTGTATTCGATACGTAACTTTTTTTTTTGAAAGTGTTCGATTTTGCTCTAATTTTGTGGGGTAATTTGCTAGAAATCTACTACACACGGAGTGATTGTGACTTTTTAGGGGGTCGATTTTCGCTGCTAGAAATTTGATATTTTTTGTTAATATTGTCTCACTGCTTGTTGATTGAAATTGATATCTTTTCGCTACTTTTCGGTTGTTTCTATTGGTTTGGAGAGCTTATTCCTCGACCGGTGCTTGGTAGTTTTTCTTGCGGAACGCCGCCAACCGCATCCGTTCCATCTGGAGGGCCTGCTCGAGCTCGAGCACCTTGACCTGGATCTCCATCTCGCGCGTTTTGGCCTGGTGCACGGTCAGCGAGCCCAGGTCCAGGTCCTGCGAGTCCTCGAGCCGTTGGCTGCAGTCTTTGGCGGTGGCCACCACGATGCCGGTCGCCTGGGTGACCTGCTTGGAGGCGGACCCGAGCGCGTTCAGGTTCTGGCTTCCGCGGGGTGCCTTGACGCGGCTCGCCACCACCAGCTGGGCCGTGCAGGCTGCGATCTCCTGGGCGGCCACAATCAGATCCAGCTGGTGGCGGGCCCCACCGGCGACGGTTTTGTTCGCGGCCGTCCTAAGATTGAAGAAAAGATTAATCTTCAAGAACTTGGAGTAGAGATTGGTAGAACTTACACCAGGAAGTTCGCGCCCTGGGCTACGCTCTTGGCCGCCGAGATGAGTCCCTCGGTCCATTGGTGGTTTCGCTTGTAGAACTCCTTGGCCGAGGCCGAACCCTTGCCGAGAGCCACAATCTCCGACTGGAGAAGGCGGGACTTTTGGACCAGCACGCGGATAGCCTGCATCAGGTTTGTGCACGCGTCCAGGATCTTCTCGTTCACCTCGAGCTTGATGCCGGAGTCCGAAGCGCGCGACTTGGAGAGCATTTCCTGCGATTCGGAGGTTGGGATTGATTAGAGTGGAGTTTGAAGGGGGTGATTAAAAATGTTGCCTTGAGCCCGATCTACAGGGTGGTCTGAACAAGTCACACTTTTTTACAGGGAACAGACTTCCTGAGTCTGTAGAAGAATTTTTTTTAAATATAAAATACCTAAACCTTAAGATTGAGTAACATTTTGTACAATAGACGTAAAACTCCGGAGATTATAGAGACATTTCTTTGGTTCAAATGTCCAAAAGAACCCAAATCCCCAAAAAAGAACTCGCAACGTCCACAAGGGAGTGTCTCACCACTGTAGACCTGGGCAGCACCAGGCAACATTGGAACTGGATAACGCAAGTATCCACATCGACGAGGGTCCTCCGCAGGACCCGGAGGCCACCGAACCAGCCAACCAGCCCGGCCGGTGTCGGAAGCACACTCTTTACCTCAATCTGGGCCGCCGCCTCTTCGATGGCCTTGTCCATACTGCTGAGCTCGTTCTCGACCAGGTCGCCCAAATTTTCCGTACCGTCGGTTTGCTTGCTCAGGTCGCCGATCATGTCCGTGACCGCTTGCAGCTTGTCCTTCAAGTCGACGATCTTCTCCCCTACGGCGTCCGATTCGCTCGTTTTCTGCAGTGACTGGAACAGGCTGGCAATGGAGCCGCCCAGCTGCTTGACCTCCTCCGCTATGCCTGTGTGGGCGATAAAGGTAGTTAGAAGATCGTAAAACAACACTAATTTCAAAGAGTAATCTTTGCGGTTAACTTCACGCAGTAGATCTGGCCATTGAACGTAAATCAATGCGACACCTAATGGCGAGCACTGGAACTGAGCGATCCCAAATGATTCTGAAGGTTATACTTACACGTAAACAAAAACAAATAAATATGTGCATGCATTTGAAGTAAACTCAAGATATTAAAAAATCAAGTAAAATTCAACAAATAAAAATAAAAACACTCACGCTCGCCACACTCAATGTTCGCCGACCGGTTGCAGATCGACATTCCCTGCACGTGCGCCGACGCCAGCAGATGCGCCCCGATAATGACCTTCCGCGCCAGTGACTCCACGTTCGTCGTGTTATCCTTCAGGTAGTTGTCGTGCACGATCGTCAGCTTGGACAGCACGTCCTGCAGCTCCTCGGCGATCATCAGGAAGTAGGTGGGCGTTCCTCCGGCGCCGGGCATTTCGTTTTCGCTGATCGCTCTCAGGGTGAGCTTCTCCGAGGATTTGATACAGGCCTCGAGGAGGGCGCGCAGGGCGCTTTCTCCGGTGATCTTGGCGTCCGCGAGCGAGTCCTCCAGGTTTCGGATGGTTCCGAGGGCCGTCTGGTAGCGCGCGTCCATCTCTTCCTGTTGGTGGAGTAAATCTTGCAGGTCGGACTCGATTGCTCCCTTCTCGGCCAGCAGTCGGTCCATATTTGCATCGAGAGACTTTTTTTTTTGGTGGGGGATAAACAATTTTTAGGTTAGAAATTTGAAGTTGAGCTCAAGTTTGACACAGAAATGATCACTTTTACCCAAGCACGATGCTCTAGCGATACATGACGCCGTATGGAGCGTTACAAAAGCTGGTTATTGACTCATGAAGTTTCGGATGCAAATATGAATATGTGAGGGGTTAAGGTTACAAGGGTCATTCCATCTGAAGCGGAACAGCATTTGAAAATTACCCTCTCCGATCCTGCTCAAATTTGGCAGAGCTGTTGATACTATCAAAACATGCAAGAATCCCGAATTTCATCCAAATCGGACCACCCCTCCATTTTTGTACCTCCCCAAAATCGACTTTTGGCGATTTTTGACCAAACCTCCTAGTTTCAAACGACAATAACTCAGGAACCACAAATCTTAGAGGGTCGGTCTTAGACTCAATTTTGAAGGAAATTGGACGTAGAATCCATTTCCGTGATCAAAATTTTGATTAATTTATTTTTTCTACCTGTATTGCGCAATTGAAAACTTTAAACGGTCGTATCTCAAAACACCCCAACTTATTTTTTTTATTTGACCTCACCATCGTGTTCCCGGCCAATTTTACATTAGAATCACTTATCGACAAAATGAATATGTTTCGTTCCAGAGATATCGAATTTTAAAGTTTTGTGTTTTCGAGATTACCTACATCAGCTTCATTCGCCGCATCTGCTAGAAGCACACAGGCGGGCTGATCAATAACTGCTACCTGGCCATTTATTGAAATAATATTTCATCTTAAATAATCTTTATCAAATTGGACAAAAATTGACTGTATAACACTGTAGGAAACTGGAGTTGAATCACGAATGTGCTCAAAAACAATGAATGAAGTGAATTTCTGTGCTAACCCATAGGACAGAGCAATAACGCGCACAGTAAAGGGCAGAATTGGATTCCGACGGAGCGAGCAGGAAAATGCAAGTAATCTTGTTAGTAACACTGAACTTGACCGAGCCACGTAGCCCAGTGGTAACGCTTCCGCCTCGTAAGCGGTAGATCGGGGTTCAAATCCCGGCTCGGACCAACACAACTGGTGATCTTTTCCCTTCTGGAATTGATTGCTTAGTAAAGGGAAGGTGGTGTATCGTCACAAACTGGACCTTATCACGACACCTTAGGGAGGCGACCTATGGAATGTTAACATTAACCTTAACATGTTAACATTAAGTTGAGAATGAAACTGCCACTGAATCCGCTTTGTAAATGCCGGCCCCGATACTCTTCAAGGGTGTTCCCCTCAGGAACTGGGAAAGATTTACTTTTTTTAGTAACACTGAACAATAAGTGCACGATACATTACTGAGTAAAAAATTTGAACTAAAATTTATAAAATTTGTGTATACGTTGTACTCTAGTGAAGGACGATCACAAGGAGCAGGAAAAGGTTTTATGGAAAGTATAAAATTGAAAAATGTAAGAAAATCACAAAGTTTGATCTGCTGCAAAGCGGCTAATTCCCCAAATTTAGTTGCGATGATTTCGACACCGTCCGAACAACAGTATTTTTTCTTATATCAATCTTGGATTCTTTTAATTAAATGGAGCTGGCTCACAATATAAAAATTGATTTAATATGATCAATCTTTTAAATCATAAATCGGATTTGCCAAATTATGGTAAAGTGTCACTAATAAACTATAATAATAATAATAATAATAAAGCAGGTTTTGGGGTTTTTGCTGAATGGCACTATTTTGCTACCGCCCATGATAAAGGCCCTAGTCATGGCCTCGGAGGTACTCTAAAACAAAAACAACACGTAAAATTACCCAATAAATATTCCTTTCACAAAAATAGATTGATCAAGAGAGGGGAACAGCATCTAATTCCAGCGTACCTCTACTGTTGCCATATCAGCGCTTTGGCATTCAATCGAGTGATAAATAGCTCAATAATAAGTGAACAAGCAAGTTTCTATCAAAAGTTTTGCAAAATTTGTTGTTTAAATAGTGCAAATGAGTAAATTGGACGAAACTAGGAGCGAGGACTTAACCTGTCAAACATACTAGAATTTCTAGGTATTAGCTATATGAATAACTATTTGCGTAAAATTTTAAAAATATAAATTAAATTAATCATCTCCCAGAACACCAGGTAGCAGTTATTGATCAGCCCGCCTGTGTGCTTCTAGCAGATGCGGCGAATGAAGCTGATGTAGGTAATCTCGAAAACACAAAACTTTAAAATTCGATATCTCTGGAACGAAACATATTCATTTTGTCGATAAGTGATTCTTATGTAAAATTGGCCGGGAACACGATGGTGAGGTCAAATAAAAAATAAGTTGGGGTGTTTTGAGATACGACCGTTTAAAGTTTTCAATTGCGCAATACAGGTAGAAAAATAAATTAATCAAAATTTTGATCACGGAAATGGATTCTACGTCCAATTTCCTTCAAAATTGAGTCTAAGACCGACCCTCTAAGATTTGTGGTTCCTGAGTTATTGTCGTTTGAAACTAGGAGGTTTGGTCAAAAATCGCCAAAAAGTCGATTTTTTGGGGAGGTACAAAAATGGAGGGGGTGGTCCGATTTGGATGAAATTCGGGATTCTTGCATGTTTTGATAGTATCAACAGCTCTGCCAAATTTGAGCAGGATCGGAGAGGGTAATTTTCAAATTCGCACTTTTTCGTGCACAGTTGAGATGGAATGACCCTTGGGTTAAGCACAACACAGTTATGAGTGGTACACGTAATGACCCGGACAACCGACCACCTTACCTGGTACTTTTCCTCCATCTCCTTGTACCGCGAGCGAAGTTCCTCTAGCTCGTGATCCTTCTGCTCGATCACGTTCTTGAGGTCCTTCTCCAGTGAGTCAAAGTCCGCCGTCCGCTGGCTAGATTCGGTCTGCAGCAGCAGTAGCTGCTGCACGGTGTCCTCCTTGACGGCAAACAGGTTGTCCTTCTCGGCGCTCAACGTGGTCACCTTTTCGGTCAGTTCACCCTGCAGCGAATCCAGCTTGAGCAGATCTTCCTCGTGGATTCGGTTGAACTCCTGCTCCTGAGCCGCCTTGGCTGCTTCCAGATCGGCGTGTTGTTGTTGCAGCGATTCGTAGTCCCGTTGGAGGTGGTTCAGTTTGTCCACGAGTTCTGTATTGATCATAAAATGATGTTAGGTTTGGCCATAATGGCGGCTGTCAAACTTTTATAGCAGCCGCCATAATGGCGGAAGGTGTTTGTTGTGACTTACAGTATCAAATAAAATAGTGAGCATGCATTAAACAAAAAGGTAACCAAAGATTTGTACATCAAAAAAATCCCAAAAACAATCAAGTTCAACCCACCTTGCGCCTGTTGCGACTTCTCCTGCACACTCTGCTGTAGCGAAGCCTCTTCCTTCGTGTACTCCTCCGTTTTCAGGTTCAACGCCTCCATCTTGGCCAGCACCTCCTCGTACTGTCGGTTCAGCTGTTCCCGCTCGCTCTGAACCTCACCCAAGCTGCTCTCCAGAGCGCCCTTCTCCGCCTGCAGCACCTCCCGATCGCTCTGGAACGTTCCCAGCTCCCCCTGGACACGCTCCAAGCTAATCCGCAGCTCGGCAATCTCCGCCTGGCGGTTCGCTTCCATCTCTTCGTACTTGCTGCGCAGCGTTTCGTACCGTTCGGAAACCTGCTTCAGTTCCTCGGCGATCTGTTCCTGCTCGCGGCGCGACTCCGACGAACTTTGCTGCAGCTGTTCCTGCACGACCGCTTGCTGCTGGTGCAGCTCGTCCAGCTGGATGCGGACCTCCTCCTTGGCCTTGGTGGCGTCCGAAGCGGCCTTGCTGGACGCGGCCAGCTGCTTGCTGACTTCACCGTGCTGTTCGGGAGCAAACAAGCGAGATTATTTGAAATTCAAACAAAAAGATGGGAGGAAAAGGTCGAGCAGTATATACGGGCAATAGGGGAGCTTCCGGGCGTTCTACGCAAAGGCGAGGCAAATAGGTGCACAGAAAATTTAGACAGTTCACAATCCGGAAGTTCGCGAACCAGATCCGAAATTTTGACAAACTGAAATTTTGCGACCACGTCCATCGAGAGTCCATTTTTTTTGGTTTTTGGTTTGGCTATCTGGCGGACTACTTTGATGATAATTTTTCTTTGGATTTGAATGCAATGTTTTGCAACTATTTGCAACTATTTGATGTTTTTTCAGCACGAGTCAAGCACGAGTCGTACATTTACCTAACGAGGCTCTGCTAGGTTGGATAGATACGAAGAGTGCTGAAAAAATCGAGTTTTGCAATTTGCATTAATTTTTTTTTTAATTTAGAAAAACAAATGTTATTTGGTGGAACATTGTTTTCCATTTTTCATAAATTTAAAGTGCACGTGTTTCTAAAGATCCCAAAATTCATGCTCCCCCCGGGTTGACTCTGCGTAGTCACTTTTGTCATTTTTTATAGGTTAGTGTAATTAATGATTGTTGTTCATTTTGTGTGATTGTAAATATTGATTTAGTTTTTTATATAAGCTTCTTCTATAACTATTTTGTAAATATGAAAAGTCTGTCTGTATTATTTGAGATGACCGCATGTTGCAACAGTGAAAACATAATAATCGAAAGTAAACTACTTATATTCACACCTACGCAATACTTGAGCGATAACTAAATCTACAACCACCCTCGCTGATCACCTGTTTGTAGCAATTAACTTTGTATTCGTAAAACTTTGTCTAAGCGTCCGGTTCGTTCGTACGCAATGGAGATAAATGGACCGCGGCGAAGATCGCGCCGGCAAACGAGCCGTGAAATTACACACGCGAATCGCCACGTGAGTACAGAGGAGCGAAAGCGAAAGTTTCGTGCAGACGCCACCGCCCACGCCAATTCGCCATGATGACGTCGTCGTCGTCGGTGTTAGAAAAGCATTTAATAATCAATTGCAGCATGCAAAAGAAATTGAAAGAAACACAAAAACAACAGAGAATGAAAACGAACAAAGTGTTTAACGAAAGAGAAAACAAATTAAAGCGCATCAAACGTGAAAAACGGTACCAAACTGGTTCAATTAAAGTACCGCCGCCGACGCCGCGGCTGTTTGGCTTTCAGTTTTGTTTCCAAGATGTTGCCGCACCCACCCATGGAACTCACCTGGCGCAGCAGCTTCACGTGTTCGTCCCGGATCTGGGTGTACATCGTTTTCAGCTTCTGGAACTTCTCCTCGCTGGCCTTGGCGCGCTCCTCCTCGGCTTGGGCTTTTTCTGAAAAATTAAAGAAAAATGACAATAATTTTGTTATTATGAAGGACGAAATTTATACTTCCTTGAATTAGAATTTATTGATATTTAGAAGATTGAACCAATTTAAAAAAAAAACTAATAAGAAAAACATAAAAATTGAAACCATGCATACTTTTTAAAGTATTCGTTCATAAAAGTTATTCTTAAAACGTTAACTTACACAGAAAAAAAAAATCATGGTAATATTACAACTGGGAAGGAGTACATCTTTTATGTCAGAAAAAAAGTGTAATTTTACCTCTGGAAATGTGTAATTTTACCACTTTTCTGGTGTAATGTCACTTTTTCAGTCTAAATTGAGGTAAAATTACATCATTAAAGAGGTAATATTCAGCCTTTCAAAATTAAAGCTTCCAAATTTACATTATTTTTTTTCTGTGTACTAAAAATGTGTCTTTGACCTATTATCCAAACCCCAAAAATATATCAATAAGATCGTACGAATCATACCTCATTGTGGCATTATTAAAATTTGCAATTCCAACCTAATTCAGACTTGCAGTTTGGCTAAGTTTCGTAAAAAGATCTTAGAAGCATGTTCTCAGAAATATCATAAATTGTTATGTTGAATTTCAATCGGCATTATTTTCAACTTTTGTAATTTGTAAGCACACTTTACATTTTGTCTGGGAAAACAAATTCTTGGTAAAATTTAAGTTTGATTCTTGACTATGAATATTTTTAGTAATTAAAAAAAAAAGCGAAATTAATTATAATCACTTTTGATAGAGTTATTTCTGTCCATGAAAATTTAAAATTGTCTTTAATTTTTTGAATGAAAAATCGGTTGCAAATATCGTAGCAATATCTCAATATTTATCTGAGTATAAGACCGTTACAAATATTTTTGCAAGCGTGTGTCGCCTTCCCCTACGGAAAAAAATGTTTCAAAATCAAGAACTTTTCTTTTTCAAAAAATCGAATTAAAGCGAAAAGCTAACATATTGTTATCTCGGGTTTACAAAGAAAAATTTGAAGGTTATATTCATCAGAGAATGGTGACATATTTTGCGTCATTTTTATTGTATTATTACTTCATGAACTGGTTAATTTTCATCAGGTTCACATTTTCACATATTTTTAGGTAAAATTACTCAAAAAGAGGTAATATTCAACCAATAAAATTTTCAACCATCCAAAATCCACCTTTTTCTGTTTATAAATGTTTGCGTATAAGTCTAGTATCTACACAATAAAAAGTTTGATGTTTGTTGGGTGATAGAAAAAAGTTATGCTTAAATATTCCACAGCATAAACATATTTTTTTGAAGTTTGAAAATTTGGTTGGTTGGTTGAGTATTACCTCTTTTTGAGTAGTTTTTGAGTTACTTTAAAATGTGAAAAAAAGTGAACCTGATGAAAATTCACCAGTTCCTGATGTAATATTACTCATATTTTTTGACATAAAATCTGTCACCATTCCCTGATGAATATTACCATAATTTTTTTTTCTGTGTACCTCTTTTTCGATGTTTTCCAAATTTTACCTTATTTTTTTGTGGACTGGACTTGATGAAACTACACATAAAAAGATCAAAATTATAAACTACGTATAAAATCATGCACAGAAAAAAAAGTTGAATTTTGGAAAGTTGAAAATTTGGTTGGATGAATATTACATTTTTTTTGAGTAATTTTACCTAAAAAAATGTAAAAATGTGAACTTGATGAAAATTCATCAGAAACTGATGAGAATTCACCAGTTCCTGATGTAATATTTTTTGACAATTTTGTTTTTTATACATTTTTAACAGCTATCTCTGATGAATATTACCATTTTTTTCTGTGTGCAGATTTATATATTTTTGTGTGTGATCGGAGCAAATATTTTTACTTGGTTTTTTTAAACAATTATTCGGACTTATGTGTTCCAGCATATTTTTTTAAATAAAAAGAAACAAACTTTAGACTCAAACATCTCGCAAAAGTCTTGATTAACGTTCAATTATCAATGAAAAAGTGTGCCCGCTGAAAATCTAAATCTACTTTCACAAGGGAGCCATACTGTCAAAATATGTTTTGTCATAATTAAACTTTTATGTAGAAAAATCATGTAACTCAATGTTATTTTTTGTTCTCTCTTTATCAAAATGCCATTCCATTTCCATGACTAAAAACTTCTCGCTAAAAATTTAGTGTGATTTCTCGAAATATTCGATAAGATTGACGCATTCATCGACATACTCGCAAAGGCGAAGGATTACTAATGCCGCTGCTATTTTAATTTTTTTGGTCATATTTGCTACAATCTTTTACAATCCTCGAATCAGACGGGGAAAGTTTGCCAATTAATTTGGTTTATAAATTATGAAATTTTTGTGAATAGAAAAGATTTGTGATATTTTCTTATTTTATCAAATACATTTTCCAACTCTTATGTAATATGAATTTAAAACCTTAATGTTAATGTTTTTTATGGTTTAACGAACCTAGATACTCTCATAGACTTGAAACACATGAAAAGTTTCCATACTACGATTTTTAAAAAATGTAAGAATTTATGTGAAACATTATTTATAAAATTTGTTATCTTGCGTCGAAAAAAAAGTTATTACAATTTAATGGTAATGGTTTGTGAACAATTTTGGGCTTTCGGGATTTGCATTTCAGAAGATTGATCTTTTTGATCATTTTGAATTTAGGATGAAGAAAGTTATGTTGAACCTGTCTCACCTTCAATTATTTTTTAATCAATCCTTTCAGATTGATAACAACATGCCATCTTAAAAAAATGGTTAAAAATTGTCAGATAAACTTTTTAAAAGTTTAATTTCCATCATTTTCGACCCCTTGGAGCAGCATGTTATAAATAAATACATTACAGTACTCGTTCGGTAACTGGCTGCTTTTGAACTGAGCCGCCGCTCATTTAAAAAGCAGACAAACGTCAAAAAACAAAGATAAATGAAAATGAACGAGGGGTCAGTGGATAGGAAATCGAGCTCAATAATTAAAAAAAATCTGTTTTTATATAATTTCAAGTCGTAATCAAGAGAAACTCGAAAGGTGTGCTCTGGAAACAAATTTAAGGAACTTTTATTTTTATTATTAATTCGAAAAATATTTCAAATCGACTGTCTCCTCATCATATTTTGTTCATCCCAGTTAGCGAGTAGCATTCGGAATTACTTCGAAAAATGTGTAAAATTACATCTTTTTTGTGCAATTGCACTTTTTCCACATAAGTTGAGGTAAAATTACATCAACAACAGGTAATATTATAAATCGGTACTCACGTTCCAACGTTGGCGCCGTTTGCGCCCGCAGCTCCAGCTCCTCCTTCTGAATTCGCAGCGTGGACAGCTCACCCTGTGCCTGCGCCAGGTGCGAGTTCAGCTGAGCGATCTGATCCTCGAGGCGGTGCTGCACGTCGCGCTGCTCGATCGTCAGCGACTTGACGTAGTTGGAAAGCCGCTCGATCTCCATCTGCAGGTGCCGAATCAGGTCGTCCCGCTCGCGGAGGAGCCGCTCCAGCTCCAGCAGTTGGGGCGCTGGAGTTTGGGGAGCGGCTGACTGTTGGTGGTGATTGTTGTGGTGATGGGGCAGTTCTGGGATTGGTGGCGCCGCTTCGGTGGTGTCGATCAGACTGTCCGACACGACCGACTCGGTGTCGTTGTCCGCGGGGTCCGAATCGGGCATCACGATGACCGGGGCCTGGTAGTTGCCCAGGTCACTTTGCTGTTCAAAGTTGGGTGGGGCGTCCGGGAGTTTGGGCACCGTGATGAGGTTCACAAAGTACTGCAGGTTGCGGGACTGGTTGTAGAACGACTTGAGCTGGTGGAAGAGCGTCCGGAAGCGTTCGCGGTGGCCGGTCAGCAGGTCCGAGGGAAGGTTCGCGTGCAGCTTGAACATGATGCGTACGACAAAGTCGTACAGCGGGTTCGAGTCTTGGACGCACGGGATTAGGGGCGCGAGGCGACACTGGCCCGCCGAGGTCATCGAGCTCACGCAGAACGTGGTGATCGAGTTGAAGACTGGGGAGGGCAGATTGGTTAGAGGGTTGTGTTTCAAGGCTCGTGGCTTAATTGTAACACTTACTGGTGGCTTGGAGAGCAACGATATCGTCGAGATAGTCGAAGATTTCTACTGCAAGTTGAAAGCTGTTGGAGGAAAAGAAGTTACATAAAGTTCGGCTAAAACATCGCACACGACTACTCACTAGAAGTTGATATCTCCCTCGCCGATTCGCTCCAGCTCGCCAGGCTTCAGCGCCAAGCTGCCCGGTATTCTGGGATTCCGGTCGTGGAACTCCAGCTTGGTGACGAGCAGTTTCGTGTAGTGCTTGATGCAGATGCCGTAGCCATCGTTCAGGTGGCCCCACAGCTTACCGGCTTCGATCAACATGCCGCGGTGGCGCATCGAGTGCTGGCAGCACAGCGGGTGGCCCTCGCGCAGAATCTTGTGCAGCAGGTGGCAAAACTTCCACGCCACGATCCGGTTCTCCTGGATGGGCTGCCGGATGGCGATCGCCCAGAACGCGTGGCCACCCTTGCTGTGGAACGTTCCGATGATGGACGCTCGGACGTGTTTGACCTTGATGGGCATCTCATGGTTGCTGACGGCCTTCGAGATGCTGATGGTCTGTTTGGGGATGGAAAGAGAACATGTTAGACGATTTTTGGCGATGCGATGTTTTTGCGATGATATGCGATGTTTTTAAAATTTTGGTGCAGAGTGCTGTTAGTAAACCCAAACCATCAAAAAACGCATTACTTACCAGATTGTGGTACTCTTTATCGGTCAGCGACATCTTGGAATGCTTTTCCGCTTATCGCTATGGTATTTACAATTAAATGCTTCCGACTTATAAAAAATACTATTTAAAAATCACTTTATGGCCAAAGATAGGAATCAACGAGTGCTTTCAGCACCTCCAATCAGTCTAATAAAAGTGTAGTTAAACTGGTATTCTTAATCACCAATCGGTTAAGGGGATTCCAGCTCCCGCTTAAAATTCGATGTTTTTTTTTTGTTTCGCTTACTTGTACCGAAAGCAAAAGTTAGCTAACATTGTGGCGTACGATTTATGGCCGTTTTTGCTCTCCGTGTGTAACACCGTTACAGTAATCTAATTACGGCTTTTGAAGAAGGCAACGCGCTCACACTTTAGTTGCGTTGTTTTAGCTTATTACTTTACTTCCGAGAGAGAGAGAGCGTTTGCTGCGGTGCGATGAAATAATTGATTTGCTTTATCTGGTCAAGCATTCACACACACACACACAAACCCACACACGAGCGTTCATGCAATCTGAAATGAGATAAGGAGGGGACATGGAACCGGGTGGGAGAGAAAAAAAGGAAAGAAATGGAATTGATATCGTTAGATAAGAGACATGACAGCGCGCGAGAGTGATATCAAGCGCGATGTTTTGGTTTTTGCGTGCGATTTTTTGCGTTTAATTTTAAAAATAATTGTTTTGTTTGTTTTTTTTTGTGTCGTTTTTCTCAATTGAGCGATTTAATGCACTTTACTTGAGATAAAAAGGGTACATTAATAACTCACTTTTCTTCTCCACTTCCCAAAAAAAGTAAGTTATTAGACCAATTATCGCTGTCCGTTTGATGGTGCTGGCGAAGTTTATCGTTCCCCCCTCAGTCTTGTGTTTTTGTTGAATTCTTCTTTTTCTCAATTCGGAGGGGGAGTGTTATCTCTGCCCAATCTTCTGTGGGCAATTATTTTGGTAGTTGGGGCTGAATGAGAAATAATTTCGTTTTTGAGCCTTACCGCAGTGACATGCACCCAGAGCAGGGAAAAGAAGAAAGTTTGGCCCAATTGTTTCCATTATATGCATTTTTGAGCAAACGAGTAATCAAATGGTTTGCTTCCGGTGAGGAAAAAACTTATCGATTTGTGGTGAGCAATATTGATAAATGCTACAGCTGATAGTGATGAAGAATTGTAAAACTATCAATTTTCGTTTGCGGAGTGAGATAATTGGTACGTTATTTACTGTGGAAAGCAAAAGCGTTACTCATTTTTTACAGATTTAGTTTCGAAACTGCTGTGCTCTCTCGCCAAGGTCTTTTTTTAGATGAATCTTCAGTTTTTTTCCTGATAGTTTCAGGATTTTTTTGGGTTTGGATAGTTTTTCAATCAATTTGTAAGCTTTTAAATTCAAGAAACTAAACAAAACTTGTTAATCTTTTAGTAAGAACACGTAGGGGAAATTTGGCTAAAGATGGCAAAAAAAACCTTTTTAAATTTTCAATACCGCATGTTTTGTATAAATCAAGTCAAACCACCAACTCAAAAATATTTTTTTAAATTCTTTTTATTCAGATATGTGGGGTTGAGTAGTAGAGCATTGAAATTCAAGATCGATATTTTAATCATTTAAAAAAAATGATTCGTCTATAATTTGGTTTACATACTAAAATATCTTGAGAAATTTCATGATGCATAATATTTTTTCTGTAGTTTGAGCTTCCTAGAAAAGATTATAGAATTTTTAGTCTATCGAAATATAGTAGAGGTGGGCAAAAAAAGAGCGAACCGCTCAAAGAGCCGGTTCATTGAAAAGAGCGAACGAACCGTGGCTCTCAAAAAAAAGAACCGCGGTTCTTTTTTAAACTTCGATCTTTTGGAAGAACCGTTTCAAGGTGGCATGATTTTTGTTGTAAATATAATTTATTGAATTTCCAAAAAAATGTAGTACTGCATTTTTTATTGAGAATTGCAAATGCAATTTCAAAATTAATCCCAAAAGTAAATGATTTTCTAAACGAACTGAAAAAAACTTTTCATTGTACAACTGATTGTATAATAAAGTATTACCGGAATACAAATTTGAGTATTTCAAATTCCATAAGTTGTAAAATATTACCAAAAATCTATTGAATAGTTAACAGATTTTGAAAAAAATAAATCCTTTTGTCCGATTAAACTTTAGCGTTTATAGTTTATAGACTTAATCGATTAAATAAGAATGTACAAAAGAGGTCACAGATAGTTCTCCAAATAAAATATCAGCATTAGGTCTATTCTTACAGAAATAAACGCAATTTTAAAATTAATAGCAGTTTTTCCAGCTTCCCTAGATTTACTTTTGGATGCCAATCAATTACACGAATGTTTAGGTTCGAGTAGAAATTTTGACATAGAGACCACCAAGACCTATGGTTTTCAAGGGCATCTTCTCGTTTTGAGTTTTATTTAATTTTTTTTTTCAAATAATTTATAAAAGTCCAATGTGAAATAACTTATAAAATCACAAGATTCTTAAAAAAACCTTTTCATCCAAATTTTGAAAAAGAGCGAAAGAGCCGTTCAAAAGAGCGGCTTTTTTTGATGAGCGAACGAAAATGAGCGGCTCCTAAAAATGAGCGGTGTTGCCCACCTCTAAAATATAGAATCATGTAATTATGTTTATTTTTGTCACGAAGAGTTTTTTTTTTAACATTTAGGTCGTTGCAAATATTTTTCGAAGTCCCCTCCCCCCGTCTCAATCGATCCGAAAAATAAACTTAAATTTGTTTTATGGAAATAAAATCCAAATCAACTGAAAACAAGTTGAAATGCGGTGGTAGTATAATCAACTAATTGCATTGATAGCAACAATTCCTCATACTGGAAATTTCAAAACTGTTAAAATTTACGGACGGTCGTCTTGCCCCACCTTCCCCTGCTTCATTTTTTTGCCATATAAAATCGTCAATAACTTCATGATTCGAATCCCCGGACGCTTCGAAACCCGGGCACTTTATCTTTTTTTTAATCAATTATTTGAATATGAGTTCGCATAATAATTGTCAAAGCTGTGTTATTTGATGATTTCTAACATCAACTTTCATTTCAAATTGGTTTGGGCGCTGTAGTCAATTTCAAAACAATAAAATAAAACTATGAGTTTACCAAAAATGTGAAACATGTCATTGAAATATTTCATAGGCATGGTAAGCATCAGTAAGGCATAGCAGAAATTTATGGTTCTGATTTCCTTAAATTCTATTTTTTCATATTTTTTTGCCAGCTATAACAAAAATGATATGCTACAAAGTGTCCGGATTTCGAATCATGACGATTCTTACATGTTTTGATGTTAATTATGGAAAAAACAACTGGGCATGGGTAAAAATTAGTTTATGCACCAAGTTGCAAAAATAAGATCTTTTCAGCACGAGTCGTTCATTTATCCAACGTGGTTTACCGAGTTGGATAAATAAAACGAGTGCTGAAATAGTAGTTTATGCAACAAGTTAAAAAAAGAGGATTTTTTCAGCACGAGTCGTTCATTTATCCAACGAGGTTCACCGAGTTGGATAAATACGAAGAGTGCTAAAAAATCAAGTTTTGCAACGAGTTCCATACAACATTTTTTGCAATTCCAAAAAACACACACTGAGTGAAATTTTATGTCAAATTTTCATGTATTTTGTCAATAAATCTTTAAAATCAAAAAAATGTTGAAAAGTGTTACTTTTCGAAACAAGTGCTGAAAAGTTCAACTTTTCAGCACCCATTTTATTTTGAAAAGTGTTGCTATTCGATTCTGTTATTTTTGGTACAGAAAAGTAGGCTATTTCGTCGTTCAAGAATGACAGGAAAAGTAAGTAGTTTCACGACAGAATTGCAAAAATATAAATTTTTACAACGACGTGCTTGCAACATTTCATGCAATTCGAAAAAAAAAACTTTTAGACTGAATTTTATGTCAAACATCCATGAGTTGAGTTAATTCACCGTTAAAATACAGAAATATAGATTTTTTTTTCTTTTCGATACAAGTGCTGAAAAGTTGAACTTTTCAGCATTGGTATTTCAAGATTTTTTTGGTAGAGAAAAGTAGGCCGTTTCGTCGTTCGAGAATGACCGGTAAAGTTAGTATTTAGTTTCACGACGAAAATTGAACTGTAATTTAAATTTTTATGTTTTTTGTATAATGGCAAATTTTTGTACTACTCAGATATGTAACCTCTAAATAACTGCTAAAATCTACTGGCTTTCGAAAAAATGCAGATTGTTTGACTGCTTATTTGAATAAAATAGATTAATAAAGATCAACCCTTATATTAAACGAGAAGCACATGTATTTTTAAAAATTTGCATAATTTGTAAATTTTGTGTCACTTTAAAAAGTTCAAGAATTCCTTCTGGGTTTGAATCCAATACAGAATAATGAATAATCTATCTGAGTTGGTACCATTATCATTTTTTTCCTTGATGACTAAACTTGTCTTATCGATTACCAACAGGCTTCCAAGTTTTGTTCAATGTAGATATTCCAAGAAGCACTTTGAAATTTTCCTCTAATCTCACTTCTTAATCACACATTCAAAATTAACTGATTCAAATTGATCTCTTCTTCGTCTGCAAATCACTATACACACCAATTCCTGGCTTTAATTTTTCTCTAATTAAACGTGGCTTCGCCACCGAAGCAATTAGACTGCTTTCGCGACCCGTTACGAACTGGTACTGAGCCCCGTCGCCCAGTTAAGGCAAGGTAGCCAATTTTGCCGCGGCCACACAAACAGGATTAAGAATCGAAATCCTATCGATCGAGAGACTCACACACCAAGTGGACTTGTTGCAGGGGGAGAATTGTCACTTATTTGCGCAGTGTTGTGAAAATTAAAATTAAGACGTCATGCTTTTGTGCGTTTTTATGCTTAATTTGCTTGAAAAATTAGAAAAAATAAAATCAATAATTGGAAATTTACCCTCTGGCACGTTTTGTTGTCACTGATAAAAGTGTCTCAATGTGTGACGTTACCTTTCCGAACCGATTAGATAACGCGACAGGTGAGTGAGTAAGTGACACTTGCCCAACTTGGCAAACTCAGCAAATAGAAAAAAAAAACTTTGTTAACTCAATGTTTAATCATACTCCGGCTTCCTTAATTTTGGGGGGTACTTCCCGGGATTTACTTTTATCGATATCAGCCGATTTCGCAAGCTTCCTTAAAACCCTCGATTCAATTTGTTCGAAATTTGCCATGACTTTGAAACACTTGTAGGTAACGTTCTAGAAGTGGGAGAATAACGACTTGCATTGAGGAGTCCGCGGAGAAACTTTCGCAATTCAGCCAGTAAGTCAGTGAAACAGAATTGTTGTTATATTCAGAATGTGTGTCTTCCACGAACACAGTTAGATTTACTTTTGCACACACCGATGGTGGCTGCCTCATCCAGCAGACATCAATCATTTGCGCCACATGATTCATGCTTCTGGGTGTAGTGCTGTGGCTATATAGGGGAGCTTGGGGGTTTCAATGTAAAAATTTGCATTCGTTAATGATACTCGCTCTCGCATACTAAATGGCATATCGCTTGCGTCGGTAGACCGTGAAATCTGTTCGGGAGATGTGTTTACAGAGCAGCTCTCTGTGAAGGTTTGGACAATTTCATAAAATATACTTGTGACATGCGATTATTATTTTTATTATGATTTCACATGTCTCACTTTTCCCGAAATTTTTCTAGCAGAGCAGTTCTCTACGGAATCGGTCTTTTTTCTTTAATTTTATTTTTTGTATTTTTTAATCCGGCTGAAACTTTGTTGGTGCCTTCGGTATGCCCAAAGAAGCCATTTTGCATCATTAGTTTGTCCATATAATTTTCCGTACAAATTTGGCAGCTGTCCATACAAAAATGATATGTGAAAATTCAAAAATATGTATCTTTTGAAGGGATTTTTTGATCGATTTGGTGTCTTCGGCAAAGTTGTAAGTATGGATATGGACTACACTGAAAAAAATTATACACAGTAAAAAAAAAATTGGTGATTTTTTATAAAACTTGATTTGCAAAAAACACTATTTTTTTTCATTTTTTGATATGTTTTAGAGGACATCAAATGCCAACTTTTCAGAAATTTCCAGAATGGGCAGAAAATCTTTGACCGAGTTATGATTTTTTTATCCAATACATTTTTTTTCAAAAAATCGAAATAATGGTCGCAAAATTTTTTCAATTTCATTTTTTGATGTAAAATTGAATTTGCAATCAAAAAGTACTTTAGTGAAATTTTGATAAAGTGCATCGTTTTCAAGTTATAGCCATTTTTATGTAACTTTTTTCAAAATAGTCGCAGTTATTGATTTTTTTTAAAATAGTGCCCATGTTTGCCCACTTTTGAAAAAATATTTTTGAAAAGCTGAGAAAATTCTCTATATTTTGCTTTTTTGGACTTTGTTGATACGACCCTTAGTTGCTGAGATATTGCCATTTTTTTTTTTCATAAAATTATTTTTATTAGGTCCTTTTCGGTACTGGGACCTGGTTAGGACCGAGTCGGCTTTTGTAATTACAAAAAACTTAATAATTACAGAGGATCTTGTGTGTAAATGTTAGTGGGAGGGGAGCCGATTACCCGCGGCCTACTCGGGGTTAGTAGGGAAGGGATTGATGTTAAAGACAAGGCGTGGGATGGGAAGGGGATTGTGTAGGGGTCTTGGTTGGCTCTGCTGGCCTTTGCTTGTGTCCTCAGCCGCAACTCGGTGTCCAGCTGCTGGGGCGTTCTTGCTTTGCTTCCGGTGCAATCCAGAAACGACGGCTTTGTGCGAAGGCGAGTTATACTAACAAAGGAAAACTAACTGAAGGAAAACTAACTGGAAGAAAACTAAATGGATATTTTGGAATCTACGAGGAACTGATAGATCGGATAGAGAACATCAAGGTCTAGTTGAGATAACGCGTCTCGCATCGGGATTTCTGGTGGTCTTCCTCGGGCCCTGAGGGTATCTTTCAACTTAATTCTGTGAGCCTGGTGATCTGGACACGCCCATACGAGATGGTCGATGTCCTGATAACCCTGCCCACAGTCGCATAAGTTCGTATCACTCATGTTGATACGGTACAGATGAGCCTTGGATGAGTAATGGTTCGACATAAGGCGGGACATCGTTCTGATGAATCCACGCGTCAAGTCCATTCCCTTGAACCAGGCTTTTCTTTGCACCTTAGGTCGTATGGAATACATCCAACGTCCCTTGGTGTCGTCGTCCCATTGTTTTTGCCAATCCAGAAGCGCACGCTGCCTCGGCAAACCGTAGCATTCTTGTAGGCTAATTGGCCTTTCAAAAATGTCTCCACTCTCAGCACCCTTCTTGGCGAGCAAGTCCGCTTTCTCATTACCCGGAATCGAGCAATGAGCGCGGACCCACACCACCGTGATGCTGAAGGACTGAGCCGCCAGGTTGTTTAAAGTCTTGCGTATTTCCGTGAGGAAAAACGCAGACTCCCTGGTCGGCTTCAGAGACCGGATAGCCTCAACAGAGCTAAAGCTATCGGTGAAGATGAAGTAGTGGTCAGGTGGCATGGTCTCGATGATTCGCAGTGCGCAATAAACCGCGGCTAACTCTGCGACATAAACCGAACTCAGGTCCTTCAGCTTAAAGAACAGCTGATAAGATTCATGATAAACACCGAAGCCCGTACAGCCGTCGAGCTTGGAGCCATCGGTGAAGAATCTGTTGTTTGGAGGAACATGGTTGTACTTTGATGCGAAGATCGACGGTACAACTCCCCGCAGAAGATGGTTTGGGATACCGCGAGTATCGGCTTTCATGGACGTGTCGAAGCCAATCAGGGTGCTGCTGGTTAACGGAGGCGTGCGCTGTACCGTTGTGCTCGGGCTCCACTCCACGATGACATAAAGTCATAATATAGAAGCATGCGCCGAGACTCAACGTGAAGGTTCAGCAACGTTTCAAAGTTGTCAATTACCAGTTTATTCCTGTAATCACACCGGATCAGGAACCGGTAAGACAGTTCGTAGTAACGAGTTCGCAGAGGCAACACTCCCGCCAAGACCTCGAGGGTCATGTTGTGAGTTGAGTGCATGCATCCCAAGACAATGCGAAGACTTCGGTACTGTATCCGCTGGAGAACCAACAAGCGTGATTTCGCAGCTGACTGGAAGCAGAAACTGCCATATTCCAGCACCGAGTATCGTTGTCTTGTACAGTCGAAGCAGGTCAGAAGGATGAGCACCCCACCGGTTGCCAGAGACACTGCGCAGAAAATTAGTTCTTTGCAGGCACTTTTGCTTCAGGTAGTTAATGTGCTTCCCCATGTTCCCTTTTGATCGAAGATGGTACCCATGTACATGAAGTGGTCCGACTGCTCGATAGTCTTTCCCGAGAGAGAAAGATTGAGCTGTGCCGGTTCATGCTTCCCCGTAAAAACGACTAGTTCCGTCTTCGCCGGAGAGAATTCAATACCCTTTTCAACTGCCCAATGGGCCAAGTTGTTCAGGGTATCTTGCAAGGGTTCTAGCAAATCGACTTCCTTCTTGGCAGCGATTGAAACCACTGCGTCATCTGCGTACTGTATAAGGGTGCAGTCTCCGGTCAAGCAATCATCGATGTCGCTGACGTAGAAGTTATACATGGATGGGCTAAGGCGTGAGCCTTGTGCCAAACCCATGTAACTTATCCGGGTGATTGCCAGATCACCTTGCACAAAGTGCATGTGTTTTTCTGACAACAGGTTGATGAGGAAGTTGCACATCGTCGGATTGAGACCGCTCCGCCGCAGCTTTACTCCCAAAACCTCGATGGAGACTGAATCGAATGCACCCTTGATGTCTAGAAAGACAGAAGCCATTTGCTGTTTTTTATGAGATATTGCCATGCAAAGGTTTAAAAACAAGAAAATTGATGTTTTCTAAGTCTCACCCAAACAACCCACCAGTTTCTAAGGCCGATATCTCAGCAACTAATGGTCCGATTTACAATGTTAAAATATGAAACATTCGTGAAATTTTCCGATCTTTTCGAAAAAAAATGATTTCCAAAAATTTTAATTCAGGGAAAAGAGCTGAAAATTTCACAAAGGTTGCAATTTTTTGATATAGAAAATAGAACCAATAGTTTTCGAAACATCGCTAGAGGGCTAACTAACTAAATGACACTGAAAAAAAATATTTTTCAGAAAATTTATGCTTCAAGAGACAGCAACCAGCAGTCCGATCAACCATATCAAAATGAAACTTCTTGATATTATTTTTGGACAGTTTGCTTTTCCTTTATGAACTTAATATGCTTATAACTTGAAAACGGTGCACTTCATTCAAACATGTGTGAAATTTTTTTCATTTGCAAATTTGCTTTTCTATTTAAACGTGATTTTTGAAACTATGTTCGACAATAGATTTTCTTTTTAAAAAATCACATCTACACCTACTTCGGTGCCAGATTTCGCACCATTTAAACTTTAGTGCAAAATATTGAAAAATTTTATGAAGAGAAGATGTTGACTAATAATGGCAGTGTACCTATTTTTATTTAAAAAATCCTAATAAAAATCTACAACGTATCCAAAAACAAAGTTGATCAGAAAATCCCTTCTCATGATTTAGATTTTCGAATAACGTCATGCTTCGAAATCCGGACATATCATCTTAGTTGTATTGTTAATTTGAGTAGAATTGTTCATTTGATTTTGGTTAACTCCCTGGGCTTTGTCATAATGAGTGTCATAGGTTTGATGCTTGTTTGGCAAAGAGTATGATTTGATTCGATGTGGAATTAAAATCGAAGTGTTCAGAATATTGCTGAAGCTTCCATTTTTACACATGGACACCACTTCATGCTGCGAGAACCCACTTTGGCGTAGTCTCAGGGCTTAATCGATGGCCGGTAAGCTGTCATCGAGACAAGGAGGTTCTCTGATAGTGGAAATATCACATTTGTACAATGAACCGCTACATATGTGATTTTCCCTATCTTAATGTGGGTGTCAGGTTAGGATGCGGGTTTAAAAATAGTGTTTGTAGAATTTAGGATTTTAACTATAAATATCAACTTTTTATACTTTGCCTTTAGTTATTTAGGGACAAAATTAGTAACAGTGAATTTAGTAATTCTATCAGAATCGGTGATTTTCATTCAAGTAGCATAAAAACCATTCTGATTTGTCAAAATTTAATAGAGTCTCGATCAATCAATAGTGAAATGATATCGGACTAAATTCGTTGATCTGTTGAACTAACGGTTGTCGGATTATGATTGTATCGACCATTGTTGCGAATCGAGGATCTACTGGAATTCTGACGAACAAATGGTCGTCTCTTTTTCAATTCACGACTTGTAAAATATCAACTGTTATTTATTTATTTTTTTTTTAAAGAAGCCAGACAGGTTTTAAAAGAAACGTTTTTTTTTTGTTAATAATTAAAATGTCGGGGATTTGAGATAAGAGTAGCTTTCGGATAGGTTGCTTTAAATCTTGTATTCAATTCAAGTTAGGTAGTTATCCGCAAATGAATATTTGGACTTATATGAATAATTGAACATTTTGGACTTATGAATAACACACAACTGTGCATTTATTCTAGAGTCAGATCCATACAGCGTCAGTGTTTATTTGGTCGAAGTGTACTAATTCATTGGCAGATCTGGTTCTAGTTGTAATGTACGACAAGACTACTGACGGACGTGACAGGACGAGGGCCCAGTTTAGAGGTTTCGACATCAACGATGTGCGGCTGGATCACCCTCCCAAAAAAAAAAAAAAATTGTTAATTTGATTTTGGTTAACCGCTGTGGATTTTCTTGAATAAATTCGAACTGTCAAAAATCCACCAAAGCATCATTTTACTGAAATATGTCATAGGCGTCCAAAGCACAGGGAAAGCAAAGCAGAAATTATGGTTCTGATTTTCTAAAATTCTAGCAAAAGAATCGGAAAATATCAAATGTTTTGATGTTATCAGCTTATTTGAGACCTAAAGAATGCCATTCACAAAAATGATGGCATGGCACTGATGAAAAATTGACAAAAAGACATATTTTGCATGCATCTTAAAATGGACTGTTCATACTACATCATGATGACATTTATACATTTCCAACTTATTACTTGATTTTTTGCTAGCAAAAAAAAAAAAAAAATGATATGCTACTAAGTGTCCGAATTTCGAATCATGACGTTATTCACATGTCCATTTTGTATGACCAGCCCGCAAAATTGTATGGATAAACATAACGTCATGATTCGAAATCCGGACACTTAGTACCATATTATTTTTGTTATAGCTGGCAAAAAATCATGTAACGTCATGATTCGAAATCCGGACACTTAGTAGCATATCATTTTTGTTATAGCTGGCAAAAAATCATGTAATAAGTTGGAAATGTAGAAATATCATCAGGATGTAGTATAAACAGTCAGTTTCAAGAAAATGCATGCAAAATATGTCTTTTCTAACAATTTTTCTTCAGAATTTTAAAATTAAAATGTCTTGTTCTGCTTCGAATCCCGGACACTGATAAAAGCTGATTCGAAATCCGGACACTTTTGCTTCGAATTCCGGACACTCGATTTTACTCATGAATCGCACAAATTTGGACTGAAATGTTAGTGAAAGGCATTCTTTAGGTCTCAAATAAGCTGTTAACATCAAAACAATCGATAGTTTATATTAAAATTTGCTAGAATTTAAGGAAATCGAAACCATAAATTTCTGCTTTGCCTTCCCGGTGCTTCGAACGCCTATGAAATATTTCAAGTGAAATGTTTCGCATTTTTGGTAAACTTATAATTTTATTGTATTTAATTGTTTTGGCACTAACTACAGCGTTCAAACAAACTTTAAATAAAAGTTGATGTTAGAATTCATCAAATAACACAGTTTTGACATTCAAAATGCGAACTTATATCCAAATAATTGATAAAACAAGATGAAGTGTCCGGGTTTCGAAGCGTCCGGGAATTCGAATCATGACGTTATTAAGTTGGAAATGAAGAAATTTCATCAGGATTTAGTATAAACAGTAAGTTTTAAGAGAAAAAAAATGCAAAATATGTCTTTTCTCACATTTTTTCATCAGAATTTGAAAATCAAAAATCAAAAACATTAATTTCTTCTTTGCCTTCCCGGTGCTTCGGACGCCTATGAAATATGTCCGTTGAAATGTTTCGCATTTTTGGTAAACTTATACTTTTATTTTATTTATTGCCTATTGCGAGATAAAATCATGTTTCTCCTTCGCTGTGAGTGACAGGAGATTATTGCCGCCTAACTACCGCAGTGTAAAAATCAGCCTGTTGAACTGAAATTTGCGTTTATTTGGCTGTCAACTTGGTTTGTTTTGAATATTTTCCCAAAAAGTCAGCTGAAAACTCAAGGCAACCTTGGACAACTGCCAAAAATTTGTTCTGCGGTTGTCTTGCGGCTGTCATGCGACCATTATCTTGCGGTCGTATCACCGCGCGTGAACTCTAATTATTGACGCCCGCAGTAATAATTGTTTTGGCATTATTTACAGCGTTCAAACAAACTTTAAATGAAAGTTGATGTTAGAATGCATCAAATAACACAGTTTTGACATTCATAATGCGAACTTGTATCCATATAATTGATAAAACAAGTTGAAGTGTCCGGGTTTCGAAGCGTCCGGGAATTCGAATCATGACGTTACATGGACAAATTTTTAATCAAATACAGAATTGAAAATCACATAAAAGAGAATACCTTTACTGCTGCATTTGTTTTATAAAATTTTACATTTCATCCATGTTTAGGTAATTTTGAGCTTTGAAAAAACTTAATTTTTAATTGTAGGTGATCATAGATTTGCCAGTTTAAAGTTTTTCATTGTTTTCCTGCTATTTTTTTTTGTTGTTTTCTACATTTTACAGGTCAATTACATTTATCTGAGTCAATTGTTCTTTAGTCATTCAAAAATGTTTTGTTAATTTTTTTATGTGATATTTACTATTTGATATTACAAAACAAAATCATAAATTCTACCAAATTCCCATGTTGAAGTCTGCATTGAGATTTCATTATCAATAAAAATGAATGTAAGTTTCAACAAAAATCTTATTTCTAGTTTTTTTTTTTCTGGAGAATTCCTCCACACACTCTGAGCTGTCATAATCCGTATCGGTTTATTCATGTTTTCGCAAAACCCGCAGAGTGGGACTCCTATACTCTCTTTAGTGCAATAACCCCATCACAAGCCGCTGAATGCTGAATGATTGTTGGCGCTACGCCACTCAACCGTTGAGATATTTCTTTGCTTTTGATCTCTTTCCACGGCTTGCTCCGTCGATGCGAAATGCAATTCTCAATAAGCATACGTGCTTTGATTTGATTGAGGAGAGATGATGCTCGGGGTGGCCTTGCAACCGAAACTGCATTGTTTGGGTTGGGGTTTTTTCTTCTTTCATGTGTTGCTAAACTGTGTCGACTGGAGATTGTTTGATTGCGGAAAAAGTATTGGTTTCATTGGAATATTGCGTAGAAAAGTGGGGGAAGGGAAATTTTCTATGGCTTCCTTAATAATGTACACAAGATAGCGACAAAGTATAAAAACTCAAGAGTTCATCTTCACACAACTATTATTTTAAATCTCAATGAGCTTTTTCAACGCAAATTTATTACAGGATACGAAAGTAGAGCAACTGACCATACAAAATAATAGCAAAAACTAAATCGCCTTCAAACAGCTGGAACAAATCACTGGTTCAAGGCACATTATTAGCATAGTTGGAAAGAAGGAACAGGAAGAAAGCCTCCTCCAACATGGGCGCGTTGGAGTGCATAATGGCAAACACAATAAACCAGGCCCATAACTGCACCACGGTAAGGGCCACGTGCTTTTAGGTTATGTTATTACCTAGGTACAAGCTCTCTTTAGATTATGCAGAACCCACCACCACGCCAGTATGTGTCGCTTCTTCTGTTTTTCGTTGGTTTTGTCGTCTTTGGTGAAACGACACGAACCAAATACCAACAATGAGCTTTCCTGGTTTTTCTCGTTGGCATTTATTTTGACTAGCTATACCAAGTATGTAATCAGAATTAAGGTGACACTGTTAAAAAAAACTCATTAAATATAAAAAACCTACACAAAAAAAAGTTGAATTTTGGAATGTTGAAAATTTGGTAGGTTAAATATTACCTCTTTTTTTTTTGAGTGTTTTTATACTAAAAGTACCAATCAAGCTCAAGACACCGTTTGGACCTCAAACTCCAGCTTTAAAAAGAAAGCAGTGCATTAAAGCTCACGGGAAAAGCGTTAGGGAATTACCATTTTATTTAGTGCTCCCCCGGTGGTGTTGTTTATTGTTGTTTCCCTTTGCGCTGGGGGAAGCGTTACGTAAACGTTATAAAAGACAGCCCGGCAGAGCAAAGACCCTGCTTCCAGACCCACGAATAAAACGGTGCAATGAGGTCTCACGGGGCCGCGGAATAAAACGCGGTCATTACACGCCCCCGCGCTGCATGCTGGCGACTTAATGAAGGTGGAAGTAACAGAACTGGTTGTAGAAATTGACACAGTTAGGAGGTTTACTTTTTACTTAAAACAAACAATCACTTTAAATAAATGAAATATCATTTACAATAAATTCAAAATACTTTAAAATACATTTTTGCAAATATTTTTCAAAGTTTACGTCACACCCTCCGTCTTCCAATATTAGCTCGAAAAAATAAGGATTAATTTTTCAAAAAAAGTTCAAAATCATCTAAAACAGTGCACTGAAATGCATTTTCTTTTGTTAATTGTCATCTTCACCATGTTTGAACCAGTTTAAAACTATTTTGAGTTCTTGTGAAATTATTAAAATACAATACAAAAAAGTTTTTTTTTTGCATTTTTTTTTAATTTATGATCGGTCTTCAACTGTACTTTTGTATCATGAGTTAAAAAAAATTACTCAAATGTAAAAATCATGACCATATTTGTGAAATTTTTAATGATGTACTCTACAAAAAATGTGTTGTTACAAGGAGAAAAATCGGATCTGAATATCGTAAACAAGCGTTTGAAAAACGTGAAAAAATCGTTTTTTTCGCTAAGTGTCGAAAATATCTAAAAAAAAATATTTCAAAAATATTTTTTGAAATTAAAAATAGAATTAAAAATGAAAAAAATCCTTGGTGTTTTTTTGATAAAATATACGGATTAATAAAACATTTTTTAGCCTGAAATTTTCAGAAAGTTTGCTTTATTTTTTAAAATAGTGTTTATTCTAGTCCATCTTTAAAAAAAATATGGTCGAAGAGCCGAGAAAATGTTCAATAACTTTCTTTTGAACAAACTTAATCCCGCAATTTAATGCTAAGACATGGTGTTATAAAGAATTGAAGTAACAAATTATGAGTTTTTTTTTAATCAATCAATTATCTTGGAAAGCATTGATTCCATTTTTCATGTTTAAAAGTGAAAATCCTGTGAAATTTTGTCACCCTTTTGATGCAAATATTTTCAGATTTTTGTAATCATCACTTAAATTTCAAAAGGGCTTTAATCGATTAATTTCTTTAAAAAGATAAATTTAAAGATTTTGTTTAGCTTTTCAATCATTTTTTACAGAGTTGGACAAGAAAAAAAAGTTTTAAAATCAGAAATGATTATAGTGATGCCTTTTACAGGTAAATTTTCCAATGCCATGCTTTCCAAAAATCTATATTTTCTCAAAAATTAATAACTTGGCGAAAAACAAGTCGTTCGTAATGCACTAAAGCAAATGAGTTGGTCCACTTAAACACATCAAAGAGCTAAAAAAATCGAAGGGGATTAAGTTTGGCAAAGTCGTGATTTCGGTTGAAAAGGGATACAACATGGCGATTTTTGCCGTATACTCATTTTTTTTTGCATAGTTCTGATCAAAATCTACCTATACCTAACTTTGCTGAAGACACCAAAATAATCAAAAACTACCTTCTCGAGGCACATAATTTAGGGTTTCAAATAGTTTATTCGGAAAAAGTTTAAAACGAGTCCAATAAATTTGATCGAACATAATTAATTCAAATGTTGTTATTATAAAAAAAAATGTTGTGATAAAAAAAATTAAATTTTAAAATTAAAATTTGTATTATTTCCATAGATTTTCAAGTATTTTTTTACTTCATCAATCAATCAATTATGACAATAAAAAATAATTGTCGTATAATTATTAAATTATGTTTTCAATTGCATAGATCTAGGGTTTTTTTTCTCAAAAATTATTTTCCTGCAAGAGAGCACTTAGCTAGCAAAAACTAAACTAGAAGTTTGTAACCTCCCTGCAAATGCTTATGAATTGATCACAGTTGAAAGGTTCTCCACATCTCTGAATTACAAATGTAACAACCTGGTGCAGAAATGTTAAATTCTATGCAATACACTAAATAAATTGAATTTTTAAATCCCTTATTAAACAATCAATCAATATCTATCCTTGAAAACCTAACCTTACCTAAACTAAAAAAAACCTGGCCCAAACTTTAAAACTAATCGTATTAATAACAAGATTTTATTTTTTATTGCTGGAATCGTTTCCATTGAACGCAGCATGTTTTGAATTGAGAAATAAAACTTTGTATGAATCGTTAAAATTTAGTTGCTTTCAAATTTATAATTTAAGATATTTTGACATTAGATTTTGACAAAACGGATCAGTTCACACATAAACAAAGTTTTATAACCTCAAATGTCTAAATAGTTTCGCAGAGGGTTAACAACGTTATCAAGACAAAACCTTAGGGCGTAAAATCTCAACTGGAAGATCATTCCCAAAAGAAGAGAAAAGCTTACAAAAACAGCAGCGATGATTAATGTTGGACCACCAATTAGCAAACAATGGCCCCCAAATTGCCCTATACCTTCCAAAAGTTACTCCACTACTTAGAGGACACCAAAAAATGCTTCACTCCTACATTTTAAGTATTTAAGAGATGATCTAAACTACGAATAAGTCGACTGTTTGAAGTTAAAACTTTCAAAACTATCTTTTTTTTTTAAATTGAAGAAATATGCAAATTTATCAATTAAAACTGCAACCTACCGAATTCCACCTCTTAAGAAAATATGTCTTGGTTTAATTTTCCTCACAACTCTCACATTACACCTGACTGGATGCAATTTCACACGTTTACAAGTGCGAATTCTTTCCCCGCTTCTAAACTCTCTTTCTCGCTCGCTCGCCCCATGGGAATGTTGATGATTATGCACGCCAAACATTCGAAAACAGTAAACACACATGGAAGAAAAAGCGCACTTTGTTGGAGAATAACACACACGAGAGATGAAAGAAGCGATCAGTCAGTGCAGTGCGAGGAGAACGACTCGGTGATTATGCCACTAACCTACAGAGCAGACAAGAGCCGTAACGAAAACGCGCGAAAGAGATGTGGATTTATAATGTTATTAAAACTAAATTGGGATGCAACCGAAACCGAGGCGGTGGAGAGTCGGTTCAGCTAGCAGGATTAATGGTCTTTTTTAAACATTTTTTTTTACAAATGGTAAACTTTTTTTTGCAATCTTTTTTTTATTGCTTCAAATTTTAAAAATGTAATTCTTTATTTTTAAGTATTTGTGTCATTACGAAATTTCCATAATTTACCGCTTAGAACGTCCCTGTCGGAACTTCGTGTTTATAAATACATAAATAACTCATTCGCAGCACATTTATGAATTTGCGTGGCGTGCAACGCTGAGATTCTCTCTCGTCACACGCACACGCCGCTGCCTCACATTCCGTTCCAATATTCTGACAGCTGACAGAGTACAACGACACACATCATAGCGAAACTTATCATTATTGTGCTAGGGGAACAGCATCTAATTCCAGCGTGCCTCTAATGTTGGCAGGTCAGAACTTTGACATTCAATTAAAGCTAATTAAAAGCGTTTTCAACTGAAATCCAGTGATAAATAGCTCAATAAGAAGTGAGCAAGCAAGTTTCTATCGAAAGTTTTGTAAAATTAGTTGTTTAAATAGTGAAAATCAGCAAATTGGAAGGAGTTAGGAGCGAGTGCTTAACCTGCCAAACATACGAGAATTTCCCCTATATATTAATAGCTGGGATGGGATAAACAAAGAGAAAAAAACCTATTGTCAAACTAAACCACTTTCAACATGGCCGCTTCTGTCAACCTAAACCAGTCCTTACTTATGAGGAGAAAATGAGAAGTATTGTAATTGGAATTGAAAAAACGTTTCTTAATCCACCATTAGGTGGGTGGTGCCTTCCTCACATTTACAAAGTAATAATGAAAATAAGTTTATGAAAAAATACATACCTGATACAGACTTTTCCAGAAAACATGCAGACTCTCATTTGAAGCAATGTGGCAACCTGGCGTTTCGCATCTGGCGCGACTCTCGCACGTAAACAAAGAGACCCGGCCTTTTGAGGTTAGGCAAAAAATCACCCTTTTTTGTATTTACAAAAAAAAAATTCTTGGCATAACTTTTTAAATACTTAACTAAACAGAATAAAATTTAATAGGGTCTTAGGGGACCCCAAAACGAACAGAATAAGACAGATCCGGCCAAAATCGGTTCAGCCAGTTCTGAGATAATCGTGTGGAAAAAAATCATGTCTACACACATCCCCACAGACATTTGTTCAGAATTTGATTCTGAGTCGATAGGTATACGTGAAGGTTTATCTAGGAGTCGTATTTAAGAAGTTCATTTTTCGAGTGATTTTATAGCCTTGCCTCAGTGAGGTGAGGAAGGCAAAAATAACTATTTTCGATTCTGACATCTTAGGGCGTGCGGCCTGTGGAATGTTTACTTGAGCGCTAACAACATAACTTGAGTAAAAATTGCCATTGAATTCGCTTTGTAAATGCCGGCCCTGATACTCTTCAAGTGTGCTCCTCTTTAGGGAAAGATTTATTTACTTTCTTTGCGTAACGTGACAACGACAGGAACAGATCTTTGAACAAATCTCCCCTCCCATTTAATGACTTGTAGGCTTTTTAGGATTAAAAATTGAAGACCTTGAGCTTGACCTCGAGTCATCTTTGATTTGCCAACCATTTCTAGTGATTTATATCCGGCAGCTTCTTATGAACGGATCCACCGTAAAACGATGGAACATAAACTCAGGATTCTCCACCCACGTCCAACCGCAAATTTTAACAGCCAAATTCAAAAAATCTGCGAGGAAAAACTAAACAACATTTCAACCAAAGGAAAATCATCCGCATGCTTGAGCACTGAGTTGAAAAACATCATCAAGAAAATTTGAATTGTCAAGCTATCTGAGTCACAGATTGCTTGATATTTGTATTCGAACACAAATTTTCTTGCAAAAAACATAAGAAGAATACAAACGTAAACACTGGAAAAGAAGACTCTATCTAGCCGTCCCGTCCCAGGTTAAAAGTTGCTTTGTGGGGATGATGACTAGAATATGTTTTAATTTTTATAAGCACTTTCAGTTTCAAAATTTGTTTATGTTAATATAATTTATAATCAGTTGTGCATATTATTTTTTGCTTGGTTTTTGTTTGTGTTTTTTACAACATGTATTAAGTTGCAAAAATTACTTGGAATCATAGTTTTTCGTATAACTAGTTTTCTTTACACTCACATCACCTTCTTTGTAATTTAGTTTCTTTCTTTTCTGTAGTACAGTATTAAAATGGTTTACCGAAGAAAATTCAACCATCCTTTTAAAAGGGCCTCGTGGCGCGGTGGTTAGCGGCTTCGGCTGCCGATCCCTAAGTTGCTATGGGGCGCGGGTTCGATTCCCGCCTTATCCTTCTGGAGCTTTTCGTTCAATGTTTGTCTCGTTTAGTAGTAGTATTCAGTCTGCAAAGACGGTGTGATTGTCGTTTTAAAAAATGTTTACCATTATTTTTATTCAGGCTTTTCAATAAGGTTCTACCAACAAACCCTTATTTATGTAAATGTTTCTTTTTCAATTTAACATTATTTTTCTTTTTTTTACCCCGGGCAGACGGTAATAACAAAATTAATAATATTTCAATAACAAATCCTGTTAAAATAACAAAAAGTGTTATTATTTTATCCTGAACTTCAACTTCAAGAAGAAAAAAATAATAACAGTGATATTATACTGAAAATGTTTCATAAAACGCTAATAAGAGGAAATGTTATACATTTCAAAAACTCTCCTAATAACAAGATTTGATATAATTTTGTCCAATTTCGTCGGGGTCATTATTTTGGCCATGAAATGGAGTCCTTAAGCTAAAATTATTCGATAAAGTTAAAAATTTGAAAGTTGATTTTTTTTTATTATTTGATATACCCCCTAAAGGACTTTGCTAAAATTGGCTAGAACTGTGGGATAATTTTGACCATTTTTGACGGGGTCATTATTTGGCCATGAAAGTTGAAATTTTGAAAGTTGTTTTTTTATCATTTGATATACCCACTAAGGGACTTTACTAAAATCGGCTAAAACTATGGGATAATTTTGACCAATTCAATCGTGGTCATTTATTTAACCAAGAAATGGGGTCCTCAAGCTTAAATTATTCAAAAACGTTGAAATTTTGAGAGTTGATTTTTTTAAAATTATTTGATATGCCCCCTAAGGGACTTTGCTAATATTGGCTAGAACTATGGGATAATTTTGACCATTTTCGTCGGGATTATCATTTTAGCCATGAAATGGGGTCCTAAAGCTGAAATTTTGTAAGTTGATTTTTCAAATTATTTTATATATCCTCTAAAGGATTTTGCTAAAATTGGCTAGAACTATGGGGTAATTTTGACCATTTTCTTCAGGGTCATTATTTTGGCCATGAAATGGTGTCTTTAAGCTAAAATTATTCTAAAAAGTAGAAATTTTGAAAGTTGATTTTTTTTTAATTATTTGATATACCCCCTAAGGGATTTTGCAAATATTGGCTAGAACTATGGGATAATTTTGACCATTTTCGTCGGGGTCATTATTTTGGCCATGAAATGGGGTCCTTAAGATAAAATTATTCAAAAAAGTTGAAAATTTGAAAGTTAATTTTTTTACTTTACTAAATTTTGCTAAAATTTGCTAGAACTTTGGTATATTTTTTACCAATTTAATCGTGGTCATTTATTTGACCATGAAATGGGGTCCTTATGCTTAAATTAATCTGATAAAATTAAATTTTGAAAGTTGTTTTTTTTTTTTTAAATTTGTTATATTCTCTAAGGGAATTGATTTATTTATTGAGAATTTTTGAAATGTGAATAACAAAAACTGTTATTATTTTTACAGAGCGAGGAAGTCGGAGCTGACGTTGAAGTTCGAGCTGGTGTGAGACCTCGGATTCTGCTAATTTTCAGCAACTTTCACTTGGAGTCGGAATCTGTGAAGTCGGGTATTTTTGGAGAGCTGAAGTCGGCGTTGACGTCATATCCTGCATTCAGAGTCGGAGTTGTCTCCAAAGTATGGATTCAAAGTCGCTTGAAGTAACCCGACATTGCAGCTTTGACTAGTACAGAAGAGTTATTGCAGGTTTATTTGCAAATTACAAATAAACCAAAACAATTACTTTTTTTGTTATGGAGACAAACCAGTTCAATCACAATTTTTGTTATTATGCTGCTCCACCTCTCTGCACAAAATAACAAATCTTGTTATTCCTTCATGATTCCTTCTGTGTTATTGGTTTGTTATTGCAATAACAACATACTAACAGTTTAAGTTATTCTTCGAACAAATCTTTGTTATTGATTTTTGTTATTTTAACAACTAATCCGATCATCCCAATAACATATTTCGATCTTCTCACAATATCAAAAACTGACCTTCCCAAGTTATTTCCGTCTGCTCGGGACATTTGTTCAAATAGACAATGCTGTTGATTGACTCGTCAACTATCTTAGTGAAACATTTCCAGCACTATTTACCATCTATTTTAATTTACCTTTCCCTTAAAAAAACTGTTCAAATATTCAAACCAACTTTCCTCAAGTCCATCAAACTGCACCGCAATCGACGTCAGCCGATGGGCACTGAATATTTGAAGTTTAAAATTATTTTTAGCTTCAGCGAGCATGCATTTTTTATGCTCCAACACGAAACTTCCAAACGGCCAAATCGCGCGAAGCATTTTCACTTTTTTTCCTCTCTGCCAACTTCTTATATCCAAGCGGCACGAGGGAGTTGAGTAAATTTTCCACCAAACCACCTTCACTTGCTTTCGGTGGAAAATTTATCGATGCAGTAAGCCAGTAAGGTAATTGCAGATTCATTTTCCACCCTCAAAGTGCCGATGCGTGAGGTTATGTGCAGTGGCACTTTGCTGGGCTAGGTTAGGATAGAGTTAAAAATCTGTTGGAGATTCATCACGATCGACTTGTCGGTTGACTGATTTTTGGTTATTTCGATGCAAGATTTATGTATGAAATCTAAGAAATGCACATGCTTTTGGCTTTCGCAAGTCTCGTGCCGCTTTGCAATGGAATGCATTTAAAAAAAAATGCATCACGAAATTTGAGAAAGAAAGAGACAACATCTGCTGCTCTTGAGGATCGGTGAAAATGGTCACAAAGTAAGGGAAAGGTGGCAATTTTGTTTGCTGAAATCCTTTTTTCGTGTTCTTCGGGGTATCTTTGTTCTCTGGACCTTTCTACCTGGATTGCTTCCTTGCACAAAGCAGCCACGTCGGTGGCAGGTGCAAGTCGTTTGATACTTGATGGTAAATCGATACCAGTGCAAGTTTACATCGAAACACGTTCATCAATTATGAGCTGTCTGCTATTGAATGGTGGAATTTTCCAGAATACTCGCGAGAAAAGGGATTCGCCTATTCTTATTTCATAAAAACATTAAGATTGTTCTTCTTATCTTAAAATTTACAATCAAACATCAAACTTCAATCAAACGCCCATCAGCAGCCTAAACCTAACAAGAGGTTACAAAAAAAAGCTAACCCTCACAACTCGTTAAACCTAAACCATTGCGGTGTGGTCTCGAAAACAGTTAATCAAAGCGGAAAAACGATAGTGTTTCTTGGTTTTACAGTGCTCTCTAGCAAACCAATTTGGAACGGCACAATTCGTCACCTGTTGGCCAGTGGAACGGTGGAACGGAAAGTAAACAGAATAGCATAGCATAGCATTGGTGTCTACCCGTAGCTGCTACTTCGTTATTGACCAGGACCCCCAAACATTGCTCCGTGGACCACAGATGAAAAGTAGGAACCAATCATCACCCCTTCGCAATTTTCAAAGGTCCCTATCGTGCTGATCAATACCGACGCCGGCCACGACCAGTGGTAAGACACGGGGAAGTGGATGGGAATGTTAGTCCGATACTTGAGTGATGGGACCGCCAAATCGACTGCGTCTCCGACAAAGTATCACATGAGTTTTGAGGGTTAGTAAGATGGGTATGAGGTCAGGATTCACTGTGGTAGGTGATGCGACCATGAGCAATTTGTTTATGGGTTGAAATTTTAAAAATCTTAGGCAGCCGGCTGCGGAAAGATACCTATCTAGGGATTTAAATATAGTATTAATTCGACCGCGATTCTCCAGAAAAACTCCGTCGGCGTGCCTTCCGATCAACGGTGATGTAGGAAGGGCTTCATTCATTAAAATTATTTTATATCATAAGCCTTAAAACATATCCGACGACGTGCCTTCCGATCCTCGATGATATGGAAAGGACTTAATCCAGCAATACGACTTGCTTGTCTCAAAAAACAAAAATCGGATCGTTTCTATCGAAAACTATATAAAGAGAACAAAAATAAAATTCATCGGCCAACGAACGCGCGAACAAAAAATAAATGAAAAAAGAAGAAGAAGAAATCCAGTCACCCCATGTACACAAATATCGACACAAAAGAGACGGAAAATAACACGAAAAACAGGACTGCGCGTCCACACAGGCACCGCACTACTGATGCCATTATTTAATTATAATGACCAATCACCCCATGCACTCGAACAGCGACATAAAAGAGACGGAAAATAACACGAAAAAACAGGACTGAGCGTCCACACAGGCACCGCACTACTGATGCCATTATTTAATTATAATGACCAATCACCCCATGCACTCGAACAGCGACATAAAAGAGACGGAAAATAACACGAAAAACAGGACTGAGCGTCCACACAGGCACCGCACTACTGATGCCATTATTTAATTATAATGACCAATCACCCCATGCACTCGAACAGCGACATAAAAGAGACGGAAAATAACACGAAAAACAGGACTGAGCGTCCACACAGGCACCGCACTACTGATGCCATTATTTAATTATAATGACCAATCACCCCATGCACTCGAACAGCGACATAAAAGAGACGGAAAATAACACGAAAAACAGGACTGAGCGTCCACACAGGCACCGCACTACTGATGCCATTATTTAATTATAATGACCAATCACCCCATGCACTCGAACAGCGACATAAAAGAGACGGAAAATAACACGAAAAACAGGACTGAGCGTCCACACAGGCACCGCACTACTGATGCCATTATTTAATTATAATGACCAATCACCCCATGCACTCGAACAGCGACATAAAAGAGACGGAAAATAACACGAAAAAACAGGACTGAGCGTCCACACAGGCACCGCACTACTGATGCCATTATTTAATTATAATGACCAATCACCCCATGCACTCGAACAGCGACACAAAAGAGACGGAAAATAACACAAAAACAGGACTGAGCGTCCACACAGGCACCGCACTACTGATGCCATTATTTAATTATAATGACCAATCACCCCATGCACTCGAACAGCGACATAAAAGAGACGGAAAATAACACGAAAAAACAGGACTGAGCGTCCACACAGGCACCGCACTACTGATGCCATTATTTAATTATAATGACCAATCACCCCATGCACTCGAACAGCGACATAAAAGAGACGGAAAATAACACGAAAAACAGGACTGAGCGTCCACACAGGCACCGCACTACTGATGCCATTATTTAATTATAATGACCAATCACCCCATGCACTCGAACAGCGACATAAAAGAGACGGAAAATAACACGAAAAACAGGACTGAGCGTCCACACAGGCACCGCACTACTGATGCCATTATTTAATTATAATGACCAATCACCCCATGCACTCGAACAGCGACATAAAAGAGACGGAAAATAACACGAAAAACAGGACTGAGCGTCCACACAGGCACCGCACTACTGATGCCATTATTTAATTATAATGACCAATCACCCCATGCACTCGAACAGCGACATAAAAGAGACGGAAAATAACACGAAAAACAGGACTGAGCGTCCACACAGGCACCGCACTACTGATGCCATTATTTAATTATAATGACCAATCACCCCATGCACTCGAACAGCGACATAAAAGAGACGGAAAATAACACGAAAAAACAGGACTGAGCGTCCACACAGGCACCGCACTACTGATGCCATTATTTAATTATAATGACCAATCACCCCATGCACTCGAACAGCGACATAAAAGAGACGGAAAATAACACGAAAAACAGGACTGAGCGTCCACACAGGCACCGCACTACTGATGCCATTATTTAATTATAATGACCAATCACCCCATGCACTCGAACAGCGACATAAAAGAGACGGAAAATAACACGAAAAAACAGGACTGAGCGTCCACACAGGCACCGCACTACTGATGCCATTATTTAATTATAATGACCAATCACCCCATGCACTCGAACAGCGACATAAAAGAGACGGAAAATAACACGAAAAAACAGGACTGAGCGTCCACACAGGCACCGCACTACTCTGGAACGGAAAGTAAACAGAATAAGCGATAAATAACAATGAGAATAATAATAATAATAACAACAAAACATGACCTTAGCAAATCACTGGAACAGTTGGTCAGACAAAAGTTCGATCGGCAGTGACCCGTTCGGAATCAAGTAGTGGAAGTTGTAGTGAGAATAATTTACAGTTCGATAAAGGCAATTTCAAATGTTTCGCCACCTATTGAAGAAGACATGAAATAGTAGATTATGAAGCAAGTTGCAAAAAGTGGATTTTATCAGCACGAGTCGTACATTTACCCAACGAGGTTCACCGAGTTGGATAAATACGACGAGTCATGAAAAAATCAAGTTTTGCAACGAGTTCCACACAACTTTTTTTTTTGCAATTCCGAAAAACACAATTTGAACAGAATTATAGGACAAATATCCATGCATTGAGTCAAAAAAACTTTGCAATTTCTTAATCAAACCGTTATTTTAAGACCGCCCTAATTTAAATTAATTTAAAAAGTCAAGTGCAATTTGATTTTTTTCCAATTATCTTTTGGTAGTGCTGAATGGATTTCGTCATGTATATGTGATAAATATCCAGCCCAGGTTGCTTAGAAATTAATTAAAGGGAACAAAAATCGTCGCTATTGCATACAACCAAGAAATTGCATGTAATATGTACGAGTAGAGAACCGCACTGTTGCTCCATACAAAGCTTGTAGAAATCCTTCTCGGTTCTTCCAAAAGATTTTTGAAAAAAAAACAAGCTGCTCGTAATTCTAGGATCCCTCTGGTTCATGCTTCTCTTTGAATTGCAGAAAAACATAGCATTTAAGAAAGTATCAGCCATGGATGTAAAAAACTAGTTAAAAAATGTCTTTTCCATATATTTTCTAAGTGTTCAGTTGAAATTTGATTTATTAAGAGTTTTAACCTTTCTGAAAAACTCCCTGCCAAAATTAAAAAAAAAATTCAAACTTTTTTTGAATCTTTTGTAAACCTTTGGAAAGAAGAATTCTTAAATTAGTTTAAAGTTATGAATTTAATGATTCTACTTGTTGATAGTTTGCTTCGAAAAAAAGTCCGGGGTAAACTTTCAGTTCTACTTGAAATCTAGTGGTTTTAGTTTATATCTAAAAATGTAAAAAAAACGAAAATTCACAAAAAATTACTCTCAAATTATGAAGAACAGGAAATAGGCAAAAGGAAATGATTGGAAGTTGTAAAACGTCTTTAAACAAAAAGAAAAACTAAAGAAAAGAAAAACAAACAAAAATATTCAAAATAAATTGAGAAAAACTTAAACTAAGACGATTTTTTCCTTGAACAAAAATACCACAAAATGACCTCTAAAGCACAGGATTTTTTTCGAGTTCTTTAGGGCTTTTTTCTAAATTCTGTTTTTCGCTTACTTTTTACGTAAAGGTCCGTTGGAGTGAGTTGAAATTATGGGTTGTTACCTACATTTCTGGAGTTATCTTTTCGGAAAAAGTTTGTTCACTGAATTTTCAAAGCAAATTTAAGGAAATTTTCCTAGATTTGGAACATTTTTTTTTGCATGGGACACTTTTCGTTTTTAAAATATTTTGAAATTGCAAAAAAAAAAATTTTTTTTTCCTAAATTCAAACTTGATTCGCATTCTTCTCGTATGTTTGGAAGATTAAGCACTCGCATCTAACTCCACCCAATTAGCTGATTTTCAGAGTTTAAGCAACTTGATTTGTAATACTTTTGATAGAAAATAGCTTGCTCAATCCTTACTGAGCTGTTTATCACTCGATTTTAGCTGAAAATGCTTTTTATGAGCTGCAATTGAACGTCAAACGCTGATATGCCAACACGATTTTTTTTTTAATATTCACATACCCATTGTTGTGACCTGCCCTCAAAATTATATAGAGACTTGTGAGAATGAACGGACAAAATTTCATCCAAATCAAAACACAAAATTGAAAATCTAAAATAATGCGAAATAAACACAGAAATATCCTCTAGTTTCATTTGTAGTCCGAGGCGCAAACTAATTGATTATTTCTGGAGTTTTTTTTTGAAAAGGTCCAATAAACCAAATTTTCAGTTTTAGCTTTCTGGGTGTTTTTAAAACCGCCTTGAGACAGGGGTATTAAAAACACCCAAAAAACAAAAACTGCAAATTTGGTTTATTGGTCCTTTACAAAAAAAAAACTCCAGATTTTTAGTTAAGTGCATGTTTATCTAATAAATGTTAAGTATACAGCAATTCCCCACGAAAACAGCATGATTCGAAAAAAAAGTTCTCCGATCGGGCTCAAAATTTTTGAAACTTCTTACTATTTTTCTCAAATAGCCAAACTAATCACCTTTCTTTTGCGTCTAGGCCAGCTAAAACCGGATGAAATGGCGCGGAGATATGATGTTTTGAAAAAAGTGGTTTTTGCGAAAATCGACGAAAATTGCCATTTTTCGGACCACCCTAACACGGCGTAGGTCATCCTAATGGCCAAACAAAAAAAAATCGGGTCTAATTGTTTCGGCCAAGGAACCTCCAGAAAAATTTTGAGCCCGATCGGAGAACTTTTTTTTCGAATCATGCTGTTTTCGTGGGGAATTGGTGATATAACGAAATCTATCAGTTGATTTAGAAAAAATAAATATGTTTTCTCTATTTTAGGAGATTTGGTCCTAGGTTTTTTGTTCAAATGATTTTTTATGGTATTAAAAAAAATAACCATCATTTCATACCACTTTCAGCTAACTTATCAAAAAATAAAACGATTTCAACTCATTCGTCAACTCTCCCCGCCAACGTCCCTGCCCTTTCGCGATAAAAAAGAGCAAGAGTCATCCGCACTACCGCTTTGTAGATCTTTCAAGCGCAAAACTTTGCATACCAGTTGAGGCGTATCGCGACAGAACGAACGCAGTGAGAGGAGTAAAAAAAGCCCAGCACAAGAATAAAAGTAATTCAGCATAAACCGGAAGCCGGCTAGGAGACTGAATCATCACATGTGTTTACTCTTTCACCGAGTGAAATAGAAAATTTTACGTGTTTCGAATTAGTACTTATTTTCACGCGAAATCACAACCAGATAGAAAAATCGGAGCTAAAAGCAAGCACAAAAAAATTAAACTCTATAATAAACCGGAAATGGCTAATTGTTGTCAGGTGGTGCGTTTTGGTGCTCAATCCATGTTGGTGCTGTGTGTTAGTTTGGCGATGACCTTTTGCGAAGCAATCGACCCTGTACACGGAATAAATATTTTTGTTGGGGACTTTCCTCAATGCAATAATGGGTTAGATTTTGTAGTGGGTGTCAGTAAAACAAACTTGGGTTCAAAACTTCAACTGGGGTCATACCATATTCTTGACGAGATTTTCGTGCTCAATTTCGAGGTTGTTCTTCTTGCTCTGCAAGACTCGGGGCAGCGAAATCGAAGCCATTGTGTGATTAGTTGGGGTATTCCGGGGTAGTTTTGAGCACTAATTTTGTGATAAAGGTCACAGTTCAACTTCACAACGGTGACCCACTAAGACATCACTTTTTCTTCGGATTAAATCCGCACGATTTGACCGCGTAAAACTAGGCGTATTCCACACTCGTGAAAAAAGAAGTAACACGATCTATAGTACACACCTCTCACTTCTGGACACCAGAGAGTATCTACTAGTGGCAATTTTCGTAATTATTGCTCACCACTACTACAGCCCTAGCCCCAAAACAGAGGGCAATCCCCGCGTGGAGTAGGAGTAGGTTCTCTTCCAGGTACGGCGGAATGAAGTCCCGGCTAGAAGTGATTCTCTCAGCACGACATTTAGGTCGAATTTGCACACGCGTTACTCCACCAAACCCCGGGTATTCCGACCAACACACGTCCGATCCGTCCGCACGCCCCGTATAAACTGGCCACGGCTTTGGCCCATCTGCTGAAGAACCCAGAGTTGTAGCGAAATGTTGAATGAATGACCCTCCCGCCCACCCTATCCAGTCCCACCAAAGAAATCGTAAAGAGATTGAAAGAGCGATTCGCCCCTCTCTCTCTCTCGAGAGAGCGCCAACCACAGACAACGAGAGAAATAGTAAAAAAGTGCATTCGCTCTCTCCCACAAACAAACGTTGCACAAACACAACCCCAGCCCTCGAAACCATCCGTCACAAGACCAAACCTCTCCACAGAATCGCCAAATGTTTATTGATATGAATCATAACGCGAAATGCAAAGTGCACAACCCGCGATGGCACCTGGTTGTAAACAAACCTTGACAGCTGTCGCGACAGTTCAAACGCCCCTCAAATTTGCTCAAATCCCACTCAGATCGCTCCAATCTCGTCCGTGGCGCCCCTAATTGGTATTTGTAAACAACGTCGGAAGTGCCAATTAACAAAGAACCCGCAGATTGACTCCAAAAAATCGCACGCACTTTTTCAAGCCACTAAACTTACCCGCCAACGCACTGAACGCACTAATGTTTAAAACGAATATCTAACCTACAAAATAACACTTGCACAATTTGCGTGCGAAAACAAAATAGTTTCAAAAACGTCCAGCGAAATTTGGCTGCAATTCCAGCAGCGCAAACACACACAGAATGTCGTAAACTAATACTAAAAGTCTGGAAGGGAATGGAACTTTTGGATGAGAGTGGGAGAGAAGTGGTTGTCCCCCTGGTGGTCATGGAGGGAAGCTTGCATCAAAACATCTGGCGCTCTCTCACTGGGTATCGTTGGAAGGGAAAGGTCTTGAGCTCTGTGGTTTAAGACATATTTTAGAGTAAATTTTCAAAACAACCTTTGTACTATGGGTTTCCTATGCAGATAAGACCTTTTGAAAATTTAATCGAATCGAATTTTGAAATCTGAATGCTAAAAAAAATGAATATTGTTTGAAAGTGTTTTGTTTATTTGTCTAATATATGTCAGTTTTTACTTAGGAGCAGCGATGGAAGAAACTTTATCAAAAGAAAATCGTTTGACGCTCGTCAAGAGAAAAAATCGGAAGGATCTCTTCCCTCGCGCGCGAAAGATTGGTTAAAAAACTCTAAAAATCATCATCTGGATTATTCAGCGGAAACACCGATTTCGCTACTACAGATGCAGGTGTAACGTCACACGTCGAAAAATGACCTGTAACTTTTCGTAGATGAACCATGTATGTAAACAAAACGAAATAAATTGATTTATGTGATCTTCTACTGATTGATTTTCGGGAGCGATTTTCTTTTGCTAGTTTCGCCTCCTCGCTCTTTCGCTGGTGAAGATGGTTCGCAATTCCATCCCTGCTTAGGGGGATTGATGAACAGGATTAGGTATATAGTTGTTAACCAATTCTATTACATGACCTTCTAATGAAAAAGTATATAAAATAAAACATGATATAAGGGTGTCTCGCTTCACTACTTCATGGCTGTAGAAATCTCCGGTTAATTGAATACAATAAAAGCTCGATTATATAATCCAACCATCTATGTCCATTCTCAGGGCTAAAAATACAAAGCAACATTTGATTGATAACAAAAATCATGAATATGTTTTCACGATCAACTATTATTAAAAGTGATATTTGGTTAATAATTGATTTTTCCACTTTGTTTGTGGACATGGCTATGACAATGAATTCATGCAAAAGAAGCCATTTTGCAATATTTTCGAAATTTTAAAATCAAGCCGTACATTTTTATGGCCCAAGTTAAAATTTTGACAGTGTTAAAATGTAAGGTTTAATTTTATTTTGTTTTTTTTTTTTATTTAAAAGTACAAAAAAAACATATTTATTTTATTTTTTTACATTTGAAACCGAAAAAATAGTTGCTGATCGTCAGTTAATTTGTAAGTTTAAATTTTTTATTTGATTAGATAATATTTAGTTTTTCTTAGTTTTTATTTTTAACGTGTAATTTTGAATTTTAATTTTTTGGTTAGATTTTATTTTTTGTTTTTGTTTTTTTATTGTTAAGTTATTATTTTTGTTTTATTTTTTTCATTTTAAAATTTTCAATTTTCATGTTTAAATTTTTTATTTTTTTTTCTTTTGTTTTTTTTCCGATTTAACTTCTCAGTTTTAAGGTTAATTTTTGAGTTTTTTAATGTTTTAGTTTCTAAGTTTTGATTTTTGAGTTTTTATGTTAATTTTTAAGTTTTTGAGTTTTTATTATTATTTTTTTGCCGTTGCAAAAAAATATGCCGTTTGACTTTTTGGACGAGATGACTAGGCTTAGTGATTTTTCACGCTCGAAAATTGCAAATTTCACGGAGACCTCAATTTCAAAACGCAAAATTTCACGCAAATTTCGCGGAACATGAAAAATGTTAGAATGACTCTGAAAATCCGACGTTTAAATCACAGAAACTACTTGTTATGCTTCATTAAATATTATTCTCCAATAAACTTAAAAAAAACTTCACTAAACGTTAACGTTCAAGTTTACGTTACACAAACAAAAAAATGTCCTCATTTTCAAAAAAGTTTCCACCTGGTTCCTCTATTTATATTTTGAAACAAAATGTTGAGCTGTGTGTGTGTGTGGTCCAATCCAATACCCGCTAACCGGTAGCGAAATTATGGGAAAGTATAGTTTGTATCAGACTTTGTATATGCCGAATGCTGATACAACTTATCTCAGTCCCGGGTATTAGGTAGTGATAGCCCTCGCGCTGCTTCCAACGACCCGTTTCAGAATGACAGAGCTCCTTGCGGTCCAATTCCGAGGTCGCTGGGCATTGTTCGGCCCCGCCTAAACATAGAAGCAAGCATCTGAAGGAAACTCGATCTATATTTAGACTTCCAATCCCGTCAGGCAAATCAGGGATCAGCGCGTATTTAATATGAGAAGATAACATGTTTCAACACTACGGATCAATTCACTGCTAGAGTGTAAACCTTCTGATGGCTGACTGCTTAGCGTCCCAGACCACCAATCCAGAGGTGTGAGTTCGAATCCCACCTGATTCACTTTCGTTTTTGTTCATATTCAAAGCTCAAATTCCTGGTTCCAAATTTCAAAGGTACCGGCCGGGATTTGATCCCTGAACCTTCTGCTTATGAGGCAGAAGCCGTAACCATTAAGCCACGGAGCCGGACTTTTGAAACAAAATGTTGAGCTTGCGTATTATCATTTCTAGGACTTCATTTTGATATTCGACTAATAAAGCTTATAGCTCATATCAAAGCTAGATTTAACAATCTTTTCCAGTCAAAATTGAATTTTCTGCGACTTTTAGCCCATTAAACATATTTTCAAAGTATTCATCTCACTTTTCAGAAATTACAAAATTAATATAATTTTTAACAAAATCGAAATTTTTTATTCTAAATGAGAAAAGAAAACAAAAATGAAGTATTTTTTAACTTTTACGGGAATTATGCACCCAAATAAACAAATATCATTAAACTTAAACTGGGCTCAACATAGATCTAGGGTTTTTTCTCAAAATTTATTTTCCCTAAAAGAGCACTCAGCTAGCAAACTCTAAACGTAGAAATATATACTCTCCCTGCAAAGGCTTATGAATTGATCTCAGATGAAAGGTTCTCCAAATCTCTGAATTTCAAATGTAACATCCTGGAACAGAACTGCTAAATTCTAATAAAAACACAAATTGAAATTGAAATAAACTGGGCTCAGAAAAAAATGAAATGTTTTCAAAAGGTGTTTTCAAAAATAAAAAATAATCTTCATTTTCTTTTCAATACAACAAAGCTTCTTATATTATCTTTTTGAAACTATACCTTTCAAATAAGATATTAGTTAAATCTGTATTACAGCGAATGAAAATATAACTAAATTCAGTAAATTTCTTAAAAACTAAAAAATCTGAACATTTCTTCAAATGGTTAATATCAAGTTTTTCAATTGATAGCTAATAAAATTAACTTAAATAGTTTTTATGGATGAAATATTTAGTAAGTTGTTATTAAAAAAAAGAGATAATTTATAAATTTTTACGAATTTCACACCCGAGCAATTCTCTACGAAAACGGTCTCTTTTCTTAAATTTTAATTTTTGTATTTTTTTATCCGACTGAAACTTTTTTGGTACCTTCGGTATGCCCAAAGAAGCCATTTTGCATCATTAGTTTGTCCATATAATTTTCCATACAAATTTCGCAGCTGTCCATACAAAAATGATGTATGAAAATTCAAAAATCTGTATCTTTTGAAGGAATTTTTTGATCGATTTGGTGTCTTCGGCAAAGTTGTAGGTATGGATACGGACTACACTGGAAAAAATGATACACGTTAAAAAAAATTAGTGATTTTTTTATTTAACTTTTTATGACTAAAATTTGATTTGCAAAAAAACACTATTTTTATTTTTTTTTTATTTTTTGATATGTTTTAGAGGACATAAAATGCAAACTTTTCAGAAATTTACAGGTTGTGCAAAATATCATTGACCGAGTTATGCATTTTTTAATCAATACTGATTTTTTCAAAAAATCGAAATATTGGTCGCAATTTTTTTTCAACTTCATATTACGATGTAAAATCAAATTTGCAATCAAAAAGTACTTTTGTAAAATTTTGATAAAGTGCACCGTTTTCAAGTTAAATCCATAGTTAGGTGACTTTAAAAAAAATAGTCGCAGTTTTTCATTTTTTTAAATTAGTGCACATGTTTGCACACTTGTTGATACGACCCATAGTTGCTGAGGTATTGCAATGCAAAGGCTTAATAACAGGAAAATTGATGTTTTCTAAGTCTCACCCAAACAGCCCATCATTTTTTAATGTCGATATCTCAGCAACTAATGGTCCGATTTTCAATGTTAATATATGAAACTTTGTGGGTCTCGTGGCGCAGGGGTAGCGGCTTCGGCTGCCGATCCCGATGATGCTATGAGACGCGGGTTCGATTCCCGCCTTATCCACTGAGCTTCTATCGGATGGTGAAGTAAAACGTCGGTCCCGGTTTCTCCTGTCTCGTCAGAGGCGCTGGAGCAGAAATCCCACGTTAGAGGAAGGCCATGCCCCGGGGGGCGTAGTGCCAATAGTTTCATATGAAACTTTTGTGAAATTTTCCGATCTTTTCGAAAACATTATTTTCAAAATTTTCAAATCAAGACTAACATTTTAAAAGGGCGTAATATTGAATGTTTGGCCCTTTTGAAATGTTAGTCTTGATTTGAAAATTTTGAAAGTAATTTTTTCGAAAAGATCGGAAAATTTCACAAATGTTTCATACTTTCTCAGCTTTTCAAAAATAGTTTTTTTCAAAAGTGTGCAAACATGTGCACTAATTAAAAAAAATGAAAAACTGCGACTATTTTCAAAAAAGTCACCTAAATATGGATTTAACTTGAAAACGCTGCACTTTATCAAAATTTTACTAAAGTACTTTTTAATTGCAAATTTGATTTTACATCGAAAAATGAAGTTGAAAAAAATTTGCGACCAATATTTCGATTTTTTGAAAAAATAAGTATGGATTACAAAATTCATAACTCGGTCAATGATTTTTTGCACAACCTTGGAAATTTCTGAAAAGTTGACATTTTATGTCTTCTAAAACATATAAAAAAATTAAAAAAAAATAAAAATAGTGTTTTTTTTTTTGCAAATCAAGTTTTCGTGATAAAAAGTTAAATAAAAAAATCACCAAATTTTTTGACCGTGTATTATTTTTTTCCAGTGTAGTCCGTATCCATACCTACAACTTTGCCGAAGACACCAAATCGATCAAAAAATTCCTTCAAAAGATACAGATTTTTGAATTTTCATACATCATTTTTATATGGACAGCTGCGAAATTTGTATGGAAAATTATATGGACAAACTAATGATGCAAAATGGCTTCTTTGGGCATACCGAAGGCACCAAAAAAGTTTCAGTCGGGTTAGAAAATACAAAAAAAAATCGAATGACCGAAATCCTAGGGAACTGCTCACCGTCCACAAAATCGTCAAAAATCACTAACCATTTATTAGTGATTAAATCAGGCCATTCACTCACTTTCAGTAGTTCATAAGATTATATTCGTTCCTATTTGTGTTTGATGTATTATTATTAAGAAAAATCGTTACATTTTCACACAAACGTAAAATTTCACGGGAATTCACGAAAAAAGCCAAATTTCGCGGATTTCACGCTGTCCGCGAAATCGTGAAATTTCACTAACCCTAGAGATGACCATCCGATTGGCCAAGCAAGAATAAACATTCCACCAAATTATCTGCACGACTTTTTTAAATTGTTAAATTGACTAGGTAAACCTCGGTCGGTAGTAAGTGCTGTTGAGTAGGTAGAAAAAAGCTTATATCATTTTTAATATCTACTATAAAACTTAAGGCCATACCTGCTCTCATAACCTATTTTGAAAAATGTTGTAAAGTACCACTTTAAACATTTTCATTCATAGAAATAGTGATTAGAACAAATACCAACTCGACACCTATTGCTCCGGTTTCATTCTTCATACGCCCTTTGCGAAGCATCGCCATATTTGTTTGTTTTCAAATCACCTGCGAACGAGCGAGCGACGACGTCATTGAAGTAAAAGTGCTGACAGCGCGAAAACTTCATTCACTTTCGGGTCTTCGTAACATACAGACGAGAGAGAGGGACGAGCACTTGTCTCTTGGAAAATTGTTGTGTTATCGCGCTTGTTGTGTCATTGTTTTGTGTCTTTTTAAAATTCCATTTAAATTTCAAGCGACAACATCCATCAAAAGCTTTGTGGTTTGGAATAGCAGACAGAATTGGCAAGCCTGCTGACGGCGAAGAGATTGGCTGCCACCATGGCATGTAAGGAAAAGTGAATCGAGGCCAAACGAGCAAACGCACAGACACACGTACATCGGTTCCTTTCACTTGACGCTGGAAACCCTTTGAGGCGATGTCCACTGCACCGGAGGGTTGTTCCGTGGCCGGGGACGACGACGACGATGGCGATGGGAGCAGTAGTGTCACGTGGCATCGGTTACTGCTGGCAGGGAGAAGCAGCAGCTTCTTTAATACACCAGAACCAGCGGAAGAAAGCGCTCCGGAGAGTCTGCTTTCGGATGCTACCGAAACGGCTGGAGAAGAGGAGGATGCCTTGAACGCTGTGCTGCGGAACGAGGGCTCTACGAATTATGATTCGGGAAACTTTTCGTTCTCGGAAAGTTCCAAGGGGAAGACGGCAGCGAGTCCGGGAAGTCAGGATTTGGCCCACGAGCGGTTCGTGCAGCTGAATACGGAGCTGTATCAGACGCGGACGGAGCTGTTGACGTACAAGTACAAATGGAACGAAATCCGGAACGAAGTTGAGCTGGAGTGGACCAAGAAGCATCGGCGGCTGGAGGATGAAAAGAGCGGTCTGCAGCAGGAGGTGGAACGGTTACAGGAATTATTACGGGTGTCGGAGGGCAGGGGATTGACGGGTGGAAGCTCGTTGGAGATTTTGAAGTTACAATCAGAGCTGGATCAGGCAAAGATTCAGCTCGACTGCAAGGATCGTGCAAATGTGGTCTTGAAGGAGAAGATTGCCGAGCAGTACTGTGATAGGGAGAGTCTTTCGCTGGAGGTGAGGAAACTGGGGAAGATTTTGTTGGAGATCAAGAACGAGCTCAGTTCGGTGCGCAGCTCTGAGCAGTGGTTCCGCGATGAGTTACATACGTGCCAAAATGTGAACGCCAAATTGAGGGAGAGTAATTTACAGCTAGAGAATCGTATAAGTATAGAAAAATCCAACAACGATCGATTGAAACTGGAACTGCAGCAAGTGATACGGAACGCGGAGGAGGTTGAGCGAAGGGCTATCAAGGAAAAGGAAGACCTGCTGGAAAAGTTGAGTCTCATAGAGGCTTCCAACAAGTTGGAAAACGTTTCCGATTTCGTGCTGGAAGAAACGCTTCAAAAGTTGAAGGATTCGTCAGAGAAGATCAAATTTCTCACTGACACCAACAATGACTACCAGGAAAGAACGGAACAACTGGAACGCAACCTTGCAATCCTCCAAAGCAGTCTCTTCAGTCAAGAAGCCCTCACCGAAGCGTGTAAAAATAAACAAAGTGAAACCATATCGAGAATCGCAACCCTCGAGACAGAAAACGCCGACCTGAAGGCAGCCAGGGAGCATGCCCGGCAGGAGAACACCCAGCTCCATCTGGATGTCGCGCGGCAGAACTTTACCAACCGAGACCTAGATGTCAGCATTGGGCACCTGCGGGCGCAATTGCAAGTTTTATCGATAAACTTTGAAAACACGCGACGAGCGCTGGCTGTGAAGGAATTTGCGGCGGACAAGTTGGACCAGGATAATCGCGAGCTTCGGGAACGGTTTGTCCAGGTGGAACGATGTCGCAAGGATCTGCAGCGCCGGCTGAGCATGAGTGAGGCCGTGGCGAAGGAACAGTACGAGCAACTGCTGGCCAACTTCCGTACGATCCAGTCCAAGAACTTGGACCTTGAGTTGAAACTAGGTCAGTGCGCGGAGTACAATGAAAAGTTCCGGAGGAGCGAACAGGTCGTTCGGCAGCTGAAGCAGGACATCGGGGAGTTGCAGGAACGGCTGCAACGGGATGCGGCAAAGATGAGCTCGAGTAGCGAGAGTTCCATCGGAACGAGTATTAGCGGTAGCAGCTCGGATAACAGCAGGGAGGAAGCTTCTGAGGACGCTAAGAACAGCAACACGTGTCAGAAGCATGGCCAGAGTCTTCCCGAGGACGATACGCGTGAGCTGAAGATTCTGCTGAAGGTGATCGAGAGCGAACATCGCCAGAAGCTGAAGCGGTACGAGCTGAACAACAGAACGCTGTTGCGTAAGGTCAAGGAACACGAGCGTGCGCGCAAGGTTGCTGAACAGCAGGTGGAGTCGCTGGAGAAAGAAGTTTGCCGAATATCGTCGATGGAGTGTGAGCTGGCTGGGATGAGGGAAAAGACGATGTTGCTGGAAGCGGATCTGGAATCGGCGGTTGGTGAACGTGACACGCTGAAGGGAGAGAAGCTGCGATTGGCGATGGCTTTGCAGAACAACTGCTTGGTACAGGTAGATGAGGACATCTGGAGCTCGTTTCAACGTATTTTTGCTGATTTGAGAGACAAGCAGCATGTTAGCAAGGAGAATCAACGCTTCAAGGAACTTCTTCAGATTAGTGAGAGGAAGATTCAGCAATTGGAAGAGGAGCTCAAGCAGTCACTGTCTTCGTCCGAGGAAAAGAGTACGGTAATTGAAAATTTGAAACTCGAAGGTGAAATCCAACGCGTTGAGAGTGATGAAATACGGTCGGAACTGACAGTCAAGCGCTTCCAGTTGGAAGATTCCCAAAGAATCCTAACCGAAATAAGCAGCGAGCGGAACTCACTGCAAGATTCCATCGGAACTCGCCAGCTGGAGGAGAGCAAACTTCGGGATCAGATCGACGAGCTGCAGAAGAAGCTTCAGATTTGTGTAGTTCAGCTGGAGACGGCTTACGCACGACTTCAGCTTTACGAAGAGTCCGAGCGGGTTCTGGAAGAATCCCGGCATCGATTCTTCAACGACGTACAGATACTGCGAGACGAAATCATCGCCGAGAAGCAGGAAAAGCAGGCACTACAGGACGCCGTGGCGGAACTGAAAACGGAACTGGTCCGCATGGTGGAATGTAATCTCAAGGTGGGTTTGCTGAACAGCACATGAATTCAATGGAGCTTAAACCTAAATTCTTCGTTTTAGAGTGACCACATCGCCAGTGACCAAACCGACAACAGTGTCGCCAGCGTTCCCAGCCTTGAGTCTAGTGGCGGCGATTCGACGGCACCGGCAGCTGCCAGGTTCGACGAAGAATCGCTAAAAGCGCTCGTTAGCGAGTGTTCGCGACGGAGTTCGGTAAGACCCCTTCAGGAATGTGTCGCTTCGCTGCGGGCGGAGATGCATCAGCTGAACTCGGTGGTGCGGCAGAACGGTAACCAGCGGTACCACGTGGTTTCGCTGATGGAGGAACTCCAGGACGCGACCAATGGGACGTACAACAGTAGATGAGTTTAGGCGCGTGATTTCCTCCGCGGGGAAGGCAAATTAGCGAGAAGTGGGAGGAAATTCGTGGTTTGACGAGGTGGGATTCGTTTCTGAAGAGAATTTGGTACTTAACGTTCAATTGCATACTTTCAACTAGAGTGAAAGTGGTTGTCAATTGAATGTTTAGTTAGTTTAAATGTTATTGCTTGGGGAGAGGTTCTTTGGCAGCACAGTATTTGCAATTGTTGTCCACTAAACGATTTGAATGGAAAATACAATTAATGAGGAAAATACAACGAAATTTTGGCAACACATTAGAGCGTTGTCAGTATTTCAGTAAATAAGTAATTTTCTTCCGGAATCGTCTTGTTGTACATCTCTGGAAGAGATATTGAAAAATATCAGTCAAGCAATACTCTTTAAAGATTTGACAACACTGTCATAAAATCCAGCTGCTTTAGAATGATTGCTCGTACTTTTTAAAGCGAGAGGTAGGAATTTGTCATTGAAATCTGAATTCATTTTTATCAAAATTTGAGCTGCTCTGTTGGATACATTTTCCGATTAGCCAAACACTTTGATGATCTGGCAACCCTTCCATAAGTGTTATCCATTGAAGTGGAAGTCAGCAGTATTTTTAGATGAAAAAAAAAAAATACTTTCAGAATTACTGCGCAATACATTGTTCAATAATTTTAAAAACCTTTTCGATAAAAAATTGAAGATCTGGCTAGCTGAATTTCTTGATATTTTTAGATAGAATGTTGTAGGTTTTCAATGGAAATTACATGAAGATCTAATAATATTGAATACCTACTAAAAGATATTTGAAAAAAAAATCTGGTGATCTGGGAACACTGCCATGTATCCGTGTGCAAATATATAATTAATGAATTATTAGGAACCATTTTATCTCTAGTTTCGTAAATTAAAATTCAACTTATGCAAATACTGTGCTTCTACTGAACCTGAGACTGTTCTTACAAAAAAATCGTCACTGTTTGTTAGAGATGTACGTTTCACTGGTTGCGCCCATTCTTCACCGTGCACATAAACTACGTAGCACCGTTTTTTTCGCCATGACCGAGATTACCAACCAATACAAAAAAGCGTTGCTCAAACATAACTTCATTTAAAAATCACAATTTATCAATAAGATCCATCAATGTTAGTTGTAAAAAATAATGGAAAAGACAGTAAGAAAGTCAACTCAAAATAGAAAAAAAATGTTAAGCACCGGTTCAACTCTCAACCCACAGGCCACATCAATGTTAGATTAGTGCAAACGTTACAATTTAGACACAAATTACACAGGAAAGAATAAGTTAGCAGGGCCCTCCATACTAAAGTGACTGTATGTAAATTTGGGGTTTTTTTATGTAATTTAAAAGTTTGTTGGTCACTTTGGTTGCGACGGCCTAGCAAATAGATTAGTTGACATTAGAGTACTTATTAGGCTATAGCGAAAGTAGCTTCCAATTGCATTTCTAGTTGTTTAAGTTCCTTTGGCTTGTTTATTTTATATCGAGAGTATTTGCCTACTTTTTCACTAAAGCTTTAATTGAAATCGAATTTATTTTGTTCTTACAAAAAAACAGAAGATGCTTTGTTCAACTGTGATGCTTTAAGTTATTTTATTCGTTCCAAGTATATATGCAAAAGCGTTTTAATACTTCTCAGATATGCCACTGCACTAATCGTTTCGCCTGTACACAATACTAATTTAGTACTACGATTTATCGCTAATTGGAGGCAATTTGAGTGATAGCTTGCTAATTAAATCGCTAGTTCAGCAACTGTTTGAGGTGTAATTATCCTGTTCTCCTGACAAGGAGAGCGACTTAGCAAAGTGTAGGAGAGCAAAATATCATCGATACACATATTTACCCATCTTTAGCGTAGATATTTATTCATCAATTCAGAATGTCCGGAGGGGATTTGTAAATGTAAAAATGATTCTTCCAGAAAAAAGTTTGACGGTGGGATGTTTTCAGGAGAATCAGCAGATGAGGTTTACCATATATTTATTCATATTGCAAAATAGAACACATTTCGTAGCACCGTTCCGTAAATTTGTCATGTTTTAATTGTTTGTTTGAAAGAAATTTTCCGTACCTCCAAATAAAGCTAACAAAGTGATAATGTCATTAAAAATCTTCACCTAGAGTTTTTTTTTCTTCAAATATCCTCTCTCTTCTCTCTAGTTTGAAATATCACTAAAATGGATTCTCAACGAATCAATTTTTAGGCCTCTCAAAACTTTTAAAACCACTTCCACTTTTTTGACATTTTGAAATGTTAATTTTAGAATTCTGAAATGATGTAAATTGAATTTATTAAATAATCGCTTGTTGGAAAATGAGGGGTAATAATGAAAAGCTATTTTTTTTTACAAAAAAATTAACATTAACGTTGCACATCAACCAGAGCTTTTGCACCAAGATTTTTGTTACAGATATCTTCAAAACTACGGGAACTATCAATACAATTGTTTATTCATCTCCTAATGTACTGTCTAGAAAACAATTTACAACAAGATTTGACTATTTTTGCATCCAAATTGTAGCAGAATTGGATCCGCAAGTTTGACCATTTTGAAATAAAAAGACAACAACTTCTTTGGTTGCTGTGCACCCTTAATAGGCTTTATCCCTTAATCTATTCCAGTAATCGTAAATTGTGTTCATGGATTTTAGAACCACGAAGGAATTTAGTCATAAGGTTCTTCGTGGTTCTCTGCAGGCCAAGGGTGCATGATACTGATGATACTCGTCGGTTGACAACACCCAGGCGAGGAACATCCCGGAAGGAGCCCAACTACATCCGTAGTGCTGTTTGGACAAAACAGCATGGCTCTGGTTTCTTGCAAGTGTCCTATTTTCTTACCTCCACGTTGGCTTGGTTTAGTCATCATGATGACAAGGTGTAACCTAGCTGGTGGCCTGTGGAAACGACTCGTAAACCTTTGACCAGCGAGGGTCAGAGTAGAGACGGCTAAAAGAAAGGGGCGCGTCAATGTGGGAAAGGGAAGTAATTTGTGATTGTAGACGGTATTGTTTTGATTCGCAGTATGTTGAGTCAACTGCTGTGGATGTACCTGAAACATCGCACAACGGGGTTTCTCTTCTTTCCATTTCAGCTATCAGCTATCTTCTGTTTATTTTGTTTCACTGATTTTCTAAAACGGCTTCTGCTTACTATTCTCCGTTTGATTTCGATTTTACTTATTTGATTCTCTTATTTCTCAACGCCTTTCCACTCTTTTTTACCAATTGATGCTGCTGTAAAAAACTGTCTGCTTTCCCTTAATTTGGCAGCGATGTTTCCACTCTATTTTACCAATTGATTCTGCTGTAAAAAAACTGTCTGCTTTCCCTTAATTTGGCAGCGATGTCAATTTTGTTTATCATATGCCTTTTCTTTATTTATCTATTTGAATAATTTCTCATCTTCCCTGTAAATTGCCCTCAATACAATATAAGCTTGTTTGTTACCTCTATTTATTAACTATTGTTAATTTCTTTATCTACTTCATAAATCGCTATCTTTCTTGTACTTTTGATTCTTTACATAGTATATTTCCTTCACTGTCCATTGTTTTGAAACTTCACCATTTTCTTAAGCAAGGTTGGAGCCCTTACGCAATTTATGGAATGATTAAAGGATTAACACAAACATTACTATTGTACTTTTGGTAAACTTTTATAACATGCTTAGGACCAAAAATTGTAACAAAACACCGCGACAAAAGAAATAGCAACAGATAAACACGACTTAACATTAGGGAATATCTCAGGAGAAAACAATACACAGTAAAATAACAACTAGTTTTTGAATTCAAACTAAAAATAAAACAGTTTTTGCTGTATAAAAGTTGTTAGGCACACATTAAATGGTTAGGCGCTTATACTTACATCAAACCCTACGTAATGTACCACCCCCGGCCGAGTTAAAATGCGTAACCGGAAAAGAAGGTGTGCATGCCTGGCACGAACACTCAAAGCGTGTTCTAGCGTGTTGCTCGTACTGACTCAGAGCAAGGGTGAGATGTAGGTGTAAGGGCAGTGCGTGTTCGTCGGGAACCTAGTGCATAAGATCGGTCAAGGCCCGTTCTTACACTGAAAATTGCGAATTGCGAAGGTTCTTCGTGGTTCTCAATTTCATGAACATAATTCACGATTTCGAGAATTGACGTTTTTCCGTGTAAGATAAAATTCATATGTAATAACAAAATAGTGCACTTTATCATCAATTGCAAATTTAATTTTGTGTCTTTAATTGATGTTTAAAATTAAGCATGATAACACTTTCGTTTATTTCAAAAATCATTTTTTTCAAAAACTTCTACTTAAAAAAATCTTTTACCTTTGGTATCTGATTATGCACAATAACAAAATGGAGCGCAAAAAAATCGTTTTAAGTTTAAAATTATGAAAAAATGGAAAAAATAGTACTTTGAAGAATTTTTAGAATGAAAAAAAAATAAAAAAAATGAGTTTTCTTAGTTATTTTTACCTATTTTTCTGAGAAGTCATTATCATAACCTGAGCAATTTTCCAACAAAACCGAAAAAGGATCTATTTATATTTTTTGATTTGGTTTAATCTTTTTGGGGTCCTTTCCTATGTTTGGTCCTTTTGAAATGTTTGTCTTGACTCCAAAATGTTCGAAATGTCTTTTTTCGATGGATCATAAAATCATACAAATGTTTAATTGTTCAACACTGATGCGGTCTCCTAAAACAATACAAAAAAATCGGATTTCGGTAAATTAAATTTTTGTGACGAGGTAAAACGGGGTGACTTTGATAGCCGGATTGACTTTGGTTTGAAATTGTTGCGCAAAATGAAGAGTACAAATTGAATACGTACGGAATGGTATGAAATCATACTGATCGTGGCAGAGAAGTGTTTAAAGTTTCAAGAAGAAGTTTTCATAAAGTTTTAAAAAGATTATAAAGATAGTTAACTCTAATTAAGAAAAAGTTTATCCATAGGATTATTTTGATACTCTTAAAGTGTCATGATTTTCTCAATGAACATGATTTCGAATCGGAAAACGAAATGCATTTTCGAATTTTTTGGTCAATTTTTCACTAGGAGAAGGCAAAATGAGTTTGTAAATAATAAATATTATGTGTTTTAGAATCATAATACAAGAAAAACTATGACTATCGAAGTCGCCCCGGGATTAAAAATAAGAATTTTTAAAGCAAATACACTAAAAACCCGATTTACGCTCAGGCGTTACGCTTTGTATTTCGTCGATTTCTCTGGAACGACGCAATATTTTTGCAATCTTTTTAAAAAGATTTATACGTCTTATGCAGATCTACAAATTGCTTTCAAAGGAATGTAGAAACATTACACTGTTTTCGAGAAATCAACCAAACAAAAAGCGTAACGCCTGCGCGTAACGGGGGTTTTAGTGTATTTTCAAACACTATTGAAAAAATTTTTTTTTAAATAATGCATGGACGTTGTGTGCCAGTACATGTTTTAAAAATAATAATCTTTAAAAATAATAATCAAAATTTTCAAGTTGGAAAATATTCCAAAATTAAATAGAAATCCTATCAATGTCAACCCGGTTTACGGTACCTATTTTATGAATAGTCTTCATCAACATCAATAATTTTGCCGTAGACACCAATCAGGAAATTTCTTAAAAAATACAGATTTTTGAATATTTACGTACCATTTTTGTATGAACAGCTGTCAAAATTTTATGGAGACCAACGACACAAAATGGCTTTTTTGGTCATAGGGAAGGCCTCCACAAAGTTTGAGCTAAATAAAAAAATAAAAAATAAATTGTCGAAATCGGCCGCTTTTATAGAGAATTGCTCAGAAACTGATGAAATTTCACCAGTTCCTGATTTTTTGACACAAAATCTGTCACCATTCCATATTATCATCATTTTTTTTTCAATGTACAGAGCGCATTCGTTAATTAGAATTTCACTTCTTCGAATGTCCGCTAATTCAAATGCTCGCTAATTTGAACGTTTTCGAATCAAAAAAACACTCAATGTCAAAAATTTAGCTGTCAAATTAATGTTTACATTTCGACTCCTTTGTTCATCGATTTACGAACACGTGGTTTCGTGCGTTTGACAGCTGTCAGTTGTTCCAATCAGCAAATTTGGATTTGATAATTCGAATGCAGTTCCATTCGAATTAACGAATCCACTCTGTATCGGTAAAGTGAAAGCTCAAAGCATTATTTTGATGATTCTCACCTATTTTGGACATTTTGAATTTGAACAAATGTGTTCTGAGATATCGTGAGTTTAGAGAAAGCATTTAAAAAAAAAAAATTTAAAATGCTGTTAAAAATATTGCACTCTACAAAAAAAAAATAATTCGCCTTTGATTGTTCATTTTATGTTGCAATTTAATTTGATTTTAGAAATTATCGTTCAATATTTTTGTGATGAAAATTTGATTTTTTCCACTAGTTTATTTATTTCTAGACGTTTCTAATCATAACCTAAGATTTTTCCGAAGGCATCAAGTCGATTTGGAAATTCCTTATCAAAAAATATAAAATTAAAAATCTCAAGATAAGTAGATCAATTCTGGAGATTTTTTTTAAAAGGACCAATAAACCAAATTTCCAGTTTTTGCTTTTTTGTTTTTGGTGTTTTTGAAACCTTGATTCAGGGGTATAGAAAAACACCCAAAAAGCAACAACTGAAAATTTGGTTTATTGGACCTTTTCAAAAAAAAAAAACTTCAGATTTACTATAATTTTACTTCAATCAGTTTCGTAAAAGCCGATTCAATTTAGAAATTAGCCTTCAAAACTGAACGAAAATTTATTAGGACTCTGTAGTGATCTTTTGAAAGATTGGGAAACATTTTGCTGTTTGAAAATTGATTTAGTTATGACTTTACTTTCTTGTTTGAATCGATGACCTTTTTATATGACTCATGCGCCAACGTTGGTCCACCTTTGCTGAGGACCTTTGCCGAGACCCAATAGGCGCCTGTACCTCAAGAGAGAAAAAAAAATATCAAATTTCTTCTCGATCTCGTCAAGCCGCAGTGACAGTTATGATCGAGCACTGTGGCACGAGCACGAACATGTCCCTCTTGTCTTGTCCGGCAAATAGTCGTCCTAGGTGGCAACAAACCGCAATCGTTTACAATTTATTAGTAATAATCTAGAGAGGTTTCTCCGCACTTCTCCGATTGCAAAATGTTTTTTGCATGCAAAAAAAAAAAAACGCCGCCAGTCAGATTGATTGAACGATGAAAGGGAGTTTGCCGCTAGATGGGGAAGAACCAGTTTCCACGATATAATCCAGAATTGATGTCCGCGATTTTTTGTTTTATTTCTTTTCCATATGTGCTATAAAATAAAAATCAACGAAAAAAAGCCACACCAGTGTTAATTAATGCGTGTCATAACTCGGGTGATGCATAAATGTATACGAGAAATTAATTGCTGTCTGATGTCCTGCGTGAATAACAGGAATCGATTCATCGGCCGAATTGATTGGATTTGTGGACCGCGATATGACATGTGGCAGTTCTTTTTTCTTTTGCTGTAATGAGAGAGTAAAAAGGATTCATTTATGTTTAGTTATCATGAAATTTGTTTGCAATTCTTTGGTTTAGATAAATTGAATTTTGTAATAGGTGTCCGATTTTTTCTAAAATATATTTTTAATTTCTTAAAAAATACTTTAAATTATCCACTTATTTATCACTCAATCCCACTTTAACCAGAACATATTATTTGAATGTGTAAAGAAGATTCTCTGTAAAGGAGGAATGAAGCAACCAAAATCATATTATTATAAAAAAAAACAAACGCTGTCTTCGAATTCATAACCTACCCCAAGCTGTCAAATACGATCACGATCTGCGGCTTGAAAATGTTGAACCAGTTTGCATGACTTACTTTTCTTTGCATTCCTTTGAGGCACACTTCTTGAAGCATTTATCCACGTGTCTTCTCCTGCTTTAAACTACGTTAACCCCCTGGTCCATTTGATCGGACCGACACTTTTGCATGCAGCGTGCAATATACAATGTTAAAATATGCTCGATAACAGCAACTACAAAAAAATAAATAAATAAAATAAAAACCAGTTCAAAGGTTAGCGAATTGTTGAGACAATGGGTGTAACAACAATGGCGGAATCTGTGGAAACTTGCAAGTGACGCAAAGGGCTCCGCGGGTACAAATAACCCAAAGTCACGTTTTCGCGAACTTGTTCGCGGCTGGAGAAATTAATAAACCGCATCTCTCTTGTCGCCGGTGTATTGTTTGTGTATCGAGCAGAGGTACCTGCGAGATGTACACGGCTGTGAAGTAGGGTTTAGCGTTTTCAATAAGTGAATTAAAATAACATGAGATGCGGCGCAATTGCCGGCACTCGTCAGCCGCATCTCATTGGCGGTAATTGAAATATTTACTTTGCAGCTTGTTTAGCTTCGAGGAAATGTGCGGATGTAATTTGTTAGAATTTACTGAGAGGAAATAAATTAAAAATTATAAAACATTAAATAATTTGCAGAAGGCAATTCGCCGAACGCTAATTCACCGAAAGCAATTTTGTCGAATTGGAAAAAATATTTTTTTTTTGCTAAAATCAACGAAAATGACAATTTTTCGGATTACCCTAACACGGCGTAGGTCACCCTTAAGGCTAAACAAAAAAAACATGGCCCCGTTAGTTCCCTTGAAAATTTTGCATTGTCTACACACTTTGTATTCAGGATGCTGCAAAATTTTTTTTAATGATGCTTTTTGTTTTTTGGAAGCAAAAATGCAGTCTTTAACTCAAATTGTAAGCATGCTTGCAGATTACACAAGATGTTCAGTAAGGATTGGGTCTGATCTTAAAAATATGTTTTAAGCCCTTTTAAAAAGCAGAATAATTTTATACAGTTCCTTGGCCGAAATAATTAGACCCGATTTTTATTGGTTGAGCCATAGGGTGACCTGCGCCAGGGTGGTCCGAAAAGTTGCAATTTTCGTCGATTTTTGCAAATACAAAGCGGATTCGTTAATTCGAATTTCGCTACACCAAATGTCCGCTAATTCGTATGCTCGCTAATTCGAACGTATTCGAATTAAAAAGCACTCAATCGTCGAAATCAGTTGTCAAACTAATGTTGACGTTTCAACACCATTGTTCGACAATGTCCGAACACGCTGTTTCAAGCTTTTGACAGCTGTCAAACGTTCCAATTAGCGAATTCGGATTCGCTCAATCATAACTCCACGCTATTTCAACCGAACTTAGGGAGCGTTCTTTTATCACGTAACGCAAAAAATCGGATTTTTAGACCCCCTCCCCCCTCGTAACAAAATTTTCATACAAATTTTTAAAAAATTGTATGGATCGTAAAACGGCCTCCGATCCCCTCTTCCCCTACTGTGTTACGTAATAAAAGAATGCTCCCCAAGCTCTCTTGGATGCAAATTCGGCAATTCATTGGGTTTTTAGAGAATAATAGTATTGAGTTTCAAAATCTAGCCTTATATTTGAAAAAGGCGTATGAAAATTTAAAATGCGGTTTTGGATGGCTCGGGACCGGAGAGCCTGTCTAAAAATATTTTTATCGGATTCTTCGGACAATTTTACATAAACAATTACAAAATTTCATGTATCCAAAAATGTTTAAGTTATGTTTTAAAGTTATCGCAGTTTTAGTGAATTTATTTTTCCCGATTTCGCGCGGGGTGCGTCGAAAAACCCCAGCATTATTTAAAAAAATATATATATATCTCGTAATCCTGTTAATGAAACTCCATCATTATAAGATATGTTTTCCAATATTTTCAGATACAGGCTTTTTGGTTCCGAGACCTTCAAAACCTCTAAACCTTGAATTACAAATGAATTACTTTTCATTTATATCCTACAGAGCTAAATTCGGTTGAAAGGTCGTAGTGTTATGATTTTTTGAAAACTGTGTTTTTTTTGCTAAAATCGACGAAAATGGCCATTTTTCGGATCACCCTAACACGGCGTAGGTCACCCTTAAGGCTAAACAAAAAAAAATACATGGCCCCATTAGTTCCCTTGAAAATTTTGCATTGTCTGCGCACTTTGTATTCAGGCTGCTGCAATTGCTTTTTGTTTTTTAAAAAGGTTCGCTATTCCAAATTTTTATTCTTGCTTTCTAGGTGTTTTGAATCCGCTTAGTTAGGAGTATTTAAAAACAAATTTGAAGTAATATTAAAAAAAAAATATTTGTTCGACATTTGACAAAAAAAAACTCTAGTTTTAAACAGTTTTGCTTGGAATTAAAACGTTTTAGACTTAATTTTCAAATTTAATTTTCCTTTTTTAAGTATTTATTCCAGAGAGTGGAAGTACCGTGAACAAAGGTGGCATCGAAATAAATTCAAACAGAATTGTATGGAACCATACTGAGATTGGTAGATAAATGTTTAAAGTACCTCATACAATTGTTAACAACAATTCATCCAATCATTCAAAAGTCAGTTAGCTTTAGTTTTAAAACATTGATAACTAGGATAATTAAAATAATCTCAATATGTCATGTTTTTCAGAATGAAAATGAGTTCGTGTCGAAAAATTGATTCTTCAAAAATCATTGACAATATGAAACTGGAAAAAATGCGCAATCTTCACAAAAAAAAACACATTTAGCGAAATTGAACAGATCCTCAGAGTCGTGTGGCGTTTTTCGACCATGATTCCGAATTCTACTTCGGGTGATTTAGCGACGCTGACTTCAACAACACCGGATTTCCAAAAAGTCTCCACTCGATAACTGATAACCGATCACCACTTAAAGCAAGCAAACGTCAAAAAACAAAAACGAACGAAAATAACCGAGGGGTCAGTGCATGTAAAATTAAGTTCAATAATAAAAAAAAACATTTTATAGAATTTTTATGAATTTGAAGTGGCATTTTGAAGAATCCTGAAAGGTAGGTTTACGAAAAAAATTTGGTAATTATCTTTTTTTTATTATTTAGTTCAGTCCAGTTACCGAACAACCGTACAACACTGAAATTTGTATGACCCAATCTCACCCCCAGACCAAATGTCACCCCTGATGACGGTATTGACTCTGACTCAGATTTCCGAGAGAACCGTAGAATCCGACTACGATCCCGAATCAAGGTTTTCAGAAAAGTTTAGAATCCAACGATTTTGACTACACACTCATGAAGTATTGTTTTATTTAATTAATCATTTTTTTGGCGCGGATTTTAGCTACTGCCGCCGACTTCCTCTCCAGATTACAAGCGCTCTGGTCGTAATGATGATTACAACACTTCCAGCGTGAATTATTGCTCTCATTTTATAGTCAGCGCCATCAATCACAACAACACACAACAAACCTTATCTTCGCCAGGTTCTAGCCCTGTCGGGGTAGTACGATTCCATTCTGAGGCATAGTCTGAATCAGAATCACTCCCAGCGCCGATCGTTCGCGAATTCCGGCAGAGCGATCCGCATTGTTCTAATTTCTAGTGACTAGTTGAGATATATATTCGATATCGAGTTTAACGACATCCGGTTGACCGGGGACCCGGCGGTGCCAAGGTGACGCACGGTTCTGACAGGTATCACCCACCTGCTATTGATCCGCGTCTGGATAGTGATCCAAATGAGTGCAAATGAAAAACGGAGCCGTCGAGACGCGCGGTTCCCGGACTGCATCATGCAAAAGCTGTGTTGCACTACTGTTTGGGGTTGAAGCCATTACGAGGGGTTGCTTTGGGACTTGATTTGAACTTGGGATCTAACCTTGATCTTGATGAACTCACAATACGACAACCCAAGTCGCGTTTTTATGTCCAAGGTAACTCCTGATAACGGTGCCCCGCCCAAGTAGCCCTCCAGTTGATGATTAATTCCAGCTTCAAACTAAAATCAGACTAGAACGTGACTGCTTTTGATAGTTTCAGTGTGCGTGCGAATTGTTCTGACCGCGCGCGAAGCAGATTCTACGCACTGCGATAAGTTCACAGATCGCGCGCAGGTCGTCATCCCGTGAACTCCTCGCACTGTAGATGTACTACACTAATTACTAATTATCCAGGTTAGTGACTGTGGAAAGGTAGCAGCTGCTGTTAGAACAGCTTAAATAAGCCGCTCCAACCGGTGGATGCTGTCAGTTGGAATTTGGTGATCGAAGGTTTGTGTGGTAGCAGATTTTAAGGTGGAAGAAACCAGTGTGACACAAGTGATTCCGTGAAGGACTGAACTGGGAACATTTTAAGCAAAATGAATTCTCAACAAGTGATCCTGTGCTTTGGGCTGGTTTTGGCAGTTGGACTGAGCTTGGCCGATGGAGCTGTGGTTCGTGAAAAAAGGCAGCTGAACACGCTGCTTACTATTAGCGGAGAGTCCAACGCAAGGATTGTCAATGGTGAGTAATGTTAATAAGGATATTTACATTTTGAAAAATTGTTTTATTTGTAATATTGACAGAAAAATTAAATTGTAAAAACAAATCATACATCTATTATGTTTCTTGAATGCAAAATTGTCGTATTTTTATGTTATTGCGTGAATAATTCAATTCATTATTGATCATATAATTAAGTGGTATACTTTTAGCGAGCCGTATTGATTTGAAAAATGGCATATTTAGTGGGCCAGCTTTGGCTGAGTTTTTTTAACTAACGTTATTTATATTTAAGCATTTTCTGGCCTGATAAGTTATTTAATAACCAAATCATCAATAATCCTTCATTTTTTTTTTTATTTGGTCCTCAAAGTCTTAAGCTAAAATCAGGATTCGCTGATTGCTTACCTTTAGGCAACTTGTTGCTAATTCAAACTTAAAATTATTAAGCCACAAGTATGAGAAGCAAAAAAAGCTTTGAAAACCAACAACAAAAGAGAATTACTTTTTTCATAGACAAAATTTGCTCAAAAAGAGGAAATCTCAAGGAAAAACGGTTAAAATTAGGACGAAGAGGGTTAACCTTCAACCCACAGAGCTGAACCTTTTTCCAACTTATCGTCTCCGTTCTATCTTGACACTAGCTCATATAGATGTGTTCAGTGCGTCACAATAGCACGGGAAGGTTGATCTGTTATTTGATTTTTTTTTGTTTACTGGTCGTCAAACGGGGTGACATTGAATTTGATAGCTCGGAGATTTTTGTTAGCGAAATGAAAAATAAGAATCGATTACTAAGGATTGAACAAAAAGTACATTTTAATAAAGCTTTGAATATTCAAGAGAAGAAGTTATTAAAATGTAACTAAGAAGGATTTTTTGAAATTGCTCAAAAAGTCTTGTTCTTTAGAAATTTTCGAAAAATTCTTTATTTGGCATTTGGGCTTGAAATTTTTTGATTCGTTCGGAATCGGTTTTAAATTACAAATGGGTCATTCCAGGTCAACTGAGTACACTTTTGGACTCGACCTTCACCGATTTGTACCAAACTTGGATGGAACGTTCATCTTTCGATAGTTGATAGAAATCCCAAGTTTGGTGCTGATTGGACCATCCCTCTATTTTTGGCACCACCCTCTTTTTGGCGATTTTCTAAAAAAAAATTTCTTTTAATCATAACTTTACAACTATTTGAGCAAAAGACTTTCTACAGGTTGCATTTTATAGAAAATTGTCTTAGGAATTCGATAAAAATAAAGTTGTAACCCTTAAGTGCCCACTAATATTATATTTTAACGTATTAAGTATTAAAATTCAGCTCTGAAAATTCCTTGTATTTTCATTTGTTTTATTTTATCACGATCGTGTTCCCGGGACAATTTTACATAATAATCAATGTACACCTCAAACTAAAATGAACGATTGGCGAGATACAGCGCTATTACTGAAAAAGTTTGATTTTGCGCAGCACTCGGAAGTACATGGTGTACTTTTCAACAAAAAGGGATGAATCCCGCATAGTTCGGTTTTTATATGTGAGAAACTTATTTCGGATTTGAATTCATAGGACAGAGTGCAGCTCAAAATCAAACTTTTTTCAGTAAAATCGCTGTATCTCGCAAATAGTTCATTTTAGTTTGAGGTCTACATTGATTTTTATGTGAAATTTTCCGGGGAACACGATGGTGATAGAATAAAACAAATAAAAATATAAGAAATTTGTCAAATCTGGGTTTTAATACTTAAAACGTTAAAATATAATATTAGTGGGCATTTAAGGGTTACAATTTTATTTTTATCGATTTCCTTAGACAATTTTCTTTAAAAGCAACCTGTAGAAAGTCTTTTGCTCAAATAGTTGCAAAGTCATGATTAAAAGATTTTTTTTAAATCGTCAAAAAATAGGGCGGTTCCAAAAATGGAGGGATAGTCCAATTAGCACCGAACTTGGGATTTCTGATAACTATCGATAGATGAACGTTCCCTCCAAGTTTGGTCCAAATCGGTGAAGGTCGAGTCCAAAAGTGTACTCAGTTGACCTGGAATGACCCATATATTGGCAATATTTTTACACAAAAAATCTTCTGTAAATAAACTTACAACATTTTATTTTCCTAGCCTCAATTTATCGTGTATTGCATTTAAGTGCATCTTTTAAGGAAAGAAAATTTCAGGTAATATGTTGACTATCGCGCACCCCGGTTTACGAAACTTTATTCCAGTATATAATGTCTCGATTAAATAGAAGTATTTAAAAAAACATGCATACTTGGTAAAAATCACAACCGATAAGGATAATTCATAGAACAGGAAGATTGTTTTGGTTGTCAGTCTATGCAAACAAGGGTTTTTATCGCTTACTTTTTATTTACTTTGTTCCACAGGTATTGTTACAAGATATCTTACAAGACATCACAACCAATGAATACTGATAAAATAAAATAGAAAGTGCTTTTTTTCTAAATAACTCAGTCCATTCGAACTGCGTTGAATTTCGTGCCTCATAAACTAAAGTATGTGTTTCTAGTAGAATGCATTCCGCCCAATCTAAATCTGTTTTACCTCAAATGGTCATTATTTGATGCTCTATGATGCTTGTTGAGAAATGAATAGGTGAATTAACGTTGATAAGTATCATAATTTTGCAAGAATTTTTTTAGCTTTTGTGAAATCACATATTTAGTTGATTTCAAAATAATGTTTAAATAATGCCATTTATGCATAAAGATGACTACTAAGAAATCCAGCTTTTACGTAAAAAAGTCATTTCTAATCAACATAATCCTGCAAAATTAATAAGTATTAGTGACAAATTCACATCAAAAATATCAAAATTTCAGAAGGGCGTAGCACAAGCTGTGAAGCAAATTTGGGTGAAGATTTTGATTGACCGGAGCGAAAACACTTGGAATGCACAACTTGACCTATGAGACAACATTTGTTCGGGCTGTGAAATCGGTGATCCTTTAGATCAACGTTGCTGAAAAAAAAAAACGAAACAGAAATAAATGTTACCAACACGTTGAGTTATTCACTTCGTTACTTAAACTTACGATTATCACGCCGAATGAGTTTAATACAGGCTAAGGCTTGCTCCCGTTCGTGTTCAAATGTGGTGCTATTCGCAGTATCCTGAAGAAGTTTGATGGTTTTGTCCATTATCTGTTTGGCCATGTTCTGGTCTGGAATGCGCAACTGGATCTCGATCCTATCAGAACTGTTGGCAGCAGCCTCGCTTGATGGTTTGGTCGCATTCATGGTGGATTTATTCTGAAAATTAAGTTCAAAAAATATTTAATCAGTATTGATCACCATTCCACACAAAACCGTATGCGGTATGCCTGCTTTGTTCTAAAGTGTTGTTTATAACAAAAAATACACATTTTTTGTCAAAGATAGCATCATGTTTTGATGTAAAAGTAAATCTTTCCTTGTTCCTGAGGGGAACACCCGTGAAGAGAATCGGGGCCGGCATTTACAAAGCGGATTCAGTGGCAATTTCATTCTCAACTTCTCAACTTAATGTCTTCACGTTAACCCGATTTTGGGAACTCGCTTCCGTTTCCCAGATATCGCAAAACACACTTGTGACATAGACCAATTTATCATCAAAATGATCGTGCACACTTGTGACAAGTCATACATGCTGTTGTAAAATGTGGAAAATTTCTCTTGTTTTTTAACAAATTTATGTTGATAAACTCTTTTTAAAGGCAATGCAATCTTTTGTTTTTGAAAATATATTGATTGGGTCGGTTAAACTATTGATTTAACCCTATTTTAGTTTGTATGGGAATTCTGTGCACACTTGTGACACGTAGTACAATTTTACTTTCGAAGCACACTTGTGACACGTGCTTTTCAGATTTTTGTTTACATAATTTACTGTATCTTTTAACTGGCGTAACCAAATTAGTTGAAACTTGGAGCGTTAGTTTTGAAAATATTTATCATCAAACTTTAAAAATCGATTTTCTCGAATAGTACTAAATTGTCGTTATCACAAGATAGAACACAAAAGACGATATATCTGAATTGAATCACAACAGAAACCTATGAAAATACTAGCTCCTGATGTAAAATTACACATTTTTTATGGTCAAATATCGTTCATGAATAAAGCTACCAATTCTTGCTGAGCAAAAATATTAAACTGAGTGGTATTCACTGCTTTGCAAAAGACTTGCCGACAGTGTTGCGTTCCTCACGCGCTCACGCGCTCGTGAGCGCTCACTTTTCGCTCATTCGTGAGGAGGAGCGCTGCGCGAGCTAGCTCACGTTTGCCCGCGCTCACGTTTGCTCCGATTTTTCAGCTCGCGTTTGCTCCACGCTCGCGCTCGCGCTCATATTTCGCTCACGGAGCGCTCATTTTGGACGTGTCGCTAATCATTTAACGTTTTTGAGAAAGTTTTTTTTTTCAATTCTAGATGGATTTTTTTGCGTAAGGTGCAGTAGGGCTGTGGAAATATGAATTGGAATAGCTTATTTTCATCAATCATGTTTTTAAATAAAAGGTTGGATTCGCAAGGGTCAAATAGTTTTTTAGACATACAGTCGAATGTAAAAATATTTTACAATTTAAAGGCCTTATTGTAGCAGAGAGGGGCGGAGGGGTATAGACGCCTAAATAAAAGGGCCTGTAAACCTTAGAGTAGGAGTAGGAACCTCGTAATCGAGAACGCCAAGGCAATGCTGTAGAGCGAATAATTTGCTTTTTTTTGAAACCTTAGAAAAACTTACAAAACAATGAATTGATTCAAGAGGATTTATGATTTGATAAGTTCGAATCAAGGTTAAATGCTTGGTTGATTAAAATATTACATTCTAATCTAGTGTTTTGACTACATTTCCAGAGTGCGGGTCAGAATGAGCTACCATTAAAAAAAAGTTATTCCGTTTATTAAATCTTTCAGTGATTCAGTGTTTAGAAACGGCTAATCATTTCTATAAGGTTAGTCTTTATTTGGCAAACATTTTAGAAAAAAGGGTTACATTTTTGAAACAGTTCTATTTTTAAATATATGCCTCAAAATTCCTAAGGGTTGAAATAACCACGAAAAGGTTGGCTCTTCTTCCAACAAGTGGATTTTATTCAACAATTTCGCAATCAAACCTCTTAAAACATTCAATTACAAGTTATATATAATTTTTTGAACATGGATGATTGTAACTGTTTAAAAAATTATTTAAAAATAAATAAAATATACATAATTTGTAAATATTTTTGTACATAGCAACAATGGTCCAATATGGATTTGATTTGTGAACAAACAGTCCATCTAATCACGTCAATGAATGTTTACATTATGAATTTAGTTTTTGTTCCTTGTTCGAAAAATGTCTAGCTTTTAAATAGAACGTAAATTTCGGTTCGCTGATCCAATCCATTTCATTGCCTACTTTTGTTTGTTCGACCACTTTCTTGTTTGTTTTTGCTGCCTGTGCTGAGCACTGAAAAAAACCAACATAGCAAAATCAAATGCTTTTTCACGTGAGTTGCTTCAAAAACCAACACAATAAATTCACATGCTTTTCCTATGACCTACGTGTGTTTCGCATGTCATTTTGATGTGAAAATCATTTGAAGTCAGCTGATTGCATGCGTAAACCCCTTCACGTTTGTTTCGAATGGTTTTCACGTGAGTTTCAAGGGAAAAGCACTTAGATTTGCCCCATTCGACTTATCCATTGGTTTCGAAGTGAAAATCACGTTAGTTCTAAATGCTTACGCGTGTGGTGGAAAAATCTTCATAAGTAGAAGTAGATGGCCACGGACGAAGATGGTTAATTTTTTCTTGTCGGCTTGAAAAAGGCCTGCGGTTTGTTTAAAATTTGTTTAAAAATAAGCCCTGAGTAGTGCAAAAAGCAACTAAGAAGTGAGTACAAACAAAAATGGACCAGTAGAAGATAAAATTTTATAAAAATAATGTTTCGCCTATTTTTTACAGAAATCAAGTGCCAGCTCAAGGTCTGCTTCAGAATCCGCTCTCCGGATCCAGTGATCCGGAACATTCGCGCTATGATTCGACGGTCGGCGACAACAACTTTTTTCTGGCGCTGGCCTAAAATTGCAAGCGATTCTTCCCGTAGTCCGTCATGAAGTGCCATCAAGATAAACGGATCGCGCGGACACGGCCTCGCACGCACTTACGACGCAGCATGAGAGTGGGTTCTGTGTGTTTTACATAATAAAAAAAATGTAGATTTGTGCATAATCAATTTTAAAGTGGTAAATAAATAAATCTAGTTGAAAAAATACGGAAATCAAAACTCATTATTTAATCATATGAAAGTCACTGGAAAATCGTTTGATTTTTACTACAAATTCATATCATTTTCATGAGCATTTGCATTGCAAGGTCATGTGAGCTTCTTGTAAAATTAACGTGTTTTGCACATGGATTCACAGTGTCGCGAGATTACATTTTTTCAAGTGCTTTACATATGAAATTCACATGCTATGTCGTATGGGGCGGATTCATGTGTGAAACATGTGATATTGCTATGTGCCTTTCTTTCAGTGAGATAGTTCTAGAAACTTCGTTTCAAACAGGCAAATCCTTCAACAGGAAAAAACAACTACCTACTTTGGCTCACCAGCTCACGTGAGCGCAAAACGCTCCGGTGAGCGTGAGCGAGCACGAGCTACCTGATAAAAACTCACGCTCCAGCTGGAGCGAGCAAGCCTTCCGTGAGCGCTCGCTCATTCGCAACCCTGCTTGCCGAAAACAAAGTCAATTTATATTTACAAAAACGCGTTTTTATTGTTAAATCATTAAATTGCTTATAATACGGATTTATTATACGAAATAATGCGTACAAAAATCCGTCCGTTTTAAAATCTCCTAAGAGGTTTGAAAATCCGTACAGTTGCCAGTCATATTCGTTCAATTTTCCATCAGGAAAACGTGAAATTTTCATCAGTTTCTAATGAAATTCACTTTTTTACTCATAATTTTGCCTAAAATAATGTATTAACAACTGTTTCAAACTTATTTTTACTGTGTGCATCAAAACACCGAGACAGAGCCACGTAGCCCAGTCGTAACGCTTTCCGTAAGCGGTAGATCGGGGTTCAAATCCCGGCTCGAACCAACACAACTGGTGATCTTTTCCCTTCTGGATTCGATTGCTTAGTAAAGGGAAGGTAGTGTATCGTCAGAAACTGGACCTTATCACGACACCTTAGGGAGGCGACCTATGGAGTGTTAACATTAACCTTAACTTCCATCATTGCCATGTACAAAGATATAAATTTTTCGTCCCCATAAATATTTTGACAAAATTCCTTCTACTAGTGCCCTACACATGCTCATACTTTTTGGTAACGATTATCCCATTCCTTGCTAAGTTATGGAAATCGTCATTAATCAATGATTGCCAACTAGGGCGTCAATGACTGTTCCACAAAATTATATAAATTTTGAAGCACAATTGATTTCGATCAAAAATTCCTTCAGTGGCTTCAAGAAGGCACCAACCGGCACATGCTGATTCATTTTGGTGCAGAAATTCGTTGAATTGAATTCAATACAGAGAATTTTAGAGTGATGATCAATTTTCTTTCAAAATGATCAACGGCTTCACCATAAAGCATCTTGTTGTGTTTGTTAAGTGGTCTCGTGGCGCAGGGGTAGCGGCTTCGGCTGCCGATCCCGATGATGCTATGAGACGCGGGTTCGATTCCCGCCTTATCCACTGAGCTTCTATCGGATGGTGAAGTAAAACGTCGGTCCCGGTTTCTCCTGTCTCGTCAGAGGCGCTGGAGCAGAAATCCCACGTTAGAGGAAGGCCATGCCCCGGGGGGCGTAGTGCCAATAGTTTCGTTTCGTGTGTTTGTTAAGTATAGCAAAACGTCACGAAATGACGTTTTGCTATGATGATATGCTGCCAGATGTGCTTTTTTCAGAATGGACGAATCTTTTCGATATCTTCAGCAAAATCCCTCTCTGGACCATAAACAACAGTTTATGTAAAAATAATGGTCTTGGAAATTGTATTGGCTGAAATTTCAGTGAAGCCTTAGTATACATGGCAATTTTGCAGAACAAAACGGCTATTTTTGATAAAAAAATAAATACTCAAATCAGAGGTCTTTTGAACACTCATGGATTGAAAATGCGGAATTTTGGAAATGGCTTGTCTTTTTATTTGTATTTACTTTGTTTATATGGGAACTGACTAATTGGAACTGATAATTTTGTTCTTTAAGAGCTTCCTTTTTATAGGTAGTTGTATACCTCTAAAACCTGCCTGGATGTGAAACTTGTTAATCTGTTCATTTGTGAAATTTCAGAGATTTCTTTACCCTATTATTCAACATTCAGCGAGAAAAAGACATACCTGACCGATGTAATTTGGTATACAAATGTTGGTAGATATAATTGTTATTATACCAGTTATCTAGAATTCCGAAAAAAAGTTTTTAAATAATTTCATAAATTTGTTATGAATGAACCTTCGATCGATCTCCTTAGGTCAAAATGAACCACTCAAATCTTTATCTTGAGTAGGGATTTTCTGATCGATTTTGATGTCTTCTGCAAAGTTTCATGTTATGATTAGGACTATTTGGAAGCATTAAATACACGGATAAAAAAGTAGTTATGAAAGTTTAGAAACATCATTTACAATCATTGCCCCGAAAGTGAAGGTCGTAGAAGGTGGCTTTCACACCTTCCTTTTTTTTTCTTTCACACTTGGGGCAATAGCTGTCAATGATGGTTCTGAATTCAGAGTCCACAAATAGTAAATTGAAATAAAAAAAATAATCACGTTATGTAAAATGCTTCTACAAACAACACAAAGAAAACCTTTGTTTGATTGAAACATTCTGAATCCAGATTTAAATGTTTTTCTAAAACAAACATGGCCGCCAAATGGCCGATCGGGAATGATGCCTTCCAGAGCCTTGAGGGATACAAAATGTGCATATCAATGTCCCAACATCAAGTTAGAAAATTAATTTTCCATTTCAAATTCAAACTGTATTCTCGATTGCGGCCAGTTGTTTGACCTCAAGTTGAGGTTATATTAAAAATGTCTAATAGTTATTTTTTCTATAAAAAATAGTAGCATAGCAATATTTTAAGAAATAAGTATTTTCATTAAATTCAATTACACACTGAACTTTCATTACCGAATACGTTGAAATTTACCAAAACTATCATTATTCAATTCAATTAAAGAACCTATCATACAATTAGACATTTCAAAATCTAACGTCTTCATTTCCGCCCCCCCAGGAACAATCTTCTGCGACACGCTCAAGTGTCCGGACGCGTCGTTCAAGTGCATCATCGTGAAGAACAACACCAAGGAGGACGTCAACGTGGTGGAGGTGACGCGCGAGTGTCTGGACGCGGCCGGCAAGGCCACGGCCAAGACCGTCGAAAAGGAGCCGAACCAGTTCCCGGGCGGAAAGTACGAGAGCTATGCGGAAATCGACAAGGACGGGAACATTGCGTCGTTCGACAACCGAGGAAATTCGTACAATCACTCGGGCAGTGGCGACGTGCACTCGTATCTGTACCAGCAGATCGAGGACCTGCACAAGTCCATCTTGGACCAGCTGACGAACGCCGGAACGCCGTACCGGATTCCTTGAGGGGGAGGGGGGGGGGGGGACACGTGACCGACTTCGTTATTGGCGGAATGTTAGAATATAATTAGTGTTTTTTGTTTTGTTTCCCCTTAGAGTTATCTAAATCGTTGATATTTTCCAATGCAAGGTGTTGTGGAAACTTCGATTGTCTGTGAGAAATAAATTGCAATATCTCTTAAAATAATGAGCCCGGCGGCATCGACCGTGAGAACTTTTCACACGTTTTGCACTGAATAGGAGCAGTCTGTCTGGTTTTCCATCGAGTCAGGTGATGAAGTGTTGAGTTTTGTTACGCAGATTATCGAGGGTAACGTTTCGGCGTGATCACGTGGTGTAAATTTGGCTAATTGTGATATGTGTGATAGGTTGTAATAAAAGGTTGCAAACCACTCCCTGCTTGGAAACTTTACAATGTAATGTGTAATTGTGAATTGGCTATTTATCACACCTCCATCTGTAGCGCGAGGAAACGCGGGAATGTTGTTCGAGCTAATTGATGATCGTTGTTTGACGATCGACTCTATTTATCATGTTTTGCTAATTTTATGAGTTGCTGCAATATATCATTTCGGTGTTTTCCACAGAAAATGTACAGGTTGGACTTGTTTTTTTAGAATGCAATTGAGGGGTTGTTACAAACGTACCATTATTAAAGTGGTTTTGACTGACTCAATGTTCTTTCTTTTACACGGCATATTCAGATGAATGGCATAACAATAACCCGAAGCATTTGTTCATTTTATTATTTGCTTATTTTTACATTTCTTTGTAATTCTCAAAACCTCTTAAAAGCTTATAATTCGTGTTCCGGCGATCAACTTTTCCGAAGAGTTCTTTCCAACAAAAAATGGCAACCATACTAACCGTGCTTCCAGACAAATCGGCAGGAAATGATAGATGGCAAGAGATGATGAAATAAACTCTGCAAAATTCTTTAGCGAGAACTTTTTGCTTTGCACTTTTGGGATCCTTGAGGTCAAATTCGAAGAATACAAGGTTTTTGGCAAATCAACTAATCAATCGTAAACGTAACCCCAGATTGGTCAAATCCAGATCTCATTGATTTTAAATGGATTTGGCTTGGTATGCTCCAATGCACTACAAATTGAGTTCAAATCTTTCACTAAGCTTTAGCTCATTTTGTCCAGAGCTTGAATATAAGCTTGTAAGAAAAAAAATATTCCATATATGTGGATATGTGACACAAATACAAAATTCTCCTAATTTTCAATAAAGTTTCCACCTGGTTTATGGATGAACTCTTTATATTTTTTGAAACAAAATGTAGGGTATGCGTTTCTCATTTACTGAACTGCTTTTTTTAAATATTCGACTAACAAGTTTTCGCTGATTTGCATTCTATTAAATTTAATATCAAAGCAAGATTAAACAATCTTGTTCAGCCAAAATGAGTAAAATTATTTGAATTTTCAGCAACAGTTAGCCCATTAAAAATATTTTTTAATGTTTTCATCTCACTCATCAAACACTTAATTTAAAATCAGTAGCCAAAAATAATATGATTAGTAACGAAATCGAAATCAATTCAAAATGAGAACAGAAAACAAAAAAAAATATCTTTCCATCCTCATCCACACAAAAAATCAAATATTGTTAAAATTAAACAGGACCCCGAAAAAAATCTTAAATGTTTTTAAAAGGTTATTTGAAAATAAAAAATACTCTTCATTTTATTTTGAATAAACCAAAGCTGGATTATTTGAATTTCTATTGAAACAATACCTTTTAAATAAAATGGCAGCAAAATATGTTTTACAAAGAAAGAAAATATAACGAAATTTAGTTAGTTTCTAAAAAACTGAAAAAAAATAAACAAATCTTCAAATTCATTTTTTTCAAATTTTCAATTGAAAAATAATGTAATTTACTTAAATAGTCTTTATGGATCAAATATTTATTATTTTGTTATTTAAAAAAATATTTGAGAAAATTGATAAATTTCACGAAGCTTAAGCCGTACACGAAAACGTGAAAAGTTACTAACCCTATATTAGTAATCATACCGCTTAACTTTGCAGTAATTATTAAGATTATTTTCATTCCTATTTGAGTTTGATAAATTATTATGAGAAATATAGTTACAGTTTCACACAAACATACCATTTCACGGGATATCGTGGAAAAAGCAAAATTTCCCGGATTTCACGCTGTCCGCGAAATCGTGAAATTTCATTAATGCTTATAATGCTTTACGACGATAACTATAATCGCCGATAGTGGACGATAACTCATTTTTTAAACTTTCTAAAATCGAAAAATTCAACCATATCATGTTAATTTTTTCAATGCTTTCACTAAGAATATATTATTTGAAAACCTAGCAAGTTTCAAAGTATATAGGGGAACTTTACCCTTTTTCAGCCTACTTCTATTATCGGCCTATCAGCACTTTGAACATGAATCACAGCTTTCATAAAGTGTTTTGACTGTTCTAAAGCAATAAGTAGCTCAAACAAAAGTGAGCAAGCAACTCTCCATTGTTGATACATCTGAAAATGTTGATTTAATAGCGGAAAATGGCAAACATGATGAGAATTGGTCGAACGGCTTAGAGTGATTAAAATGGGTATATTTCCCTTATATGTTCTCAAAATTGTTCACAAAATACCTTTTTTCAAAAGTACACTAATATTCAAAATATGCAATATGGGTGTCAAACGAAACAAAATTTTGTATTTTTTCTTTCGCTTTTTTAAAGTATGTTTGTAAAATACTTAAATTTTCACAAAATATCGTAATTTTTTGAAAGTACTAAAATTTTCTTAATCTGCAATCAAACGAATTAATATTTGAATGTTTTTGCCTTCCTCACCTTACTGAGGAAAGGCTATAAAATCACTCGAAAAACGAAATTCTTAATTTGACCTCCTAGACCCACCTTCAAGTATAGCTATCGACTCAGAATCAAATTCTGAGCAAATGTCTGTGTGTGTGGTGGGATGTTGATCAAAATATTTGCACTGGATTATCTCGGCACTGGCTGAATCGATTTGTACCGTTTTGGTCTCATTCGATCCGTCTTGGGGTCCCATAAGTCGCTATTGAAAATTATAAAGTTTAGTTAAGTACTTCAAAAGTTATGCTAAAAAAACGATTTTAACAAAAGTCCGGAAGATTGTAAAAAGGGTGGTTTTAGTAAGAAACCCCGTCATGTTATACATTTTTAGAAAGGTAATCAAAAGACCTTTCCAACGAGTTCAATAGATTGCAGATTTGGCAACCTTATCAAAAGTTATAAGCACTTAAGTGTAATTTATGAACTTTTTAGAAGCCGGATCTCAGATAATTCGATGAAAACGTTGTCCGGATCTATCATGCGACCTGTCATTGGATAGGTAATCAAAAGACATTTTCAACGAGTTCAAAAAATTGCAGATCTGACAACCCTGTCAAAAGTTATAAGCATGTTAGTACCCTAAATTATGAAGATCTGACTAACCAATCTGATGGTATGAATAATGAATCAAGTTGATAGAACACTGAAAGGTCCGCCCTTTTGTATCTATTTTAGATAGCATTACACTCAAAGTCAGAAGTATCCCTCAAAAGGGTACTTTTAATCCTCAAAAAGGATACTTTCTATCCTTTTTTAAAGTTCACCCGGCGTCACCCTTTCAAAAGGGTATGTCAAATTCAGTACATTTTCGATACCCTTTTAAAGGGTGACGACGGGTGAACTTGAAAAAAGGATACTTTTTACTTTGAGTGTACCCTCTAAATGTGAGGAAGGCACCATGGATTAAGTAACGTTTTTAAGATTTGTTAGAGTTTATTTTGAATAGAAGTAAAATTTTCACAAATGCTGTATTAGTTCGATTTTTTTTTTAATTCTGGATGGGGTGCGCCACCTCAGTCAATCCCCTGCTGCAGCGGTTGTCCCCTTGAGCTGTGATATTAGAATAAGTAATGTCTCCTTTCCTTTAACTATCCCACATCTATTAGCTATTTCGAAGGTTATTTTTGCAATTTTCTTCCTTCTCTGTCCAATTCGTTTTCCTTAGTACCAGTAAACTCTCTCCCTATTTTGAACAAATCAGCTGTTGAAAGGTAGCCATATCTCAGCTCAGGATAACATCTGCACCAAGGTAATTGATAAGGCAACCTAAATAATAAAATGAAAAATGATATTTTTAATGTTCAATACGGGTAATTAATTTCGCATGCTTTTTCAATTTATTTGAGTTTTTTTTTAGAAATTATTCAAACTTAACAAAATACTTTATAGCAATGGCCACGGCACAAGAACTATCGTTATTGTTATCGAGCATCGATAATTTTATCGTTTAACAACCTTGTTGGCAGGCTTTGGTGTCTTCAGAAGAGTTGTTGCAAATGAGAAAGGACAACATTTGGTTTGGTTGAAAGCCAATGTGGTTCACGATTAGGCTGATTTTGAAAACTTCAATTTTGTTTACCTTGAAATGGCTTAAAATGGCTTAAGTCCAAATTCGTCAAAAATGAAAAGTTGGGTTTTAAGAGGCTTAAAAAACTGTTTTTTTTTGAAAGTTTGTTCAGACGTTTTCTTTAAATTTGATTATAGAAAGCGTAGATTGTTAAAGAAATGTTTTTGGTGCTTTCGACAAAGTGTTTTTGATTGGAAATCTCAACAACATTTTAGAAATCATAAAAAATCCCAAAAATGTTCCTAAAAATTTAAAGATTTCCAAAATTACCTGATTCTGGCAGGCAAAAACTGAGTTAATTATGAGCAACGCTCATTAACAGGTACATACTATGGTATTCTTTACAAGGACAACAAGGAACGACATAAAATACCTCTGAAGTTACACCTTTTTCTGTTTCTTTATGAAAAACTATGCTTCTGCCCCCCCTAATTTTTATCCATTTGTAAACGACATCCATTATTGAGTTCCAAGAAACAATCTCGAATCCAAAAACGCTTTCACTAATCGTGCCTTGTACTTGTGTCATCCGATACAGTTAAATTGTTTTTCGTATTAGGATAATTGCCTTCCCCCCATCTATTTAACACAGCTTTCCTCCAGGATTACCCTCAAATGACTCCCCTCAAAACAAAATCATATTTTCCCCCCATTCTTTAGCGGCTCATATTAAACCAACAACATTCCTGAGGTAAGCCAAAAGTTCGCTTGAGGTTTAGGCACCTTGTCCCACCTCGGCTGAAATTTGCGTTGCGAGGGCAGACTTGGAGGATGGTATTCGCGGGCGGCAAAAGAGGCTTATAACTGATCGAACCACAAATTGGAAACGAATTGGCTGGGGTGTCGCGCACAAGCTGCAGCACGATGCACTCTGGAATGCAGTACTAGTGCGCTGAAGAGGGACAAAATAGGGCAGTTGGGGTTAAAAAGAGATATTTTTCATGCAAGTGCTATTCTTTGTCTTGCGAATCTTTATTAACCTGCTGATATTCATAATTTTTTTACAGGAGTCGATTTTTCCATTTAAAAAACTAAATCATCACATTTTAGCACGATTAATTCTTACAGTAAGTATCCGGTAATTTGACAGTTTCAAGTACAGTGAGCTGTTCAATCATTTCATTAAAGCTTATCTAACTGTAGGCGTTTCCAAAAAGATTTTCGAGTAAAATGTGCCCAAAATTTGAAGATTCCAGTTCAGATACCCGCCCGACACATTGGACAGCGATTGTGCTCCCTGAGCCACCGCATGATACAGTTGTCGTGAAACGGGTGTCCGCAGCGCAACTTGGTTTCCTTGACCGTTGTGATCCCTTCCAGGCAGATTGAGCACTCGGCGATGATCCGACTCGATGCTAAATGGGAGGAACGATAAAAGACAAATTTAAAGTAAAAACAAGTTTACACTACAACTTAACTTACTGGGATAGCGATATTTTTCGAAGAGCAGCTCGCAAGTAGCTTCAAAGAAGTAGATTGGAGTCAGGATCCACAATAAAAGAAGTAGCAACCAAAGTAGTGGCAACCAAAGAAAGAATAAAATGATTTTTCTCATTTTTCAACAGTTTGGAACAATTTTACCGGAGTTGACGATTTTTATATGGGACAACATATGTCAATTGTGGTTTAAAGAAAACATTTAAGAATGAAGAAAATGAGTCAAAAGAATCAACTTGTACCTATTTTATGGTAATGGGAACTTAAACATAATTATGAATTAATTTGTATTACCTTCTTTAGTTTTCTCCTTATGCCATAAATGGTGCTCGTTTATAGTAGGTAAAACAATAATAAAATCATTTTTTTTTGTAAATCAAAACACAAATTTCTTCAAGTGCATCCTGCAGTGTTCTAAAGCTCACTCTACACAAGATCGAGTAGGCTTTGTGTTCACTCACTGATAGAACAAAAGTGTCAAAAGTAAACTGACCGTTGCTAGACCGTTTGTGTATTTTATAAGGATGGACGTCAGAGCCATTACAAAATCAGTCCAAAAACTTTCGGTTTCCAACATCCATTCTGGAATTATTTGTGACAAATGTGACACTGAATCCATTGAAGGGTTCCGGTATGCCTGCCTAGTTTGTGAGGACTACGATCTGTGCACCGAATGCTACCAGAAGAAAAGCACCAGCGGAGATCACCTGGCGTTTCATCCGATGCTGCCAATTCTAGCGCCGGGTGATCTTGCCAAAGCCTTGAAGAACCTGACCCCAAGCCAAATCAAGATCTTCAGCTGTCCGTACTGTGGCGACGGAGATTTGGCCATTGGCAAGCTGGCCGCCCACTGTTTGGAGTATCATTCGTACAAGGGTGGAAAAGTTCGTTGACCGATTTGCGTTACGTTTTCGGTCCCGGACAAGAAGCGTTGGATCGCTGAAGATACTTTGCTACTGCATTTATTGATCAAGCACCAAAACAAAGATGGCTATGGTAATTTTTTAAAATTTTCTTTGAATTTAACTAATTTTTTCAAACAGTTTTAGACCTCAGCGGCAGCGAATGTTCTGTGTGCTTTGAACAAATATCCACTGACGAAAGCAAACAGCTTGTTTGTGGTCACGTTTTCCACGGCAATTGTATAAACCGATGGCTACGGAACAAAAGCACCTGTCCTATGTGTCGAAAGGATGTAGGCAGCAACAGGAACCGGACGACGGATTCGGTTTCGGAAGATCTTCACGAAATTGAATTTTAGCTCCTTAATTTGTTAGTGAGTCTTTCAATTGATAATTAATATAAGAGTTCCTAACCATTTGCTGAGATAAATACAATAAAGTTTCTCACAGTTCCTAACTCCACTGGTTTTATTTACTTTTAACAATTCAAAATAAAACATGAAATTGATATTTTAGAAGCTTTTATTGTCTTTGATTTTCTGAAAACCCGCAGATATTTCGGGTTACATACACGGAGAAAAAAGAGTTCCCAAAATCATGAACAAGCGTTCATGAAAATGAGAACCTCGAACAAAGTGTTCAAATTCCATGGTACGATTTTGAAAAACGTACCATGAAATTTGAACACTTTGTTCGTGGTTCCCATTTTCATGAACGCTTGTTCACGGGAACGGGAACTCTTTTTTCTCCGTGTACTGCATGTAAAATTGACATAAAATTGACTGTAAATTTGTTTCTCCATAACATATGTAAGTATCAGCACATAGTCTGTGTAAATTTCACGCTGGTTGTTAAAAATGCGTAAAAAAATCTTCAAAAAAAAACGGATACAGATTCCTTGACAGCAGCAATGCCATCTATAAGACCACTCAAAAGTCACTCTCAAACCAAATTATTTTCGACGAAATTCAGTAAAGTTTTACTGAAATTTCATCTATTGTACGATCAGTTCCTAGCTGGACTCGGTCGCTGGAAACGACCGGCGACTCAACGACCTACGAAATAGGCGGCGGGCCAGATGCGGGCATAAAAATGTCAAAATCTCTTCCCCCCTCACTCCGTCTCACCATCCAGCTGCAGCTTTGTTGACAATCAAACGGAGCACGCGGTCGCATGATGGCGGCATCGAGCCAGAATTAGGGGTGATCATGTGATTAAAAATGAATGTTTTTCAAGAAAAATAATATTTTTCCGACCGAATAAAAAAATTGTGAGCATGTTCAAACAATTATTCCTGATGTCGGAGAAGTGATAAAAAAGCAAAATTTTAATCCATAATTTTTTTCACTACAACTGGGAACCCCTAGGACTATTCACGACCGTTTCCAATGACCGCGAGAAGATGCCAAAAAATCCAGCTACGAGCAAAATCCTACTGAATTCTCAGTTAACTGATATTTGTCACTTTGACAGATGATTTACTGAAATTTCAGTAAAATGGTTGTCAAAACAATTTAAATTTCAGCGACAGAAACGTCTAATTATTTTGCTCAAAATTCAGTAATTTTCTTGTGGCAGTTTGACAGATCATTTGCTGAAGATTCAGCAATCATTGCTGGTATTGCAGCTATAGGCCCCCAAAACCAAGGCTAAAAACTCGATTCGCCACCTACATTCGAGTAGGAGAACTTTGGTGCAAGGTTACGTTTACGTTTTTGCGCGATAAGTGCAAAGGCGAGTGAAAACTATTTTATGGTTTTTAGAAGAAAATTGATCTTTTGGAATAAAATAAAGTTAACAGAAGGTAAGAAATAAAAAGTTCTATCGATTGACTTTTTGATTTTTTTGCTAAGATGCCTTTTTCATTGAAAATTCTGAGATCCGAATTGAAAACGCGAGAATGAGGTTAGATTGCAAATTTTGAAAACCATTTCATTTACAAATTTTTCAAGCAGAGCTTTGCTTTTATGGTAGAAGTGACTTTAACAAATATTTGTCCGCTTGAATAATCTACATTCTCAATTGATTAGTAAGGTTTTGGTTGATTAAAACATTCCCTTATTTTGAGTCAAATAATGAACAGGTTAAATCGGCCATCACAAAAATATTTTCGTTTATATCAATTAAGCTATTTATTTCTTACCTGAAAATGGTATAATTTGCTATTAATGTCGATTTTATGATGAAATAAAACAATTTCAAATTTCAAACCAATTTACTAGCTGAAGGTTATAATGAAAACATCACTCCAAGTTTCAGCGCCCTCTAGTGAGGGGTAATTTTGACGTTTGATTGCCTATCAACATTTTATTTTGCTTGTCATTAAAAATACTGATATCAATTCATTTGTTTCATCAATCGTCCAAACCTAAAAACATGTGGTACCATTGTTTCTAAAGATCACAATACAAAATGTAAAAAAACAACACATTTGAAAGAGGATTTTCTCTTGGCAACATCCAAGCAATAAGTCAGAAATGACATTTTAGTTTGACAGAAGTGCAGTAACTGATTTTTCAGTAATGTTTTTGTTTATTATTGAATTTCAGCAAATGTGATGATTGCTGAACCGCCTTTAGTTACACTCAAACCCCGATGGTTTGACGCCAACTATTGTCAAGCGAACGGGGTCACTTTTGACACCCCTTTTACACGGAGTTCACACACACTATCAAACGTTTGTTTTGATAGGGCGCGTGAGCACCGTGTAAAAAGTGACAGTTAGTCAATTTTTAGTTTGACTTTGAGCAACCAACGGGGTACAAACTAAAAAAGTATCAAATGAAAAAGTGATAAACCACCGGAGGTTTAGTGTATTGACGAAAATTTTATTTTTATGAGAAAAAAAAGTTTTTTTTTGCGGTGCTGAACATTGTTATTTTATAAATGTTTAAAATATTTGTAAACAAGCCCAAATGAGCTAAATATGATTATCAATGCAGAAATAGGATTAGATTGTTTTGAACTGATTTGACTTCCATTTCCATTAAAACGACATAAACTTTGAAAAATATTTGCGATAGTTTTTATGATTCTAGTAAAAGGATATCCAAAAATTTCGACTAAATTTGATGTAAGTTTCAATAAAATATTTTCATCATCAAAAATATCTTAGTAGGCACTGTTCATCGTTTGCCGAAGATACCAAATTGATCAGAACATTCCTTCAAAAATTACAGATTTTCGAATATTTACGTACCAAATCGTATGGAGACTTTTATGGGTGAACCAATGACACAAAATGGCTTTTTTGGTCGTAGGGAAGGCACTCACAAAGTTCAAGCCGGTTCTGTACAATACAAAAAATAAAAAAATGATCAAAATCGGCTGATTTCATAGGCTAGGTACAACACAAAATGGAAGTTTTACAGGAATGATAGAAAATAAATGGCTTGGCAAAATTTTATAACCTAAAAAAAGATTGTTTTTTTTCGAAGCAACTGTTCTACTCCTGACTCCCTGTTGTGAGCCTCGCAACATGTGACCACATTACATTCCTTCCCTTAAAATGCTTCAGGTGTTGATGTAACTTTAAAGCATAAGGGAACAGCTACCGATTCAGCGAACCACTCTCACTTGACGCATCACACATGGCGTGGGGTGGGACGACGGGTCAGCCGATTATAATTATGTTGATGGAGGATTTAAATCGAAAATCCGCTCGCGTGGGCCCCTAAGCAGCTTTTCGCGTAATGTAATTTTAATTGTTTCTTCCAAGCCGTGCAGGAAAACTTCGGCAGATTGTAATCCTGCCGAGAACTTAAAGTTTAAATAAATCACAAAAATCACTTTCCACAATGTCCATTAAACCGAATCGACCTTGATTTACTCTCCTTCTTTGATGTTGACCGAAATCGACAGATTTTGAATTTTTCATTGATTTCCATCAGAATCGAAGCGGAGAGTAGACTTCCCCGGAATCGTCTCAAGCATCGCCCACCCCTCTCAAGCCCACCAAGCAGCGTGTAATGAAATTTGCGAAAATTTTCCACTTTTCACCGGTCCTCGACAAAGGGGCCGGCACAAGATGCTTGCCTTTTATTGCTTTCAAATACGTCCCCGGGGAGTCTCGGCGTCGTCTTAAGGAAGCTTCCTCGCCGAAGAAGGTGGTGTTTCAAAGTAAGTATTATAACTACACTTTCCAAGACGAACGGGAGTGCCTTTATTGTCTGCTGGTGGTTCTATTTTCGGACGAACCCTCCCGTTGAAGATGGGCACTGAATTGTCTGGTAAAGGCCAGTGCTAGGAAGACACAGTGGTGGCTTGTTGTTCGGATTTGATGGTCCCTGGGGGCGATTTGGTGAATCTCGGAACGAGGGAATTTGCGAGAAAGGCTTCAGGTATATTGCTTTCGTGAAAAGCATCTAATGCGATATAGCAGATATTTTAAAGTTTGAAACAAGTTGTTGTCAGTATATTGTACTTTTATTTTTCTAGAAAACTTTCATAACATTCCTCCATTTTGGCCATTTTCAAGGAGGGGGCGAAAAATAATGTCGCATATAAATATCTGATGTGTGATGTGTCATTGTAAAAAGTTATTGAAATCGGATTACATGTATAGCTCAAAAACCCAAATCTGTCTTTCCATTTGGAATTGATTTAAAACATATTTCACAAGAAGAAAAATGACTATTTTTCCCATTCTGAACAATATTTTCGAATTGATCAATTTATCCTTTAAACGAGCTTCGATTTAAAAAATCGCCAAAAATCTTTTTTTCAACCAATTTTTGAACTTAAAAAAGCATTGGAAAGAAGAACTCTTAAAATTTCAGATAATTTAAGGGTTCAAAGTTTGTTTTATATGACTTTGCAATGTTTTTAAAAATGTAATTTTTTTCGGGGTCAACTTTGGCTATGTTTTTACAAACATTTTCTATATTTTAAGTAAAAAGAAGTATGCAGTAAGTTTTGTAGAGTTCCAGACTATGCCTCTTCGCATTTCTTACAATTTAAATGATAATTGTGCCATTTTATAGCAGAAAATGGGAAAAACAAGCAAAAAGTTGGAAAAGTGAAAACTTAGATAGGCAAAATGTAATGATAGGAGGTTGTACAATAGGCCAAATACCACCAAAAAACATGAACTAAACAAGATAAGGGTAATTCTCTGCCAACTCACACAGCAGTTGCCCCAACCCCTCTTTGATTTGCGTGAAACTTTGTCCTAAGGGGTAACTTTTGTCCCTGATCACGAAACCGAGGTCCGTTTTTTGATATCTCGTGACGGAGGGGCGGTACGACCCCTTCCATTTTTGAACATGTGAAAAAAGAGGTGTTTTTCAATAATTTGCAGCCTGAAACGGTGATGAGATAGAAATTTGGTGTCAAAGGGTCCTTTATGTAAAATTAGACGCCCGATTTGATGGCGTACTCAAAATTCCGAATAAACGTATTTTTCATCGAAAAAAACACTAAAAAAGTTTTAAAAATTCTCCCATTTTCCGTTACTCGACTGTAAAAAATTTTGGAACATGTCATTTTATGGGAAATTTAATGTACTTTTCGAATCTACATTGTCCCAGAAGGGTCATTTTTTCATTTAGAACAAAATTTTTCATTTTAAAATTTCGTGTTTTTCTAACATCATTTTTATTTTTTAGAGTGTAACAATATTCTACAAAGTTGTAGAGCAAACAATTACAAAAATTTTGATATATAGACATAAGGGGTTTGCTTATAAACATCACAAGTTATCGCGATTTTACGAAAAAAAAAGTTTTGAAAAAGTTGGTCGTCATCGATCATGGCCATTCATGGTCACCCGCGACAGACACGGACGACGAAACAAAGAGAAACGCAAAAAGTAACTTTTTCAAAACTTTTTTTTCGTAAAACCGCGATAACTCGTGATGTTTATAAGCAAACCCCTTATGTCTATATATCAAAATTTTTGTAATTGTTTGCTCTACAACTTTGTAGAATATTTTTACACTCTAAAAAATAAAAATGATGTTAGAAAAACACGAAATTTTTTTTTCGATGAAAAATACGTTTATTCGGAATTCTGAGTACGCCATCAAATCGGGCGTCTAATTTTACATAAAAGACCAGGCTGCAAATTGTTGAAAAACACCTCTTTTTTCGCATGTTCAAAAATGGAAGGGGTCGTACCGCCCCTCCGTCACGAGATATCAAAAAACGGACCTCGGTTTCGTGATCAGGGACAAAAGTTACCCCTTAGGACAAAGTTTCACGCAAATCGAAGAGGGGTCGGAGCAACTTTTCCCGATTTCGTGTGAGTTGGTAGAGAATTACCCATAAATGAAAAATAAAATACTAAAAATTAAACAAGAAACACATATTACAAGAGAAGTAAAGCATTTCTTAGAACAAAAATGAAAAAATCGCAAGCTTGAGTAAAATTTTACCGCGATTTTAGAAGCTTTTGGAGATTTAAGCTAGCTTGTACGGTTAAAACCTCAAAAAACGAAAAACAACAACTTTTACGATAAAAGATTTTTTTAATCGGATTTTATTGCAATCCCCTTAATCCTCTACAACCCAACTCCGCCTCTTGACGAGCTTCGATCTAAAAATTCGCCAAAAATCAATTTTTGATCTTTAAAAAGCATTGCAAAGAAAACCTTTTCAAATTCTAGAAAATTTTAAGGTTGGAAGTTTAACATGTTTTATGTGACTTTGCCAATGTTTTATAAAAATGTAGTTTTTTAGGGGTCATCTTTGGGTGTATTTTTTAGTAACATTTCCTATATTTTATGTAAAAATAAGTATGCAGTTATTTTTGTAGTGTCCCATACTATGCCTCTACGCATTTTTCAAAATTTAAATGATAATGGTATCATTCTATAGCGGAAAATGTGAAAAACATGAAAAAAATGAAAAAGTGACATGAAAAAATTAGAAAAGCAAAAGGTAACGTTAAGAGGTGGTAGAACAGGCCAAATACTATAAAAACAAACATAAACTTAACAAGATAAACGCAAATTAAAATACTAAAAAGAAACAACAAAAACGTAAATCAAGAGAAGTAAAGTTTTAATTTTATTTTATAGTAAAGTAGAACATAAATTGCTAAAAATAACCTCCTCAACAAGGGAAAAATAAAAAAAATCGAAAAAAATGGGCAGTATAAGGTTAACATCCTCTAAGATGAATTGGCTAGGTATTCAAGTATTAATAAAATTAACTTTAGCCTAACCGTGCGCACTAAAATCATTGAAAGCAGTATTGGTTTCAAATAAATGTATCTCAAAATTTACATAATTTTCTGATGCAATCGTTGAAATCTAGATTGACAATCATTGGTAACGTGTAGAGGTGGGCCAAACCGCTCTTCTTAGGAGCCGCTTATTTTCGTTCGCTCATTAAATAGAGCCGCTCTTTTGAACGGCTCTTTCGCTCTTTTTCAAAATATGGATGAAAAGGTTATTTTCAAGAATGGTGTGATTTTTAAAGCTATTTCACATTGGAACTATATAAATTATTTAAAAAAAGATAAACTAAGAACGAGAAGATACCTTTGAAAACCTTAGGTCTTGGTGGTCTTTATGTCAAGAATTTTAGTCGAACCCAAACGTTAGAAAAATTGAATGGCATCCAATCATAAATCTAGGATTTCGGAGAACTTTTTCAATTAATTTTAAAATTGCGTTGAGTATTGATCATGAACATATTCATGGTTGATTATGCTAATTTTAAAATTGCTTTTTTTCTGCCAAAATTGAACTAATGCTGATATTTTATCAAGAGAAAATATTCTGTTAACTCTTTTATACATTCTGCTTTGATCGATAAAGTCTATAAACGCTAAAGTTTATTCGGAAATGACAATTTATTTATTTATTTTCAAAATCTGTGAGCAATTTAGAAAATGTTTGGTAATATTTTACAAGTTAAGCAATTTGAAATGCTCAAATTTGTATTCGGGTAGTACTTTAATGTACGGCCAGTTGTACTATGAAAAGTTTTTTTCATTTAGTTTAAAAAATCATTTCAAAAAAGTTTGAAACCATTCGGTGATATGATTTTTAATCTATTAAGTGGTGTATGCTATTTAGAGTCTTTCAATATATATTGATGATAATGTTGCTATAGACACCCCAATGAAATATGATGATTCAGCTCTGAAAATGTCGGAAAATAGCCCCTCTTTATACTGCCTTTTTTACCCTAATGTACTTGAAAAAGTACACCAATGGACATTGCTGGGATTATTTTTTAATTAACATCGAAATATTTGAAATTGCATTTTCAATTTTCAAAAACGAATTTAAAAACAATTTAACACTACATTTTTTTTTGGAAATTCAATAAATTATTTATCAAATCCATTTCATCTTGCAACGGTTCTTTCAAAAGAACGGAGTTTAAAAAAAAATCCCGGTTGTTTTTTTTTTGTGAGCCATGGTTCGTTCACTCTTTTTAATGAACAGGCTCTTTGAGTGGCTCGCTCTTTTTTGCCCACCTCTAGTAACGAACGTGTTACATAACTTTCGAAAGAATACGAAAAAAGTGGATGGAATGTTGTCCAAAGATTTACGGTGAAGCAAAATTTACATCTACGATGGACTAATCATGTCACTGATAGCTGGCGTCACCTTAAATGGAAAAACTTTATTATACAGTTTTAATATATGAGATAATATTTTTTTTACATTTCTCGGGTTAGGTTACAATACGTCGTAATGCCATCATGACCACCGACACTTATGTTTTTTTTTGTAAATAAAATAAAATTTTCTATGTAAGACAATTTTGAGCATTATTAATTGATAATTCGTAGTTTAAACGGGAATCAGTTGAAAAATGATTGCAATCAAACCCGTTCTCTCATTCAAACCTAAGCTGGAAGCGACGACAAACAAGAGGTATACATTGACCAAATCATTCCAAGATCTTGGCGCCCAACTGTCTCGCTGTTGGTCGAGAACATTCGTTTGGAATAAACAGGTTTGTTTAAGTACCAAAACCTCCCAGAGAGCCTCTCCTATCTCTTTTTTCCAAAAAATGCCGAGTCATATACTTACGCGCTAAGACACTTCAGTAATAGCTTGGTCACATTTCACCGGTTGTGTTAGAGTTGGTAGCAAGTAGGTGGACCAATCTATTGCTGGAACGTCCAAGGTGATAAAAATAATAAAGCAAACCCTGAAAAAGCGATCCCCGTCTCACGAATGTTCAATCACCCAGTAGCACTGTCCAGAAGTGGTCGCCGAAAATGTTCCTGCTGACGATAGGCCTGCTCGGGCTTGTTCTTTACCTTGGACTTCGTTACATCTTCTCACATTGGGATCGCCACCAGCTGCCATCCATCAAACCGAAAGTGCCGTACGGAAATCTACGGGACGTGGCCAAACGTCGCCAGAGCTTCGGTGTACTCATCAGTGACCTGTACTGGAAGTCCACGGAACAACTGCTCGGAATCTACCTGTTCTTCCAGCCAGCGATCCTCGTCCGGGATGCGCACCTAGCTAAGCAGATCATGGTCACGGACTTCGGAAGCTTCCACGATCGGGGGGTGTACAACGATGAGAAGACCTTTTCGTCAAACGTGTTTTCGTTGCCCTTGAAGCCGTGGAAGCCGCTGCGGCAAAAGTTGGCACCGAACTTCAGCACGGGCAGGCTTCGAAGTATCATACCTACCATATTGGATGCCGGCAAGAAGCTGGAACATTATCTGGATCGTTCGGCGGACAAGGAAGAGGTTGTGGAGCTACGTGAAGTTGTCACGCGATACGTGCTTGACATAATAGGTTTGGTGATGTTTGACTTGAAAGTGGATACGTTGAACAACCCGGAACATCCGTTCTGCCTCGTTGGCCAAGAGATCTTGCGAAATAGCTTCTCGAACAATCTACGCACCGCTGCCACGTTTGTATGTCCGGGAATTTACAAAATAACAAACATTTCGTCAATCTCGCCAATTGTCGAAACCTTCATGATTGACCTGTTCACGCGGCAGAAGGAGATTCGCGAAAAGAACAGCTTGAACAAGAAAGACTTCATTCAGTCGCTAATTGATCTACACAGCGAAAATCGCGATCAAAACAGAGAGGCTTTGAACACATTGGAGTGTGGTTCAAATATGTTTATATTCTACATCGCGGGGTCAGAAACGAGCAGTGGAACCACGATCTTTACGCTTCACGAACTCACGCATCATCCAGAGGTGATGGCGAAGCTGGTGAAGGAGATTGACGAGACACTCGAACGTTCCAAAGGGCTAATTGATTATGACGTCATCAAAGGAATGCAATATCTGGACGTTTGCGTGAAGGAAACGTTGCGTAAATATCCGGGCTTGCCAATTTTGAACCGCAAGTGCACCCAGGACTATCAGGTTCCCAACTCCAAGATGGTCATCCGAAAAGGAACTCAGCTGATCATTCCACTGCTTGGGTTCGCGATGGACGAACGTTACTTCCCCGAACCGGAGAAGTACAGTCCGGAGCGGTTCCTCGAAGCGAGCAAAAACTACGTTGACGATGCGTATGCGCCATTCGGGGACGGCCCACGTCAGTGTATTGGTAAGCAAGGCAGATTTTAACTTATGAAATTTTTAAAACGAAACTTAAACTTTTTACAGCTACTCAAATGGGCATTACCGTTGTCAAAGTCACGCTGGTCATGCTACTGTCCAAGTTCAATTTTGAAGCGACGCAAGGACCGAAGATTAAGTTTGCCGCGGCTTCAGTTCCGTTGAGGCCGGATGGTGGAATCAAGCTGAAGATATCGCGGAGAATTGTCGCCGCTAAGTGATATTTTTAAGTCTATTTAAATGTTTCGATCAAAAAGCGGAAATAAATTAATAAAATTAAGTAACTTGTTTTAAACCTGCAATCACTTAAAAAAAACTTTGAAAACCGACCGAAACATGCATAACAAGGTAACTTATTTGTTCGTCTATCAATTTCAGTTTTGACAGTCGATGTCTAACTAGCAAAGTTAACACAAGGTTAACGAGCAAATTTTTTGATACCAACGCTAGCGCCATCATGAAGGCAAAATCGAACAGTGCATTACCACCTGTCAGTGTACAATCAATTATAACAGCTCCTAGTTTACGACAGGTGTTATACCCATTAGCCGCCGGACACGCACATGTACGCACATCAACAGTAACCTGCCAGAGTAGTGTATAAAATCTGCAACCAACAAACTATCAGTTGTTAGTAGATTCAGTAAGCTACTAGCAGTTTGCCAAGATGTTCCTGCTGCCGATTGCCCTGCTTGTGCTGGTTACATTTTTCGGTGTCTGGTACATATTTTCCTACTGGAAACGTTACGGCCTACCGCACCTGGAGCCGGAGATTCCGTTCGGAAATCTTCGCGCCCTCCTAGAACGTCGCCAGTGCATCGGAGTGGCCATCAGTGAGCTGTACCGGCAATCCGCGGAACAACTGGTTGGAGTGTACCTGTTCTTCAAGCCGGCGATCCTCGTTCGCGATGCCGGGCTGGCCAAACAGATCATGACTTCGGATTTTGCGAGCTTCCACGATCGGGGAACGTGGAACAATCCGCGTTCGTCAAATGTGTTTTCGCTGCCGTTGAGGCCGTGGAAGCAAGTTCGCCACGTGTTGTCGCCATGTTTTACTCCTGGAAAGCTTCGGCTTATGATACCTACCGTGTTGGATGTTGGCAAGAAACTTGAGGACTATCTGTCGGAGTCAGCTGAAAGGGGAGAGATCGTAGAGTTACGCGATATCTGTACCCGTTACGTGTTGGATATTATTGCGTTGACGATGCTCGGATTCGAAGCGGACACGTTGAACCATCCGGACCACCCATTTTACACCATTGGACGAGAACTTGTCCGGAACAGCTTCTTGAACAACATTCGCACGGCGGCAACGTTTCTCTTTCCAGAGTTTTACAAACTTACGAAGATTCCCTCGATTTCACCCAAACTATCCAGATACTTGGTTTCCCTGTTCAATGAACAAAGCGACTTTCGCGAAAGAAACAACGTATCAAGGAAGGATTTCTTCCAGTCGCTGCTCGACCTACGCCAGGAAGATCGCGAGCACAATCGGAAAGCCCTGAGCGTTCAACAATGTGCATCGAACATAAATGTGTTTTACATTGCTGGATCAGAAACAACCGGCGGAACGGTGATCTTCACACTTCACGAGCTTACGCATCACCCAGAGGTGATGGAGAAATTAGTGAATGAGATTGACGAGACTCTCGAACGTTCCGAAGGGCTAATTGATTACGATGTCGTCAAAGGAATGCAATATTTGGACGTTTGCGTGAAGGAAACGTTACGGAAATATCCGGGACTACCAATTTTAAACCGAAAGTGCACGCAGGATTACCAAGTTCCCAACTCAAAAGTGATCATCAGAAAGGGAACGCAGTTGATCATCCCACTGCTGGCTTACGCCAAGGACGAACGGTACTTCCCAGAACCGGACAAGTACAGTCCGGAGAGGTTCCTCGAGGAAAGCAAGAACTTTGTCGACGATGCCTACACTCCGTTTGGGGACGGTCCTCGGCAGTGCATTGGTAAGTTTGGCACATAATATGAATGTTACAACTATAAATATTTTATAACATTTTTTGCAGCAACTCAAATGGGGATAGTTATTGCCAAGATCACGCTGGTAATGCTGCTATCGAAGTTTCGGTTTGAGGCAACGCAAGGGCCGACGTTGGAATTTGCCGTTTCACAAGTTCCGCTAGGGCCCAAACATGGAATCAAACTTAGGATCTTTAGGAGAAACGTTAATACAGCAGAAAATACTGGTGAAGTGAGGTTTTCTAGAAAAAATATTTAAAACTTAGGTAAAAGCATGTATTTCCATCGGATATCTAATTAAAATGCCTCATCAGCCATTTAATTGCTGTTTAATCAAAGGTTCTACAACCCGTTTCCAAGTATTAACAAATTAAAAAAGTTCATTAATTGAAGTTGAGTAAGTAGACTTCTATGATGAATTGCTTTGAAAGTAAAAATATGCAAAAGTAATGGAAATAAGTGATGTGGTTAATGTTATCAAGGAAATAATGTCACAAAATGCTAAACTGTATTCTATCGTTTTTCTAATTATTTTAATTTTGTTTTCTTCTAAAAAAAAACTGTGGTTCCGTGTTAATAAGTGGGAAACCCGATAAATGATGCTAAAACTATGCTTTTACGAATAGCTTGTACACTAGGGTACCCATAAAAATGACCCCCTGCTCCACAAGCGGAAAACGGTTTGTTGGGTTATGTTGAGCATCTGTGTCAATTTTGAGCGAAATTGGTTGAGATTTACCCATTGATACCCGAGCCATAAGTTGGAGAAAAAAATGATTTTCATACAAAAATGACTTTTTTAAATCGCTCAGGATCGAGTTTTACAGCTTTAATATGTTCTACAAAGTTGTAGAGCATTACATTTTTAATGAGAATCTCACTTTTGGGAATATTTAAAAACTTTATCATCCCGGTACGAGAATCGAACTCATGACCTCTGGATTGGAAACCCAGCATGCCGCTAGTCGAAACCCATCCCCTACCGGTCAGTATTCCCAGTGAGTAGAATTACTCTTTGAAGGGATCTGACTTTGCCGAGCCAGACAGGAATCGAACCCATCACCTTCCGCTTACAAGGCGAAACCCGTAACCTCACGGCCACGGAAGCTCGGCAAATTTGGATTAGAAGTAGCGCGCCGTGCAGACCAAACCGTAAGAATATTGGGTTTTCCATACATTTTTGATTTTTCCCATACAAACTTCACCTTCCAGTATCAATGGGTAAATGTAGACCGATTTGGCTCATATTTGGCCCAGAGTCCTAACATTGCTCAAGGAACAATAATCAGCTTGTGGAACGAGGTTTTGAGAAAAAGTCCCATATTCTGGGCACCCTATTGTACACTCGATTACAAACTAATAATGAAATGGGGCACTTTAATATTTTTTACAAATTTCAATGTTTACGTCACAAATCGAAAAAAAATCTGTTTTAACATTATAAAAATTGTGGTTTCTATCGAGAAAAACTTCCTGTCTTAAAATAAAAAATGTTAATTGAAAAACTTGTACAAGTGATTGCAAACTATCTGTCTAGGGTACGTATCATTACGTTTTTTTCCAATTTTAATCAAATTAAACGCTATTAAGATTTTCAACATTGAATTTGACATTATAAATCGGAAAACGGTGGAAATTTGTAGTGTTAAAAAACAACCAGAAATTTCCAAAATACCTAATCTAATATGTACTAGCTATCAATACAAATCAAAATAATTAAGTTACATTACAACAATATTAAAATAAACACAGGATACATAATCATTTTTGAAAAGTAAATTGCAGGTAAAACAAGGCATTTGCATTTATTTTTTAAAGTTTCAACGAAGAGATAACGATTTTTTCCAAATCTGGAGTTTTTTTTGAAAAGGTCCAATAAACCAAATTTCCAGTTTTTGCTTTTTGAGTGTTTTTGAAACTGCCTTGAGTGAGAGGTATTGAAAAACACCCAAAAAGCAAAAACTGAAAATTTGGTTTATTGGACCTTTTCAAAAAAACTCCAGAAATGAATATTTTTCCATAATAAGCATGCAAGCATGATACTATGAACAGCAATAAATAAATATAAATAGAGCCGTTGCGAATAGTTTTTAACGTTTAAAGCAATTTTTGTATGGTTCAATCTGGGTGCTGAAAAGAAAGAATGCGTAACGTGATTTGCGAATGCTCCCTACTGCTCCTCACTACTACAATTGCACCACAGTTGAGCAATTCTCTACGAAATCGGCCGATTTCGACCATTTTTATTTTTGTATTTTTGATTTGGCTCAAACTTTGTGGGGCCTTCCCTATGACCAAATAAGCTATATTGTGTCATTGGGTCACCCATACAAGTCTCCATACAATTTTGGCTGCTGTCCATACAAAAATGGTATGTAAATATTCAAACAGCTGTAACTTTTGAGTGAATTTTCTGATCAATTTGGTGTCTTCGGCAAAGTTGTATGTATTGTTGAGGACTATTGAGAAAAAAATAGGTACACGGAAAAAATTGCAGATTTTTTAATCAACTTTTTTTTTACTGAAACTCAATTTCCCAAAATACGTATTTTTGATTTTCGAGATTTTTTAAATGTTTAGGGGACAAAAATCCGCAACTTTTGAGCTATAGAGAAACATGGTCAAAAAAATCTGCCGCCGAGTTATGAATTTTTGAAAAATAGTGATTTTTGGAAAAAAACGAAGTTTCATGCAAAAACAAATTTGATGTTATTTTTTAATGCAAAATTGAATTTGCAATCGAAAAGTACTTAACAGATTTTTTTATAAAGAGCTCCGTTTTCAAGATATAGCCACCGAAAGTTTGATTTTAGCGAAATATTTGCAGTTTTTCGATTTTTAAAAATAGTGACCATGAGTGACCATTTCTCAAACAATTTTATTTGAAAAGTTCAGAAAATTAGCTATAAAATTGTCTAAGAGACATTGAAGATTGGACCTCGGGTTGCTGAGATAGAGCCGCTTTAAGAAAAAGAAACACGAAAATTTAAGTTTTCTAAGTCTCACGAAAACAACCCACCATTTTCTAATGTCGATATCTCAGCAACTTGTATGGGTGAACCAATGACATAAAATAGCTTATTTGGACATAGGGAAGGCCCCCATAAAGTTTGAGCCAAATCAAAAAATACAAATAAAAACCATTTCCGGTTTTGGTAGAGAATTGCTCAGTTGTAAACATAAACAAAGTAGAAGGCTATGTTCAAGCTCAAGCGTGACATATTTTTTTGCTGCTGAAGTGACTTGTTTTGAAACATTTTGGATCTGTTGAGTTTTTGCTGAAAAAATAAGTGCTTCGCGCTTTTTTTGTTAGACTAAACGATGGGCGGCCAAAAGAGTTCTTTTTTGTTTTTCACGCGACGAAAAATTGCGTCAGAAGTGGGTGAAAATTTGTGAATCAGAAGAGGAACGGAATGAAAATTCCGAGATTATGTATCTTTGATGCGCAGTGATAATGTCGGAGTAAGATTATTCAATATTATTTGGCAGGTGCCATTCATAATTTTGAAAATCCATCGCTAAAATTTTAAAATTATTATTAAAATGTTAGCGACGAATTATGCTAATCTTGATTTCAACCCTCTTCATAAGATTTGTTGACTTTGAATATCTTAAATATAAATTAATTATAAAATCAAAATAAATTATAGATCGATTACAATACTTCCCACTTCATGGAATCATTTTGCGAACAGTAAATTGGTTCCGCTTTGACAGTTCTAGATTGAGGCCGCTTTGCGAACCACTATTCTGCACCCAGAAAAATACCACACACATCAAAATATTCAGTAAACTGCAGTAAACTGTTTTATTAATCCTTGCACTGTAACTTGGATTTGATAATTTTCCAGGAAATTTTAAATTTCCCTGGCCAGTTTGACAAGTCGCAATAGTGCAGCAATAAAATTGTGCGAAGTCCAAGTTAGTGGGAATTGCTCAATACTATAATACATTATTCTTTAGCTCAATCTGCACAGAAAAAATGATGGTAATATTCATTAAGAAACGATAACATATTTTGTGTCAAAAAAGTGTTATATTACATCAGGAATTGATGAATATTCATCAGGTTCACAGTTTTACACATTTTCTAAGAAAAAATACTCAAAAAAGAGGAAATATTCAACCTTCCAAAATTAAACTTTTTTTCCTTGCTCCTCTTTTAGGTATGTTTAGATTATTTAATATAACTAAACTTGCAATTTCATAGTTTTCCATACTTATGAGACATCATTATTGTTTACTTTGAACATTGAAGTTGATTTCTGCGTTTTAGTCAAATTTTAATTGTTTATTGCCTTTAAATCCGAAAGCTTGAAACAGTGAAATAATCCAAATCTCTTTTTACACCTAAGCTCCCATCCACCCCGGGATTCGAACTTGGATTATGAGTCCAACTACCGACTTCGGATAATTTAGTCTGGACTGTTACATGTCAAACTAGTTTTTTTTTCTCATTTGATCTATCCGTTTATTAGAACTTGACTTTAGTAGTTAGTAAGCTAGTTTTTTTTAATTTAATGTTTCAAAAAAAAATACAAATACTCATTTGTTAAAAATGCTTAAATAACCTTAAATCGATTACGGGTTATGAAACAAAAAGCAAGCACACACACACTTTATAACTTAATACATTTAATTTGGATTTCTTTCATGTTGCAATTTTTTTAACATCTCGAATTTGTTTTCAAAAGAATGCAAAATTCACCATAACTTAAAAACTCATTTTTTTTAAAACATTTTTTTTTCTTTTAGTTTCAATCATTTGAAGAACGTAGATTTTTAGAATTGATTTTTTTAAATTTAACGTATTTATGTAAATGCATGGTCTTTGCATCCTTTTCATAACTATGTAGAGATATGTAATTGCAAAAACGTCGACAAATCCATTATTATATTTTCAAACATTTATTCAACATATTAACTCATATTTTTTATCACAAAAATTTTAATCTTAATAAATTTTCCCGTCGGCTTTTTTCAAATCACTTCTTGGCTCACCACATCACTTTAACGATCTTCACTGTTTTAAAACCACCCCCTCTTTCTGTTCATCATTCGCACTTCCCACCCAGCACAACATAACCGATCCTCGATCCAGCTTCGATCATCCTCCCTGCAAACGGTCTCCATCGTTCGCGGAGAAAATCATCACTCCACTCACTCACCGTTGCACAACGCAACACAACACACTCCCACGACGACTGCCGGCACCACAATGAAAACGGGCTCCTCTCTCCTATGGTGGCGCTACTCGCCTACTGGGTGGCGTCGCTCGCTCGCTCTCTGTTGTTTCTCAGAGCGGACGCCGCTCATCGGCGGGGGTGCGAGCGAGATGGAGCTGGAGCGATGTAAAACATGAGACAATCATTGAGCAAACGGCCGTCATCATCAGGATAACAGCGCGACTGTGTGTTGGTGAATGGCGTCGCTGGTGTTGGTGCGCGTTTGTACATAGAAGGTGGGGAGGGGGCCGGGAACGACTCCGTGTGCGTCGTTTAACCGGAGGTATGCATAATATTTCTCGATCATTTGCGCACACACATTGAAACGGTGTTTGCGTGTGTATGCTTTGCAGGAAGCCCGGGAACCGGGGTTCGGGGCGGGAGGTCGTCGGAACGTTGTCCCTCTCTGGCCAAGTCAAATCAAAACAAAAAGCACAGATGAATAGTTCCCTTTTCGACTGCGGATGACTGCACATCGGTACATGTGTTTCTGTATTTATCGTTCCTCGGTGCCAACCGGAGTGTGAATTTTCCGGCTCTCCGTGAGGACGTTGGAATCTGTACCAACGACGACGACGGGCCTTTTCGACGGAAACGGAAATTCCGTGACACGCACGCGGCGGAAGAGAAGCGACGACGTCGTTGGCCGAACCTCCTCGCAGTGTCCAAGAGTGTGAGTGAGCAACGACGACGACGACGGTCCGGAGTTGCCGGAGTCAAACTCCGGGGTACCGTGCCAGCCCGCCAACTCATGTGTGTTCAGAACCAGCCAGGCGGCAAAAAGGCAAACAACCAGCTGTTGGCTCGTCCAGAGTGTCGGAACTTCCGGTAGACTGCTGGTAGACGAGACCGTGGGTCCTGCGGAATTGATCACTCACTCGAATCAGGGCTGCTCCGCTGGGGAATCCCCGGCCACGTGTGTTGTGTGCCCAGTAGAGTAGAAAGATTTATTCGGAGGCCACCCTCCAACGTCACCGCGCGCGTGGTTTGTGTGACCACACGGCACACGACAAAACGGTTCCAAGTTCAGGGCTGTGATTCGATTAGTATCAGCTCGTTGATTATGGTTCAAATAATTTAATTTCACATCATCCCGTCGACTTCGTCGCCGTCGTCCCAGACAATCAACAGTTTTTTTTGCGCCTCCCGTTCCGGGAAACGGACCGCCTTCCCCTCGGGGGGACATTGACGCGCGAATTCCAAGTTCCGTGTGGTGACAAGAACAACAAATCGCAGAAGAGAGAAAAAAACGAAGAAAAAAAGTGTTGAGTGAGTGCGTTTTGCTTCCGAGTGATTTGGTGACCAGTGACCCTGAAACATTGAACTCCTGAACTGGAACTGAAATCAGCCAGCCAGTCATCGTGATCGGGGTAAGTGTTTTGAAACTTCAGCTGACCAAGAAGAATCTGCGTCGTGCCAAGTGGTTCTGTTTACATTTTTCCAGTCGGCTAAGTTCTGGCTGGCTCCGACGTCGTCGGAGTTGCTGGCTGGTTGGTGGTCAGTTGAGACATCAACCCGGGCAGTGTGCATCACGGCCAGTCAGTGTTATGGGATGACGATGAAGAATGGTGAAGGCTGGCAGTATCAGCAGCAGCAGCCAACGTAAGAAGAGCTGCGGGTGGTGCACTCTTGGGAGGTTTATGCATTTAACAAAAAAGTTTGCTGACGTTGAGGAGTTGCAGGAAGGTTGAAAACATGTTGAGGTTTCGTGAAAAAATGTTTGCGTTTTTTTGTGACTTCCTTTGGCCGTTGTAGGCTGTCAGTTTTAATAAGTGAAGAAAAGTTATGAATACCCATAATTTAATAAGTAACGAATAGCATGGTTTAGTTTTTTGTAGGTATCAAAAAATCATCTCAAAATTTGTTGAAAATATGGAATAATTACTTTTAAGTAATAATTCAGTCATCCCACATATTCGAAACACCTAAAACTCGTAATACTTTGGTGGTAATTTGTTAACTATTTAAATGGGATTGTTTGGGTTATTATCTAGCAAATGCACAAGTAAACATTTATAAATTTCAATAAAACATTGACTACTTTACCAAGTGCAGCACAATGCTACCTGAAAATTTCTTGTTCCATAATTCTGGAATGTTATTGTACTTCAAGCATGAAGCAACTGAATTTAGTTTTAAATACCATAGAAAAATGATCAAACAATTCGAAAAAATATAATATAGCGAAAGTTTTAATCTCAACATATGAAGTAATAATTTTGTTCAAAATATGAGGAGCAAACACAAGTCTTTTTACATCTGTAAGATTTTTTTTCCGAACTTTGGATTTCAATTTTTTACATAATGTCTTAAAATTCAAAGGTCACGAGAAAAGCTTTCAAATGAAGGATAAAGCAATTCATTATATCCAATTACCGATATGCAATGATTTTTTAAGCATTGGGCAAACTGTAGACTGTTCCGAATTTGTGGAATTACTGTTTTCAAACTTTGAATAATCGAATCATTTTTTTCATGTATTTACCTATAATATTTTTGCCTTTCTTACTAAAGAAAGGAAAAGATTTTTATTCTTAAAAACAGCAAAGTTCAGTGAAGCCTCGATTATCCGAAGTTCGGATATCTAAACTTTCGGAATAATTCGAAATAGTTTATTTATAACTTTCGGAATAATCAAATCATGAACCATTTTTTTTCGCATTTCTTTATTTTTTACTTTTAACATCAAATTCTAGTTCTGTCCCCATTTTCTGTGTGAGTTCTGTGTAGCATATTAAATTACCATTTTTTTTAGATATTTAACCTCTGCCATTGGGTGCTATCCTGAATTTATTTATTTATTTTTTGTTTTGGGGTTATACTTAAGGCTGTAGATGGTGTCTTTCACTCTTGAGGCAATGTCTCTCAATGATGGTTCTGAATTCAGGGTCCAGAAATAGTAAATTCAAATGAAAATAATAATCACCATATGTAAAATGCTTCTACAAAAAACACAAAGAAACCCTTTTTTCGATTGATACATTCTGAATCAAGATTTGAATGTTTTTTTTCTAAAACAAACATGGCCGCCGACCGGGAACGATGCCTTCCAGAGCCTTTAGCTCGACAATCAAAAATAAAACAAAAACAAAAAAAGTATTTTTTTGTCATTCGATTATTCGAAGTGAAATTTTTCCAAGGCCTTCGGTAATCGAGTCTGGACTGTACTGGAAACTAGTGAAATGGATGGAATTGGGACCGATTCCTTAACCTGTTAAACATTTGAATTTTGTTTTCATCTGACATCTGGGTATTTGAGAAAATACTATTATTAGAAAGTTTGAACAATTCAATATTGGGACCATAAATCGAATTTAATGCGTCTGGTTTGACCAAATACAAAACAGCACTGCACTCAAATGGATGCTGAAAATAGGTTTTTTTGAAATTCACAGCGGGTCAACTTTTCCTGTCATTCTGGAAAAATCAGAACGGCCTACTTTTAACTACCAAAAATAACAGATTTGAAAATCAATACCTTTTCATAACAGTGCTGAAAAGTCCTGTTTTTCAGCACTGAAATGGGTGATGAAAAGTTGAACTTTTCAACACTTGTAACGAAAAGTAACATTTTTCAATAGTGTTTTGTTTCAAACGGTGAATTTACTCAACACATGGATGATCGTGATAAAATTTCAATCAAAAGCGTTTTTGGAATTGCAAAAATGTTGCAAGCAACTTGTTGCAAACTTGATTTTTTCAAATTTTTGTTTTCGCAACTTGTTGCATAGACTACTGTTCTGTGATTCCGTCATGAAATTACTTAACTTTCCTTCTCTGGGTCAAATATTAGCAAAATTGGTCAACATTTACCCATTGATACTCGAGGATGAAGTTTGTATGGGAAAATCCAGAGCGTCCAATTTCCTGTCCTGGGGGAATTCCTGGGAAAAAAATCCCGGGAATTCCCGGGATTTCAAAAAAATATATATTTCCCGTCTAAAATTTAAATTTCCCGGGAATTCCCGAAGTTCAAGCGGAAGTATACATTTTCTTAGCTTTTAGACACTTTTTTTTATTCACAAAAAAAATGAAGGAATTTAATTTTATTTTATTCAATTCAATTTACTGTTCTTATTGAACTTCGTCAGACCGTCTAAAATTTCATGTCAAGGTTTATTCCAGATGATATTATTTTCTGAACCATCCACAACTGAGAATGGAGATTCGTTATTTGTTGAACAACAAAATTACGAAAGTTCTTTCAACCAAAATTATTTTTAAGGCTGAATCATTGAAAAATCATTAAAAAACTACTTTTTATTATATCAAGGGTACCCAAAAAATGCAAACATCAAAAATTGGTATTTTAAGTGAAAAAGAAGATTCTGATGTAAATTTCATGCTTATCTATTTATTGATGGGCTGAAACCAGTAAGATTTGTCCTGAAAAAAAAAATTGCCGGGATGAATTTTTTTTCTTATTTTTTTTCTTTTTGTTTCAGTTAAATTTTCAATATTATGTTTGATCATATTCTCAAACTGGTTACAGAGACAAATTTGAAAGCAATTTTATGGTTTTGGAAAATTGATTTATTTTACTCACTGTCCAAATACTGTGATTAAAAAAATAATACCTACTTCTTGACAAAAAAAAACTGACCATCATTTTTTTAAATATTTTGTACGAGTTAAAAGACAACTAGCAATGAAAGCTAAGCAAATTATATGTTCTCTTGAAGTTGTATGCTTTTTTACAAGCAGTCAAGGCATTTATCGATCCTCAAGCTTATTTTTACCATTTTAGTTGCTATTCTATACAATTTTATTTCAAAATATCAATAATATTAATCAAAACCAGGATTAGAACAAGTTTCGATAAATTTCAAATTTCCCTGCACACCCAAAAAGTAAAACAATAAAATTGGGTTTATTGGACCTTTAAAAAAACTTCAGATATAATGAGTGTTAAACTATTTTAGAGCCCAAATTTGTAATGATTAATATCAGTAATTCAATAAAAAAAACATTTCCCAACAAAATGATACAAAGCCATAGAATTCCTATTATACAAAAATAGGTAATGGAGTCAATTTCACCTTCTATTAGAACGTCATTGTTGAGAGCAAATTTGCCATCAACTTCATTCAAACATTCAAACCGAACCCCAATTTCGCAAATTTATTTAGCCTCCACAAATCATCCCCCCTCCTGCTGTTTCAAATTTGAGCCTTTTGTGCAGCCGCGATAAATCGTGCGCTCTATTGTTTTTAAGCTTAAAGTTTTGAGTGCAGAAATCAATCATTTTTGCAGCTGCTGCATTAAATGACAGAAGCTGTGAGCGCACTGCATAAACATAAATTTGCACGGAGGGAAAAACAACACAAACACGGCAGCGGCGGCGGCGGCGGCTGCCACCAAATCGAACGGGGCAGAAAATAAATATTTTAACAATTTTTTCGCCCCCAACCGACGGCACACTCAAACACAACGCACACACACGTTAAATATATTTGTGGCGACAAAATTTCAACATATTGCCATGTATAATGAATGAAACCGAAATGAAATAAAATTCAATAAATATGAAAAAGCTGGTGTTAATGTGGGCCATTTCGAGGGGAAAAGTCGGGGAGGACGAGGGAAAGCTTTTTTCACTGCAAATCCGTTTTGGGGAAAATATACTCTTTTCAATGTGTGTGTGTGTGTGTTTGACGGAGTTTTGTGCGTGGCTGAAAAATATTTGCATTCGAACGCGTTCAAACAATTGGTTAATTGGTTAATTCGGAATGATTAATACACATTTATGCGACTGCCGGTGACGGTGATTCTTCTTTTGCGAGCCGGTGGTGACCGAGCGAGAGTTGAGAGATTGCCCCGGAAACTTCAGAGCCCGGAACGGGTAATGAGGTTGAGCTTAATAATGTATTTTTAATATTTCAGCCATAACTCAAGTATCACTTTTTTATATGTTTCATGCATATATTTCCTTTGATTTTTAAGGATTTAAGTCCGATTCAATCATTAGAATTTTAATTTTAAAAAGTTTTCATGTCTGTCCTTTAAACCCTTCCCGCTCAGAGCAAAATCGAGATTTTTTACGTTTTTCACGTTCACGTTTTAAAGTTTGAATTGGATGAAATTTTAATGGTTATAAGTTAACATTCTATATAAGCTAATGAACCAGGTTGACAAAATGCATGGTTGCAGTTAATTTTGAACACAAAAGATAGTGGTGCTCTACCATGGACGTTAGAGGGTTAAATACGAGCAATTCTCTGAGATTTCATTCGATTTTTTTGTATTTTTTAATCCGGCTGAACCTGGTTGGTGCCATTGGTATGCCCAAAGATGCCATTTTGCATCATTATTTTGTCCATATAATTTTTCATACTTACAGCTACTGGCTAGCTGTCCATACAAAAATGATATATGAAAATGCAATAATCTGTACCTTTTGAAGGAATTTTTTGATCGATTTGGTGTCTTGGCAAAGCTGTAGGTATGGATAAGGACTATACCGAAAAAAATGATGCACGGTAAAAAATTGTCGGTGATTTAAAATTTCACTTTTTGACACTGAAACTTGTTTTGTAAAAATCGCTATTTTTATTGTTTTTATATTTTCTGATATGTTTTAGGGGACATCAAATGCCAACTTTTCAGATATTTCCAGAATGCAAAACAATATTTTATTTTATTTTATATATTTATATATATATTTTATATTATATATTTTATTGACAGGTTGCTGAACGAGGTCGAGAGGAGCTGATCGAGTTCGGATCGTCGTCGCGTTTTCTTGTCTTTGAAATGAGTTTTTTTGTGATTTGATTCGGTCGGATCGCCTGCTGAAGTGTGTTAATCGGTTCTGGAACGTCCCGGGAGCGTCGCGATTGTGTTGGATGTGCTAGTGGCCGGTTCTGGGACGCGGATTTTGCTTTTTTCAATCGGTTTAAATGAGCGATTTCGTCGTCATTTTTTCAACGCGTTGTGGCTTGCTTGGTGTACCTTGTTGGTGTTAGTGGAAAGGAAACTTGTAACACGCACACCAAGATATTTCTAAGCGGTGTTTGCTGTGAAAGTCGAAACACTGATGAAAGCGGGGAGAGTGGAAGAGGGTTTTTTTTCGGAGAGTGAGCGAGAGCATGAAATAGAAGCGAAAAGAAATTTGAGAGGCTTCTTTGCCAGTGTGCATAGTGTGGGTGGGGTAACATGGGGTGGTGATTTTAAATCAGTAACGACAATTTTGTCAGCGTCGCTCTCCACGGAACAATGTGTGGCAGTGTTGGTGTAAGCTGTCTGAAAATGGAGTCGGCGAACAACAACAGGTTGACTTGGCGGCGTATTTCCTAGGCCGTTGATGGAGTTGCGGGCAGCAGAACCGGGTGAGCCAGTTCCAATAGGAATTATTCTGAGAGATGAGAATGTGAATGCGTGTATGAGGATGCGTGAGTGTATGCGAGAAAGGGATTGAGCCGGCACAACTGATCTAGACAACTTTGTTGTGATCTCATTTGGACAGTGTTGCCAAAGACTTGGATGTTTCAAATAAGAAACTTTTTTATTAATTTCTTTTTGCCCTTTATCTATAAAAACATCTTTCTTAATAAGTATGCTAACAAGTAGCATGTATTTCAACATTTGTAAAAAGGTTAACTAATTCAAAATTAGGTTTCTTTTATTTGTTCTAAATATATACTTTTTCAATAGTTCTCCTTGTTCCGGCTCATTGAAGGATGTGTGTGCCATAAAATCTTTCGTTATTATTTTAAATAATTTAACAATCAGTTTTTCAGCTTTGAGTAGTTTGTTTGAGCACGTGAGTGCCACTCACTGAGTAGTGAGCATTGACAGCCACTTATCTGGAATTATAGATAATCTACTATTGCTGGAAATTCTACCCAATTTAGGGTACTTTGTTATTTTTGATTTTTGCATTACAGGCTGTTTTCATTATATTGATGACTTTCAAAATAATTTAAAGTCTAATTTAAAAATCTTACTCGCTGTAATGTTGAAGTCAAAAATGTAAATTAGTTTATGTGTGTATGAGAGTGTGAATGAGTTTATTTGTTCTTTTGATTATTTAGCCCCATAAATATTAAAAACCGCGTAAAATCTACAAAATCGGTCGATAAATCCAAATCATATTTTATCGAGAATAATCGTTATATGGTCATTATTTAATAATTAAGTATACGCGTTCTTGATTATTTTGCTTTCGTTAGTTTAGTTCGTTTAAGTTATTGTTTTAATTTCATTACAATCGGTTACGTGGTGTCCTGTTTTCTTTTCGTTTATATTCGTTGATCGTAATAATTTATTCCAACAGGCAGTTTTAGTATTAACTCGGCAAACTATCGATTTTTTGAAGAGTAAATCGTCTTTTATTTACTATTTTTGAAATTTGCTCGCGTAATCTAAATTGTACAAACAGTAAAAATATACTGATAAGTCCAGCCCATAGCACTACTGCTCGGTTGGCACGCGTTCGATTAAACAAACTTTCTAAATAATCAATAATTTATCTTTCCGCAGCCGGCTGCCTAAGATTTAAAAATTTCAACCGATAAACAAAATGCTCATGGTCACATCACTGCCACTCGTGAATCCTGACCTCATACCCATCTACTAACCCCCTCAAAACTCATGTGATACTTTGTCGGAGAAGCAGTCGATTGGGCGGTCTCTATCACTCAAGTATCGGACTAACATTCCCATCCACTTCCCCGTGACTCTACCACTGGTCGTGGCCGGCGCCGGTATTGATCAGCATGATAGGGGCCTTTGAGAAGTTGCGAAGCGAGGAAAGATAGCTCCCACTTATCTTCCACGGCTCGTGGATGTAACTTCTGGAGGTCCTGGTCAATAACGGAGTAGCAACTGCGGGTGGGCACCTATGCTTATGCTTATGCTTAATGCAAAACAATATTTTATTTTTTTTTTGTAAATGAAGACTAACATGTCAAAAGCGTAATATTGAATATTTGGCCCTTTTGAAATGTTAGTCTTGGTTTAATTTCTTTTAATATTGTTTTCGAAAAGATCGGAAAATTTCAAGAATGTTTCATATTTGAACATTGAAAATCGGATCATTAGTTGCTGAGATATCGACATTTGGAAATTATGGGTTGTTTGGGTGAGACTTAGAAAACATCAATTTTCCTGTTTTTTTATATCTCAGCATCTAAGGGTCGTATAAACAAATTCAAAAAAGCAAAACAAAGAAAATTTTCTCAGCTTTAAAAAAAGAAATTTCAAAAGGGTTCAAACAAGAGCACTGCCGTTCTACGCATAATTGTCCCATGTTCAAAAAACTGCAAACAAATGCAAAACGCGATTGAAATTTTTCGACCGATTTCTGTGTTTCTACGCATAATTGTCCCGTGGGTCCCTATTCACCCTATGTGTCCCCAATCGCCCCAGTTAGCAGTGTATCATCCTTTTTGTGATTCTCTTGCTATACAACAGGTAATCAAGACATAATGCTTAGCAAAACTAATGATTCCGTGTATGAAAATACTTCGTGGGTCAATTATGCGTAGAAGTTCAACGATGGGACAAACAGACTTGGTGTTGTTTTTAATGAGTTTCCGAACCAAGTACCAGATTTTATGTGTTTTTCTTAAAATACACATCAAACTAAACTTAAAATGTCATAAAGTCAAAATCGTCCAAAACTGACATGGGACAATTATGCGTAGAACGGCAGAGCACTAATTAAAAAATATTAATAAGGCGTCATCCATAAAGTATGTCACGCAAAAATCGGCCAAAATTAACCCCCTCCCCTATGTCAATCTTTGTCACACAAGGTTGAACCCCCTCAAAAAGTACGTCACATTTTACCAGACCCCCCCCCCTTGTTTTCGAGGGGATTTTTCATATTTTTAAACTCTCATAATTTTGGTATTTTTAGCAATTTTAATATGAAAAAAAAAATAATGTTAAATTATTCTAATTATTCATTTTTTAGAATAAACATTGCGATATAAAAAACAGTTTTGTATCTTTTAAATATTATTGAAAACTGTTTTTCACAGCTTTGTATCTAATAAGTTCAAACCATTTATAGCCGTTTTCTTATGAACACCCTGTTTCAAAGGCATTTATTTTTATCAAGCAAGAATTTGCAAAATATTGAAGTTCCAGCTGAAAAAATGTGACTATATAATAAATTATAATGTAATACCGTCATCAGGGGTGACATTGGGTCTGGGGCGAGTATGGGTCATACAAAAATGCAGAAATTTGTATGACCCAATCTCACCCCCAAGACCCAATGTCACCCCTGATGACGGTGCTTCTAAATAATAGTAAGCAAATAATTTTAGAAAAGAGGATTTAATTTAATTGGGTACATTGCAAATTAATATTATGCAATCATAAAAAACCTAGCGTGACGTCACAATCTCGCAAACCCCCCCTCCCCCCTTCGTCACATCTTGTCACACATTCGGTAACCCCCTCCCCCTAAGAGCGTACGTACTTTATGGATGACGCCTAACTGCGACTATTTTCAAAAAGGTTACCATAAAATGGCTATAACTTTAAAACGGTGCACTTTATCAAAATTTCACTAAAGTACTTTTTGATAACAAAGTCGATTTTTCATCGAAAAATATAGTTGAGAAATTTTTGAAACATTAATTTTGAAAAAAATCAGTATTGATTCAAAAATTCATAACTCGGTCAAAGATTTTTTGCTCGTTCAGAAAATTTCTGAAAAGTTTGCAAGTTTTAGTGACAAAAAGTGAATTTAAAAATCACTTGAATTGTTTTTACCGTGTACCATTTTTTCAATCTAGTCCTTATACATACCTACAACTAATGATGCAAAATGAAGCTTTTGGCATACCGAAGGCACCAAAAAAGTTTAAGTCGAATTACAAAATACAAAAATTAAAATAAATAAAAATACCGATTTCGTAAAGAATCGCTAACTTTTAACCTTCGCTAGGACTTTTTTTTTATTTTATTTTTTTTAGTTTTAAGTAAGGATTAGTTGTTAAAGTGATTTTTTCTTTTTTTTTCCCAAATGTATTCGATTAAATGCAAAAATGTAAAACAATTTGAAATAAATGGATGAATGTGAACAGTAATAATAAAACGAAAAATACAACAAAGATGAAGAGCATTTAGCCATACCACTTAGAATGTAAATGAAATGTAATTATTATAAGAAAGTTTAATAAAGACAAATTTAATTTAAAAAAAGGACTTTTCTTCTTCTTTATTTTGACACTATTGATTGGCACTTGATTTGATATGCTACCCAATAAATCATCAAATTATAAATTTCTGTTTATTTTTTGTGCATAGTGATGTTTTATTAGCATTTTAGGTTTAAATTGAAAATAATACACTTTTTTGCATTTGAACATTTTCCAATTTTTCAATACAAACAACATGACCGAAGACACCAAACCAATACAAAATTCTTTAATGCAATATATCAACAATAAACATGGATTTAAAAAACTGTATGCATCGATTTGATTATGCATTTTTATTTAACTATATTTCAAGAATTCATTTTGGGCAGAAATTAAGTTTTTTTAAAGCATTTTTAAACGTATTTTTAATTTTCTGATATTATCAATACTAAATGTTACAAGAAACTGTTGTACATGGAACTTCGTTTGTGCATTTTCAAAATAATCAACTTTTGCTGAAATAGATACATTTTTATTTCTTTGTTTTGGAGAGATTTTAGTAAATAATACTGGTATTTAAATTTTCTTAAACTCAGTAGTATTAGGACAGCTTATAGGGTGACGAGCAGGAATTCGGAATAATTTCCAGGAATAATTTCCCGAAATCGACCATTTTTGGACCTCTCGATTCCCGGTAAATTCGGTCGAGACTCCCGGGAATTTTTTTAACTTATAAATATCGAAGCAAACTTAGATAAACTAATAAGAAAAACATTTGAAAAATTCAAAATTGTTTTGAACATTTAATGTTCAATGTTCGATGCTCAATTTCGAATAAACCAATGCTTCTCTTATCTTCTTATTCAGAAAGTTTGAACTTTAACTTGTCAAAAATTCCAAGCCCTAGAATTGAGAATAATTTGGACCCCAAAATTTACCTTTAAAAATATTTACCAGTTACACCCCAGACATGAAATCAAATGTTTTATTTTCAAATATTTTTTTTAATTATTTCTAAGAGGGAAAAGATTTTTCAAGTTAAGTTTATTTCTATAATCTTCTCTTGAGAAGTATATTTCCATAATCTTTTCTTGAGCATAGCAATCCTCATAAACTAGTTTTTTGTGATCATATGAATTTTCCTGATAACTCTAAATATTTTTTCAATTAAATTTTACAGTTGACCTCAAACATTACAAAAAAAACAGTTGAATTTGTCGTTTTGAGTCGATGTTTATCATATTACGAAATTCCCGATACTGGGAATTTATATATTAGTTATATTAGTTATTTTTTTTTACAAAAATCTAATAACAACTTTGGTGGTGGGGAAGGTTGGTGATTGTCCACGCTCCATACAAAAAAAGATTTTTGTATGGACAATTGTCCACAAAGGGGGAGGGTGGGACGAGATTTCCAAAAAGTGTCCACGTGGTTTATGGATGGTCCCTTAAAAGTATAAATAGAAACGATTTTTATGAGAGTAGTTATTTCTTTTAGTGTATTCCTCAATATTACCTTCCAATTTGTTGAAGAAACCAACTCGTTCATAAAAATCTTCTTAAAAAGCATTCCTAAATCCATGTTGCTATCAAAAATTAAAAAATATGATGTTTCAAACCTGAAGCTCAAAACAATCAAACAAAATTATCGAAACAAAATGACCCTTCTGGGTCAATGTAGATTCGAAAATAACATTAAATTTTCCTTAAAATGACATGTTCCAAAATTGTTTACAGTCGAGTAACGGAAAATGGCAGAGTTTTCAAAACTTTTTTAGTGTTTTTTTTTTGATGAAAAATACGTTTTTTCAGAATTCTGAGCACGCCATCAAATCGCTCGTCAAATTTTACATAAAAGTCCCTTTGACACCAACATTTGTTTCTCATCACCGTTTCAGGCTGCAAATGATTGAAAAACACCTCTTTTTTCGCATGTTCAAAAATGGGAGGGGTCGTACCGAGATATCAAAAAACGGACCTCGGACTCGTGATCAGGGACAAAAGTTACCCCTTAGGACAAAGATTCACGCAAATCTAAGAGGGTCAGGGCAACTTTTCCCGGTTTCGTGTGAGTTGGTAAAGAATTACCCAATTGCAAAAAAGCATGGACCACCAATCGTAGAACGGAAATTCAGGATGTGTGGGTAAACGCGGTCGTTTGCTGAAAACAATGCATTATTCTTTTAACATTAACATTTTAGCATTAAAATCTTTTAACAATTTCTCTAATGTGTATTAATGCGATACTGCGATTCTGAAAGCAGATTACCATTCTCCTCGTATGAATCGCGAGGACTTATCCCCAGGGGACCTGCCACTCCCAGGATGTGGCAAAACATTAATGTATGAAGCTGCTGCGCCGACTTTCGCCCTTAAATTATTATTTTTTCTCTCTTCTCGGTTCGTTCCGCCAGTTTCCCGAAAAGCGAACTTCCTTTTCGTCGTTGTCTTTAATATCGCTCGGAATTTGACTTCGCCCCACCCCACGTCCCACTTCCGGTAGCACTTTTACTTCACAGCTTTCACTTCCGACGTTTTCGTTTCTCGCGACGGTGCTAACAATGAACAATTTAATAAATGGGGAGTCTTTTCCTATCTTTTTTTTTATTCTGTGAAAGAGAGGAAAATGCTTCAGGACCGCTGAACAGGTCACATGAGCGTGGTGGGTGGATGCGGTAGAGGAAAGGCATTTTAATTTACTCCCGTGGCCACAAATCACCAGGCGGCTCCACGCACGTGCCCACACACCCACGTAGTGAAAATAAAATGGTATCTCGCTCTCTGTTGGGTTTCGCCACTGGATGCTGCCCGAATATATTATTATCACCATTTCCGAGACTGTCCTTTTGCAAGCTAGTTAATTTATAACCGTTAGCAGTGGGTTTTTCAGTAACCCTTTGCACGTGTATAATTTTTTTGAATTTTGAGTTCTTTAGGTGATTAATTTAGTTGATAAATTGATTTAAAATTTAATAAGTATCTCTAATCTACTAAAAGGGTTTCAAATTCACAACGGATACCCCCCCTCAAGGGTTAGCCCTGGTTCTAGCTCGTTCCTCGTGCCATCTCCTTGCCAAACCAATGCCTAGACCCTAAAACAGGAGTGCGTGTGTACGAATCCAGCGCGTTGTTCTAGCAGTTTGACCACCGGAGTGCGGCTAACCGCGGTCTGACTGCGGAAAATGGTTCCCGGTATAGTGACTGGAAAAGCGCCACCGCGCTGGACCTCCTATTCATTAAAACTACAACTATTGACCGCCATGTGCAAAGTATACTTCAACGGCGGTTCGGGAACGGCTTTTTGTGAAGAGAGTTCCTATATTCCAGCCGGGCAATGGAAGGGACCTGAATGTGGCCACTCCATCATCCATTCATGTACCGAGGGAACGCTGCGCTGATGTTCAATCAGTTTGTGCATTTTACTGTGATGAAGTGGCTTCGATGATAATAAACCACTGCTGGACGGGACGACGCTGCGTGGGCATATCTTTTTGCTGGTCAGTGCCGGGAAAATGGTTGAAAGGACGATGCGCCCATCCTTTGACGGGGTGTGCTGCCAGGAATGTATGGAATTTTTTCGAGAGGGAGATACAAGCCAACATCGAGCCGGTGTACCCGTTACCAGGCCGGAAATTAGGTATATGGAACCGTAGATTGTTATTGAGTGTTTTTGAAGACCCTTGACTAAAGCTGGATTCAAAAACACTCTTTCACTACATTTTTAAAAATGCGGTCTTAAGTAAAATCTTGGGATAGTAAAAAAAATCATTTAAAATCTGGTCAAGGTTAAGGGGGAGCGGGCAAACAAAAAAAACTGAACATCTAATTTTAAGCCAAATTCTCACAGTTGGTAAGCAAATCATAACACGAAGTAATTTTTAACAGTATAACAGTTGTACTTCTTTAAAAAATCATAATATCAATTAATGTATGAAAAAATCTGTCAGTAGTACATACGCCTTCTCTCGATCTATGGTTGCAAACATAAAAATTTCTAAATAGCTCAGAAGTGCCTTATTAAACGAAACATTCAACAATAGACGTTATGCAATTTATTCTGAATTGATTTCAATTGATGTATTGACGTTTTCCAGTTAATATTTAAATTCGAAGCCATTTTTATTTGTCAAACCGATATATGGCGAAATTTTAGAAAATGTTGCTCCACTGTTTTTTTCGGATATTGACCGTGACAATGGACATTAACCCTTTTGTGTTAAAATTGCTTTAACTCAAATGCTAGCATAAATTTACCATATGCAAAAACAGCAGGCTGAGGAAAACCCAAGGTGTCACACACAAAAGGTAACTAAGCAATTCTCTACGAAATCAATATTTTTTCTTCAACTTTTGAATTTTTGTATTTTTTAATCCAGCTGAAACTTTTTTGGTGCCTTCAGTATGCCCAAAGAAGCCAATTTGCATCAGAGCAACTCTCTACGAAATCGGCCGATTTCGACCATTTTTATTTTTTGTATTTTTTATTTGACTTTAACTTTGTGGGGGCCTTCCCTATGACCAAATAAGCTATTTTGCGTCATTGGTTCACCCATACAAGTCTCCATACAATTTTGGCTGCTGTCCATACAAAAATGGTATGTAAATATTCAAACAGCTGTAACTTTTGGGTGAATTTTCTGATCAATTTGGTGTCTTATTAATATTTTGAAATTTTTTAAATCAGGACTAACATTTTAAAAGGGCCAAACATTGAATATTACGCCCATTTAAAATGCAAGTCTTGATTTAAAAAAAATCAATATTTTTTTTCGAATAGATCGAAAAATTTCACGAATTTTGCATGCATCAACATTGAAAATCGGACCATTATTTGCTGAGATATGGTCATTAGAAAATGGTGGGTGTTTTGGTGAGATTAAGAAAACATCCTTTTTCTTAAAGCGGCTCTATCTCAGCAACCCGAGGTCCAATCTTCAATGTCTTTTAGACAATTTTATGGCAAATTTTCTGAACTTAAAAAAAAATATTTTTAGAAACGGTCACTCATGGTAACTATTTTTAAAAATAGAAAAACTGCAAATATTTCGCTAAAATCAAACTTTCGGTGGCTTTATCTTGAAAATGGAGCCCTTTAACAAAAAAAAACAGAAAAGTACTTTTCGATTGCAAATTACATTTTTCATGGAAAAATAATGTCAAACTTGTTTTTGCATGAAAATTCAATTTTTTCCAAAAATCACTATTTTTTCAAAAATTCATAACTCGGAGGCAGATTTTTGACCATGTTTCTCTATGGCTCAAAAGTTGCGGATTTTGGCCCCTAAAACATAACAAAAATCTCGAAAATAAAAAAATACGCATTTTGGGGCATTTTTTCCGTGTACCTGTTTTTTTTTCTCAAAAGTTCTCAACAATACCTACAACTTTGCTCGAAAATAAAAAATACGCATTTTGGGGCATTTTTTTCCGTGTACCTGTTTTTTTTCTCAAAAGTTCTCAACAATACCTACAACTTTGCCGAAGACAAAGTGATCAGAAAATTCACTGAAGGATTTTTTGATCGATTTGATGTCTTCGGCAATGTTGTAGGTATGGATATGTATGTATAGACTACACTGGAAAAAAATTATGCACGGTTAAAAAAATTGGTGATTTTTTATTTATTTTTTTGACACTAAAACTGGATTTTTTAATATGTTGTAGACACTAACGTGCCCAGCTCTTCGAGGAAGGTGGGGCAATAATATGGACGTTTTGAAAATTACGTCATTTGTGGACACCCCCTGACCAAATTTAGAACAAATATCTGAGGATTTTGGGACCATTACTAGTTACTGAGACTGAGAAAATGATGGGTTATTTAGGTGAGAGTTAGAAAACATCAATTTTCTTGTTTTGAAACCTTTGCATGGCAATATCTCAGCAACTAAGGGTCGTATCAACAAAGTTCAAAAAAGAAAAATATAGAAAACTTTCTCATCCATGCAAACATATTTTTTTCAAAGATGAGCAAACATGTGCACTAATTTAAAAAAAATACTGCGACTATTTTCAAAAAGTTACCTAAAAATGGCTTTAAATTGAAAACGGTGCACATTATCAAAATTTTACTAATGTAGGGGAAGGTGGGGCAAGACGACTATATGGGCCAAGAGGAACAATCGCTCGTACGGGCGTAATTTTTACAATTTTAATTATTTCCAGTATGAGGAATTGTTGCTAGCAATGCAATTAGCTGATTCTACTACCACATAACCGCCAAAACGACGTAAACGCCACGTAGCATAAGATTTAATGAAGTTTTTTTTCAAAACCTTTGTTTTCTTATAATATTTGGAAAGTACAAAATAAGGCGTAGGGTTCGTTTTATGGCTCATTTTATCAAAATGCTATTATTCCTAGATCAGTAGTGTCCCTACCAATGACATGCACATATTACAAAGTATGATTTAACTTTCGGTTATTTTTGTTGAGAGCTTTTAAAAAATCTTGTTCAGGTGGGGCAAGTGTACCATATGGATTTTTAGTATGGAAAAAAATACGAATTGCTGCAACAACATATTTTATTGGGAAATAAATACATGAAAGTACTTAAAAACTGATAAACAATTGGTAAAAAAATGTCCATACAAAATGTAGTGATATTATGAAAAATTAATATTTATCATCTAAGTAATATTTTTTTTCGTAAAAACGATAAATTTTTTAGTAAAATATTATTATTTAATCTAAAAATGGAAGAAACCTTACAAATATATTCTTATTTGATGTATCTAAGTGATAACAGTTCAATTGTTAGCAAATTAACATGTTTTTTTCATGCATTGTTCTTCTTGCCCCAACGGGTTGTTCGTCTTGCCCACTAGTTGAGTAGAACGCACTGAAAATCAAAAATTTTAAAATCAATTTTTTGCATTAAAAAACTGGATTTTTTTAAAAACTTGTTCTAACAAAGTCTTAGTCAAGACCTAGAAAAAGATGATTATAATAAAATTCCGAGAGATTTTTACTTTTTAATATGTGATAACGAGCATTTCCTTAGCTTGTTACATTTGCCCCACCTTCCCTACTTTTGATTGAAGTTGAAAATTTGCACCCAATATTTCGATTTTTTGAAAAAATCGGTATTGATTCAAAAATTTATAACTCGTTCAAAGATGTCATAGAATTGCTCTGCTATAAAAATCAAAGCATGATTAAGAAGTGGAAAACTTAACGTTGGAAAGGTATGGGCCATCGCTTAAATTTTCAAGTTATCGCAGTTTAAGCGACAAAATACTTGATTTTTTCCCGTTTTCGTCATTTTCCCGTTTTTGCGAAAATCGACGAAAATAGCTATTTTTGATCACCCTAACACGTTGTAGGTCACCCTAATGGCAAAACAAATACGGGTCTAATTATTTCGGTAAAGGAACCCCAGAAAATTTTTGAGCCTGATCGGTGAACTTTTTTTTAAGAATCATGCTATACTACTAAATATCTATTTCAAAGTTTTTTTTTTTTTTTTGATGGAATAATTAATATTTAAGAACACTGGGTCACATCATTAAGTATGGAAGGTGGAGTCTGGGCAAAAAAAATAATACATTTTACATTGTTTGCTTTTGAACTATCACAATTTAAACAAAAAAGGTGAAAAAGTGAAGATGCAAATCTAAGAGTAAATTATTAATTTTTAACACGAAACTATTGGCACTACGCCCCCCGGGGCATGGCCTTCCTCTAACGTGGGATTTCTGCTCCAGCGCCTTTGACGAGACAGGAGAAACCGGGACCGACGTTTTACTTCACCATCCGATAGAAGCTCAGTGGATAAGGCGGGAATCGAACCCGCGTCTCATAGCATCATCGGGATCGGCAGCCGAAGCCGCTACCCCTGCGCCACGAGACCCACACAATTTTTTTTAAATTTTTAACAGTTTTCAATGAATATCGGAGAGTTTTTTTTTCGTGATATAACGTGCGTAATTTTGGTAACTGATTTCTAAATCTTTTTTCTACGCAACCTGCACTTTCTTAAATCCCCGAAATAACCTTTCAAATGAGATTTCACCGAAATTCCCCGGTACAAATGAATTAACTTTTAATACCGACAATATAATTAACTTTCGTTTCCCCGTCGAAATCTACTCCTGATCCTCTTCAGTTTCGGAAGAAGCACTTAAATACCCGGGCAGACGGTAATAACAGAATTCATGCCATTTCAATAACAAATACTGTTAAAATAACAGAAAGTGTTATGGAATCTTCTTGAAAATCCAACTTTTGCATAAGGGTTTAATAATAGTTTATGTTATCATAACAAAATTTGTTATTGGTCTGATATTGGTTGAAATCCAAAACAACTTGGAAATAACATTTTTTGTTATGGAAGAATACCGCCAATTGTTATTGTGATGATCGGATTAGTTGTTAAAATAACAAAAAATAATAACAGAGATTTGTTCGAAGAATAACTAAAAATGTAATTGGTCTGTTATTACAATAACAATCCAATAACAAAAAAATCATAACGACGAATAACAAATCTTGTTATAAATAACAAAATATGTTATTGACCTAGTATTTTCAAATATCAAAAAATGTTATTCCCAAGTTATTTCCGTCTGCTCGGGTACTCGATACACATTCGTTCCATTCTTTGCCATCACGTGGCTACAAATTTAAAATATTTATATCTATCATTACCTGCACCCCACCCCACCCTTCCTGCTTGTTCCTCACCCCTCCACCCAAGCAATCTCCCCTCACGAATTCACACCGCATCGAATTATTGCTCTCACAACCCCTCTCGGGTGAATTGAAAACGTGTTCTGAGATTCCTTTTTCCCTCCTCCCTACCACAGAAAAATTCTCAACAGCACTCGACTTTGAATTGCTAACATTGTTTGTTTTTCAATTTTGGCGCAATTTTGTTTACCTTGAACGTTTTTCGAAACTGTTGGTTTTGTTGCTGTGAAGATGATGAGTTACATTTCGATTAAGTCCTTGAGTGTCAATCAGAAGAACTGCGTTCAAATCCCCGTCGAAGTCAACTGTTTTAATGCCAACATTTGTGGCGTGCACCTATAAATTGAGTCACATTTACGAGTGGGAAAATTCGCCACTTCATGGGTGGATCCTGAGGGGCAAAACGAGCCCAAGACAAATGGCCTCCCGTCAAATGTCGCTCGTCAACTTTTCCCCGGGATAAAACGCTCGTTTGTTTTATGGCTTCCCAAAGTGTCTTTAATGTTGGTGGGGGAGGCTTCTTTTCAGTCCTCGCCAAAGCACGTCGCGGAAAAAGTGATTTAACCTCTAAGATGCGTGAAAATCTAGTCTTGTCAGGCGGTCTGAAGTTTGGCACCATAAAAGGGTGGGGAAATTGGGGATTCTTCTAAAGATTACTTCTCTTTTTTATAAACCAAAAAAGATATAAGAGGCCCACCAGATGCGTGTAGAAGTCAGCTTAGACTTTCTTGTACACTAGAAAAAAATAATTTGAATTTCCGCAAACATTGTGAGAATTACTAAGAATCTAGATATTTGATATTAACTCTTTAGTTCAAAAACGTAAACAGTATTACACATGATTCTTCAGAGTCAAACTAGGTTTTTCATTTCAAGATTTTTACTGCCAGTGCACATCGGGTTGGATTTTGTCCCGAGCAACAAGGGACGACGGGACCGACCGCCGGCGAAAATCCCCATTTGCCGTGAGGCGGAACGAAAGGGCATGCGCGTTGGGGTCAAACTGGTGTCGACTTTCAGCGTGGGTTCCAGCAGGGAGTCAAGCTCGACTGACCGGCCGACGGCGGACTTTAGGTTACTTATCGATTTCGGCCTAAAAGAGTGCGTGCGTGTGGGCCTGCTAAGGGAAGATATGAAATTGAGGCGATTGACATAAATTACCGAGGATAATTTGGTGCAGGATTATCTGGGGACCCGTCATAAATAAGGAAAATATCGGAAATAGCAAGAAGGCATAAGCTTCTTTTTCATTAATTAAAAATAAAAATCCGTTGTCGTTTTTGATTTTAACAAGTTAATTCTCATAATAACGATGAAAATATTAAATTAAAACAAAATTTCGTCTTAATTTCCATTAAATGCTGTCAACCTGAGTTATGTTAATTATTTCTTTCTTTTTCAGTCTTCAATGTAAATTTGACACTATAGCTCTTAGATCATTTTTAAAAATTTGCCCAAAATTTGGCGATGAATTTTTAAATAATGTAAAGCATAATGTAAAGCGCAATCGGTTATTTTTCTTTAATTTTAAATTTTGTATGTTTTAATCCGGCTGAACTTTTTTGGTGCCTTCGGTTTGCCATTTTGCAACATTATTTTGTCCATATAATTTTCCATACAAATTTGGCAGCTGTCCATACAAAAATAATATATTAAAATTCAAAAATCTGTATCTTTTGATGGAATTTTTGATCGATTTGGTGTCTTCGACAAAGTTGTAGGTATGTATAAGGACTACACTGAAAAAAATGATACATGGTAAAACAAATTTGGAGATTTTTAAACTATTTTTATTTTTATATTTTTTGATATGTAATTTCCAGGTTGTGCAAAAAATCTTTGACCAAGTTATGAATTTTCGAGTCAACACTGATTTTTTTTTTTCAAAAAATCGAAGTATTGGTCGCAACAATTTTTCAACTTCCTTTTTTAAATTTTGATAAAGAGCACCGTTTTCAAGTTAAAGCCATTTGTAGGTATCTTTTTCGAAAATAGTCGCAGTTTTTCTTTTTTTTGAATTAGTGCACATTAGTGCAAATTAAACCAAGACTAACATTTCAAAAGGGTCAAGCATTTAATATTACGCCCTTACGCAATTTGATTTTGCATCGAAAAATGTAGTTGAAAAACTTTTGCGATTTGATGTCCTCTAAAACATTAAAAAATAAAAATAGTGTTTTTTGCCTTTCTTGCAAAAAAGGGATCAGGTTTGCTTTAAAAAAAAACGTTTTCTCAGAAATCTTAAAAAATCGTGCACGGCGGGAAATCGTCCCAGAAAATAATCCTGAAGAAGGTTTTGATGCGCTCTTTTGATTGAATTTTGGCCCGAAACCCGGAACTCAAAGCCTGATTTTGGAGAGCACTTTTTCTGAAATACTTGTGCGACGTCTGTATCCGCTCGTTAAAATTTGAATCTTCCTTCAGTGGAAAACCGTTCGTTAAACCCGCAATTTATATATTTCAGATTTGTAGCCGTGGGGTCTGAGGTATTTTACAGATAACACTATCAAATTAAAAGAATTCAGTTTCAAACAAAAAGCCATTCGAAAACATGCGCCATAAAATGCCTGGGCCCAAAATTTTAAGCTTTTCCGAAAATTATTCCCAGAAATGTAACCATATAAGTCATTTACGTTTTATTTTTACCCCATTTTTTCCTATTAAATCTTTGGTTTTATACAGAATCATATCAAATCAAATTCAAAGTCCCGACTCGTTCTCGCTCGAAAGATCTACAAGTCGTCAAGTCGAAGCCCTTTATTTTTTTCTAATAACGTCAACCCAATATGTTTTTCTTAGTTAAATATAATTATTAGAGTGTAACAAAAATGACTTTTTGGCGGGCATTCAAGGGTTTGTTCCGGTGGGCATACTAAGCCCAAATCCAAAATATGAGCTTGATTGGACGTAACAGGAGCTGGCGCTCCGCCCTTCAATTTTAAATGGGATTTAACCCGTAAAAAAAGATTTTTTCAAAAATGTCACTTTTTGAGGTATTTTGGCCACCAATGCGTTTATCAAAAACATCACTGGCGTGTAGGCCAGATCCTTGCACATCTTTTGGTATATATAACATTGACATTTGGAGCACCCTGGAGCTCGGTACAGGCCTTCAAAGTTTGGAATTTTTTCGAAAAATCGGCCCCGGCAAAATCAAATGGCGTCTAGGGCGTCGCTAGGCGCGACGCATATCTTTTTTGCCGGGACCGATTTTTCGAAAAAAATTCAAACTTTGAAGGCCTGTACCGAGCTCCAGGGTGCTCCAAATGTCAATGTTATATATACCAAAAGATGCGCAAGGATCTGGCCTACACGCCAGTGATGTTTTTGGTAAACGCATTGGTGGCCAAAATGCCTCAAAAAATGACATTTTTGAAAAAATCTTTTTTTACGGGTTAAATCCCATTTAAAATTGAAGGGCGGAGCGCCAGCTCCTGTTACGTCCAATCAAGCTCATATTTTGGATTTGGGCTTAGTATGCCCACCGGAACAAAACCTTGAATGCCCGCCAAAAAGTCATTTTTGTTACATCCTAATAATTATCTTGCGACCCATAATGTACCTCTGAAATTTAAAAAAAGGCATTAGCCTAAAAAAATCGAAGCTTTAGGCCAAATTCTCACTAGGTGGTTATGTTTCTGAAAAATTAATTGCACCAAAATATTTGTCGGAGTTTCATCATTTTGTGGCTCTATTTTACCTCTGGTGATATTAAAAGGTTTTTTTTTTGCAAATTCAGTTTTTGTGACAAAAAGTTAAATTAAAAATCACCCATTTTTACCGTGTATAATTTTTTTCAGTGTAGTCTATATACATACCTACAACTTTACCGAAGACACCAAATCGATCAAAAACTCTTTAAAAGATACAGATTTTTGAATTTTCATACATCATTTTTGTATGGACAGCTGCCAAATTTGTATGGAAAATTATATGGACAAACAAATGATGCAAAATGGCTTTTGGGCATACCGAAAGCACCATACAAATTTCTGCCGGATTAAAAAATACAAAAATCAAAATAAAAAAAACAGACCGATTTCGTAGAGAATTGCTTAATTTTTGTATGACCCAATCGCACCCTTCAGACACAATGTCACCCCTGTTGACGGTACATATCAAAACAAAACATAAATCTCGTGTAGGTTTTTTTGCATCACTGTTAAAAAAGGTGTATAACTCAATTCATTTCTTTGTTTTCTACAATGAGTTTGAATCAATTTTCTAGAAAAACGTACCAATGATTGTTAAATAGGGTGACAATAAACAAAATTGACATCAAGAGATACCCCCTGATTCGATTCCATGGGCAATAATAAGTTACTGTGAATATTTTGAGCGAAATAGTTTAAGGGTTAAGAGTTTCTTTTTATCATTGAAGTTGGTGAAAAAATAATCTATTTATACAAAAACTTATTTTTTAAATCGACAAGGTTAACTCGGATCGTTTTGTGGTCTTCGACAAAATTGTCTGTCATACAATTTTACATATGAATTTCACACTTGACAGTGATCAGACACCTTTGACGTCACCTTTTGGCGGAATTTCGATATTTTTATTTTTCCCAAAACATTTTTCGAATTTTCCCATACAACCCTTAACCGATTTGGCTCAAAATTGGAACAGTTACTTATTTGTACCTAAAGAATCGAGCCATCTCTTACGATTTTCGAAAATTTTAATTTTTTCTTGTCACCCTATTGTTGAATCATCGTATTTAAACCTTTTTTGAAATTGTGTATTAAATAGTTTTTTGAGTGATACCAAGCGTTTGAAAACATTTTTTTGAAGTGGCATTTCCAAAATGTTAAGGTTGACTTGATGGCCCCTGCTTTCAACAGTCATTTCGAGCAAAACGTTTATTATTTACTCGAAATGATGGTTTCCAACAATTTCTCACTTGAAATGTGATCATAAGCGAGTTTTGAAAGAAAGTTCGTGCAATCTTGTCGTAGATTGCTTTTGAAGATTCGAGAAAAACGCGTTTTGATGTTTGACCTCGTATAAACAAAAAAGAGCACACAATGTAAGCAATAACAAACACGTTTTGTTTGGTTGACCAATCTGTACATTATCCCAAAATTTGGTTTAATTTTGTTGCCGGAGTCCCGAGTTATGATTGCAAATGTTTACGGTAGTCGGGCATGTACGTGTGTCAAACGCGTTCTGACCTGGTATCCCTTTGGCCAGTTGTCACAATTACATCAATTTTCAAGGTGAGTCAAGATAGCACGACAAGGTTGAAACTTCTTTCACATGAAGTGTTACAGCAATGCACGGAGTTTTTTTCGGTTTTTATTAAATATCTCAGGACTGAAATCGAATTTTGGAGATCTGTGAAGGTCAAAAGATGAGGCATTGTGGGCTGCACAAAATGGCGTTCTTAACTCAAATTGGGCCAAAAATTACGTGCATCAAGATAGCACAACACCGATCAGATGGAAAATAACCATGATTTTTTTTTGCTACGTTTAATGAGATGAGTTGATTCCACTCAACTTTCTGTATCAATATTGTTTTTTGTTTTTTTAATTTGGACCAATGTCTTTTTAAACTAAGAAGTGATGAACATCCCATACGAATAATATTATCGCCAAAATGTTGATTTTGGACACAAATTGGTAGGGCAGGACTGGCAAAAACGATGGGACAAAAACAAAAAAAGTGACGTGTGACAACGATTTTGTTTTTTTCAATCCTAGGCATTGATATATCATCCATTCAATCCAGTCTAATCCATTCATTGTTCGAATATCCAATCCCCCACACAGCTACACCAACCTGAAATCACTCACCGCGCCGCGCGCCCGCTCATTTCGCTCCTCGTGAGTGAGCAATTGATTTGACACACAAACCAATTGGACCGGATCTGTGAAGCCGGGATGCACGATGCGTGAACCTGCTGCCTCGTTCCGTTTCCCCCTTCCGGACGGTGGCGGCGACGACGTCCCACCAGCATATCAATGTCACTTCTTCTCCTGCTCCTGCTACGAAAGTCCTTCAAAATCAGCTGACGATGACGACCGTCCGACCAGGCCAACTTCTTCGCTGGAGTCCCCCGGGGTGGGAATCACAATGAGGTTTCGCCGGGGTCGTCGCCCGGTGATCTGTGGTGTGGTGCGTTAACGGTTCCGTAGGTCCTTTGCTTTACAGTCCTGGGTTTTGCTGAATGGTTGAAGTTTCAGCTGTAAGTTAAATTGAGTTTAGAACAGAATTTTGAGTACTATTTAGGAAGAGGATTTCGCTTGTAAAAATCTGTTTATTATTCAGTATTTTCAAAAAAAAATCTTTATTTGCCAGATCCCTCGCCGGATCTTCACAAACCCCAGCGCCATTATTTGCCAGAGTTCCTTGGCCGCGTGTCCTTGTCACAGCAGGAGGACCAAAGTTCCCGATAAGGGAGAGTAGCAGCAGAAAACGGAACTAACTCATGCGAATCGACAGCCGCCGTTGCCGCCGGTCGATGCCTTCCTTGTATAGTGAGAGCGAGGAATCTACGAGTGACGCGTGCCGCACATCACACCGAATCACACACAGTCACATTTTTGTCCCTTCGTGAGCGTGAGTTGAGGAAAAATGACGATAGAAGTAAGGCGAGATGGAGAGGGTGGTGGTGGAAGGTTCCGGGACTGGAAACATATGACTTTGAGAAGTTTCTGGAGTGGAAAACGCCGGGTGAAAATCGATAGAACTGGGACCCAAGCGGAACGAAGCGACGAGTTGGGTGAGGGAAGCAGGGGGATAAAAATTGAAGATTCCAAAATGAATATTATTTTATGAAATGATTTAGAAATATTATAGAAAAAAATACTGGAATCGGAACAAGTGGCCCTTTTTCGATTTGAATGAAACTTTGTCCAAAGGTAAATCTTTTGTCTTTGATCACGAATCCGAGCTCCATTTTTCGACATCTCGTGACGGTGGGGTGGTACGACCCCTTCAATTTTTGAACATTCTAAAAAAGACATGTTTTATAATCATTTGCAGCCTGAAATGGTAATGATATGGAAAATTGGTGTCAAAGGGACTTTTATTAAAAATTGGACGCCCGATTTGATGGCGTACTCATAATTCCGGAAAAATGTATTTTTTATCGAAAACTGTCCAAAAATCTTTAAAAACTTCCGCCATTTTTCGTTACTCAACTGTGAAAAGTTTTGGAACATGTCTATTTATCGGAAATTTAATGTCAAATCTGCAATAACACAGAAAGGTAACTTTTTTCATTTAGAGCTAAATTTTTATTATAATAATTCCACCAAAAAGCCAACAACCGATTGTCCAGTGAAAGAATTCGCTGGATCAATGCGTTTAAACCAGCAGAAAAATCTCCTGGTTGATTTTGGATTCCGGCAGCCCCTCTTGACTCAGCGAAAAAATCGCTGATTCTAGTTCCCTTAAAAGCAAAATTTTTCACTAAGCCATTAGATTTTATTTCAAGTTCTGGCGAAATTTGTCTGGTATCTAATATTTCCCGTTTCCGGCAAAATTTGAAAAAAAAACCTGGAAATTTCCAAAATTCAAGCGGAAGTATCATTTTCTTAACTTTTTTTTTACAGTTTTGGTATAACTTGCAAATTGATTGAAAATTAAATTGGTACCATTAACTATTTTAAATTGCATTGTGGAAGTCAAAATAGTTCAATTCAATTGATAGTTTTCAGGGAATGACTATTTTAAGTTTTTTGCCTTCCTCACCTCACTGAGGCATGGCTATAGAATCACTCGAAAAATGAACTTCTTAAATACGACTCCTAGATATACCTTCACGTATACCACGCACGATTATCTCAGAACTGGCTGTACCGATTTTGGCCGGATCCGCCTTATTCTGTTCGTTTTGGAGACCCTATTAAATTTTATTCTGTTTAGTGAAGTACTTTTAAAGTTATGCAAAGAAAAAGTTTTTTGTAGCTACAAAAAAGGGTAATTTTAGCATAACCTCAAAGGCCGAGTCTTCTTGCTTATACGTATACGTGCAAGAGTCGCGCAGTACACTCAAAGTAAAAAGTATCCTTTTTTCAAGTTCACCCGTCGTCACCCTTTAATATGGTATCGCAAATGTACTGAATTTGACATACCCTTTTAAAGGGTGACGCTGGTGAACTTTAAAAAGGATAGAAAGTATCCTTTTGAGAATTGAAAGTACCCTTTGGGGGATACTCTGACTTTGAGTGTATGCTTATCGCCCGGTTGCCACAGTGTCTGCGTCTCTTCTGGAAAAAGTCTGTAATAATTATGTTGCTGGATACATCATTTTGTCTCGACAAAGATTTACACGAACTTTTTACTGAAATATACAACTCATGAGACATTATTTACTAAGACTAGGGGACAGCATGCAATTCCATCGTGCACCTAATGTTGGCATATCAGCACTTTTAAATTCAATTACAGCCCCCCCTTTTCTCCTTTATTTTGGAGAGTTGGTAAAAAAAGAATTGAAAATTGCTGTTCTGGTAAAATCAATAATTATAAAAAAATAAATGAAGCAAAAAATTTAAAATTAAAAAAAATCACCTGTTACAAATTTCCGTTGCTTTGGGGGGTTGGGAAATTTCTTTTGATACTGGTATTTGTAACAACAAAATTCGTACAAAAAAACATATGTACGTGGGTGTACAGATAACTGAACATAAGATGACGATTTGTTTGATCAAGCGTACACCTGTGAACTGGACCAAGCCGCCGGTATGAGAATTATTCATTAATTCATTCATTCATTCTGGTAAAATCAATAATTATAAAAAAATTAAATGAAGCAAAAAATTTAAAATTAAAAAAAATCTCTTAAATTAATTTGTAAATACAACCTAAAATACAACATGGATGTGAGGAAGGCACCAACCACCTTAAGGTGTATTAAGTAACGTTTTTTTATGGAGTACTGGTTCCACAATGAGAGTAAGAAGGTTAAATATGAAAAAATGAAGACTTACGCGTTATGATTTAAATTTATCGTTTTACCCTCTACAGCATAACCCCGCTTCTAAACGGGCTTCGATCTAAAAATTCTTCATTAAAATATTTCATTCAATTTTTGATCTTTAAAAAGCATTGGAAAGTAAAACTCCTAAAATTTAAGAAAATTAGTGGTGTAGTGCAAGAGGTGCCTCTCACCCAGTCGGCTTGGGTTCGATCCCAGACGGTCCCGGTGGCATTTTTCGAGACGAGATTTATAAATGTTGGCCCCGGTCTAACTTAGAGGGTTAAGTCGTTAGCTCAATCCAGGTGTTGAAGTCGTCTCCCTGGGTCCTGCCTCGGTGGAGTCGCTGGTAGACAGTTGGACTCACAATCAAAGGTCGTCAGTTCGAATCCCGGGTTGGATGGAAGCTTAGGTGTAAAAAAAGGTTTGCAATTGCCTCAACAATCAAGTCTTCGAACACCTAGTTTCGAGTAGGAATCTCGCAATCGAGAACGCCAAGGCAATGCTGTAGAGCGATTTGATTTTGACATTGGCAAAGGAATAGTTCGACCTCAATTTCGTTTATAGTCACTACTTGAAGAAAATTAAATTTTTAATCCGCATATTTACATACATTTAGGTTTTGGAATGGATTGGCGGACATATTACGAGAAAAGTGAAAAACTTAAATTAAACCACGAAAAATATCAAAAAAAACTTCGTAATATGATACAGGTAAACATACCAACACAACATTTTTGTGCGTTTTTTAGGGCATCAGAAGTGTTGCGATAGCACATTTTGGGTGTTACAAAATATTTGCATTTAACGATCTGCAATAAAAAAAAAAATCTGTTGAGTAAGGAGCTGAAACATATTTCGAAAACTTGCTCAAAATGTTCTAAAAGTTTTAGCTGTGAATAATAAAGAAATCGCAAAAAGATTCATGTTTTAGGTAAATTTGACATTTCAAACCAGTTGGATGGCAAAAGTATATACATTTTCACGGCAATTGCACGGCACTTCAAAAAGTTTATGAAAAATAGACAAAATTGCGTAGGCTCAAACAAATATGTGCATATGACAAATTCTTTAAAAAAATGCAGCTTTGAAGCCACAAAAATTACTCACTATTACAACAAATTTGTATGTCAATGTCTAAATCATCGACACTTGCGATGTACTCTTTTCTTATAATTATTTAAGAACTCTTTAAATTTGAGAAAATTCGGAAATTAGAAGTTTCAGGTGACTTTGACAGGTGACAGTGATCCCAGATTAGCTCACTTATTCCGCATTTTTTCAATTTTGAAAATACTCATAATTTTTACAAAACTACGTAATTTCTGAAAATACTGAAAATTTCAGTTTTTTACAAAGGGGTGTCGAAGGATCGGGATTTTTCATATATTTCGATAGTAATAATATTTTTTTGTAAAATACTCAGAATGTTCACAAAACTACGTATTTTCGAAAAAAGTTTTATACAATATGGATCAGGATCAGGAATTTTTCATAAATTTCGAAAGTTATAACACATTTTTTGGAAAAAGATAAAAAAAATCACAACATAACGTATTTTAAAAAAAATACAAAATTTTTTTTTTTCTAAAACGGGTATCAAATGATCGGGACATACATTTCAAAAATAATATCACAAATTTTAGAAAACACTCAAAAATTTCACAAAACTACGTATTTTTTTTTAAAAAAAGCTAAAAATTTCAGTTTTTTACTTTCAAAAATATATGATATATGATACCCATAAAACAGAAACTGTTTTTTTAAAGAACGTAGTTATGTGAAAATGTTGAGTATTTTCAAAAAAAAATCTATTGAAATGTGTAATAAAATCCCAATCATGTCATACCTATTTTGAAAAAAAAAAAAAAAACAAATTATAGTTACATATTATTAACATTTTTTGGCGCCTCTGGAATTGCAAATCTACATGCTAAATTTTTTGCTAAAAACATGCTTTTCTTTTGTTATAATTATCAAGAACTCTTTAAATTTGAGAACATTCGCAAATTAGAAGTATCTCTTGTTTCAGGTGACTTTGCCAATGTTTAAATATCGCAGAGTTTTATGGTTTGGACAGATTTCACGAACCAATCTCAAGCCATTATGTGATCCATACACTTATTTTGACCATTATTTTTGCTGTCCTATATAACTTGGTTAGCAAAATATTGATCAAAATAGTTTTCAATCATTTTTTTCATTTCGAGAATGTTGTAACCCTGGTAAAATGAAATTCAGAGTTTAAATTTTATAAAAATGCAGTTAAAAATCGCAATCTCAAATTTCCAATACTTTAGTGACTCTTACTTTTCGTGCTCCTTATCAATATTGCTAAATATCTTCTTTGACAGGATAAAAGAATTAAAAAAAGTTTCAGTCAAACAAATAAATGAAGCTTAAATATATTTTTTTAAATATTGTAAAACTGCCCTTCTTAAATTAAGCAAGTACATATACGAATATTTGATAAGTAGGGTAGGGTAGTCATCAATGAGACACTTTTGGTTTTCAAATTTCAACGATTTTTCTATTTTTTTCATCAGCATGTTTTAATGAACTTTTTTGGTGCATTTTATTTCTTTAAGTGTGTTCTAACATTGACCAAAAGATGAGATCGATCCAACATCTACAGCCAGAGTTATTCAACTGTCTCATTGTAGACGCACTTGGCAGGAACAATGAGACAGCTGGGGAACAATGAGACACTCTACGAAAATCAATACTTTTCTAGTAAAACATCATGTTTTTGTATTGTTCCATTTCAGGTGGCTTGCCTTGAACATTTTAGAGCAATTTTGCCAACATGAAACTTTAATTAACAAAAGTTATACTAAAAGTATTTAAATTTTGTAAAATCCATATATTTATACCAAACAACTTTGTATGTTTGTTTAAATGAAGTTAAAACTCTATAAATATGCCAAAAATCACTTTCAATTCATGTTTTGAAAGATCTACATGGATTTTGAAATGTTTAAATGAAGAAAAATCAAAGTGTCTCATTGTTACCCATGGGCTGAAATGAGTGGGGAACAATGAGACAGCCCTGGATTCTGGATATATTTTAAATTTTGGCCAAACCTAATGAAAGGACATTGTAGTCCAACTTAATCCCTATGAAACGTCGAAAGAAATTTGAAGAAATATTAGTTTTGGTGTATATGGCAGCCTACGAGCGAAAAAGTATTTTTTGTCCATAATTTACTTTTACACACCAGAATCAAACATTTATCAATAACTTTTCAAGGGAGCGTCCATAACCAAAGCCACTATTATGGCAGACGTGTATCTAGTAGATACACCTTTCCCCCGAATATGAGCCTGATTGGATGAAACTACGACTTGTGAGAGCCATTTTATCATTGTTCCCCGTGTCTCATTGATGACTACTCTACCCTATGAGTTTATTTCGCTTTTTATTATGTTTAAATTGAAAAGTGTTTTCGTAACCCTCTGATTTGAAGAGAAATATTAAAAGGGAGGTTTTGATTCAAACTTAACAAATATTTACTTGGCCTAATTTTCTCTCTTATTTATTTCTACTATGTGACAAAAGCCTCATTTAGATCTTATCGGCTCCGGAACACACAATTCTCGCAAATAAGACACTTGCAACGCACGCCACGTGTCTCACCGGAAAATGTCGTTCGATTTCCACGTGCCATTAAAACAGCAATTGCTTCACGAACGTCACACGCGTATGCCAAAAAGTGAAATTAATTGCAGACCATTCTATTGTACAAACAATCTGACAAGGTCAAAGAATCAAGTCTTTTTTTTATCATCCTTTCTTCTCGTGACCACCAATTCACCCATTTTCTCACCCACCCCACCGCAGGCAGCGCTGCGAACATAAAATTCAGGGACTTGAGCATAAATAGAAAAATCTCCAACCGATCAAAGCATAACCACAAACGCCCAGTTCAGTCGCAATCTTTGGTGAAAGGAAAACTCGTAATTCACTTCTGTGCCATTATTTACCGGTACTCTCTTTTCTTTCGAATCTTTTCATTGAAAAGTTGAAGCTGCTGGAAAAAAATCATTGCGATAGGGAACATTTTTTTTTGAGCGAAATCAATCCATTCAAACCATGAGGGAAACCTCGTCAAAGTAAGCAGTGGGTGGGGGATGTCTGATGTCTGATGTCGCATACGACGTTTGTGGTCGTTACTCATAAAGTTTTTTTTCTTCTCCAAGGGAACCGAGAGGAGAAACTGAATGGACTCTTCTTACAATTGGGTGAAATTTATCGCATATTCAAATGCATTCAGCGAAGGACCTCCCGCAGTGAATGAAAGTACACCAACAGAAAAAAACGCCATTGAGAAAAGGAAACATAAAATCCCTCTGATCTTTTGCACCAATTTATTCATGGTTTTGTGTGGATGCATGTTTATAGAATTTGCCTAGCTTCGCTAATTGCATTAGTGCGGAAGTTGTTTTTTACGTCTCGATGCTGAGTAATGTAAGGGAAAAGATTTTATTATGAATGTTCTGCGCAAACTTTTCTATTTTTTCAAAATGAATAAAATCGTAAAGTTACGATCAAATGTTTCTAGGATATCTAGAAATGTTTGAACTAATCATCAATGTTCATAGCTCTAAAAGTAACCTCTTAACGCCTTAACTGTTATCTCTTCAAACACACAAACAGTTCCCAAACCATCACAAGGATCATCTTTCAAAGCGGCCAATCTTCCGGCGTTCCTCGAACTCTTGATGCAAACCCGCCCGATACCGCGTCGTTGTCGACGTGAGTGCGGTGTGGAGTCCCGACCGAGAAAAATCTATTTTATTTGAGATGATGCGGAACGCGGACCTGCGCCGTTCGCTTCACCAGGCAAAGCCCATCGTCAACAACGTTGTTGTAACAGGTCTCTGCTGTCTGTCCCGCTGAGGGGATCCACTTTTGTGCTATTTTTGCATCTAGTGGGAAGATATCCTCGGGGTCTGGGTATTCATCGCTTTGGCGATGATCCACTGCACTGGACGACGACCGTTGGTTGGTTTTGTTAGGTGCAACTCATCAGGCTCAAAAGACCTTCTCTGTTTGGTCCAGAGGAGATAAATAGAAATGGAAGGTTGGAGTTTGGGATCAATGAAATAGTGACTTAAACGTTCTTTTCAGAAAGACTTAGTACTAGTTTATTTTTATCTCTTTCAGTAAAATATAAGCAGAATTACAACAACAAAAATATACAAATTTTGCTACATGGGACACATTTGTCAATTTTCAAATCATTACTGGAACCCTTTTGCTTGGTTATGGTACAGAGGAAAAGCTTGATAGCAGGCTGGCCAGCACCGGAGCAGATATCAAAGGATTTTCTATGCTACGTTCCTTTGTTCCATGCGAAGCTTTGAGCTTTCTGTCGTTACCGATGATGATTAACATCCGAACGGTACGGTTCTGTTGAAACGATATTTTTCAAGTTTTTTGGAATTACAGAAAAATATGTGTTATTTCGTTATTTTCATTTCCTTTTTTTCCAGTCGGATTTTTAGCAAGTAATTCTGGAATTCCAGAATAGCAACGTTACCTCGCATTTTTTTCAATTTTGAAAATACTCAAAATTTGCACAAAACTACGTATTTTCTGAAAAATACTTAAAATTTAAATGCGGTAAGGGTATTAAATAATAAGGATTTTTGTATATTTCGATAGTAATTATATTTTTTTTGTGAAATACTCCAAATGTTCACAAAACTACGTACTCAAAAAAACTGAATATTCAAGTTTTTTATACTCAAAATTGATTTATGAATATTAAAAGGCTCGGGATCTTTCATATATTTCGATAGTAATAATATTTTTTTTGTGAAAAATATTGAAAATTTCAGTTTTTACTAGGAACCATCCATAAACCACGTGGACACTTTTATGAAATCTCAGACCCCCCCTCCCACCGCCCCTCGTGGACAATTTCCATGCATACTTTTTTGTATGGAGCGTGGACAATCGCAACCCCCCCTCTAAAGAGTCCACGTGGTTTATGGATGCCCATAAACCCATATAATAAAAACTGTTTTTTTTTTTTCAAAAGTACGTTGTTCTGCGAAAATTTTGATTATTTTCAAAAAAATTTTACGTCCATTTCTAAAAAAATAACAAAATTTCAGTATTTAAAAAAACTTGTGGAAATTCTATGTATTTCACAAAAAAATATTGATAATATCGAAATGTCAGACAAAATCCCGAAATGTATGATTGATATTGTAAAAAACTTATTTTTTTAGTAATTTTCGGAAAATTCGTAGTTTTATGAAAATTTTGAGCATTTAAAAAAATGTGTTATGACTTTTAAATGTGTGGAAAAATTCGAATCATTTGATACCCATACTGTAAAAATCTGAAATTTGTAGTATTTGTCCAAAAATGGCGTATTTTAAAAGTATTTTCAAAAATGTGTTTTATAACATTCCATTTTTTTAAAAAATCTTAATAATTTGATACTAGATTACGAGATAAAATGTTGGTGTCTTCGACAAAGTTGCTTGAATTGGCAAGCTCAACAACTTTCTAGAAGACTGAAAAATTCCCAAAAATATTCCTGTAATGTTAGATTTTCAAAATCACCCTAATCGTGAACCTCCCTTGTTTTGAACCAAACCAAAAGTTGCCCCTTTCCATTTGCAACAACTCTTCTGAAGACACAAAAGCCAAAAAGTCACCATTTTTCGGAAAATCCATCTAAATTTTGCGATCAGGACCACTGTGCAATGGCAATGTCTTACATTTGAACAAATCCCATAAGCTCTGTGCCTCGGTTTCTTAGATCATTCACCTTCCCAAAACTGTCCAACTCCAAGCAAAACTTACACAGAAAAAAAAATGATGGTAATATTCATCAGGAAATGGTGACAGATTTTGTAGCAAAAAAAATGATTAATTTTACCCCAGAAAATGATGAATTTTCATCAGTTTTTGATGAATATTCATCAGGTTCACATTTTTACACATTTTTTATGTAATATTACTCAAAAATAGAGTTAATATTCAACCTACCAAATTTTGAACATTCCAAAATTCAACTTTTTTTTCTGTGTACTGTAGGATACCGTGGAGATTTCCCCTTATCCTGTTGAAAAAGTCGAGCATCAACAATTACCGTGTGGGAATGGAAGCGGCCGGTAATGGACAGTTGTCGGTGGTGTTGAGAGTCTGGTTCTGGTGGAGTTGGTTCTATTCCCAATTACCATTTCCTAGGTAACTTGAACTTGCATAATCATCACGTAATCAAGTCGTAATTCAGTATGCAACCCGCTGAAGTCAACGTCTCCAAGCGAAACGAAGCAAGTTTAAAAGTAATCTGTGGCATATATCCAGTAATCCCAGTAGTTCCATTCAGGCTGGTCAGTAATCCTTGATGCTGGAAACATCATGATCATGTTTAAATTGAAAATATTTTTTTTTGTTGCTAGTTTGCTACTTATGAGAGGTGAAGTCGAATGAACCCCAACTAATAAGTTATAATTCCTTCAAACTTCTCTTTCCCAAAGCATCGAAACCTGTTCTGTTCCACGCAAAGATCTGTCGTGTTTCATTCACCACCAAGTTCACTGTGTACCCGGTCCAAAAGGTTCAACTCCCAGGCGTCCTGAACGAGGACAACCAACCGACCGACGGCAGCTATCGCCCCCCCCCTACGTGTGTATTGATGATAACTGGAATCGTAGGAACGGAGCTGGAACGAGATTTCAGTGAAGCGTCGCTTAATTCGTTCTGCAATAAACGCGCGACCGTCGACAACGACTGAAAAGGCTGAAAAGGAAAGGATGAAAGGATGGAACTCTGGGCTGGGGAATCGGTGTTCCCGGGTTCTGGGCACGAAAAGGGGAATTTGTGATGGAGCGTGGCACATTTCACAGAATCTCTGGCGTTTTGAAGTGCGTCGAAGGCCGGGGATTCCGGCGGGGTTCAGGGCAGGAAGCGAGCTTTAATTGTCCTTTGTCCTGGGGTTTTTTTTTTTATTTGAAGGGAGGGACACCCTAACGCGTAATTATCAATCGGTTTCAATCGAATGAGTCATGTGAGATGGTGGGGCGGTTGCCCAGAAAGAGTTTGCCGTGGTCAAACAGATTGGTGACATTGACCTTGATATAGGAAGAGTTGACTTTTGAAATAAAAAAAAAAAAACCCACTTGGCATGATAACAAATTTTACAATAATTGTTGCACCAAATCGTTTTACTGTCTGAATTATTATTACAGTCATAAATCTTACGTCCAAGTTAGATGTCTCTAATAACTTCACACACACAAACTTCATGTAATGCTGCATTGAGTCACACAACCAGCAAAACCACCCGGAACCTCCCCCGAAAGGATACGACTAAAGTCAAGTCAAGAAACCGTCCTAAGAAAACCCCAAGCACAACACAGGATATCGAGAAACATAAAATTCATTGTCTAGATAAGTTGTCGGACCCAGTTCCACTTCCGGAAGATGTCTTCCACCCTAGGGTGGTCCTGGTCCCCCACAAGTTTTGTGTGTAAGGATTTATCGCAGGACACCCAGTAGTGGTCCGGGAACCGCAAGCCATACCACGTACGGAATTTATGTGTCGATTCTGTAGTGTTGGGTTAACGGGAAGGGGATGATGTCATTTATCGCTCCGGAAGTTGGTGATCTTTTTTCTGTTCTGTGTGTTTCCTTGGACACCAACGGTGGTGGCGGAAGCACCCATCGAGAATATCGACATTTCCGTACGCCGCAATAGGGCCCCTCTCGGTCTGTATTGCCGTGTCATGCCGCAAGTGGACTAGGGAGGACAACTGTTGGTGTTTGTGTGGTATTGGCAGGAAACGGACAATCATTTACCGCTCCTCGTTTGGGTGCGTTTGAAGATGGTCATCTTGCAACGTTGAATATAGTATTTTACGAATGTTACAACTTCAACTATAGATTCTAAAGATTTAGCGACTTTAATTTCGATTCCTGGTTTTCAAAAGTTCAAGACTTCCCGAGCAGTGGTAAATAACACAGGAATATCAAATTTTGGTATTACTTGGGCAAATAACAGGGACCAAAATGTGCTCTTGGTTGCCTAGTAGGCCGTCCCAAAAAAATGAAATTCTTTGGTGCTCACCCCTAGAATGATAGATTAGGATGTCAGGAACAATGTTTTCATACAACCAAAAATTCCTAAAAATGGTTTACAACTCGCGCGCGGAGCTTCGGTGAAAAAAATGCATTTTTCGTGTATTTTACGTCACATTGTGAGAAAATCTCATGTTTTTTCATGAAATGTTATTAACAAATATCGTTTTTGAGCGAGTAAAATAAAAATATCCAAAATATATGCCTTCTCGTTTGTAATCATAGTAGCCCATGTTTTATGTTGAAAACGCTTATATACTAAGAATTTTGAAAATTCGACACTTTTTGTTCACTAAAATGCAAATATCTCGGCTTTGCGTGGATAAAAATTGAACGTCAAAAAAGCAAAATAATCTCCGTGAAATTTCCTATAAGCTGCATTAGTTTTGGCTGCAAAATTTGTTGGCTCGTTTAAGGGAGTGATTTCTGATTTTTTTTAGCTACAAAATACAAATTTTTCTCCCTAAAATGCCCTGCTATGCTCAAATATAAGGTTTTATGGACCATGTCTGTACAGGAATTTGTTCAGGGTACATTAAACTATAACTTGAAGCGACCAAATTTGAATGACTTACTATGATTGTTACGCGCATTTCTGAAAAATACTCGAAAACTGCACTTTTTTCATTCAAGCTCCGCGCGCGAGTTGCATTGTTCCTGATATCCCAATCTATCATTCTAGGGGTGAGCATCAAAGATTTGACAACTTTTCATTTTTTTGGGACGGCCTATTGCCTAGTAATAGATCGTAAAATACCATGAAATCATACCAAAACCATGTATGTGGAAGACCACAACAAAACCAAATCATGTTATTCTAAGGGAAAAATATTATCACAAAATAAAACAAAATCAAAATCAAGTTGAGGTATTCTGGTTTTTGGAACATGGCTTGAATACCAAAACTTTGTATTGCCATGGTTTTATGTTTTGGTATTACCATGCCCTTGGAATATCAGATTTTGGTATTCCTGTGGTCTTCTACATACATAATTTTGGTATGATTTCATGATATTTTACGCCGAGCTTCCGTGGCCGTGAGGTTACGGGTTTCGCCTTGTAAGCGGAAGGTAATGGGTTCGATTCCTGTCTGGCTCGGCAAAGGCAGATCCCTTAAAAGAGTAAATATGTTCACTGGGAATACTGACCGGTAGGGGATGGGTTTCGACTAGTGGCGTGCTGGGTTTCCAATCTAGAGGTCGTGAGTTCGATTCTCGTACCGGGATGATGATGAAGTTACCTATTACTAGGTAACCAAGGGCACATTTTGGTCACTGTTATTTGCAAACGTTTAACCAAAATATTCTATTTTCATAGCACTTTTTTAGTGCAGAAATTGCAGTTAGTGAAAACACGAAAATGATCTCACAATGCTCCTTATTGCAACATGTAAAGTCTTCTGACCTCATTACTCCATGATTGTCTCCGCCACATCGAATACATTTGTCATTGATGAACGGCCTATGCTTGAAGTAGGGGGAAAATACCCATTTTAAGCGTAATAAACGATCGTGTTTGAATGATTCAGGATAGTCTCGAGTCTGAAGTGTTCCTTGAAATTTACTAAAACCAAGTCCACCAACGAGTAGAGCAACTTTTTGTGAACATTTCTGTTTATTTTCCTTTTACAATCATTTAAAGAAAAAATCTCAAATACATTCTAATCAGACAAGAATGAATGGGGCCACGCCCATTTTTCTATTTTCAGCTTAGTTCTTTTTTCTTGCAGCGCTCTTTTGGGTCTGCTTAGTGCCGCCAAAATTGATGAAATTTTAAGCGAACACTCACGAAAAGTAACATTTATGGAGAAAGTTGCCTGGCATCACTGGCTCACTTCAACAGGCGCTTCTGGTGGTGTTGGTGGCCACTCTTTGTTCTTTATTTGCCTTCGCTTCTCGCTCGGTTTTCTTCGGCATTCGATTGGAATGGATCGTCAAAAGTCAAACGTCATAAGACTTGGCGCGTTTGTTTTTTTTATTGCGCTTGCTAATTATTTACATAGGGGAAATCTACCCATTTTAATCCTAATAAGCGGTCGTGTTTGAATGATGCTGGATAATATAGAGTCTCCCTTGAATTTTACTAAAACCAAGTACACCAACGAGTAGAGCAAGTTTTTGTGAACATTTCTGTTTATTTTCACTTTCACTAAAAGTTATTCTATTTCTTTACCAAGCATTCAACAAAAAAAATTCCCAAGGGTATTCTAATCGAGGCGAATGCATTGGACCACGCCCATTTTTCTAATATCGGCTTAGTTCTTTTTTCTTCCAACACTCTGTCGAGTGTTGCCATTTGCGCTGACAGTTCAAACGAACACTCACGAAAAGTGGCATTTATAGCGAAAGTTTCCTGGCATCGCTGGCTGTGCTGCTGGTGGTGTTGACGGCCAGCCTTTGTTCTTTTTTGCCTTCGTCTCTCGCTCGGTTTTCTTCAGCCTTCGATTTTAATGCAAAGTTAAAATTGAAACGTCAAACGACTTGGCGCGTTTGTTTTTGATGGCGCTTGCTAATTTATTACATTTTCGGGATTATTCTTCAAGTGAGTGCCTTACTAATGATCAAAAGAACATGTTGCCGATAGTTGGAATCAATTTCATATCTTAAGCGCCGTGAAAAAGTAAGCGAAAGTGAAAAGTTAATTTTGGCGATATTCATTAAGCGTTTGAGGGATTCTCGTGTGTGTCACTGTGTGTGCCAACAAAATGATGAGAAGTGGTCTCGCAAAATACAAATTATGATCAAAAGTGCATTAAATGTGATCTTTTTGGCCAGTAAGTGGCATACATTTGCGTGCTTACTCGAGGCGGTGCTGTTGCTGGTAAGTTTATAGCCCAAATAGTATTTTTGGAGCTTTAATCGAGCATCAAACTCTCCATATGACGAAGATAGGTGTTTGATTGGAAAGGGTAGATTTCCCCTATTTCGGGATTTTTTTTAAGTGAGTGAATAACTTTCGTTAAGCAGTTAACCTCTCATCTTGCGTGTGGATGTGTGTGCCACCAAAATGATGAGAAATGGTCTCGCAAAATATAAATTATGATCAAAAATGCATTAAATTTGATCTTTTTGACCAGTAAATGGCATAAATTTGCGTGCTTACTTGAGGCGGTGTTGTTGCTGGTAAGTTTATAGCCTAAATATTATTTTTGGAGCATTAATCCAGCATCAAAATTCTCACATGACAAAGATATGTTTGATTAGAAAGGGTATATTTCCCCTACTTGAAGCTGCTGAAAAATAACAAGATTGAAAATAAATGTTATTAAAATAAAACTGTAATTTGATAAAACACTAAGTTCCCAAAATGTGTTATCCTGTCTTGTCTTGTCAAGTTTGAAGTTTTCGGTTTCCAATATTTGTTTTGAGTCATCATTTTACCTTGTCAAAATTGGTTAACATTTTTCCATAGTTTCAGAGGGATTTGATAAAAAATTTTAGTAGCAAAAAATACCAAAATGTGGTTGATCATTGAACATTTTTGCAATATCAAAACAATACCTTAAATTGGTATGATACCAAATTTTGCTCTTGCATAATCCTTGAGACAAATTTTTAAGGGCTCAAAAATCCCAAAATTTGGAATTGATACCAGAGAATGGTAAAATTATTCTATGAATCAGAAACACACTGGATTTTAAATTCTAGTGACACCGATTCAGGAAGTTACGAAGTTAGGAAGGTCTAAATCAAGGAGGTGGATTCGGTTACTTATATTTTCAAGTTGCCATAATCAATTAATATGTATTTTAATATTTATCTATCTATCTCGTATAAATTCATTGCAAATCTTGCCAATTACGAACTCGCCAGCATTCGTCAACTAATTGGAACACTTTTCCAAGCAGTTTTCTCTGGAAACACCGCCCATCTTGCACCGAGAAACCCAATTACAGAGTGGGCCTCTGTCAATGGGTTACAATTTACGTTCCAAAGAACCCCGACAAAAGGCAGCGAGAATTGCATCGCGCTGAAAATTGCAAATTTGTCTCACCGGTCCATTCATAAAATCTTGTTAATTAGCAAAAATGCGCAGCTGGATTCAATAGAAATTCTTCTCGTTTTGACGTTTCCGCTAAGGGTGGCATCCTTTTCTTACCAGGATAAAGGATACTTGGCGCGATTAGCTCAACGGGGCGCATCCACAAATTGCGCGATAAAAACAAAAACAAAACACACTCTTACTCTCTCTCTCGCTCTAAAGAGGAGGACGTCCAAGTGCCTCCCCCCCCCCCCTCCTGTTCGCTGGCGCCATTTGTGCAGAAAGGGTTCGTTATTTTGAAGTGCCATTTGCCACATACTCCCCATGCACCCGGTCCGATCCGGAATCAGGCGGAGGATCAGGACATCCTGCTGGCGAGAGCACCCGTGGCAGCGGAAGGAACTGGCAGCGAAAATGAAATGCATCAGTGAGCTTTCTCTATGGCAGGAGAGGTGCTAATTTGGTTGCGATGCATAATATAACGAAACAATTGAGACAGAGAGAGCTCTGCTGTTGCTGGATGGCACTTGAATTAAGGTTCACCTTAGCGGAAAGTTGAGAACGATTTTTTATTCATATTTGAAATGGAGAGAGCACAAATTGGCTTGCACACGCCAGGAAGTGAGCAATTTGTCGGTGACTTTGGATTATTTTTAACATTCCTTGTAAAGTTTACAAAGTTTCTCAGGAACTATCATTTTCACAGTTCAAAACCTAACAATTTCATGCAGTTCAGACTCGATAATCCGATTGTTTGCATGAGACTTCGGATAATCGAATAATGACAAGAAAAAATGTGTTTCGTATTAATTCATTTTCTTTAACATTAAATTCGGGTTCTGTGACCACATTTTAGTCAGATTTGAATAATTGTTTGCCTATCAAATTACAAAATGGTTTATTTTCCAATATTTGATCACCACCCTTTTGACCGCCACGTTGGATTCAAAAATTCTAAATAACAAGACATCCAAAAAATAATCTTTGAAATTTTTCAGAGGCCTTCTATCGAGTCTGGACAGTATTACAAAAAATAAATGAAAAACTGTCAATAAGCCAAAAAAGACAAAACAATCAAATTGATGTTTAAAAGCAGCACACCACAGTGAAAAATGTACTAAAAATAAACAAGATTAATGCTTATAAAAATTGAAGGAAGATAAAAATATATTAAAAGTATTTTTCCAAACCAATAATAACTCAAAATGATGCATTTGCATCATTCCTGAATTTAGACGAAAAAATTTAATGTAAAGAAACATATTATAAATAAATGTAAAAAAAAATATATTTAAAAAAAAAACTTCGAAATTTCAACATAATTTTAAGTGGCATCAACTGAAAACTATGATCATTTCAAGTATGTTTAGCTATATTTATAATGCTTTTCAATTTAAGCGAAATTTTATTTTTTTTGTTGTATTGCAAAAAGTCTTCGCAATTTTTTTTCATCAAATCATACATTTTTTGAAAAGTTATGATTGCTAAACAACTGAACTGGTGTAAAAAGCATTTAAATAGTAGTTTATGCAACAAGTAGCAAAAAGGTGATTTTTTCAGCACGAGTCGTACATAAATACGATAAATGCTGAAAAAATCAAGTTTTGCAACGAATTGCTTTCAACATTTTTTAAACGCTTTTTGAATGGTTTTTTATGTCAAAGAAAATTAATTGCTCAAAACAAAAAAAATAGTGAAAAATTTTACTTTTCGACACTAGTGCCGAAAAGTTCAACTTTTCAGCACCCATTTCAGTACTGAAAAGTAAAACTTTTCAGCACTGGAGTTGAAAGATGTTAATTATTCAATCTGTCAAAAAAGAAGGCCATTTCGTCGCCGAGAGTAACAAGAAAAGTTAATAGTTTCACGATGGAACTGCAAAAAAGACTTTTTGCAATTCCGATGTTTAACTATTTACTTTTCCTGTCATTCTTGAACGACGAAATAGCGTATTTTTCTGTACCAAAAATAACAGAATCGAATAGCAACACTTTTCAAAATAAATGCTGAAAAGTTCTACTTTTCAGCACTCAAATGGGTGCTGAAAAGTTGAACTTTTCAGAACTTGTTTCGAAAAGTAACAATTTTCAACATTTTTTTGATTTAAACGATTTATTGACAAAATACATGAAAATTTGAAATAAAATTTCACTCAGTCTGTGTTTTTTGGAATTGCAAAAAAATGTTGTATGGAACTCGTTGCAAAATTTGATTTTTCAGCACTCTTCGTATTTATCCAACTCGGTGAACCTCGTTGGATAAATGTAATTCTGGAGAAACGAACCGGCCTACTTTTCCCTACCAAAAATAACAGAATGGAAAGTGAATACCTTTCTACACCAGTGCTGAAAAGTACTACTTTTCAGCACTGTAATGGGTGCTGAAAAGTTGAACTTTTCATCACTAGTATCGAAAAGTTACATTTTTCAATATTTTCTGGTTTGAACGAAGAATTTAATAAATACATGAATGTTTGACATAAAATTCCATTCTAGAAGCGTTTTTCGAAATGGCAAAAATGTTGCAAGCAACTCGTTGCAAAACTTGATTTTTCAGCACTCGTCGTATTTATCCAACTCGATAAACCTCGCTGGATAAATGTACGACTCGTGCTGAAAAATCTTCTTTTGCAACTTGTTGCATAAACTACTATTTTTTATACAAATGTTAATTCTTTGGCCTGTAATTTCAATTTCCAGAGTTGAGAGACAAAAACTTTGAAAAATATTTGCATCGTTCTTAGTAAAGATCAATAAATATTGTTTGATGTCAGTTTGATGTGCGGTTTTCAAGGAGTTTAATATGTTTTTGTACAGTTTCATTCACATTTCTTTTTCATTTTGCTTGAACACATTTTTGTTTTTTTTTCTGTTGGTTACAGTTTTTTTCCAAACTGGACATCTCTCCATGTAAACCGGAAAAATCTGATTTGTATTGTTTTATGTATGAAGCTTCGTTATGATCAAAAAACGCATTTTGCATCATAGGTTTATCCATAAAAGTCTTTATACAATTTTGGCAGCTGTCCATTAGGGTGCCCAGAAAAAATGACCCCCTGCTCCACAAGCGGAAAACGGTTTTTTGGGTAATTTTATGCATTAGTGTAAATTTTGAGCGAAATTGGTTGAGATTAACCCATTGATACCTGAGCCTAAAGCTGGTGAAAAAATGTTTTTCATACAAAAATGACTTTTTAAATCGCTAATAACATTTCAGGATCAAGTTTTACAGCTTTGGTATGTTCTACAAAATTGTAAAGCATTAAATTTCCACTGAGAATCTCACTTTTGGGAAAATTCGGATGAAAGTAGCGCACCGTAGAGACCAAACCGTAAAAAAGTTTGGTTTTCCATAATTTTTTCAATTTTTCCCATACAAACTTCACCTTCGAGTATCAATGGGTAAATGTAGACCGATTTTGCTCATATTTGGCCCAGAGTCCTAAAATAGCTCAAGGAACAATATTCAGCTTGTGGAGCGAGGGTTTGAGAAAAAGTCCCATATTCTGGTCACCCTACTGTCCATATAAAAATTGAATGCAAATATTCCAAAATCTCAATAAGGAATTTTCTGATTTTTTAACGCTAAATATCAAAATCGGACTTCGTCACGCACACGAGATATGTCTTGAGAGTCTTCACCCCGAATTTCAGCCAAATTGGTGCATCCCATCTCGAGTATATCGTAATATAAAAATATCGAGTAAATCGTAATATATACAAAAAATACCCGTGAATCAACTCGATGTTTCGAGAAAAGTTTGACAGTCCGCTTTGCACGCGGCAAAATGTTGGGCTTAAAATCGTCTCATTACTCAGTTTAATCATGTGTCATATCTTCATGAAACCTTCAGGAGTGTTTGAAAGTCATCTTTTTAGTGGATTCAATAAATATTCTGCAATATTAAATTTAGTGATTTTCTAAATGTATGTAACCCCTTAAATAAGGACACGATTCAAAAAAGTAAAAAAAGTACTCCAGTTTTATTTTAAATCTGTTTTAAATGTAAAATCAAATTGCAATCACCATGAAAATGTCATCGCCGTTTAAAGATTACTTTAATTCAGATTATTTTTTTGTTAATAAAATAAGGCCGTTTCAAATATTTTTCAAAGTTTATGTCCCCCCTACCTTCAAAATTGGTATGAAACATCACTGCCGTTCTACGCATAATTGTCCCATGTAATTTTTGGACGATTTTGACTTTTTGACATGTTTAAGTTTAGTTTGTCGTATACTTTAAGAAAAACACATAAAATCCAGTACTTTGTTCGGAAACTCATCAAAAACAACACCAAGTCTGTTTGTCCCATCGTTACACTTCTACGCATAATTGTCCCACCAAGTATTTTCTCTCATAGATTCATTAGTTTAATGAAGCATTATGCCTTGTTTACCTATTGTAAAGCAAGAGGATCATAAATAAGAATGATAAATTTCTAACTGGGGCGATTAGGGACACATAGGACGGATAGGAACCAACGGGACAATTATGCGTAGAAACACAGAAATCGGTCGAAAAATTTCAATCGCGTTTTTTCAGTTGCACTTTTTGAACATGGGACAATTATGCGTAGAACGGCAGATCAGGGGCAAAAAATATTTTTCCAAAAACTTCAATATTTCCATGAAAATAGTAGTCTAACCAACTGAAAACAATCTTAAATGCATTTGTTTGCATTGATAATCATATTTATCATGTTTGGGCCTGAAATCCCATTATACAGCACCTCAAAAATTTTATTTTTCGAAAAAATAAAATTTTCTTAAATACTTAGATATTTTGGAAAATAATGATTGGAAAACGACTGAATCCTCTTTTTGAGTCAGTATTATTTTACTCTATCAAAATAGTTTTTCAATAACAGACAAATCGGTTAATTAAGTTCAACAAAATGTTTAAAGCTGTGTAGGTTTTTTTCTTTACACATTTATTTACATTTCTAAACAACTAAAGGCATGGCCTAACTCATCAATTCCATCGCCCCTTTATCCCGATGACCAGGAGTGCCCCCCTCCCCTTGAAAGAGAGGCTCGTTAGCGTGTGGGCGCGAGGGCTTTTGGATTACAGCCGATCCCCGAGATTATTCCGATCGCACCTGAACCGATAAATTGGAATATACAGATTTTTTTTTTGCATCCCGAATCCCATCACCATCATAACATGTTTCACACTGGCTGCCTATCATAACTGTTGATTTTTCTTTCATCATGGTGCACATATAGTTAGTGGGGCCAACCAGCCTCGGGGAAGATCCAAACAAAAAAAAGTTGCATCGGAAAATCCCTGTGAAAGGGTATATTAACAACAACAAAAAGAAGGAAAAACAAATAAATGGGCACAAACATTAATTTTCTGTGAGCGGATTACCTGGTGGTGAAAGGTGCAACAACAACCAAACCAAAAAAAAAGAAACATTAAAAATAGCACAGTGCACATTCTCGGAAATGAGTTTCAGGTTTTTGCAGCTCTCTCTGGCCTTATCATAAAGCTGATGAGTAGCTGCTGTCCCTCTGTGATTGTTGTTATTTTACACACTGGGAACACTGCCGCAATTGCTCTGCACTGCCGTTTCGTATTAATGTTTATAATTTATAATTGTCACTCCCACGGAACCAGTTCCTCCTGCTGCTGCAACCTCCCGTCGTCATCACCTCGTGGACCTCAAAAGGAGCAAAAGCCTCCTCATTTGTGCTGAAATAAAGCTGCAGGAGGGCTAGAAGTTGCACGTGGGAGGAAATGGGAGCTCAGACCATTGCAAATGCATTGAGGACCATTATAGTACAGTGCCACAGAGGCAAATGGCTTGAGCTCAGGGGTTCCCAGTTTGGAACCAACTTACTATTGTCATTGTGAAAATAAAATTAGAGGTGCAACGAATGTTACAAACCTTCAAATCGCTTGCATTTTCCCAAAAAAAAAAATAAAATGCAATTCTTTTAAAGCTAAACAAAACATGCCGTAATAAAGCTCCTGGTAGAATTTTACTGTAGCTTTTGAAAATTTGTTTCAAAAAGGCTGTTGCAAAAAGATATTGAGGTTTTACAAATGTAAATTTTTGAGAGTAATTTTCAAAAGCTATGAGATTAGTGAAATTCTTCCAGTATCCAGCTTAATATCAAGAGTTTTTTTGTAGGTCCTATAAGCTATTGTGTTTTATATGTTTATAGGACTTTTCAAAACAAACTCTGGATATGATACTTTTACATGGAATCCTAAAATATGACCAAAAAATCAATGTTTTGACACTTTGGCTCAATTCTGAGGGCAGATTCAGATAATTGGACCATTTTCGAATTTCATTAGGGTGGTCCCATTCACTTTTACTTTGAAAATTAGGCATTTTCAAATGAAGAAATTACGTAAGAAAACAGTCCTGAGATTGTTTCAGCTCTCCTCTTTCGAATGCAACCTGGTGCTTAAAATTTAGCTTGACTTGTCAAAAAATAAAAATGTTTGTGTTTTTAGAGCTCTAGAAGTTCTCCTAATGTCATTTTTCTGTAAAAATCAATCCTGAATTGCATCGTTCAAAATAGAAGTTTATACAACAAGTTGCAAAAAGCATATTTTTTCAGCACGAGTCGTACATTTATCCAACGAGGTTTACCATGTTGGATAAATACGACGAGTGCCGAAAAAAACATGTTTTGCAACAAGTTACATACAACATTTTTTGCAATTCCGAAAGCTCTTTTTGAATGAAATTTTATGACAATCATCCATGTATTAAATAAATTCATCTTTCAAACAAAAAAATATGGAAAAATTTTACTTTTCGATACAAGTGTTGAAAACTTCTACATTTAAACACCCGTTTCAGTGCTGAAAAAATAGGAATTTTTCAGCACTGGTATTGAAAGGTATAAATTTTCCATTCTGTTATTTTCGGTAGGGAAAAGTAGGCCGTTTCGTTTCTCCAGAAGGACAGGAAAAGTTGACAGTTTCACAGCGGAATTGCAAAAACAAACAGATTTGTGAAGGTTTGCTTGGATGCTTTCTCTAAATTTGGTCGTAGATGGCGTAGATTGCGCGATAAAATGTTGGTGTCTTAGACAAAGTTAACTAAATTGATTAAATTGCAATATTCAACTTATTGGTTGATTCCAAAGTTTACTTTTTGTGGGTTTAAAAGTATTCGAGGAAAAGTTCGAACCAATTTTTTGTGTGGCTTGTTTTTTTTAAAGATCCAACGTACGTTATAGTTTCAGAAATGCAAAATGTGATCAAATCACTTTCAAATTTTGCTTGCGAAAGCAATAACAATTGGCGGCCATATTGTTGGATGAGTGATTCGGAAAATTTTGACAGTTCATCCTCCCTGATGGTGAACTACCCTTATTTTCAACCAAACCAAAAGTTGCCCCTTTCTATTTGCAATAATTCTTCTGAAGTTACCAAAGCTCCAAAACGATCTTGACCACTGTGAAATCCAATTCATAGTTAGAACAAAAGCTGATTGAATTTTCGTAAGGTAAAAAGTTTTGTCATAAACTGTTTGTTTGTTTTGTTATTTTGGCTTGACATTTTAAATTAAAATAAACGCTCAAAAATTCTTCAAGTATACTTATTTCAAAAGGTTAAAAAAATAATGTTGAACTTATATTCAAATTAAACTAGACTTTCAGAGTTTGTGAACGTTCCTTTTCTAAAGAATATAAAATATACAAAAAAACTATTTTCAATATTTTTGTTGTGGGATTGTGTTGAAAAATTGTTGATCATCTTTACATAAAACAATGCAATTATTATTACAATAAAATTTTTAGAAAATAAAATGTTTTTTTTTTAAGTAAAAGAAGACTAAATAGAGAAATTTTATTTCATTTATACTTAATTGAATTTATTTCTGGTGATAGTATGTGATAGATAGTATTGGAAGTAGAATCGTTCTCTTTTGCCTATTTGTGGTTTTTCATATTTTTCGAGTAAATTTATATTTTTGCCTGTTTTTCACATTTTACGCTTTTGACTTAAAATTTTGAAGATGTTCGTTAAGATATGGCCGCGATTGACCACCGCATTTTTTAAAACGTTGGGATATTCACAAAAAAAAACAATTGAAGCTACCAAAACCATTGTCTTCTGAATTTTGATCATTTTTTTTCAATAATGGCAAAAATTGAAAAGATTTGATATTTACAAAGCTCCTAAAGGTATTGGATTTTTTAATTTATTGATTCTTCCTCAAATAAAAGATTTAAAGAAAAAAAAAACAACTTGAGGATACAACAACACGTTTTGTGATGATTTAAAAAAACTCAACGTCAAACATCCCTTGAGAACCCCCGTGCGACCCCGGCAAATGACTGTGCGGCCTGGCCTCTGCAGTTGAGCCTCAGCTCAGCCGGAGCGAAAAACAAGCATCGAAATAATGGGCTAATACATGTATTAAAATGAGGCAGGTCTATAACAGTAGCACCCACAGGACGAGAGCAACATTTCAACCCAACTGCTGGTTGCCGGTTTTGGGCCCATTATTCGGAGCTCCGTTTTTGACGTAAAGCACCCAGCTTCCAGCACTGCCAGAAGCTGCAGAGCTACACACATAATGATAATTATCCCATGCCACACCACGGTTTTGGGCCCGAAAAGTTCCCAAACGATTCCGCCTCTCGCCCCGGTGGGACCGGTTAATGACTCTCCGCCACGGTGTGGTGCCACCTTCCGGGGACCATATTCGAGGAGCAGGAGCAGGATTGATTTCAATTTGCAGTGCGGCCGGATTGACGACAATCGCAAATGGAAATGCGACCCCGATCCCTTTCCAGCAGCCCACTTTTGTGATCTGAAATGAGGTTGAAAATGGGCTTTTTGTAATTTCTCAGTGTGGTGAAACTATGAACCTCGAAATGGGTGTCAGAGGGGAGGGGGTAATTCGGACCTGCTGAAAATGTTGAGGTTCCCACAAAAGTTTAACAGGTATTTCAGGTTGGAGTATTCAAAATGACGAAAATGAACATGATTACTCTTTAGGCACCAACGACAAATCACGAAAAGTCCTAATTTGGAATTCGTTTTTGTGAAACAATTTGAATTTTCAATACTGCAGTGTAAAAAAATATTGGTATCATAAAACGGGGTGACTTTGATAGCCGGGATGACTTTGATAGGTTTCAGACCTCAAGAAGAACTTTTGATAAAATTTTGAAATTTTTTAAAAGTTAGTTAAAGAAAAAGTTGATAAAAACATTGTTTCATACTTCAGAAAGTGTCATGATTTTCTCAATGCAAATGATTTTGAATCGAAAAACGGAATGCATTTTCGGATTCTTTGGACAATTTTCCACTAAGAGAAGGCAAAATTAGTTTGTTAATAATAAATAATATATGTTTTTGAAACACAATTAATTACAAATCTCCAAATTTATAGGCAATGTTAGTTAAACAAATTTTATTTCAAATCAGTTTAAAATTCAATATAAATCAATAATTTTATAAACAAACCCAAGTAGCACTCATAACTTGTCGACTGTTGAATAATAGTTAGACAGCTGTTTTGGATCAACATACGAGAAAAAATGTCAACGTTAGTTACATATCAGTTTGTTTCACTACTTGTGTAACTGACTTATGTAACGCATGAGATGTGTGCTATACAAGTGTTAAAACACAGTCAACTTCACTCTTTTCTAACTTTTACACACAACATAGGCAATATGCACTCGCTCCTAACTCCATCGAATTTGCTGATTTTCACTATTAAAACAATTTATTTTGGAACACTTTTGATAGAAACTTACTTGCTCACTTCCTATTGAGCTATTTATCACTTTATTTCACTTGAAAAAACTTTTTATAAGCTGTAATTGAACGTCAAAGTGCTGATATGCCAAGATACTGTTTCATCTGCAATGTTTTACTCGAAAACAGTTTGTTGAATAAAAACAATATTGCACTGTTTGTTTCACTGCTTATCTAACATTGTCATGTGTTGGGCGTGGCCAACCATTCTATAAATAACCTTAGGTTTTTTCGCTTTGTTACACAAATGTTATCGGAGAATAGATTATATAACTGATGCTCAACATACATATTCAACTTGACATTGCGTGTTGTTAGGTGGTGTAAATTTGTACATGAGGAATTTAGAGTTTCAAAAATGTTTATGTATTGAAGATTGCAATAGATTTAATTGTTGACCTATTCATTTGTGAACATATCGCTGGTAAAAGCTACAAAAATTATCAGCTTATGGAGTTCATGATAGAAAACAACAAATTGAAATGACACCGATTTTCAATGTTGCTCCGTGGTACGGTAATCGAAATGACAGTTGAAACGGTTTGTTATAACAAAGTTATATATTGGAGTTATAAAAACTGATTTGAAACAAACTTATATAACTTCAATTCCAATGACAGCCTTCGTTGGAATTAAGTTCTTTAGCTAACAAAACAGACAGCAGCCTTCTTATTGACGCTTGGGCCAGCTTGTTTACTATGAAGCCCCGTGGAGAGATGTGGAAGCGCGCCTGGACCTGCCGTGGAGATAACAACAAATCGTCGAAGTCATCGGATCGAATCTTGGGACAGAGGAAGTTCATCAAAAAGGAAAATCTAAAAGTTCTCCATGCAGGGATTTTCACACTAATCACATGCGCGCCATGATTGTTTTTCTTTTTTTTTAATTCAATTTCGAATTATTTTAAATGAATCTTGCAGAAACAAGCGTACTTTTTTAATTAGCTTCGTCGTTGACTACAATTCTAATAAGAAACGTTTGTTTACATGTAAGTTAGTCGCCGGTTAGATAGCTGTTTTCAATCTAACTTTCCTTTCCGGTGTGCGCTTTGATTTGACAGCACAGCCGTAAACCACGCCCCTTTTTTCGTTGAATCTCTTGTTAGATGGCACAGTGTTGAAAAATACAATTGTACAACTTACCCTGATAACTTGGATCTTTTTCTGGCAAGTTATACAACAGAAAAAAGTGCGCTTTTTCCAGTTCACAGGAGTTGTAGAACAAGTTGTGACAACAAGGCGGATTGGTTATACAACCAGTTAGGAAATACGTTTATCTGACAAAGTGTGTTGCTTGGGAAACTAGCTTTAAGGTGAAGCCGTTGATCATTTTCGGAGAAAATTGATCATCACTCTAAAATTCTCTGTATTAAATTCAATTTAACGAATTTCAGCACCAAAAGGAATCAGCATATGCCGGTTGTTGCCTTCTTGAAGCCAGTGAAGGAATTTTTGATCTAAATCAATTGTGCTTCAAAATTTATATAATTTTGTGGCACAGTCATTGACGTCCTAGTTGGCAATCATTGATTAATGACGATTTCCATAACTTTACAAGAAATGGGACAGTCGTTACCAAAAGGAATCAGCATGTGTAAGGCACTATTCTAAACAACCTGTTGAAGGAATTTTGTCAAAATATTGAAAGTGACGCAAAACTTATATCTTTGAAGGAAAAATCATGACACTGATGGAAGTCGTTAACGAATTTCAGGAAAAATTTCGACCATCTTACAATTTTACCATAAATTTATATGTATTTTGTTAAAAAGCTTATAAACTTAAATAACTAAATATAAGCAATATTTTTTTTCTCAAAACTATATCAGCAACCTTAGTGATGGTACATTTGACGAAAAAATGAAATTTGAACACCTTAAATCTGATTTTTACAAGATATTTGAACACCTTAAATCTGATTTTTACAAGAAAAATTATAACTATCAAAGTCGCCCCGGAATTTACACTTAGAATTTTTACCGTAACTATTTTTCTAAACACTATTGAAAAACTTTTTTTCAAAAATAGTGCATGGACTTTGTGGGGCCTACCCCAGTACATGTTAAAAAAAAATAATCTTAAGAAAACCCTTACCAGATTGAAAATATTTCAAAAATAAATTGAAATCCTATTAAAGTCACCCCGGTTTACGGTACTTGAACTTTTTGAAGACAAACTTGGAACAAAGTTGGGTTGTTGTCTTGTAATAATTTTGGGGTTGTTACAGCTTTTACAGCTTTTTTTTTCAAAAGGTCCAATAAACCAAATTTTCAGTTTTTGTTTTTTGGGTGTTTTTTAATACCCCTGACTCAAGGTGGTTCCAAGAACACCGAAAAAGCAAATACTGGAAATTTGGTTTATTGGACCAAAAAAACTCCAGGTTTGAGCAATTCTTTACCATATCGATATTTCTTTAATTTTATTTTTTTATTTTTTTATCCGGTTGAAACTTTTTTGGTGCCTTCTGCATGCCCAAAGAAGCCAGTTTGCATCATTAGTTTGTCCATATAAATTTCCTTACAAATTTGGCAGCTGTCCATACAAAAATGATAGATGAAAATTCATAAGTCTGCATCTTTTGAAGGAATTTTTTGATCGATTTGGTGTCTTCGGCAAAGTTTTAGTTATGGATAAGGACTACACTGAACAAAAATGATGCACGGTAAAAAATTAAGTGATTTTTTAAATTTACTTTTTGTCACTAAAACTTGATATGCAAAAAAAAACACTATGTTGTTGTTAATTCATTTATTTCTGTATGCTTTAAGCTTCTTGGTCATTCGCTGCCCATTTTCCGATCATTTCGAAAACAATATTTAACTTTTGTTACAATCCAGACTAACATTTCAAAAGGGCCAAACATTCAATGTTACGCCCTTTTGAAATGTTAGTCTTGATTTAAAAAAATGAAAATACTGTTCGGAGATCGGAAAATTTCACAAATGTTTTAAATTTTAGCAATGAAAATCGGACCATTAGTTGCTGAGATATCGACATAAAAAAATGGTGGGTTGTTGGGTGAGACTTAAAAAACATCAATTTTCATGTTTTTAAATCTTCAATAACTCAATAACTAAAGGTCGTATCAACAAAGTTCAAAAAGCAAAATATAAAGAATTTTCTCAGCTTCCCGGGCAGACGGTAATAACGAAATTCATGCCATTTCAATAACAAATACTGTTAAAATAACAGAAAGTGTTATGGAATCTTCTTGAAAAATTCATTTTTGCATAAGGGTTTGATAACTGTTTATGTTATCATAACAAAATTTGTTATTGGTCTGATATTGTGTGAAAGCCAAAACAATTTTGGAATAACAATTTTTGTTATGGAAAAATAACTCCAACTGTTATTGGGATGATCAGATTAGTTGTAAAAATAACAAAAATAATATCAAAGATTTGTTCGAAGAATAACTAAAAATGTTATTAGTCTGTTACTACAACAACGATTCAATAACAAAAACTAACTTAATCCACCTATGTGGTTGATGCCTTCTCACTTTTTACCAACAATGGGTAATATGCGTGGTTTGGACAAATATTTCAGCTATTTTTTTAGATCTAGAAAAATACTGGACTCGTTGGAAAGGTCTTTCAATTACCTAACCAACGATGGGTCGGATGTTGGATCCAGACATCGTTTACATACATTTAAGTGAGATCCGGCTTCAAAAAAGTACATAAATATCACTTAAGTGGTCATAACTCGAGACAGGGTTGCCAGATCTTCAATGTTGTGGACTCTTTGGAAAGGTCTTTCAATTACCTACCCAACGATGGGTTGGATGATGGATCCGGACATCGTTTACATACATTTAAGTGAGATCCGGCTTCAAAAAAGTACATAAATATCACTTAAGTGGTCATAACTCGAGACAGGGTTGCCAGATCTTCAATGTTGTGGACTCGTTGGAAAGGTCTTTCAATTACCTAACCAACGATGGGTTAGGTCTGCAGTTGAGCCTCAGCTCAGCCGGAGCGAAAAACAAGCATCGAAATAATGGGCTAATACATGTATTAAAATGAGGCAGGTCTATAACAGTAGCACCCACAGGACGAGAGCAACATTTCAACCCAACTGCTGGTTGCCGGTTTTGGGCCCATTATTCGGAGCTCCGTTTTTGACGTAAAGCACCCAGCTTCCAGCACTGCCAGAAGCTGCAGAGCTACACACATAATGATAATTATCCCATGCCACACCACGGTTTTGGGCCCGAAAAGTTCCCAAACGATTCCGCCTCTCGCCCCCGGTGGGACCGGTTAATGACTCTCCCGCCACGGTGTGGTGCCACCTTCCGGGGACCATATTCGAGGAGCAGGAGCAGGATTGATTTCAATTTGCAGTGCGGCCGGATTGACGACAATCGCAAATGGAAATGCGACCCCCGATCCCTTTCCAGCAGCCCACTTTTTGTGATCTGAAATGAGGTTGAAAATGGGCTTTTTTGTAATTTCTCAGTGTGGTGAAACTATGAACCTCGAAATGGGTGTCAGAGGGGAGGGGGTAATTCGGACCTGCTGAAAATGTTGAGGTTCCCACAAAAGTTTAACAGGTATTTCAGGTTGGAGTATTCAAAATGACGAAAATGAACATGATTACTCTTTAGGCACCAACGACAAATCACGAAAAGTCCTAATTTGGAATTCGTTTTTGTGAAACAATTTGAATTTTCAATACTGCAGTGTAAAAAAATATTGGTATCATAAAACGGGGTGACTTTGATAGCCGGGATGACTTTGATAGGTTTCAGACCTCAAGAAGAACTTTTGATAAAATTTTGAAATTTTTTAAAAGTTAGTTAAAGAAAAAGTTGATAAAAACATTGTTTCATACTTCAGAAAGTGTCATGATTTTCTCAATGCAAATGATTTTGAATCGAAAAACGGAATGCATTTTCGGATTCTTTGGACAATTTTCCACTAAGAGAAGGCAAAATTAGTTTGTTAATAATAAATAATATATGTTTTGAAACACAATTAATTACAAATCTCCAAATTTATAGGCAATGTTAGTTAAACAAATTTTATTTCAAATCAGTTTAAAATTCAATATAAATCAATAATTTTATAAACAAACCCAAGTAGCACTCATAACTTGTCGACTGTTGAATAATAGTTAGACAGCTGTTTTGGATCAACATACGAGAAAAAATGTCAACGTTAGTTACATATCAGTTTGTTTCACTACTTGTGTAACTGACTTATGTAACGCATGAGATGTGTGCTATACAAGTGTTAAAACACAGTCAACTTCACTCTTTTCTAACTTTTACACACAACATAGGCAATATGCACTCGCTCCTAACTCCATCGAATTTGCTGATTTTCACTATTAAAACAATTTATTTTGGAACACTTTTGATAGAAACTTACTTGCTCACTTCCTATTGAGCTATTTATCACTTTATTTCACTTGAAAAAACTTTTTATAAGCTGTAATTGAACGTCAAAGTGCTGATATGCCAAGATACTGTTTCATCTGCAATGTTTTACTCGAAAACAGTTTGTTGAATAAAAACAATATTGCACTGTTTGTTTCACTGCTTATCTAACATTGTCATGTGTTGGGCGTGGCCAACCATTCTATAAATAACCTTAGGTTTTTTCGCTTTGTTACACAAATGTTATCGGAGAATAGATTATATAACTGATGCTCAACATACATATTCAACTTGACATTGCGTGTTGTTAGGTGGTGTAAATTTGTACATGAGGAATTTAGAGTTTCAAAAATGTTTATGTATTGAAGATTGCAATAGATTTAATTGTTGACCTATTCATTTGTGAACATATCGCTGGTAAAAGCTACAAAAATTATCAGCTTATGGAGTTCATGATAGAGAAAACAACAAATTGAAATGACACCGATTTTCAATGTTGCTCCGTGGTACGGTAATCGAAATGACAGTTGAAACGGTTTGTTATAACAAAGTTATATATTGGAGTTATAAAAACTGATTTGAAACAAACTTATATAACTTCAATTCCAATGACAGCCTTCGTTGGAATTAAGTTCTTTAGCTAACAAAACAGACAGCAGCCTTCTTATTGACGCTTGGGCCAGCTTGTTTACTATGAAGCCCCGTGGAGAGATGTGGAAGCGCGCCTGGACCTGCCGTGGAGATAACAACAAATCGTCGAAGTCATCGGATCGAATCTTGGGACAGAGGAAGTTCATCAAAAAGGAAAATCTAAAAGTTCTCCATGCAGGGATTTTCACACTAATCACATGCGCTCCATGATTGTTTTTCTTTTTTTAATTCAATTTCGAATTATTTTAAATGAATCTTGCAGAAACAAGCGTACTTTTTAATTAGCTTCGTCGTTGACTACAATTCTAATAAGAAACGTTTGTTTACATGTAAGTTAGTCGCCGGTTAGATAGCTGTTTTCAATCTAACTTTCCTTTCCGGTGTGCGCTTTGATTTGACAGCACAGCCGTAAACCACGCCCCTTTTTTCGTTGAATCTCTTGTTAGATGGCACAGTGTTGAAAAATACAATTGTACAACTTACCCTGATAACTTGGATCTTTTTCTGGCAAGTTATACAACAGAAAAAAGTGCGCTTTTTCCAGTTCACAGGAGTTGTAGAACAAGTTGTGACAACAAGGCGGATTGGTTATACAACCAGTTAGGAAATACGTTTATCTGACAAAGTGTGTTGCTTGGGAAACTAGCTTTAAGGTGAAGCCGTTGATCATTTTCGGAGAAAATTGATCATCACTCTAAAATTCTCTGTATTAAATTCAATTTAACGAATTTCAGCACCAAAAGGAATCAGCATATGCCGGTTGTTGCCTTCTTGAAGCCAGTGAAGGAATTTTTGATCTAAATCAATTGTGCTTCAAAATTTATATAATTTTGTGGCACAGTCATTGACGTCCTAGTTGGCAATCATTGATTAATGACGATTTCCATAACTTTACAAGAAATGGGACAGTCGTTACCAAAAGGAATCAGCATGTGTAAGGCACTATTCTAAACAACCTGTTGAAGGAATTTTGTCAAAATATTGAAAGTGACGCAAAACTTATATCTTTGAAGGAAAAATCATGACACTGATGGAAGTCGTTAACGAATTTCAGGAAAAATTTCGACCATCTTACAATTTTACCATAAATTTATATGTATTTTGTTAAAAAGCTTATAAACTTAAATAACTAAATATAAGCAATATTTTTTTTCTCAAAACTATATCAGCAACCTTAGTGATGGTACATTTGACGAAAAAATGAAATTTGAACACCTTAAATCTGATTTTTACAAGATATTTGAACACCTTAAATCTGATTTTTACAAGAAAAATTATAACTATCAAAGTCGCCCCGGAATTTACACTTAGAATTTTTACCGTAACTATTTTTCTAAACACTATTGAAAAAACTTTTTTTCAAAAATAGTGCATGGACTTTGTGGGGCCTACCCCAGTACATGTTAAAAAAAAATAATCTTAAGAAAACCCTTACCAGATTGAAAATATTTCAAAAATAAATTGAAATCCTATTAAAGTCACCCCGGTTTACGGTACTTGAACTTTTTGAAGACAAACTTGGAACAAAGTTGGGTTGTTGTCTTGTAATAATTTTGGGGTTGTTACAGCTTTTACAGCTTTTTTTTTCAAAAGGTCCAATAAACCAAATTTTCAGTTTTTGTTTTTTGGGTGTTTTTTAATACCCCTGACTCAAGGTGGTTCCAAGAACACCGAAAAAGCAAATACTGGAAATTTGGTTTATTGGACCAAAAAAACTCCAGGTTTGAGCAATTCTTTACCATATCGATATTTCTTTAATTTTATTTTTTTATTTTTTTATCCGGTTGAAACTTTTTTGGTGCCTTCTGCATGCCCAAAGAAGCCAGTTTGCATCATTAGTTTGTCCATATAAATTTCCTTACAAATTTGGCAGCTGTCCATACAAAAATGATAGATGAAAATTCATAAGTCTGCATCTTTTGAAGGAATTTTTTGATCGATTTGGTGTCTTCGGCAAAGTTTTAGTTATGGATAAGGACTACACTGAACAAAAATGATGCACGGTAAAAAATTAAGTGATTTTTTAAATTTACTTTTTGTCACTAAAACTTGATATGCAAAAAAAAACACTATGTTGTTGTTAATTCATTTATTTCTGTATGCTTTAAGCTTCTTGGTCATTCGCTGCCCATTTTCCGATCATTTCGAAAACAATATTTAACTTTTGTTACAATCCAGACTAACATTTCAAAAGGGCCAAACATTCAATGTTACGCCCTTTTGAAATGTTAGTCTTGATTTAAAAAATGAAAATACTGTTCGGAGATCGGAAAATTTCACAAATGTTTTAAATTTTAGCAATGAAAATCGGACCATTAGTTGCTGAGATATCGACATAAAAAAATGGTGGGTTGTTGGGTGAGACTTAAAAAACATCAATTTTCATGTTTTTAAATCTTCAATAACTCAATAACTAAAGGTCGTATCAACAAAGTTCAAAAGCAAAATATAAAGAATTTTCTCAGCTTCCCGGGCAGACGGTAATAACGAAATTCATGCCATTTCAATAACAAATACTGTTAAAATAACAGAAAGTGTTATGGAATCTTCTTGAAAAATTCATTTTTGCATAAGGGTTTGATAACTGTTTATGTTATCATAACAAAATTTGTTATTGGTCTGATATTGTGTGAAAGCCAAAACAATTTTGGAATAACAATTTTTGTTATGGAAAAATAACTCCAACTGTTATTGGGATGATCAGATTAGTTGTAAAAATAACAAAAAATAATATCAAAGATTTGTTCGAAGAATAACTAAAAATGTTATTAGTCTGTTACTACAACAACGATTCAATAACAAAAAACTAACTTAATCCACCTATGTGGTTGATGCCTTCTCACTTTTTACCAACAATGGGTAATATGCGTGGTTTGGACAAATATTTCAGCTATTTTTTTTTAGATCTAGAAAAATACTGGACTCGTTGGAAAGGTCTTTCAATTACCTAACCAACGATGGGTCGGATGTTGGATCCAGACATCGTTTACATACATTTAAGTGAGATCCGGCTTCAAAAAAGTACATAAATATCACTTAAGTGGTCATAACTCGAGACAGGGTTGCCAGATCTTCAATGTTGTGGACTCTTTGGAAAGGTCTTTCAATTACCTACCCAACGATGGGTTGGATGATGGATCCGGACATCGTTTACATACATTTAAGTGAGATCCGGCTTCAAAAAAGTACATAAATATCACTTAAGTGGTCATAACTCGAGACAGGGTTGCCAGATCTTCAATGTTGTGGACTCGTTGGAAAGGTCTTTCAATTACCTAACCAACGATGGGTTGGAAGATGGATCCGGACATCGTTTACATACATTTAAGTGAGATCCGGCTTCAAAAAAGTACATAAATATCACTTAAGTGGTCATAACTCAAGACAGGGTTGCCAGATCTTCAATGTTGTGGACTCGTTGGAAAGGTCTTTCAATTACCTAACCAATGTTGGGTCGGATGATGGATCCGGACATCGTTTACATGCATTAAAATGAGATCCGGCTTCAAAAAAGTACATAAATATCACTTAAGTGGTCATAACTCGAGACAGGGTTGCCAGATCTTCAATGTTGTGGACTCGTTGGATAGGTCTTTCAATTACCTAACCAACGATGGGTCGGATGATTGATCCGGACATCGTTTACATGCATTAAAATGAGATCCGGATATATGTGAAAACACATTTTTATACATAACTTTTGAACTAGTTATCGAAACTTCAAACAATTCAATAGCGATGTATGGGACCCTAAACCAAGTCGATTGCAACTGGTTTGATTAAAATCCGTTAAGCCAGTGCTGAGAAAACTCAGTGAGAATTTTAGTCACATACATACATACACACACATACACACACACATACACACACACATACACACACACATACACACACACATACACACACACAGACATTTGTTCAGTTTTCGATTCTGAGTCGATATGTATACATGAAGGTGGGTCTTTGAGCTTTTAATAAAAAGTTCATTTTTAGAGCAGGATTATAGCCTTACCTCAGTGAGGAAGGCAAAAATCATAACGACGAATTTGTTATTTGTTATCTTGTTATAAATAACAAAAAATGTTATTGGCCTAGTATTTTTAAGTATCAAAAAATGTTATTCCCAAGTTATTTCCGTCTGCTCGGGTTCTCAAAAATGTTTTAATAAAAAGTGGGCAAACATGGGCACTAATTTAAAAAATGAATAACTGAAACTATTTTCAAAAAAAATAACTTAAAATGGCTATTACTTGAAAACGGTGAACTTTATCAAAATTTCACTGCAGTACTTTTTGATTGCAAATTTGATTTTATATCTAAAAATGAAGTTGAAAAATTTTTGCGACCAGTATTTTGATTTTTTGATAAAAAACAGTATTGATTGAAAAATTCATAACTTGGTCAATGATTTTTTGCACATTCTGGAAATTTCTGAACAGTTGGTTGGATTTATACGCTTTTAGTAGCCAAACCACTATACCACAATTTTGTTGCAAATCGCTACTTGTTCTACAACCATCGCACACAACCTAGTAGCAAACCACTTCACACATTACAGTTGGCTGAAACGCGCTTATTATATTTTTACGCTCTCTTCATGAAGGAAAAAGCCAAGCTTTTCGCCGCGGAAAGCCCCCACACCACCAGCAAGTAGAACAGAGTGGAGTGCTTTTCGGTGAGCTAGCACAAAATAATAGAAAAAAAAAATGATCAAGCACAAACATACACTGGTGGATGACTCTATTGCAGCTAGCGCCACCCTATTCTCTGCATATTCATGAGGAACGCGGGGGAGCAGCGCCAAAGTGCTCTTTTTCAATTTTTATGAAGACCATAATTCTCATTACCTTAATGGTAACATTTTCTTGCATACACACACACACGCATACACTTACTCACTAACATTCCATCATTCAGCGCGGAGAGTTTTTTTTTCCGTTTTCTACACATTTTCCCTTGTCTCTGTAAATTCGCAAATTGGTTTGTTTTTCGAATAATTTTATTTGAATTAAGCTTAGGAAATTTCAAAATTACTGAAAACATTAGTTTTTGACAATTTTGAATGTCAGGGTTGGTTTTATAATTTATTTTTATTGAAAAAAGCAGAACATTTCACAAAAAAGGAAGGCATCAGTCCCAATCGGCCATTTGACGGCCATGTTTGTTTTAGAAAAACATCCAAATCTCGAATCAGAATGTTTCAATCAAAAAATGGTTTTCTCTGTGTTGTTAGTAGAAGCATTTTACATATAGTGATTATATTTTCATTTCTATTTACTATTTCTGGACCCTGAATTCAAAACCATCATCGACAGTCATTGCATCAAAAGTGAAAGACACCATCTACCACGTTGATATGTAAATTAAACTGATGACAACCAAGATGTTGTCAGTTGAAGCTCAGTAGGTCTGATCTACAAAGTCTAAAACTGAAAATTGTTAATTTTCTCAGTTTTTCAATTATATCAATGCTCCTAAAAAAAATTGTTTAAAAAATCAGATAAAAAAGTACAAATCGGATTCTATTTTTGCGAAAACCTAAAGAATAACTCTACTATGGGATAAGACCACACCTTCTAATGAATAGAACCGCTGCGCGGAGAAAATGAATACATTTGCCGTGATTTTTTTTTTCCATGGTTTTCCCGCCTTCCCAAGGGAAAATCCCACTAATGGAGACGCATGGCTGATTCGGCACACGTGAGAATTTACATTCGCATTCATCATCCTGTCATTCGAGAGCAACAATTGCCGAGGTCCTTTTTTCGATGTTGTTGTTGCAAACTTTCAGCGTTTCCACTTGCAAAGTGAATATTTTAATTGCTGGTAATTATTTACAGTCCCCGTCCTAGGCGGTTGTTCCTGCTCGAAAAGGAAGAAGGCCCCCGGTCGTAAATCACTGCTCCACCATGGCACAAATCGGGAACGAACGGGATCTAGATTAATAGGTTACCATTTAAATCAATTATTTGGATCCGTCCCAGCAGCGGAAGGTAATAGATCTTTTCAACTGGTAACACTTGCGTAACACTCGGTGGAGTGGTCAGTTGTCGGTGGTGATTACTGCGGACTAGAATGGACCTTCCGGTTGAATTAAATGGACCTTTGGGGAGTGTTTGAATCTGTAGTAATTGATTTGAAAGAGAAGGTAAGTTGTAATTAATTGTGTAATAGTACCTACTGTAATATTTAAAAAACTGTTTTGAACAAGTTTTTTTTTCTAAACATTTGGTCAATTTGGGTCTAAAACTCGGTATTTTTCCCTAAAAGATATTATATTTAATCAAAATTGGTTTTTATTTAGAAAAACACATATCTCAGAATCCTGGTCATGGATATTCCCCATTGTTGGATATGTTGCCTAAAACATCCTAAAAAATATAAATGAATACTTCAGTGGTGAGCTGAGCTCTATGGTTCCGAAACCTTCAAGTCAGCAAACAATGTTTTCATTTGATATGTAGGGGTAAAGGAGGCAGAATGGACCGCTTTAGAATGGATTTAGACCAACCATAAGGCCAGGGTCTTATAAAAGACGTCAAATAACATCACCAAATCGAAAACCACGTTTGAATTCATTGTATTTTTCGAAATTATGAGCTAAAATGTAAATTTCTTTACAAAACCACATAAGTTCTATTTATTTTGAGGTTTTTAAATAAGCTTTTTGCAATTCCGTCGTGAAACTTTTCATGTCATTCTTGAACGACGAAACAGCCTACTTTTCTGTACCAAAAATAACAGAATCGAATAGTAACCCATTTCAAAACAAATGCTGAAAAGTTCTACTTTTCAGCACTGAAATGGATGCTGAAAAGTTGAACTTTTCAGCACTTGTTAGGAAAAGTTATAATTTTCAACATTTTTTTTTATTTGAACGATTCATTGACTCAATACATGGACATTTGTCCTATAATTCTGTCCAAATGGTGTTTTCGGAGTTGCAAAAAACGTTGTATGGAACTCGTTGCAAAACTTGATTTATCATCACACGTCGTATTTATCTAACTCGGTAAATCTCGTTAGATAAATGTACGACTCGTGCTGAAAAAATCTTCTTTTTGCAACTTGTTGCATAAACTACTATTCTGAAAAGTTAGATAGTTTGAAACAGTTTGTTCAATGCTTAGAATCTGGGTGCTGAATAATGGTTCGCAAAACGGCCTCAATTTTGAACTGTCAAAGTGGAACCAATTTACTGCTCGACAAAAGTAGAGAGTATTGTTATCGATCATTAAATTGTTTTTTTTTTTAAGAATGAAAAATTAGTGGCAAGAAATCTTTAAAAAGATGAAGGCGAGAGCATATTTTTTTTATGATTATGAATTGAAGTTATGGAATTGATGCGGTTGTATCCATCCAGAAGCTGTCTTAATCTTAATTTAATTCCGTTTGAAAACCTACTGGTTTAGTGAAAATCTTCTTTGTTTGTTGGATAAACTTAGCTAGAATTAAAGATCTTTTTCGCTGGATCAGGAAGAGCTGTAGGATTCCAAAATCAGCCAGGGAATTTATCTGCGACATCGCATAATGACACTCTCGCCGCAGTTCTTCGTCATCCGTAAAAAAGAAAAACCTCTTCTAACCGATCAAAACTTCAAAACACATCAATTTTCCAGCAAAAAAAAAAAATATCATAAACGGCTAGTTGAGTGAAACAAAAATAACCGATTATAAAACAGCTCATTTACCAGTAAGAAAAAACTCATGTTTGTGCTTGAGTAGCTTCCTACTTTGTAGATGACCGAGCTACGTAGTCCAGTGGTAACGCTTCCGCCTCGTAAGCGGTAGATCGGGGTTCAAATCCCGGCTCGGACCAACACAACTGGTGATCTTTTCCCTTCTAAAATCGATTGCTTAGTAAAGGGAAGGTAGTGTATCGTCACAAACTGGACCTTATCACGACACCTTAGGGAGGCGACCTATGGAATGTTAACATCTGGGGTTTTTTTTTGAAAAGGTCCAATAAACCAAATTTCCAGTTTTTGGGTGTTTTTGAAACCGCCTTGAGTCTGGGGTATTAAAAAACACCCAAAAAGCAAAAACTTAAAATTTGGTTTATTGGGCCTTTTAAAAAAAACTCCAGACATTAACCTTAACATGTTAGCATTAAGTTGAGAATGAAACTGCCACTGAATCCGCCCCGATACTCTTCAAGGGTGTTCCCCTCAGGGACAGGGAAAGATTTACTTTACTTACTACTTTGTAGATGTAAACAAAGTGGGATCATTCGAAAATCACGTTACGCATTCGCTCTATTCATCGCCCAGCTTAGAATGTTATCGGGAGCTATTACCAAGGTAAACAAACAAGAACGGAATCTTAAAATCATTTAGAGGCTTGGTAGTGGAAGTGTTAAATTAAAATCCACTTGGGGGCAGAATGGACCACCCTTTTATATCCCTTTAAAAGCAATCAAAAGTTTTGAAAATTAAATAAAATGGATTATTTCACTCCTGGTAGCTTCAAAATCACGTTTAATGCAACATTAGTTGATTTTTAGTTGTTTTGATGCTTATTTGTAAAAATAGTGTCTTATTTGGACATATTTAATTTACACTTTTTTCAAAAATGTTTGTTTTATGAAGTGACTGTTTTATTAAAAGTGATCAAACTTAATGTTAACTATGGTGAAAAGGTCCCTTGAATCATTTCTTATCATCCTTCAACATTGTATTAGACGAAATGGCTTGTTTTGTAAGGTGGCCCATTCTGCCCGGCACCCTGGAAAAGCAGTCGGAAAAACTTTTTTTTTTTTTTGAGTGGCTCAAAATAGTCTTAAGTGAAAAAAAAATTATCAACCATGTATACAACATTGAAAGGAAAATACCAAAGCATAAGCCTACGACACTGACTTCATAATTTTGCATGTTTTTCTATGGTTTTGGATGCATTTCACTTAGGCGGGCCATTCCCCCCTGCCCCTAAGTGTATACAGCTATGTTTTATAAATGTCTTTTTTTAAATTTATTCAGCCGTTGATTTTTGGAAAATGTAGGCAATTTTTTTGACCATCCTATTTTAAATAGGAGCACCCTAATCACCAAACAAAACTACACGGAAAAAACTCATTTCCCGAAATCTTGAATTGTGTTCATGAATTTGAGAACCACGAAGGAATATATTTACGTTTATAGTGCAAATGCACCATACTCTTGAAAAAATCCTCCGTGGTTCTCAAATTCATTAACACAATAGAGAGCTCCACAGTTTCTCTCACGCACACCATGATTCTGTATTAGTATTTGTATTTTAAGTAATGTTTTGGTTTTGATCGATTGTGAATGGCTGAATTCCAAGCAGCTGATTTTGTAAACACTATTTTTACGCAGACATAGAAAAATCGAGTAGACAAATCGCCTGTAAAAACCAGCTGTTTTCCACGTGCTCGTAGTATAACAAGAGACATAGCTGATTTTGACAGACGAATCTTTCTACTCGATTTGCCTATGTCTGCGTGTAAATTTTGTTACAAACTAACACACTCTCGCGCTATTCACGATAAGGAGAATTGATTTTTTCTGTGTATGGGTCTAATGAACATAAAAATAAAATAAATCAAATATGTATTATAAACTTTACAAAACCAATACAACCGTCATCAGGGGTGACATTGGGTCTGGGGGGTAAGATTGGGCAATACAAATTTCAGCATTTTTGTATGTTCCAATCTCACCTCACAGACCCAATATCACCCCTGATGGGGGTATTCAAAATTTTTAATTATAATTTTGAATTTGTACTGCCTATAGTTAATTATTTTTTTATTAATTTTTTTTAGAATCATTTCATTTGGCAACTTTAGCACATTAAAAAATCATCTAAATATTTGGCCAACGCACAGTGAAAAGATATCATGGAATTCGTGTTCTGAAACTGTAAATTTAGAAGATTTACAAATGTTTAGGATATTCAAACTGTAAAAAAGATTAGATACTGTAATCTGGGGCGAATCGGGGCTTCAGTCTGAATAGAGAGCACTTAAAGCTGTTAAATATGGAAATGGATGTACACATTTTGTTGGCCTGAGTCTGTTCTAACCGAAACCAACCAGAAAAATCAAAAGATTGTGCTCCAACATGGTTAAAACTGCTGTCCCAGTTCGCCCCATGTGTCCCGATTGACCCCAGTTTAGGGTAGATAAATTTGACCGATTAACATCCATGTCATCCCTTAAAACAAGAACAACAAGACAAAGGGTCTGAAACTATTGTAATATGTAATATAAACAAACTCTAAAAAAAAACATTTTCTTCAGTTTCTGCTAGAACAATGCAATGTTTTCTATTCCATCCTGAATCCGAGTAAATTGTTACAAATGTGAAAATCTGGCTGCAAAGCTGCTTTAATACATATTTTTACTCGAAAGGCCTGTGCTGTATGTTAATGAACAAAAAAAAGCTTCAGGTCTTATTCTATGAATGCAGAACACAACAAAAAGTATCGGAAAAAGCATTTTTCGGATGCTTTTTCATTCTCCACCCCTCCTGGAGCCATACCAATGTTTGGTGTGACTCTGGACAATTGAAACTTCAATATGCAAAATAGTTTTTTTTAATTGTGAAATTTTTAAAGTTATCATTCAAGCTAAACATGTATTTGTCTGAAATGTACGAAAAATTTCTTAGACTTTTTTTTATAAAACACAATCAAAAGGAATGAGGGTTTCAAAAAAAACACCCAAAAACAGTTAAAATCAGAAACATTTTCCATCGTGTTGTAAGCTTCTTTGCCAAATCGGCCCACCCACAGAGCCCAGACCCAGACCGCACCAAAAATATCATTCCGCATATTGTGCTCGAAAATGAAGCAAAAAGCTTTTAGTGGTAGTCTGGGATTAATCTACCTAAAAGTGAATGATTATAGTCTTATTTTTTTAATTTAATAGTTAAAAGTTGTGCTGCTAATATTTTTTTTTAATTTACGCTTCAAACACAGACGAACAGATGCAACCGTGTTCAAATAGAAAATTGATCGATAGCTCCTCACTAGAGCCATCTTTAAACGTAGAAACCACGGAAAAAAACAACTGTCAAATGCTTGTCAATGAGCTTAGTTGCGTTTAAAACTATCATGGTGATCTTCCAGTAATTTAAAATGACCGTTAAATTTTTGTCCTTGGGGTACGTTCAAAAATTAAGTACACTCAGAAAAAAGTACTGGCAAAATCCATAAGAACGTCTTATGACCTTTCGACATCAGGATTTTATTCGGATGTCATAAGATTTTCTTATGGCTGGGAGGGGAAATTTGACAAAGCCGTCAATTAAGATTTCCATTGAGTTATCTTATGACATTCATAGATGGAATTGTGTACAGAATATATGGCAATGCTCATGGAGATTATATTGATAAACATTGTTTTTTATACCCATTTTTTCTTATTTTTAATTGAATGAAAACAAAAATTTATTTAAATTTTAAACGTATATATTTATAAATTATCGTAATATACCCAACACTTCATTTCCTTCCGCTGCTCGTCGTCCCGTTGGTTTACGCAGCCTCCGGTTTAATCGTCTTTTGCTGGTGATTCGGCATGTTCTGCCGGATGGCCCCCACCTTCGGCATGACCGCGTCAATCAAACTTAAACCTCCGACCGCTGCTCGGAACTGTCCTCACCGATGCTATTCTCCGGATCCTTCTGGAGGATGCTGGGGAGAGCCGCCGGCGGAACCAACGGCCATTGATATTACCTAAAATACCAAAACAAAATATTCAAATTCGAACCAAAACTCACGAAACACCCGCCACAGAACTTACCTGTGTCTTGGAGGTCGCGGTAAAACTCATAGCGGCGGCGGCAGCTTTGTGAAGTAGTTACCGGAACGAACTACGGGGCGATTTGGAGAAGCGAGCGTTTTAAATTGTCTGCTCGATCCGTCCTTTCGCCATCTTGAAATGTCAAAAAATTTCACACTAGCATCATACGCGAAAACCATTGAAAAATTACAGATGAATTCCAAAAGAATTTCTTATGAAGTCCATAGTCTATCAACAGTGGACCAAATACATAAGTAAAGTTTAGTTATAACCATATGAATTTATAGTGACAGTCATAAGATCGTCTATGAAAATCGCGAGAGCCTAGTGGATACTCAAATCAGGCAGCACATAAGATGTAGTCTTATGAAAACCTTACATTCTTTTTCCTCAGTGTACATGAATAGAGGAAGGGGGGAGGTCAAGGGTTTGTGACATCCTAGGGCTTTTGTTAATTTGATTTGGTTAACCGCGGTGGATTTTCTGGAAATAATTCGAACTGTCAAAAATCCACCAAAGCATCTACCGGTGGATACTTTTCCACCACAGATTTTTTTGCGATCAATCAATGTAGATGCTTTGGTGGATTTTTGACAGTTCGAATTATTTCCAGAAAATCCACCGCGGTTAACCAAATCAAATTAACAAAAGCCCTCCTATGTTACATGAATAGGAAAAGTGCGTGACAGGGGGAGGGGTGGATCTGAAACTCCGAAAATCTCTGGACGTAATATTTGAACAAACCCTTGGGCGATTGAATCGTTGTTTTTTCGCTATTTAATTTCCAAAAAGTTCAAAACAGTAGTATTCCATGAAATTTCAACACAAAATCTACCTTAAAAAAAACTTTTAATTCCCAAAAATGTTCAACTTACACCAGCAAGTAATTTTCAAGTCAAACCCACAAACTTTCTTCCAACAAGTCCGGAAAACCAAAAGCACCTTTCCGAGGGGTGCACGGATCCTCTCCACATGCAAAGCTAACGAGGGGTTCGTCAATGCCTGCTGCGTCCCGGTGGTGGTGGTGGTGAAAACGAGATGTTATTTTATCATAACTTGCTCTTCTTGCCGCGCTGTTCTTGTCGTTCGCGGGGGTGGAAAAAGTGCGAGAGAGAGAGGACTTTGTCGACTTCCGTCTCGCTCTCACTTTGTTTTCCCTTTTTTCACAGCTCACAGTCAGTGTGTTGATGCACTGTGTGTGTGTGTTCGTGTGTAGTGTTTTTGCCGCTTCTTTGTTATTTGTTAAATTTTTCCAGCCAACGGGCAAGCTGAAATATTTTTTGATTAAAACCAGTCATGCGTATAAAATATCAACAAAATTGTATGGGGCCGTCCGGGGACCGAGCACCACCGAGGCCATGTGAGTGTGGGTGTGCATGTTGAGGTTATGGTTTGTTCCGAGGAAAACTGTAGGCGATTCTACCTTTTACCCAACTTGCTGCAGCTACCATCCCCCCTTCGGACCACGTGGGCAACTTATAAGCTTTCTGGTCGAACATCGTGTTCCACCAGATTGGATCCAAAAATAAACTCTGGAACCAGAGCGAAACCGGGGCGGAAAGGAACAAAAACGGAATACTAAGGGGAGGCCTCGGGCCGCTTGGCATGGCCATTGTTAGGCAGGCAGGCAGCATTCTCTTCATCAGGCTTGGACCGGGAAGCATGGATACAGGGAGAATGTGGACATACCAAGATTTGAGTTATTTTTATGCAAAATTTGTTCATTAGGTAGAGTTACTAATTGAAACAAAAATGTGGGCAGTATGGATTCATGTTGAACAATGTTGCCAAACTCTTTACCGAGATATTTAATTTATGATTGCATTGAATGGAACTTTTGGATAATTGACATGAACTCGTTGCAAAACTTGATTTTTTTCAACACGAATCGTACATCAATCCAACGAGGTTTACCGGCTTCTTTTTGCAACTTGTTGATAAAACTACTATTATACAACAAGTTGCAAAATGATAATGTTTTTAGCACGAGTCGTACGGATACAAGCGGATGAACAGGTCTGAATAATTGGTCTTTATATCTCTCAAATGTGTACTTAACTGATTTTTTCTGCACTGTTATTTTTGTTGATGATAGTAGATAAGAATTACAGGATTTTTGTTTTCTAAAATCAAATTATTTCAACTGTATGGGCGAGGTTTTTTTGGACCGAGCCACGTAGCCCAGTGGTAACGCTTCCGCCTCGTAAGCGGTAGATCGGGGTTCAAATCCCGGCTCGGACCAACACAACTGGTGATCTTTTCCCTTCTGGAATCGATTGCTTAGTAAAGGGACGGTAGTGTATCGTCACAAACTGGACCTTATCACGACACCTTAGGAGGCGACCTATGGAATGTTAACATTAACCTTAACATGTTAACATTAAGTTGAGAATGAAACTGCCACTGAATCCGCTTTGTAAATGCCGGCCCCGATACTCTTCAAGGGTGTTCCCCTCAGGAACAGGGAAAAATTTACTTTTATGGGCGAGGTTTATTAACAGGATTCAGAGCTATGATTTTTTGAAAATAAAATCCGGGTTTTTGGACGCGCCGCGCGCGAAATCGGGAAATTGACGAAATCGGCAAAAAAAAACAACTGCGATAACTCGAAAATTTCAGCGATGACCTATACATGTTAGGGTACCAAAAGTTGCGTTTTTTAATTAGCTCTGAATCCTGTTAATGAACCTCGCCCAATTTTTGATATGTTATGTAAAATTGTCTGAGGAATCCGTTAAAAATATTTTCAGATATAGGCTTTTTGGTCCAGACAAAACGGCATTTGATGTTTTCATAAGACTTTTTCAAATGTTAGGCTAGATTTCTGAAACTCCACATTTTTTTTTCTTGGAAGTCAAACTTATCATCTTTCTTTTGCACCCAAGACAGCTGAAATGGAGCGAAGTTATGATTTTTTGAAAAGAGTGGTTTTTGTGAAAATCGACGAAAATTGCCATTTTTTCGGACCACCCTAACACGGCGTAGGTCACCCTAATGGCCAAACAAAAAAATACGGGTCTAATTATTTTGGCCAAGGAACCACCAGAAAAATTTTGAGCCAAATCGAAGCACTTTTATTTATTTTTTCTTTAACTTTCATATGGAACTGCTGTATAATCAGCAGCATTCAGCAAACTTTACCAAAAAATCAAGTTGAAGAATATCTAAAGATATATTTAGCTTGATTTTTTTTTAAACAATCAACTAATAAAAGTTCCTGTTATTTTTTTTTTATTCGGCTGAAACTGGGAATTTTTAATAAGAGCAATTCCATCTCAAATCAGAAATTTTCGAGTGCTTTTGTACCCGGTTCTCTCCGATTTCAATGAAACTTTTTAAGACATGTTTGTGTATATGAAGCTAATTGTACTCAAAAATGTCATTTGAGAAGTGCGTAAGTTATTTAAATGCATTTTTTTTTGTAATTTAAAAATTACTGTATCTCGAAGCTCGCGTCAAAAAATGGTCAAAGACAAACTTGTTGGAAGTTGGACGGACTTTCTGAAAAAAATATACACTGTAAGAAAAATACACGCCACTTCTGTGATATTTTTCAATTATTGATATTAAAAGTTAAATTTTAGGGCGATGTCACTTTTTTTTTCGTTCAAAATTTTTGAGGAAATAACCTTAGATGTTACAAAAACATTCACGAAAAATGCAGGATGGTATGTCTCTCCTAAAAAAATACAAAAATCATTTACTAAAACTGTTATACTGAACTGAAAAATATAGTCTGTCATATAGAATTTGCTAAAAACCACCAAAAACCCTATTATAACATTTTTTTCAAATCCGCTGTATCTTCACAAGGATTGGACATATGACAATGGACATTATGGAGACTTTCATGTAAAATTCGATTCGTACTATCGGTTTTTGAAAATTTTGATGTTTAGACCATTTTTCTAAAAAAACAGTTTTAGTAAATGATGTTTGTTTTTTTTTTAGGAGAGACATGCCATCCTGCATTTTTCGTGAATCTTTTTGTAACATCTTAGGCTATTTCCTCAAAAATTTTGAACAAAAAAAAATTAAATCAGCTTAAAATTTAACTTTGAAACTTAAAGATTGAAAAATCTCATAGAGGTGGCGTGTATTTTTTCAGAAAGCCCGTAATGTTTCCTACAAATTTGTCTTTGAGCACTTTTTGATAAAATAATTTTAACACGCATTATTTGGCTGATGATAGTGAAGTGATATCTTGAAAAAAAATAGGTTTTGTCAAACCAAAATATAGAAAAAAAAGAAATATATAATACCTAATTTTTTGTGACTAATTTGCTATTATAAGATGAGAGATCTCTTTTCTTTCAAAATTTGAAGAAAATTGTATCATATGATTATATCAGGTTATTTAAATTATCATTTTTCAAGTACACTTCTGGATTCGATCTTCACCGATTTTAACCAAACTTTTAGGGAAAGATTTTATCTTTGGAGGCTGTTGCTCGGCAATGTGTTGGCAATGTTTTCAACGATTCTTATGTCAACATGATAATATAAAAAAAAAAACAAAAATTTCAAAATAGTGTTTGAGGTTTGATATTTTATTTTTATGGATTTTCTAAACAATGCATCCAGTAGAAAGTATTGTGGTTTTATAAAATTACGAGTAATAACAAAAGTAGTGTAGTTTTTCAAAAAAGAGGGCGGTGTCAAAAAAAAAGGGATGGTCCAATCGTAACCAAACATGGAATTTCTTATGTTTCTTTCTAATTACACTACTCGACAAAACAAAACTTGTGTCAAGGGATTGACGATATCTCATCCGTTCCTGAGAGAAAAGGCATCCCCGAATCCGATGCAATCGACAGAATTTGATTTTATGTCCACGCGGACTGATGCGAATTTGGTAAATTTTTTAACATAAAAAATCGAACAATTTAAAAAAAACCATGCGTCTCCTCCCAATTATATGAGCCATCTACAAGAATATGGAAGCGCCTGGTGCATAGCCATTTCCTTTAAGCACAACGGAAACAACCAATACAAATGTATAAAAAAGTTGTCAAGTTCTCGGGGTCCACAGCTAGCATTTTTGTACGATTATAAAAATAAATATTAAAAGTTTAAAATTAATTTATTTAAAAACATATTTTTGATTTATTTGTTTACTAAAATTTTATGTATCTCAAAGGTCTATGGGTACTTCGGGATGTCCATGGTCATCCAAGGACTCCCTGGAGTTAAGATGTACGAGTCTACCGCCGTAACAAGCAAAAGGTCGTGAGATTTTGACCCCGGATCATGTGCGTATAGCATCAATGGATATGGTAGACTACTATATGAATGTGTTGGGATGTTCATGGTCATCCAAGGACTCCCTGGAGTTAAGATCTACGAGTCTACCGCCGTAACAAGCAAGAGGTCGTCGGATTTTGACCCCGGATCATGTGCGTATAGCATCAGTGGATATGGTAGACTACTGTATGAATGTGTTGGGATGTTCATGGTCATCCAAGGACTCCCTGGAGTTAAGATCTACGAGTCTACCGCCGTAACAAGCAAGAGGTCGTCGGATTTTGACCCCGGATCATGTGCGTATAGCATCAGTGGATATGGTAGACTACTATATGAATGTGTTGGGATGTTCATGGTCATCCAAGGACTCCCTGGAGTTAAGATCTACGAGTCTACCGCCGTAACAAGCAAGAGGTCGTCGGATTTTGACCCCGGATCTTGTGCGTATAGCATCAGTGCATATGGTAGACTACTATATGAATGTGTTGGGATGTTCATGGTCATCCAAGGACTCCCTGGAGTTAAGATCTACGAGTCTACCGCCGTAACAAGCAAGAGGTCGTCTTATTTTGACCCCGGATCTTGTGTGTATAGCATCAGTGGATATGGTAGACTACTGTATGAATGTGTTGGGATGTTCATGGGCATCCGAGGACTCCCTGGAGTTAAGATCTACGAGCCTACCGCCGTAACAAGCAAGAGGTCGTCGGATTTTGACCCCGGATCATGTGCGTATAGCATCAGTGGATATGGTAGACTACTGTATGAATGTGTTGGGATGTTCATGGTCATCCAAGAACTCCCTGGAGTTAAGATCTACGAGTCTACCGCCGTAACAAGCAAGAGGTCGTCGGATTTTGACCCCGGATCATGTGCGTATAGCATCAGTGGATATGGTAGACTACTATATGAATGTGTTGGGATGTTCATGGTCATCCAAGGACTCCCTGGAGTTAAGATCTACGAGTCTACCGCCGTAACAAGCAAGAGGTCGTCGGATTTTGACCCCGGATCTTGTGCGTATAGCATCAGTGCATATGGTAGACTACTATATGAATGTGTTGGGATGTCCATGGTCATCCAAGGACTCCCTGGAGTTAAGATCTACGAGTCTACCGCCGTAACAAGCAAGAGGTCGTCGGATTTTGACCCCGGATCATGTGCGTATAGCATCAGTGCATATGGTAGACTACTATATGAATGTGTTAGGATGTCCATGGTCATCCGAGGACTCCCTGGAGTTAAGATCTACGAGTCTACCGCCGTATCAAGTAAGAGGTCGTCTTATTTTGACCCCGGATCTTGTGCGTATATCCTTGCTTACCACTTAAGCCAAACGGCGATCTATTGTTTGTTACGGCGGTAGACTCATAGACTCCAGGGACTCCTTGGATGACCATGGACATCCCAACACATTCATATAGTAGTCTACCATATGCACTGATGCTATACACACAAGATTGGGTGACCATGGACATTCCAACACATTCATATAGTAGTCTACCATATGCACTGATGCTATACGCACATGATCCGTTGTCAAAATCCGACGACCTCTTGCTTGTTACGGCGGTAGACTCGTAGATCTTAACTCCAGGGAGTCCTCGGATGCCCATGAACATCCCAACACATTCATACAGTAGTCTACCATATCCACTGATGCTATACGCACATGATCCGGGTCAAAATCCGACGACCTCTTGCTTGTTACGGCGGTAGACTCGTAGATCTTAACTCCAAGGAGTCCTTGGATGACCATGAACATCCCAACACATTCATATAGTAGTCTACCATATCCACTGATGCTATACGCACATGATCCGGGGTCAAAATCCGACGACCTCTTGCTTGTTACGGCGGTAGACTCGTAGATCTTAACTCCAGGGAGTCCTTGGATGACCATGAACATCCCAACACATTCATATAGTAGTCTACCATATCCACTGATGCTATACGCACATGATCCGGGGTCAAAATCCGACGACCTCTTGCTTGTTACGGCGGTATACTCGTAGATCTTAACTCCAGGGAGTCCTTGGATGACCCATTGACCTTTGAGATACATAAAATTTTAGTAAACAAATAAATCAAAAAATATGTTTTTTAAATTAATTAATTTTAAACTTTTAATATTTATTTTTTATAATCGTACAAAAAATGCTAGCTGTGGACCCCCAGAGAACTTGACAACTTTTTTATACATTTGTATTGGTTGTTTCCGTTGTGCTTAAAGGAAATGGCTATGCACTAGGCGCTTCCATATTCTTGTAGATGGCTCATATAATTGGGAGGAGACGCATGGTTTTTTTTAAATTGTTCGATTTTTTATGTTAAAAAATTTACCAGATTCGCATCAGTCCGCGTGGACATAAAATCAAATTCTGTCGATTGCATCGGATTCGGGGATGCCTTTTCTCTCAGGAACGGATGAGATATCGTCAATCCCTTGACACAAGTTTTGTTTTGTCGAGTAGTGTTATCAAGGAGAAAAATGACTTCCGAAAATCGTGAACAAGCGTTCACGTAATTTGAACTACGACCACGAATAAAATAATAGAAGGGTTGTTATTATTTTATACGTACCCTCCCAAGATGACTTCACGTACTATAACTCCTTCGTCATCCCGGCGGCATTGACGTGCTTATCATCACCGTTTTATGTCCTTTGTCGCCGCTCGCTCGTCGCTGGAAAATCCCATAAATTTATCAACTCTAAAGTCAAAGCTCCACTTTTCTCCGGAAAGGATCCTCTTCATCGCGTGTAGGATAATAACATCCCCGCGTGTGCATGTGTGTGTGTGTCACCGGTCCAACCGACGGCATCCAGCATCCTTTTGGAACCCCAAGCGGCAACGGCTGCTACAAATCATTATTTGAAAATGATTTATCGCCCGACCAGATAACAAATGATTGCGCGTCATTAAAATGATTTAGCTTTTGCCTGAATATCCCCGCCGTATTCCCCCGCTAACCTTCTCCGCGGAGGTCCTCATCGATTTCGGTGTATCTGCCGTCGGGACCACAGCCAAGCCGCCGCCGGTTTGTACACAGAAATCATCTGTACCCGTCCGGGTATGAAAATTTATGTCTAAATCTCTCTGGTGCGGAACATCGAACTCACGTGGCGTCGGGCAAATCGGGTCCTCCGTCGTCATCGCGAGCGGTGGCCACTTTTTTTGGGGGGTCGTAGCTGGAAGACTACCCTGTCATCTCTTCGCTATGTACAAACAGCAGGCTACGACCACCATCATAAACTAGATTTTGCACAGTCTACTAATCACAGACTGCTGCTGCCGATCGGCTGCTGCTTGTTGAAGTTCTCGAGTCCAGGGTTGCCATCGCCACGAAGCTGGCGTGCGAGTGTTGTTTGTTTGGGGCTCGCCTACTCCGATGACGGGTTTCCCCCCACATACACACAACAGCTTTCTCTGTGTGTTGGGGAACCATGCGCGCGCACCAAAATTTTCCAGTCTGCCTCCCATTTGCTGGAGCACCGCGGAGTCGTCGGGATCCAAAGTACATAAGGTCTGTCTGGGAACCTGGCGTGTCCATGTAACCACCGTACAGGAGGGCGGTGTTACGCCTGGACGAAGCCAGGCCGGAAAACGCGCTCGGATGGAAGAACGAACATCGAAGGCCCCCTTACGAACGTGACGTCGAAACAGGTTGAGGTAGTGCCGAACGCAGTCACTGGACACGAGAGCATCGGGACTAGAAACTGGCAGAGTTGCCAGCGATAGGCAATGGATCTTAAATTAAATTACCAGGATTTTTTTATGAAAATGGTTGTTGAATGCGATCATACTACAAATTATAAAATCTACGTTTTGCAAGTCGACTTCCCATTGCATTTTTTTATTTGGATGAAATATGGTGTATGGATTTCTTATGTCTAGATCAGCAATTTTGCATCTTTGGTTTCTTGAAACCAAATAAAAAAATAAAAATCCATGAAAATGTTCTTAACAAAAATGCTATGGGCTATCCATAAACTACGTTGACACTATAGAAAGGGGAAAGGGGATTGGCTATTGTCCACGCTCCAAACAAAAATTTCTGTCTGAGGTTTCCAAAAGGAAGTCCACGTGGTTTATGGATGATCCCTATATATAAAATATTTAAAAATCCAAATCTTGACTAGAGATTTTCTGATCAATACGATGTTTTGGACAAAGTTTTATTTAACGAATAGAACTTGAACTTGCGTAACTTGATTTTCGGATGATCCCACTTTGTTTACATCCAGAAAGTAGGAGGATGTTCAAGCACAAGCATGACTTTTTGCTTACACTTTAATCACCTGTTTCGAAACCTGTTTTGCGTTTTTTCAAGTTTTTGGTTCAATATGAACTGTTGCACATGTTGACACAACAATCTATTTTCTTACCTGGAATGTATTTCCGTTATAATTCCTAAAAATGACCGCTTCTTCAGACAAACAGTAAAATGGTGCCGCTTTGACAGTTCAAAAACGGTTCCACTTTTACGCTCCACTTTTCAACCCTCAGTAAATTATCCGCAAAAAATTATGAATGGAATAAATATTCTGGATATTTGATTTTACTTTTAAATACTAAAATACGATTTTGACAAACTTTTTCCCTCCGTTTTTTTTTTGTTTTGAGCTATTCTAGCGAAGTTAGCTTAGTTCCAAAAAATATTTTTGGATTAAATTTGAACTTGCAAACCCGTATTTCAGTATTTCAAAATAACAACTTACCTTAAAAATTGCCGAGTTTTTTCCTGAAAATATTTTTTCAGAGATAAACGAGGACAATAATTTCAAAACTAAAAGAAAAATTTCAATTAAAAAATTAACAATTGTTATAAATCAATTTTGATCATTTTAAGTTCTATTTAAAAAAAATCTAATCTAATCTAATCTAATCTAACACAAACGCAGCCAGTCCGATGAAAGCATGCTGGAAAGTCTTGTGATTAGATTACGCCCCAAGCACTTTTCTTGTCAATATTAATAGTTGCAATACATCCGAGATCATCCGAAAATGCAATATAAAAATTAAAGCGGCCAGCCCTACTGCGTTGTGTTTACCGCAGAGAGGATTCTGTGAACGGATCACATTCCACAGAATCTACAGGGGAGGAGGGATGCGTGGACATACCGTACCAAACGCTCCGGATCAGTTAGGTGTGGTGTGTTAGTGTAAATTTGGCAGATAATTATATTTATAGAATAGCAAATAATGATGGAAAGCTCTCACCAAGAATCAGCAAATCTTAAAATCTTCGAAAGACACAGCCAGATTGTGTCCCAAACTGCAGCTCCTAAGTTCTTAGGAGCCGCCAATCCGGCCGCATCAAATCAGCAAAGATTTCCTCGTCATCTGCGCGATTGAGGCTCTATCCCAGGTCAGCGACGTCTTCCCGGACATGCAGCAACGCAACGCGAATCCCGGATATCTCCACCATCTCCACCTTGTCCACTGCCACTCACAAGTTCGTCTAGAACTAGCCGATAAGAATTTGACAGAAATCCTCAGAAGACGAAAAAACGCGGAGCGAAAAATCAAACAAACCGGAAAAAAATTAAAATGCGTTTTACACTTGCTCAGTTGTTATGCAATCATTAGTTTACAAAAATCTAAGTATTCAATATTTTTTTGGCGAAAAAAAACTTGTTGTGGTGCTGTATTTGGAATTTTGCAAAAAGTCAACGGTCGACTTAAACCTTGAAAATTTCTTGCAACGGTCTAACAATTATCAAAAAGCCCATTTTATTCTGAAAATCCTAACCGTAATCTACATTTTTGCCAAAGGCACCAAATCGGTCATGTAGCCAATTTAAAAGTTTAAGTTAAAGACGCAAAATGCATAATTTTTTTAACGTTGAAATTAAAACAAATTTATTTTTCAGTGAAAATTTCACTAATTGTTGTTTTTTTAATACTCAGATAGTCATTAAACAGTAAATATAATTGAATATACTCAACATATCTAAATAAAAATGCAAACCTTTTTTTTAAGATTTTCATTAAAGTTTTTGTTAAAATACTTAAAATTCTAATTCCGCACTTCCGCATTACTCAAATTAGTATGATTTTCAAAATTGGGAGTAATTTAAAAAAAATAACAATGATTAATGAATTATTCACAACGACAAGCTATGCACTGTTTATAAAGCATGCATAATTATAAAGATATTGTGAAAAATTTAGTATTTTACTCCAAAAGCTTGAAGGACAGGTAAATCTATTTTTGATTCAGTTTCATTGACACTCATTTGAACATTTGAAAATAAATAACAGTTATTTAAAAATGTATTTTTTAACAGAATTGTTAACATTGGTGAAAAATTATAACAACACATTTATAATCTTTAGAAAGTATCTATGTTTGTTTGGTTTACTAAAAAAAAACGATCTGTTCTTTGTGTTGCTTTTGCACATAGAACCTTTTGAAAAATATCTCTTGAATTGTAATTGGGTCCTAAAATGAAGCTTAGATTGCTGATATTATTGTTAACAGCGATAAAGTTTATTTTTCTGAGTACAAAGACACTTTGTACGACCACAAAGAGTTTAAAATGGATTTATAAATCAATTTTGAAAAATTAACCTCGCGGTCCTTTTTGACAGAAAAGCTCCTACTTGACAGCTCGTTCCAAGGGGACCATAGTTGATCCATCGATAAAATGTTGTCTAGTCAAAATTTTTTTTGCATTAAAATGAAAAAAAGTGATCAGAAATGGTTTTTAATCGTGTTTTTTACCGTTGTACATAAAAATGGACATAGGGCTTTAGTACCCAATTGATCGTTTTTAATGATTTCAAAATTGAGGAAATCAATACCCGCATAGTCAACAACCATACAGTCACCATTTGTCGAATGATTTTTCCTAAATGATCTTGATAATACACCAAATAGGGTGCAACCGTACAATTTCCATTCCCCAAACAATCTTACAATTTATTAAATAGGTCGTTAGGTTATGTTACAATACATTTTTACAAGGGATTTTTTTCGTGGATCATAGTCATACCGTACCCCAAACTGTTCAATTTTTATTTTATGTGAACCGTACCACAAATTAATAAAATATGATTTTAAATGGTAAACTGCTTTACCGACACTTACCGACACCATTTGAAAAGGGAGGAGCCAAAAAATAAACTCTACAAATGTTCTGGGAACTATGGATTTAACGGGAATGGTAAGTATATGATTATTAATGGTTAGCGTTTTTTTGTGTAATGTCCGGGATTTGTTACCGCTTGATGATGATGTCTCCTGTTGATTCTTCCGTTGTGCTACTGCCTTATCTAATTGAGCTATCTCAGTTACATTACGTTTGGCGGTTTAAAATGCATTTTATTATGAAATGTGGCCTCAAAATTTATCATAAATATATTGTAACATGTATGGTAGAACCATACAAATAAATTATAGACCAATCACATGGCGAACAGTTATCGTTCTGATAATGGTCAATCAATTGATTAAATTATTTGGACTTATAAAAATTATCACGAAAATAAATTAGCTTTACATACAAACTATATGGCAAACAGGTATATCGTTCCATGAATTGTTGAACAATGGTTTGAATTGTTGAGACTTAGGAAAATTTTCGCTGAATTCAGGTATATCGTTCCATGAATTGTTGAACAATGGTTTGAATTGTTGGGACTTAAGAAATTTTTCGCCATAATTCAGGTATATCGTTCCATGAATTGTTAAAGTATTATTTGAATCATTCGGACTTAAGATTTTTTTTTTGCTGTAGTTCATTTGGCTCAATCATACAATACCTGTTTCAAATAATCCTAAGCGTTAGGCGAACAGTTATATCGTTCCATGAATTGTTGTACAATTGTTTGGATTATTGGGACTTAAGAGTTTTTCGCTGAACTTCAAGTTGGAAATACTACGTCGGCTATGGTACCCTTATGTTTTAACAATAGCTGCTCCGAAAAATCCTTACCATATGGCGAAAAGTTATATTTCTCCATGAATTGTTCAACAATTGTTTGAATCATTGGCGCTAAAATTCATTTTTGGCTCAATCATACAAAAACGGTTTGAAATAATACCAAACATATGAGGAATAATTATATCGTACCATTAATTGTTGTGCAATTGTTTCAATTATTAGGACTTAGGAAATTTAGGAAATTTTCCGCTTAGGTTTCTTTGACTAAATCATACCGAGTATCATAACTTTTATCATACCGGCTACAGTACAATTATGTTCTAACAATCTGTTTCGAACCATCCTAATCGTATGACGAATAGATACCGTTCATTAAATTGTAGGAAAAAAAATCAACCATTCGAATATGTCAAGATAAGTGCAACAATTCGGGAAATAGTACCATTTTAATTTTGTTATATGGTTGTGACATTATATCAACAATATCACAAATGGTAATAAATATATTCAACGAAAATCTAAACAAAATCGATACCACATAAAACCTGTTGATCATCTCGTCCTGCTTAAATCCCATTCTGGCAGCACTGGCCCGGTTTCGGCGCTCATTTGCCGTTCGGCACGCTTGGCAGCACCACGTGAGCTTACTGGAGTTGAAATTTCTGCCAGCGTGTGGGTGGCTGTGTGAATTTTCCAGCAGCCAGCTCAGCTGAGAAAAACTTCTCCTGACAGCTCAGACCGGGGCGGTTGTTCCGGAACTGCAGCCTGCTGTGATGACACAATCGACACCAACCACCACGGCTGCTGCTGCCATCAGGCCAGGGCTGTTGAATTTCGCACTCTGGTGAGTTTTGCTGCTGCCGGTTCGCTTTTTTTTCGGGGGTGATCCAAACCCCGGGAAGAGGGGAGGTGATTCCGGATGAATGATGCCGAAATGGAAAACCCATTGCCGGAGCTGCTGCTGCGTTTAAGTACACTAGAAAAGTGAGGGGGGAAATCGGGAAGGTGTGGGGTGAATCGGGACAAGAGGGAGTGAGAGAAAATAAAAACCTTTGGGGGATCGATCACCATTTGCCACCAGACAACGGAGGCCGCGTGGACCAGGCCCAGAAATACAGGACCAGCTGTTGGCAGACTGAACCGTTACGGCTGCTGCTGCTGCTCCGTCTTCCGGAAAGATGCCCTCGTGCAGCCACAGCGGCCACACGGAGGGCGAGTCGGGGGGTGGGGTCGGGATTTTTGTAATGTGATGGAAATAATTTGAAATAATTATTCGTAAAATTTTGGGTCACGGTCAGGTCGATGTTTAGAGTTGAGTGAGTTTTGTGCGCTGAACCGGCAGGGCATCGAGTCTGACTGTATCGGGGGATGTGTTTGTTGCACTTTGGGGTAGTGATTTTGATGGTGGTGATATGATGAAGGGACAAGCGAAAAAAAAAAAGTTTGTCGTTTGCCGGTTGAATTCAGTGGTCCATTATTTCGGATAATCGGACAGGGAACAAAACAAATCAGCTGTTTTTCGTTGGGCGAGGATTAAGGGAGAATGATTTTTTTTTTGAAATATGTAGACTATAGTATTATTAAAAAAGTGTTTTCTTCTCCTTTTCAGAAATTAGCAAAGAAAGCAACGAGACATTAAACTTCCCCTAGGTAAGTACAACTGATGAAAAATCAGATTTTTTAGATCGGATATTTTCATAATGTGCAGGGATGGAAAAATCGCGAAAAAATCAATTTCGCTTGCGAGTTTTCTTCACCCGCGAAAGAGAGAGGAGGCAAATCACGCAAAAGAAAATCGCTCCCGAAATACTCCAAGAAAATCAATCTACTGATGATTTTTTTTAATTTCCTTGTCAGCACCACTTAAAGTCATTTATTTCACTTTGTTAACACACATTGCCCATCTACAAAATGTTACAGGTCATTTTTCGACGTGTGACGTTACTCTTGCAAGTGTAGTAGTGAAAAAGATGTTCCGCCAAATAATCAAGATGATGATTTTTTTCGATTCTTTTTACCGATCTTTCGTGAGCGAGAGAGGAGAGCATGCTCCATTTGGATTTTTTCTCTTGATGAACATCCAAAGATTTTCTTTTGATGATGATTATTCCATCGCGGATAATGTGGGAAAAAATTAAAACATAGTTAGAATAAACCTAAGGGAAATATACCCATTCCCAACCTACTAAGCCGTCGTGTCTGAATGATGCAGTATAATCCCCTTTTTTCCGAAGTTTAACTCTTCAACGCCCATGGCAGATCCAGTGTTCCACCAAATTATTTTCTCGAGCGGGTGCAAATACATGTCTATGATACAAACAACATAGTTTGGAATTCATGAACCCTTAACAAATAGTTTTAACAGAGAGAAGGAATTTTCAATTTTAAAACATGAAACATTCGTGAAATTTTCCGATCTTTTCGAAAAAAATATTTTCAAAAATTTAAAATCAAGACTAACATTTCTAAAGGGCGTAATATTGAATGTTTGGCTCGTTTGAAATGTTAGTCTTGATTTTAAATTTTTTTAAATATTTTTTTCGAAAAGATCGGAAAATTTCACGAATGTTTCATATTTTAACATTGTAAGTCGGACCATTAGTTGCTGAGATAACGTCATGATTCGAAATCCGGACACTTAGTAGCATATCATTTTTGTTATAGCTGGCAAAAAATCATGTAATAAGTTGGAAATGTAGAAATATCATCAGGTTTTAGTATAAACAGTCAGTTTCAAGAAAATGCATGCAAAATATGTATTTTCTAACAATTTTGCATCACAATTTGAAAATTAAAATGACTTGTTGTGCTTCGAATCCCGGACACTGATAAAAGCTGATTCGAAATCCGGACACTTTTGCTTCGAATTTCGGACACTTGATTTTACTCATGAATTGCACAAATTTGGACTGAAATGTTAGTGAAAGGCATTCTCTAGCTCTCAAATAAGCTGTTAACATCAAAACAATCGATATTTTATATAAAAATTTGCTAGAATATAAGAAATCGAAACCACACATTTCTGCTGTGCCTTCCCGGTGCTTCGAACGCCTATGAAATGTTTCAAGTGAAATGTTTCGCATTTTTGGTAAATTTACAATTTTATTGTATTTAATTGTTTTGACATTAATTATAACGTTCAAACAAACTTTATATAAAAGTTGATATTGGAATTCATCAAATCACACAGTTTTGACATTCATAATGCGAACTTATATCCAAATAATTGATAAAACAAGATGAAGTGTCCGGGTTTCGAAGCGTCCGGGAATTCGAATCATGACGTTATCGACATTAGAAAATGGTGGGGTGTTTGGGTGAGACTAAGAAAACATCAATTTTCCTGTTTGTTAAGCTTTGCATGGCAATATCTCAGCAGCTAAGGGTCGTATCAACAAAGTTCAATAAAGCAAAATTTAGAGAATTTTCTCAGCTTTTCAAAAATATTTTTTCAAAGGTGGGCAAACATGGGCACTAATTAAAAAAAATGAAAATCTGCCACTATTTTCAAAAAAGTTACTTAAAAATTGCTATAACTTGAAAACGGTGCACTTTATCAAAAATTGACTGAAGTACTTTTTGATTGCAAATTCGATTTTACATCGAAAAATGAAGTTGAAAAATTTTTGCACCCAATATTTCGATTTTTCGAAAAAATCTATATGGATTCAAAAACTCATAACTCGGTCAAAGATTTTTTGCCCATTCTGGAAATTTCTGAAAAGTTGGCATTTGATGGCCTCTAAAACATATATAAAAAAATTAAAATAGGGTTTTTTGCAAATCAAGTTTAAGTGACAAAAAGTTAAAGAAAAAATCACCAAATTTTTGTTTACCGTGTATCATTTTTTCAGTGTAGTCCATATCCATACCTACAACTTTGATGAAGACACCAAATCGATAAAAAAATCCTTCAAAAGATACAGATTTTGAATTTTCACATATCAAATTTGTATGGAAATTATATGAACGAACTAATGATGCAAAATGGCTTCTTTGGGCATACCGAAGGCACCATAAAAGTTTCAGCCGTATTAAAAAACACAAAAATTAAAATTAAATAAAAAAGACCGATTCCGTAGAGAACTACTCAAAAGTTATTTGTGAAATCTTCTGATCTCTTGAAAACCTTTTTTTTTTAATTTGGTGGTTAGCAGCTTTGACTGATGGCCTATCTACAATCACTTAGCTTAGAACATCTACGTAAAGTAGTTACTTAGGAAAGTACGCAACTTACGGCCGTCATCCACAATCAACTTAGAAATTTTGCTGGGCTGATATACGTTGCTATGCAGTTGTTTGTTTACCTTTGATATTGAAACGTCAACTTACCGTAGATTTTGAAATTTTTCAAACCATACGTCAGTTTCTATTTTGATTACTTTTCCATTGTAGAAGCTCGGCTTCATTTCCATTGATTCAAATTCCTAAGCTAAGTGAAATTTTCTAAGCTAAGTGATTGTAGATAGGCCATGACGATCCCTAAAGCTAAGAACAAGATAGTCCGTTTGACGCAGTGGTGAACGCAGAACGCTGTGCCAGTTCGATTTTTCCATCAGCTGTCAGTCGAACAATCTGCAGGGGTTGCTTTGTTCAATGGTCGAGGACTGGCAGGCTATGATGACAGGCGCAGAATTTTGCGATTGCGTCCAGGCCTGTAGGACAATCTTGTTCTTACCTTAAGCTGCTATGGTGCACGGGTTCGATTCCCGACTTATCCTTCTAGAGCTTAAAAGGGCGTAATCCTAAATATATCACCTTTTTAAAATGTCAGTCTTGATATCAAAATTACACAAAAAATGGAAGGAATCAGAAAATTACACAAATGTTAAATTTTTTAGTTTCTGTACAAATACTAGGAAACAAATGGCTCTTTGGTCATAGGAAAGGAGCCCACAAAGTTTGAGCCAATTAAAAAATAAATCAATAAAATCTATATCCGATTTTAGTGGAGAATTGCTCACAGATTTTTTTATGTGACCATCCCGCAAAAATATTTGTAGCCTTTTATGGCAATACTAATTATTCGAAACGTACAAAAATTAATTCAACTCTAATATTTAAAAATCTGGAGTTTTTTTTAAAAGGTCCAATAAACCAAATTTCCAGTTTTTGCCTTTTGGGTGTTTTTGAAACCGCCTTGAGTCAGGGGTATTAAAAACACCCAAAAAGCAATTACTGAAAATTTGGTTTATTGGACCTTTAAAAAAAACTTCAGAAATGCAAAATCTAAAAATAAAATGTAGGCACCTATTCTATTAACCCCAAAAGATACTTTTATAAATCCTTGAAATTTTCCAAAGTTGAGATACCAACTTTCAGATATTTTTCCCAACTCCACTGTAACTTTGGGAATATTTCTACCAATTTTAATAGCTTCATTAATTTTACTTTATAATGAAATTTCAAAGAATGCTTCTATACGTCATTAATTTTGCTTTTACAGCCATTCAAACAGAATGTCTCCAAATCAAAAGTGCTCCGATTTGGCTCAAATTTGGAATGGGGTTCTTTGGCCCAAATAATTAGACCCGTATTTTTTGTTTGGCGTTTAGAGTGGTCCTATCCTAAATAGGGTGGTCCATAAAATTGCGTTTTTGTCCATTTTCGCAAAACCAAAACCAAAAAAATCATATCTCCGGAACGGCTGAACCAATTTTGGAGCGCCACAATTCAAATGAAAGGGTAATTAGTTGGGCTTTTAAGGAAAAATATGTTGAGGTCCAGAAAACGGGTTGCGTCTTTCAATTACGAAAATTTTGGTACCCAAACATGTATGATCATCGCTAAAATTTTCAAGTTATCGCAGTTTTAGTGTAAAAGTTGATTTTTACCCGTTTTCGTCATTGTTCCGTTTCTGCGCGCGGCACGTCGAAAAACCAGTTTTAATGTTTAAAAATCATATCTACGAAACGTGTGAATGGATATTCGCAATTTTTTATATGTTATGTAAAATATCACAAGGAATCAGGGAAAAATATTTTCAGACATGTGCTCTTTGATCCCGAGACCTTAAAATCGGCAAATTAAATTTTCATAGGACCTTTTCAAATATTCATCTAGTTTTTTTAGACCTCAACATATTTTACCTTAAAAACGCTAAACTAATAATCTTTATTTTGAATTGTGGCGCTCCAAAATTGGTTCAGCCGTTCCGGAGATATGATTTTTTCGAAAAATGTGCTTTTTTTTATGGACCACCCTATTTGGGATAGGATCACCCTAATCACCAAATAAAAAAAATACGGGTCTAATTATTTGGGACAAAGAACCCCCACTCCAACCCTGTCAAATCAATTCTAATTCTGAAACGGAATCTAATTAGAATCGTACACAAATTCCGTTTCAAACGCATCAACCGGTTCGAACACGGAACCGGTTGTTGCGTTTGAAACGGAATTTGTATACGATTCTAATTAGATTCCGTTTCAGAATTCGGATTGAGTTAACTGGGAAATTTGAGCCAAATCGGAGCACTTTTGATTTGGAGACTTCCTGTTTGACGTGGAATGGCTGTATAATGAAATTTCAAAGAATGCTTTTATGGGAAATTAAAAATTTGAATGATTATTTTTGATTATTGATACATCCTCTGTGGATATATGTAAAATCGTTGAATGTTATGGAGTGGGGATACAGGTTTTAAGGGTTTTAGTCGTTTTCCATGTGTTTTTCGACGTTTTCAAAAACTTTTTTTTCTGATGATTTCGTAAACCCACTGGAATATTATATATCAGAATCTGCCTTAGTGGACCAGCTACATAAAATTTAAGCTTTTATAACAGATTTTGCAGCAAGCTCGTATATCAATTTTACCCGAGTGTAAACATGTCAGCGATCTGCAGAATTTACAAACAATCCAAACAACCATGAAAAAAAACTTCCGAAAGAGTAAATTTTTTATGAAACACCAATATTTGGCGTTTGTTGGTTGGTTAGCTGTGCCTTTTGATTTGTTGAAAAACTAATAGGATTTGCTGCAAAATTTCAAAATCATCTGTGTAATGTAATGTTAAGGAGTGTTTCACGAGAATGGGTAAAGCTAATTCGTTCAACATACTGAATACTTCAAAAGTTTGCCTTTCTCAAGTACCGACCTTTTATTTGCCTCAAGCACGGAAAGTGCACCCAACAACCACAACAACAACAACACCAATCAAACAACACTCAACATCAACAACTCATTCGCCAAACATCAATCAACCCATTCCCAATTTGGTTTGATCTGGGGGCGAACCTGAACAGTACGGAACCGTTTTGTTGACTTGTCGGACACAAAAGGAATTGCAGTTCTTTGTCCCGGAAGCTCCGATGGATCTCACATCATTCCGGTTCGGTTTCCCCGGGTTACAAGGCCCGGCCCAGCCCGGCAACTTGTTCACAAAGATTGTCATAAAGCTGGTACTGGATATGATGACGAGGAGGGACCACCACCAGCGGAGAACCAGGTGAAGAGGACAGGCCGTGGAGTCCCGAACCGGTTTTCATTGGTCACCGAATCTGACACGAGACACCATGTTCCGCATATTTTTCCGACCACCACCAGCTTACCAAGCCAGAAGAGATGTCTCCTTGTTGGTTGTTGGATTTTCTTTTTTTTTTTCCTCTGGATATGGCCATATTTGCTTATTACATGTTCCTGAAGCGGGGGGAGGTCGCGCGAATCTCCCATATTTCACACACAGTCACACGTGCGCGCACGCCAACCGTGCGCATAAAACCGAGAAATATGTGACCCCCATCCTACCCTGAAGGACCTCCGTTCTCTTTTGGGGATGCCACTATTTATCATACACATGTGTGCAAACAACCTCCCCAAAACATACACCCAACATGAAGAAGATATGTGCATATCATATACAACTTCTAAAATGTGTAATTCCTGGCTGTGTGTGTACTTTGGGGCAACTTTCGAGACTTTCGAAGATTTTATGCCATGCCCTCTCGGTCGAGCGACCAACTCGGACAAGTTCCAGGTCTTCTCGGTTTGACTTCGGCTCGGCCGAGTGTGTAATTTAAGATTATTTTCCGGATGGGCGGTTCCAGTTCAAAACAGCACACATCAACGAGCACATAAAGGCCGACGGTTTGTTGGTGTGCGAAAAGTTGGTTTATGTACTGCGGGGAGCATGGCAAAGTGGGACGGCAAACGTGTGGAGAGAGCGAGAGCGAATCATTGCATTCATTGTTGAAAGCGGAGAACTAGTTCTGGTTCTGGAAAAATCTGACCCAAAGGACATGCAGGAGTAAGCACGGCAAGCTGTAATGGATTGTGTTGGAAATTAAACTTGGCTGATCTAAATTAAAATTAATTAGATCAACTCAACTCAACTCAACTCAACTCAACTCAACTCAACTCAACTCAACTCAACTCAACTCAACTCAACTCAACTCAACTCAACTCAACTCAACTCAACTCAACTCAACTCAACTCAACTCAACTCAACTCAACTCAACTCAACTCAACTCAGCTCAAATCAGCTCAACTCAGCTCAGCTCAACTCAACTCAACTCAACTCAACTCAACTCAACTCAACTCAACTCAACTCAAGCTCAACTCAACTCAACTCTCAACTCAACTCAACTCAACTCAGCTCAACTCAACTCAGCTCAACTCAACTCAACTCAGCTCAACTCAACTCAACTCAACTCAACTCAACTCAACTCAACTCAACTCAGCTCAACTCAACTCAACTCAACTCAACTCAACTCAACTCAACTCAACTCAACTCAACTCAACTCAACTCAACTCAACTCAACTCAACTCAACTCAACTCAACTCAACTCAACTCAACTCAACTCAACTCAACTCAACTCAACTCAACTCAACTCAACTCAACTCAACTCAACTCAACTCAACTCAGCTCAACTCAACTCAACTCAACTCAACTCAACTCAACTCAACTCAACTCAACTCAACTCAACTCAACTCAACTCAACTCAACTCAACTCAGCTCAGCTCAACTCAACTCAACTCAACTCAACTCAACTCAACTCAACTCAACTCAACTCAACTCAACTCAACTCAACTCAACTCAACTCAACTCAACTCAACTCAACTCAACTCAACTCAACTCAACTCAACTCAACTCAACTCAACTCAACTCAACTCAACTCAACTCAACTCAACTCAACTCAACTCAAAGCTCAACTCAACTCAACTCAACTCAACTCAACTCAACTCAACTCAACTCAACTCAACTCAACTCAACTCAACTCAACTCAACTCAACTCAACTCAACTCAACTCAACTCAACTCAACTCAACTCAACTCAACTCAACTCAACTCAACTCAACTCAACTCAACTCAACTCAACTCAACTCAACTCAACTCAACTCAACTCAACTCAACTCAACTCAACTCAACTCAACTCAACTCAACTCAACTCAACTCAACTCAACTCAACTCAACTCAACTCAACTCAACTCAACTCAACTCAACTCAACTCAACTCAACTCAACTCAGCTCAACTCAACTCAACTCAACTCAACTCAACTCAACTCAACTCAACTCAACTCAACTCAACTCAACTCAACTCAACTCAACTCAACTCAACTCAACTCAACTCAACTCAACTCAACTCAACTCAACTCAACTCAACTCAACTCAACTCAACTCAACTCAACTCAACTCAACTCAACTCAACTCAACTAAACTCTGATAATTATTCCTACTACGTTGCATCAACCACAGAGAGAATTATGTGAACAGATCACATATCACAAAATCTGCAGGGGAAGAAGGATGCGTGGACATACCGTACCAAACACTCAAAGTCAGTTTTGATGTGATCAGTTTATGTAACTTGATTAGGCTGCTACAAATTGTATTTAATTTTTTTGTCATTGAGAACTGATCATTCCAGCTTAGCCGCTAGGATGATTTCGTGGTGTTTATCCTAGGCCAGGAAAATTCGAAAAAAAAACTGTCTATAGATAAGTTTCAAGGAAAATCTTTGAATGAATCTGCACTACCACCTTCACACCAATCACCCACTCCAAAACACTATTTAAATGGTGAAGACCGCGCAGACTCCCTGATTATAGTCATCATCATCGTCATCATCGTCGCTGTTCGTGTGAATCTCGCTAGTGTTGGTGAAAAAGGTGGAGAGCAACATTTTTGAATCAAAAGCCCCAACTGGTATATAAGACCGCTCCCCCTTGTCCCACCCTCCCTCTTTCCACCCCACTCGAAACCGCCCTGACTTTTTCCGCTCTCGTGCTTGCCAAAGTGAAAGCGCAACAATTTCTTTTTGTATGAGTAACTCCGCGCTTACTCACATAGAAAATCGGGGAGATATATTTGTTGCATGCAGGCTGAGCCCGCACGTTTTCGGTGGTGGGTCCTTTCGGCACCCGTCGGGCGCGACGACGTCATCATCGGGGCGCTTCGGGAGTTTCAGCAGTCCGTCCTCATCCCAGGAACAGATGGGCGGGAAACAGGGATGTCACGTTGCACGTGGATATACTACTTCGTGGTTCTTGAATTCATGAGCATAATTCATGATTTTGGGAATTGACTTGCATAAAAATCTGTGAAAGCCAGATATGTTTAAATTTCAACACAACACATTGATAATTTTGCACCATACAAATGAATAAATTCCTTCGTGGTTCTCACATTCATCAACACAGAACACAATTTCGAGCATTGATTTTTTTCAGTGTTTGTGTACAAAAAGGTTAAGTTTTTCAAATTAAAAAAAACACATGTTCAAAGATCTGAGAAAATTGCCTATAATATCCTTTTTTGTTTTTAAATTAGTTTTTCTTAGGATCATCTAGTTAGCCTTAATTTTTCAACATGCGATATCTCAGAGACGCAAGGTTCAGTTTTCAATGATAAAAATAATAGCTTGATAAAAATTTCTGCTCTTATCAATCATTTTTTTTTAAATTTTGAAAATTTAGCCCTCAATATGTAAAAAAAAAGTATAATATAGTAATATAACATAAAAATCAAACCAATAGTTTCCGAGATAGCGCAAGTTTAAAAAAGGCTTCTTAGATGCAACTGAGAAAAACTCATTTTTTCAAGCAATTTTCTGAAAAATTAAGCTTGATCTCAACAATGACTGCTGGTTGTTGAGATAGAGCCTCAAAATGTCAAAAAATTTTTTTTGGAAATTCAGTTTTTCAAAAATAAATTTGCAGGGGTTCTTTCGATGCATTCAATCGAAGAAAATGTCCACTTATGTGCAATTGCAAATTTGATTTGAGATCTTAATGTTGATTTTAAAAATTTCGTTTGACAATATTTTTATTTTCAAGAACCTAGTATTTAAAAAATCTAGACTCTTACCAGATTTTACAACATCCTTAACTTTAGCCCAAAAGTTGATATGTTTTAGGGGAATAAAAATCAAAAAGAACTGAATTACGTCTTTTAAGCTCCGTTCGATTGAAATTGACCGTTTCGTGGATAGTGCAACACAAAAAGTTTTTTCGAAACCAAAACCAGCAGCTACCAGCATAATATGTGCTGCTATGCACCAACTAAGACTGAGGAACAACAACAAAAGACAGTTATCAATTTACCCAAAACTCCAAAAATAACAAGAAAACAAACCGTTTTTAATCCTTGAAAAAGGCAATAAATTTGCCGAAACGTCGGAAATTGAAACAATACATTGTTTTCACTGCTAAATGACTGAAAGCCGAAAACCAAATCCAAAAAATTTATATTTGGCAATGAAAAGTAAGCTGTTTTGTCATTCCAGAATTACGGGGAAAGTAAGTAAGTAGTTTTACAACAAAATTGCAAAAAATGAGCTAAACTTCGGTTTCAACTATTTTTTTGTTGAGTTTATTTTGAGCACGTTTTGATCAATGAAAAACCTTATTCCGCATGATTTAAAGTTTTCCATTTTTGTGTTCTTTTTTTGTAGCTTTTTTTTATTGATAGAATCAGGCCTATCCAGTCAATGTCTTTTGTTTTTACATAGATTTTATTCGTTTCCATTTTTACTTTTCATTTTCTTAATTTCGTTGATGTTGATGCTGGATATCATCATTCAAAAAACTGAATTGATTTTGTTTAATTCTTCACAAGGATGAAAGCTATTCTAAAGGCTTTAAAAAGATACTGCACTACACTTTCAGAATTTGACCTACTTGGTAATAATAAACAAAAGCTTTTACAAAATTTATCATCCTATTTTCATAATATAGCAATACCTTATTTTGACATTTTCGAGCCAAGATATTAAAAAAAGTGAATTTATCAAATGTTTCGTTTATCAAAATTAAAAATTGAACTTCAAACAAGTCAGACAGGTAATCTAAAATTTTATTAAATTTCTGTAAACATCGATCTCGTTTTGGGCGCAGACTTTACGGTTCGATTTCTTTAAACACAAGTTATGGTAGTTTGTCGTGTGCAAATCTATAAATGGCTTGGCATAAAATGCACTTTTGGCACGCCAAATTTCTATGAATTTTCCAGATTTTGTTTTAATGCCAATATTAGAAAATGAATTAAGAAAATATTCTCAACCCTTTTAATACCTATTTCTAGGCTTAGTGATTTTACACGCTCGAAAATAGCAAATTTCACGGGGACATCAATTTCAAAACACCACATTTTACGCAAATTTCGCGGAACGTGAAAAATGTTAAAATAACTCTGAAAATCTTATATTTAATTCACAGAAACCAGTTTTTATGCTTCATTATATATTATTCTTAAATAAACAAAAAAAAATTCACTATGTTTGAACGTGACACAAAAAAAATCATAATTTTCAAAAAAGTTTCCATCTGGTTTATGGATGGACTATATATTTATATTTTGAAACAAAATGTAGGACATGCGTTTTCTCATTTGTTGAACTGCTTTTTTATTATTCGACTTTTTTATGTTTACATTTTATTAAATTCCATATCGAAGCAAGATTTAATAATCTTGTCCGCCAAAATGAATAAAACGTTTTGAATTTTCTGCGAAATTTAGCCCATTCAAAATAATTTTTAAGGTTTTCATCTCTCTTTTCAAGAACTAAATTTAAAATCAATAGACAAAAAATAATGTAATTTGTAACGAAATCGAAATTATTATTCAAAATTAGAAAAAAAAAGAAAACAAAAAAGGTGGTATTTTTTTACTTTCACGGGAATCCTCCACCCAAATAATCAAATATAGTTTAAATTAAACAGGACTCAGAAATAAATTAAAAGGTAATATAAACGATAAGATCTTTCTTATAATTTATTTTGAAATTATACCTTTCAAATTGAAAAAAATATTTTATTAAAAGTTTTACTACAGCGACTGAAAATATTTCTAAATTGAGTTAGTTTCTAAAAAACTGCAAAATGTGAACAATTCTTCAAAAGGTTCATATCAAACTTTAAAATTGAAAACTAATTAAATTTACTTAAATAGTCTTTATGGTTGAAATATTTGATATGATCTTACCTGAAAAAAAAGAATAATTATAGAAATCAAAATTCACTTACCCAATATTAATGATTGAACGAGGGTATTTACTCGCCTAATTCTACAATAGTTCTTAAGATTATTTTTATTCCTATTTGAGTTTAATAAAACATTTTGAAAAAAATTGTTACAGATTATAAAATGGAAAATATCGTTAACTTGCGGAATACATATTTTATTTCCTTCACAACAAAAATGTTGTTTTGTGTTGGTTACATAATTATCAAGTTAAAATAGACGTTAACAGTTGTGTTTTTTTTACATTTCATTTTTATTTCATTTTTATAATAAAACATATTTTTAACATTGGTTCCAAATTGGTTCATGTTTTCTTTAGATTTTTTTTGTGTCGAAAGAACATTAAGAAAAAAAGTGACACCCCTCCTTCCTCAGATTTCATGCTATTAGCTTTCTTCGGTATGGCTGGCTGGTTTCATGTGGTCTTTCCTGTGCGCCCCAAAAATCCCAGCATCTTCTCCACCCACCCCACGTGGCCTCCTCCAAAAACGCATCCTTCTTTCCTCAAGTTTCACCGTGTGACTGTGTGTGTGTTTGCGAGACGTGTGATGATGAATATGCATGTATGCGAGGGAGAATTTGTTAGAAAGAGAAAGAGCGCGCGAATGTTTATGTAATATTATTCCACTGCGGTGATCCTGGGCGCACTCGAACTGAAAATCCGACACAGTTGCGCGACAGAGTGAAAAACGGAATACATCCCCCTTCCTCTCTTGCCCCCACCTTGGTTTGGCCTCCAAAAAAAATGCGATGCCTCGGACGTGAACGCACCACGGTCGGGTAGATTTTCCACTTTTCCGATTTTCCGACATCCCGCCAAACACACGCTGGCGCTCTGGGTAGTAGATTCCGGATGCCGACGGGGTTTTTTCCTCGATTTTTATGCTCTTGGGTTTCTTGCGTGGTTTTCCACAAGATGTCCGGAAAATGCGCGGTTTCAACTATGGTTGTTTGAATTGTTTCGAAAGTGAAGACGATGGGCGACGATGATGGTGCTGCGCTGCAAGTGGCGGATCTTGAATGTATACTGGAAGAATAATGGAGATGCGTTTGCCGACGGCAAATCAGAATATAAGGCTTGCCATACTGTTTTTTTAAGAATCCTTGCATTCTCGATCTTAAAATTTTGTAAGATATTACCCCAAATGATCTCCTCTTTTTATGTTGTCTGTGCTGGCATTGTAACGTTAATTTAAAATATAATATTTTAAATTTTAAACTTGTAAAAACTAAATTGGGTTTTCCAATTTCAAGTGTAAAATCTCTTCTGAGATTTATTCGGCTTGGGATGCACGGTGGATGGTAACTTTTTTGTTTGACACTTTTTTTAGTTTTTACCTCGTTGGTTAGTCAAAGTCAAACTAAATAGTGACGAACTGTCACTTTTTACTCGGCGTTTACGCACATTATCAAACAAATGTTTGGTAGTGTGTGTGAACTCCGTGTAAAAGGGGTGTCAAACTGAAAAGTGACCCCGGACGTTTGACAACAGTTTGTGTCAAACCATAGGTGTTTGAGTGTACCAAGTTTTGGTATTAGAGCAGTGTTCCAATAGAGCAATTCTCTGAAATTTCTGTCATTCGATTTTTTTTTTTTGTATTTTTTAGTCCGGCTGAAACTTTTTTGGTGCTTTCGGTATGCCCAAAGAAGCCATTTTGCATCATTAGTTCGTTCATATAATTTTCCATGGCAGCTGGAGGTAAAACATACAATATAACACCCTTTTGAAATGTTAGTCTTGATTTTAAATTTTAGAAAATATTTTTTTCAAAAGAATCGGAAAATTTCACGAATTTTATAGTTTAACATTGTAAATCGGACTATTAGTTGCTGAGATATCAACATTCGAAAATGGTGGGTTGTTTGGGTGAGAATTAGAAAACATCAATTTTCCTGTTTTTTAACCTTTGCATGGCAATATCTCAGCAACTAAGGGTCGTATCAACAAAGTTCAATAAAGCAAAATATAGAGAATTTTCTCAGCTTTTCAAAAATATTTTTTTCAGAGGTGAGCAAACATGGGCACTAATTTAAAAAATGAAAAACTGCGACTATTTTCAAAAAAGTTAAATGAAAATGCAAATGAAAACGGTGCACTTTATCAAAAATTCACTAAAGTACTTTTTAATTGCAAATTCGATTTTACATCGAAAAATGAAGTTGAAAAATGTTTGCGACCAATATTTCGATTTGTTAAAAAAATCTGTATTGATTCAAAAATCATAACTCGGTCAAAGATTTTTTGCCCATTCTGAAATTTCTGAAAAGTTGGCATTTTAGGTCCTCTAAAACATATCAAAAAATAAAAAGAATTAAAAATAGTGTTTTTTTGCAAATCAAGTTTAAGCGTCAAAAAGTGAAATTAAAAATCACCAAATTTTTTTTAACGTGTATTATTTTTTTCAGTGTAGTCCATATCCATACCTACAACTTTGCTGAAGACACCAAATCGATGCAAAAATTCCTTCATAAGATACAGATTTTTGAATTTTCGCATATCATTTTTGTATGGACAGCTGCCAAATTTGTATGGAAAATTATATGAACGAACTCATGATGCAAAATGGCTTCTTTGGGCATACCGAAGGCACCAAAAAAGTTTCAGCCGGATTAAAAAATAAAAAAATTAAAATTAAAGAAAAAATACCGATTCCGTAGAGAACTGCTCATACTAAGATTTAGATATAAATCAAATAAATTAAAATGAAACTGAGTAAGTTTGTCAAGTAGTAAGTTTATACCATAGTTTCAGAGACTGAAGAAGACTTAAATTTAAAAAAAAACAAGCCAAAATTTGGCATCGCAACTATGAAAATTTTCAACGATATTACAAAGTTACTAAAAGTGATCAAAAATTCATTCATTCGATTTTACAACCAATTTTAAAAATTATTGTCAATAATTTTAAGAATTCGTTTTAAAAGATTTTTTGATGCAAAATTTATTCACGTACACAAATCCGTTTAATAGTTTCAGAGGAATTTTGTAAAAGATTAAAAACCACAAAATACCAAAATTTGGAATCTAGACTTAACAAGTTTTTAACGATTCCTCAGATTTTCTTAGGGGGCATATAAATAATTCAAAAATCAACTTTTTTTTCATTTCCGGTGAACGCATTCGCTTTAAAATATCATTTTTATGCAAAATTAATAACATTGTCAAAATTGGGCACAATTTTAGTTTCAGCAAAAACCAAAAAGCTATGGGATTTTTTTTTAGTAGAGCGAAAATCGTCGTTTTTTGAATTTTGATTTTTGTATTTTTTAATTCGGGTAAAACTTTTTCGGTGCTTCTGGTCCAAAGAAGCTATTTTGCATCATTAGTTTGTCCATATAATTTTCTATACAAATTTGGCAGCTGTCCATACAAAAATGATATACGAAAATTCAAAAATCTGTATCTTTCGAAGTAAATTTTTGTTCGATTTGGTATCTTCGGCAAAGTTGTAGGTATGGATATAGACTACACTGAAAAAATGATACACGGTTTAAAAAAAAAGATGATTTTTAATTTTACTTTTTGTCACTAAAACTTGATTTGCAAAAAAAAAAAAGTTATTATTTTCTGATATTTTTCAGAAATGCCACACATTTTCAGAACGGTCAAAAAATCTTTGACCGATTTATGATATTTTGAATCAATACAGATTTTTTCAAAAAATCGTAATTTGGATCGCAACAATTTTTCAACATCATTTTTTGATGTAAAATCGAATTTGCAATAAAAAAGTACTTTAGTAAAATTATGCTAAAGTACACCGTTTTCAAGTTGAAGCCATTTTTAGGTTACTTTTTGATACGACCTTTAGTTGCTGAGATATTGCCATGCAAAGGTTTAAAAACAGGAAAATTGATGTTTTATATGTCTTACCCAAACAACCCATCATTTTCTATCGTCGATATCTCAGCAACTAATGGTCCGATTTACAATGTTAAAATATGAAACATTCGTGAAATTTTCCCATCTTTTCAAAAACAATATTTTCAAAAATTTTAAATCAAGACTAACATTTCAAAAGGGCGTTATATTGAATAATTGAACCTTTTTGAAATGTTAGTCTTGATTTGAAATTTTAATAAAAATACCTAATACCAAAATTTGTGTGATGTAACATTTTGCTTTTCTTTTATCCTTGAGACTATTTTTCAAGGGTTCACGAAAACCAAGCTATAGTATTGATACCAGAGAAAGGTATGCTCGGGAGATCTTTAAACGTTCGAGTTCTTATTACTTTTGCGTTCTTATAACTTTTAAGTTCTTAGAAATTTTGAAATGGTTGTCAGATCGTTAATCTTTTTGCTCATTGAAATAATCTTTCGATCGCAATCAAACGAATAAACTCGGAATTTTCTTTATCAATTTTCATCAAATCATGTGAGATGTGCTTCATGACAATATATAAATAATAATTTTCTATTTTTTTTAACCTAGGCTTGTTAATATAGAATTATGGTCTCGATAACTTAAACGTAATCGAACAACTTTTGATCATTTAAAACATCAAATTTGCGTGAAGAAGTATCAACTTGTAATCCAATAATAATATCACCTAATTGCTATTTTGTTGTCAGATCAGTAAATATTGCAAAAATTCACGCAAAAAAAATGTAAATGGTTGAAAGACGAAAACCGCAACCAGTGCGTGTCTAATGTAAACAATAACTGATGTGAACAATGTTTAAGGCCATAATAATGAATATATGAAAATCTTCTTGGGAAACCACCAAATAACTTGATAATGGAAATGCGAGAAAATAGTTTTATTCCGTTAGTTCAAGAATTTTGATAAAGATATAAAAACATACGAAAGAACGTTATTTGCTTCTGAACAATCTGAATTTTCTGCAAATATTTGGATAAACAAATCTGCAGACTTAAGAGGCAGTATTTGTAAATATTGTTCGGTTTGTTCTAGAGGTCGTATCGAGGTGCTCCGATTTGGATGAAACTTTCAGCGTTTGTTTGTCTATACATGAGATGAACTCATGCCAAATATGAGCACTCTACGACAAAGGGAAGTGGGGTAAAACGGGCTTTGAAGTTTGAGGTCAAAAAAACCTAAAAAATATTAAAATTGCTCGCATTTCCGTAAAACTTTATCAATTCCAACTCTCTTAGATGCATTCGAAAGGTCTTTTGAAGCACTTCAAAATGTGCCATATACATCCAGGATTGGTTCGACTTTTTCTCTTAGCTTTTGCAAATTACTGTCAAAAATTGATTTTTTTAAAACCTTAATATCCTTTTGCAACAGCCTCCAACACCCATACTCCCATAGGTCAAAAGATAGGTAACTACATGGACTATAAGCTTACGGTGTTAACTTTTTGGCCAATTGCAGTTTTTCTCATAGTTTTTTTATTTTTCTAGAACAAACATTTTACAACGTTAGTTTTTGCCCTGTAGGCCGCCATAGCGGCACTTTTTGGTCTCAATTTTGTCATATTTGGAATCCTCGGACAATTTCACGTAAGTTAGAAGTATTGGAGTTGTAAATTTGATTTAATAAATAATTAAATAAAACATTTTTGAAAAAAGAAATAGATCTTATTTACCCTGTGATCAATACGTCAAATGCTGTATCAAGTAGGCGAAAACCTGTTTTACCCCTAATTAAACAAATTGTAAAAAAATATTTTAATTCATTCTGAATGCCAATTTTTCCAATCAAATTTACAACTCCAATACTTCTAACTTACGTGAAATTGTCCGAGGATTCCGAATATGACAAAATTGAGACCAAAAAGTGCCGCTATGGCGGCCTACAGGGCAAAAACTAACGTTGTAAAATGTTTGTTATAGAAAAATCGAAAAACTATGAGAAAAACTGCGATTGGCCAAAAAGTTAACACCGTAGGCTTATAGTCCATGTAATTACCTATCTTTTGACCTATAGGAGTATGGGTGTTGGAGGCTGTTGCGAAAAGATATTAAGGTTTTAAAAAAATCAATTTTTGACAGTAATTTGCAAAAGCTAAGAGAAAAAGTCGAACCAATCCTGGATGTCTATGGCACATTTTGAAGTGCTTCAAGAGACCTTTCGAATGCATCTAAGAGAATTGGAATTGATGAAGTTTTACGGAAATGCGAGCAATTTTAAGATTTTTTAGGTTTTTTGGACCTCAAACTTCAAAGCCCGTTTTACCCCACTTCCCTTTGTCGTAGAGGGCTCATATTTGGCATGAGTTCATCTCATGTATAGACAAACAAACGCTGAAAGTTTCATCCAAATCGGAGCACCTCGATACGACCTGTTACACATTGGTGAAAAACTCGCTCTTAATTTTTACCGAGTTCGGTAAAGTTAATCGAATTTTCAGCTGCTGAACAGTTCAGTACATTGAAAATTAGCGAATTCGGTAAAGAAGTTCATTACTGATATTCGGTAAAATTTTGTTTATTTTGATAGATGGTTTACTGATCTAAACTTAACAGATTTTTCAACAACCGAATACGGTAAAAAAACCTAGGTGTGTGAGTGCTGTATCCGACTCTAACAGATTTTTACACCGCCAGTATATTCATCATAAATTTGCAAATTTAATAACGATTGTTCTGAGTCGCGTGACCACTTTTCATCACTTCCTATTCATTCACGTTATTTTGGCATAGATGAACCGATAACGATTCCATTAAATTTCCCCCTCAAATCGAATATTTCATGCTTATTTCTACTTGCATCTTGGTTTATTGAAAATTAAATTAATTTATTGAATTTGCCTCAATAAACGGAGGTACTTATCTCAGAAATTTGAAAATCCCTTCAAATCCTATTTAGACTTACATATTACCTGTAACCCTGCGCATCGATGAAGCGTGGAAAATGACAACTTCCTTGTTACGAACAGTGACCAAAGTTAACCTAATCCGACTTTACCTTACTTTATCGACCCGGTTCGGACGAAACTTGACGAAAAAGAAGTCACCGGGGGCAAAAGTCAACCAGCAACAATAACAACAACCACAGAAAAAGTCTATTTCGAAAGACGACACTGATCGTTATCCGCGTTTGTAATTAGTTTAGCTGACACGCCAACGTGGTCACGAGGGTGCCACAACGTGTCTTAGTGCCGAATTAAAGCTAAGCAGCCGTAATCTGATTATGGAGTGATGAGAAGGTGCGATTGTCCTCTTTTTAATTAATGACGTAAAGTGGCGTCAAATTTAGGTTAGGTTTTAAGGATTTTAGGTTGCTATAAAATTATAGCACATCACAATTAATAAATATTTGGCGATTAATATGGTCTACAAAATGTTCAAGACCGCCGTTATAGATCTTTAAGGTGTGCGCATAACCAACTGTAACCTCCAAGACGAGAAACCAGCCAACCGTAGCGCCGAACGTCGCCACACGGCCGCCATTTTAATTTTTCTATTCCGATTTTTCTCTAATATTCTCAACCAACCGGAACGCTCTTATCATCGGACGCTATTGTTACGGCGGCGCCTGCTTTGTTACCCCCACCCCCAAACCTTAAGCCTCCGGCCACCCTCCCCCAACCATCCAAACAACTTTGCCAACTTCGATACAAAAGTCCTACTCCACCAATGGCGTCCGTCGTAGGTGGCGATGATACGACGACGACGACTCGCTCCCTCTCTCCCTCCTCACAGGTCCCTGTGCCATAAAGCATGAAATATGTGTGTGTTTGTACTTTTGCCCGATGTTGTCAGCACAAACACCGCCGCCGCCGCAGTGCTGTTCTCTGATTTGACTGCGAGTTCAGTCATGCGTATAAATGTCAGTCAGCAAAGAAAAAGGTCGCTCGACGAAGCCCCGTGGAATCCGTGTCGGTAACTGCCTCACAACAGAACCGACTGTCGACAGGAGATGACGGCTCGGAACGGTTCGAGGCGAAGTTTGCCATAATGGAGGGGGCTGCGCTTGTGTCAAAGTTGCCATAATGGCGCATTCGAACGGTGACAGCTCAGAAATGTGTCGAATACATGGAAGTTTGGTGAAACACTTTGCCAAATTAAAAACTCCTCTTCAATCTCGAACTTTGGGGTCTTGCAAAGAACTTTAAAAAACAAATTATGTTTACAAACATTTTGTCTATCTTTCTATCACGAATCTGATGGGAGTGCTCGGGAATGGGAAGTAAACAAGTTTTTTCTTCAAAAGTAATACCGATAATATGTCCCTGCCTACTGCCCTTCACTTTATACTTCAGAAGCTGATAAAAGATGAAAATTCGCAGTTCACCGCAACATTTCTTGATGAAATGTTCGCGTGGTTTTAACTCTGTGTGGTTGGGGTTTTTATATGTTTTGATTGCAAAATATTGAAATGCGATGGGAGGCAACTTTTAAGCATGTTAAAAGTTGTCTAAAATTTGAAAAGGACACTCAAACCCCGATGGTTTGAAACTAACTGTTGTCAAACGAACGGGGTCTCGTTTTCGTTTGACATCCCTTTTACACGGAGTTCACACACACTACCAAACGTTTGTTTTGACTTTGACCAACCAACAGGGTACATACTAAAAAAGTGTCAAACGAAAAAGTGAGTGTATTAAAATGAAAAATTCTTCATTTAAATAAAAAAAAATAAAAATAAAAAATAAAAATACAATACAATTAAAATTTGTATAAATTTGTAAAATATTTTAATAAAAAAATACAATGAAAAGTCGATTTTTGAAAACGTAGAGAATTGTTGCAACACAAATAGATATTAAGAAGCTGTATATTTTGGTAAATAATATGATATTGGATCAAATATTGAAATATTACAAAATTTCAAATTAATTTAAAGTTGAAATTTTGCCAGTCGAAAATTTCTTTACAATAATAAAATCTCAACATTAATTTAAAATATCATTTTTTTAATTTTTCAAAATGTGCTTGATGGAATTATAAAACGTTTAACTAATTGTTACGTGGACACTAAAAACGTTTAATTTTAATCAAAAATTGCTGGCTGAATAAATAAATAAACAAATATTTCTTTAGAATTGCCTTCTATCCAACTCAATTAACTTCACACCATAAACAAAATGCAAATCTCAAACTCCACTCACGTGATAAACACACCCGATATTTTCCTCCTAATTTACTTCCCTTTTTTATTTGCACCGCCAAACCTGTTTTGTTTCTGCCCCAAATCCACTAAATCACAACTGGCAGGGCTGAAATCGATAACTGTCAAACAATGTGACGAGGATTTCCTTGTCCCGCACCTTAAGATTTAAGGTCTGCCTTAAGACAGGCAACACCCCACCTCAGATAGAGGTAGACAGTTTCGTTTTGGAATGTTACTTCTTCTAGACCCGTCCCCATAGAATTCAAATTCGTCAATTGGTATAGATTTCTTCAAAACACACAAATTTACATCCAATTCAATGTCGCTTAAGGTGGTCACTTTCATTTCGTCAAAGAAAGCCCTCTTTAAAGCAAAAAAGTTGAGACACATTACGGCGCACATTAATAGAATGGTAATGAGCTGTTCTAGGGTGGCACCCTCCTCCCCCTTAATCTCTCATTTTGGTGGGAGATTTTGCGGTTATCCCTCTCGAAAAGGACCAACGCAGCCGTCGGAATGGCAAACGGAATTATTCATAAGGCGAGGCGAGCACTCACCTTCATCACGTATTGATGAGGGGGTGCTGTCGACAAACAGGGCTCGGAAAATCGATAGAATTTGATGGGTTCGATGGCGATGGGAAGAGGGGATAGAATGACGGAGTATTGATAAGCTCGATTGTCTGGATAATCTTGAAAAGTTTGTAATCGAATTTGTTGACAGATTTAAATGTTTTGAAAACAAGACGAAGCAAACATTTGTAAAATCAGTTATCAGTAGGGTTTAAGCGACGGTTTAATCAGTCGGTTTAAGTATTTCTACGATTTCGCGGAACGGGTAGAATCCGTGAAATAAGATACTTTTAGTTAAATTTCGTTGAAATCTTCCCCTTGTATCTAAACACAACATAACCTTTATTTTCTTCAATGTAAGTGAATAGTAAAAAATTACACATTAAAAGTATAGCATTTGTGTCAGTTAATACCAAAATACACAGGAAAAAAAAGTATACATCCAGTTCGGATGTAAAATTAATTTTGCGTTATTTCATGATTTCTATGTCAATTCTATGTAATATTACACCCTCGCATATGTAGCCCATCAGTATGGGAAATGTACTTGACTGAAATGTCAAGCTCATATATGCGTTTATCCTTTTCACTCTTCATCGGTCGGATGGCCGAGCGGTCTAAGGTGCCAGTCGTTACTGTTGGTGCTGGGTTTGAATCGCGTCGATTATAACTTTTTTTTGTGTTACCAAAAATTGTACATGCTGTGTGTCAAATTAAGTGTCTTTTTTGACGAAGGTGATGTGCATGCTTTTGCATGCGATTTTGCCATCGGATTTTTTGCTGTGTAATATAAATTCAATTATATCTATCCATGAAGGATAGGTAGTTTTGAAAATTTAATCTATATAATATATTATCACGTTTACTTTTCAAAAGGTCCTATCTACATGTACATATGTACATGGGAAAAAATGGCGTATTGGTTGTCTTGAAAAAGTAATCTTAAATCATATGATAAACATAAATACACATTATTTGCTAAACTAAGCAAATAAATAACTTTAATTAGTATCGTGATTAAGATCAAAAATGTGTGGTTTTTAATAGTTTAAGGGGTTACATGTAAAAAATCTCAAATTTTCATATTTAAAAAAATAGGGAATCCTTTCAAAAGTTGATTTCCTATCACTCCTGAATGCTTCATGAAGATATGTCATGATTAGAGCGTGTAAAATACGATTTTAGCTTTAAATATTGCCATGTGACCAATCCTCTACGAAATCAATATTTTTTTTGGAATTTTAATTTTTGTATTTTTTAATCCGAATGAAAGTTTTTTGGTGCCTTCGGTATGCCCAAAGAAGCCATTTTGCATCATTAGCATGTACATATAATTTTCCATACAAATTTGGCAGCTGTCCATACAAAAACGTTGTATGTTGAAAATTCAAAAATCTGTATTTTTTGAATGATTTTTTTGATCGATTTGGGGTCTTCGGCAAAGTTTTAAGTATGGATATGAACTACACTGAAAAAATAATGATACACGGTAAAAAAATGGTGATTTTTATTTAACTTTTTGTCACTAAAACTTAATTTGCAAAAAAATACTATTCTCATTTTTTTTTTTTTTTGATATGTTTTAGAGGACATAAAATGCCAACTTTTCAGAAATTTCCGGGTTGTGCAAAAAATCTTTGATCGAGTTATGAGTTTTTTAATCAATACTGATTATTTAAAAAAAATCGAAAAATCGGACGCAAAAATGTTTCAACTTCATTTTTCGATGTAAAATAAAATTTGTAATCAAAAAGTACTCTAGCGAAATTTTGATAAAGTGCACCGTTTTCAAGTTCATTTCTAAGTAACTTTTTTGAAAACAGTCGCAGTTTTTCATTATTTTAAATAAGTTTGCATGTTTGCCCACCTTTGAAAAAAATATTTTTGAAAAGCTTAGAGAAATCTCTACACAGAAAAAAATATGTAAATTTACACAGCACGTAATTGCTGTTTCTTATGTAAACTCACTCAATGTAATGTTGAAATATGATGTAATGAGCAAAAAGTAATGGAAATTACTCCGATGTAAATCTAAATCTAATGTAAATCAGGAATCTAATGGAAACGTTGAGCATGGAAACTCAAATCTGATGAATTTCTACCCGCGTTCGGCTTCCTGTAAATTCCTATTTAATGTAAATCATATATCCAATGTATTTCTGCCAAACGTTGACTTCAAAACTACCCGAACTAAAAATAGTTATGTTTGGTTCTCTTTCTATCGCTCTCATACTTCGCTGGCTCACTGCCTGTGCCTCGACCTGAACAAGTTGATGCTTTAGCCGCTCGTTTATAAAATGCGAAGATGGCTCAGTCGGCAGCGGGTAGCATCAGTAACACCGAACATCCTACCCGTCGTCTGTTCGATTCCAGAACGAGAAAGCGTCCTCTACCTGTGAAACAACTTTTTAGAATCCGAATTTCCTTTTGCTGCCCGCTTCAATAATTTTAAAATAGAGCATAGGCCACACCCTTTTCCTACTGCAATCCAAGTCGAGCTTCTCATTCCCATTGGCCAATCAGAATTAGTTGATTTGAAATAATGTAAATTTCAAAACTAATGTAAAATCCAAAACTAATGTAAATTTTCAAAACTAATGTAAATTTCCAATAAATCTAATGGAAATATACATCATTTATCATGATACCTTTTGGTACATGATAAATAATGTAAATTTACAGAAATATTTTTTTCTGTGTATACTTTGCGATTTTGAACTTTGTTGATACGACCCTTAGTTGCTGAGATATTGCAATACAAAGGTTTAAAAACGAGTAAATTGATGTTTTCCAAGTATCACCCAGACGACCCACCATTTTCTAACGTCGATATCTCAGCAACTAATGGTCCGATTTACACTGTTAAAATATGAAGCATTCGTGAAATTTTCCGATCTTTTCGAAAACAATATTTTCATTTTTTTTTTAATCAAGACTAGCATTTCAAAAGGACTAAATATTCAATATTACATCCTTTTCAAATGTTAGTCTTAGTTTAATAATTATGAAACCATTTTTTTTCGAAAAGATCGAAAAATTTCACGAATGTTTCATGTTTTAACATTGTAAATCGGACCATTAAAAAAAATCTTTTATGCAAGGTTTCAAAAGAGCTAAATTAACCCTATAATTTAAAACTTGTATGAAAGAATGAATAAAAAAACTTAATTCAAGGAAAATATTTTTTTTATAATAACGCCGTTGCAAATATTTTTCTAAGTTTATGTCAAATGCCAAGGCTTATAATTTAAATTTAATATGTTTTTTATTTTTTTTCCTCCCCCCTCGACTTTGGTCAGAGCTGAGGGACATAAACTTCAAAAAATATTTGCAACGGCCTAAAATGCAAAAAAAAAATTTTAAAATCTTCCCAGTTTCGACCTTTTTTATTACGACCTTAGATTAACTACGCGATTTTACGAAATAAAAAAGTTTTGAAAAATATGGTCTTCGTTGATCATTAAAATATTTTTATATTTTTCCGACGAAAAATACGTTTTTTTGGAATTCTGAGCACGCCATCACGTCCAATTTTACATAAAAGTGTCTTTGACACCATCTTTCCATAACATCACCATTTCAGGCTGCAAATTGGCTGCAAATTACATATTTAAAACACATCTTGTTTCGAATGTTCAAAAATTGAAGGGATCGTATCGCCCTTCCGTCACGAGATATTGGATGAGTGGTCAGGGACAAAAATTACCGCTTAGGACAAAGTTTCACGCAAATGCAAGGTCGGGGCAACTTTTTCAGATTTCGTGTGAGTTGGTGGAGAATTACCAAAAAACAATATTTTACATTTAAATACAGTGATGTTGGCAAATTCCATACACAATTTTGCGTTGTTTGATACTTAGACTGAAAAAATAGTACTCACACTTTTAAACTTACTACAGCATCTAAAGAATGTGACTGTAGCAAAAGTTTTTGAAGTCTGTGAGTTTTTTTGTTGGAATAGGTCCGTAATAATTAAATTTTTATCTATTATCATCGATAAAAATAATAAAATAACGAAAACATTATCGTTTGCGTTATCGATTCTCGATAATATTATCGTTAACAGTTTTGGAAAAAATAGATTAGCACTGTCAAAAATCTTACCAAAGCTTGAAAACAATTTTTGATACTAGCTTTTCATTCCGCAGTGTTGCCAGGTATAAACTCGTTATCACCAATTAAAAAGTTGCGCCATTCTACTCACTTTTTTATCACCCAAGGCGCACCAAAAGGCACTTAAATTTCCCATTCAAATTGCAAACATATTTCAGTGAAATTTACGTGCAAACCCGCGCCGAGCTCCACCACGTCACAGTCTGCCGGCACCGGTGCTAAATTTGCCATCCTTCCGATCTCCCCCCCCTCCCTCACACAATGTCGGACCACAAGTAGCACAAAATCACAGTAAAATGGAACGACAAATCTCATAAACATATAACACCAAACAACAAGCACGAGAACAAACAACAAACAAATAACTCTCTGCTCAGTTGTTTTTGGGAGAAGGGGGAGGGGGGTTCGTTTGGGGCTAACCTCACCCTCCCTCCTTTACTACAGTTTTATCAAAGCACCCAGAGCACTGCTAAAAGGGTTTTCCGAGGCGAAACTTTTCTTCTACAACAAAGCAGGCGACGGAACCTAGGGTTGTACCGACGAAGTGGGAGGGGGGAGGGGTCTCTGCACTGAAATAAACTGTATCCTTTAAAAGCGAGCATGATAATAATAAATTTATTCCTTTTTATGTGCGCGTTCCCATTCAGTAACACAATCTAACACAAAATCTTTACCGTTTCCTCTCGGGGATCGTCGGCAGCATTGCCATCGTCATCGTCAGTAACCTCTTCTCTCGGGGAGCTTTTCCGGCAAAGACCCAGGAGGGAGGAGCGACACCCTACCCGCCCCAAGCTCCACCAGAAAAGGAGGAAACAGGCGTGGTCAAACAAGCGAAACCAACCCCATTTACATGCACACAAACACACCGACTGTACAAACAAGAACAACAACAGCAGCAGTACCCAACGTAACGTCAACATTTTTATGCCTGTATCTCTGGCAACCCTTGCCGCGAACCTAAACCTATCCAAGTAGGCCCCGTCGTACGACCCAGTGGGTCTCCTTGGATACCAGGATTTACACTCGCCAAGTTTTGTGCACCATGTGTACAAACAACGCCTGTCAAAACAAACCAGCCCCTGGTGGCAAGATTGCGAACTACGCTGGGAATGCGTCTGTCCGACGACCACATCCACATATTGACACGGTTCAAACCGCGCGGACGTGTGACATACGTGACAGCGCGAAATTCAATACTTTTCGCTTGCGAAATGCAAATTTTCCCGACGGACCACGACGACGGCCATTGCGCCGCACCGGTTCCAGCGTTCCCTCGGTACACTCATATGAGTCTGTGTTTATTTTTCCAGTTAATAAAAGCATGTCGTACGTGTGTTTCTCCCGGCATGCACACATGCAAGTCAGCGCCTACTGGGGATGGTTACGACGACGACGGACCAGGTAGGCGCTGCTGTGGACGACCGCCGCACCGTTGACAGGTTATGTCGAGTTCCAGACTGGCATCTCTGGCTCGGCGACTACATACCCATGGTGTTCTTGTTTATCTTTGCAGTTTGTTCCTCATCTGCATATTACGGCAACGACTCCCCCGCAGTTTGCCGCTGCTGCTGAGTGTTGTTGTTCCTTGGAAGGTTTACCGTTATGGGTGGAGGTTGGAGGTGAGCTGTCAGCCTGCTGGTTGTGTAATGATCAAGAAAATATTTGTCTTGCTTGAAGATATCGTTTGAGAATAGAAAATCTTTAATGTTTAAAGCTATTGTAACAAAATCTGATCTATTACCAACATTTTGGCAGCCCTGTTGTTTAGACAGTCCCACAGTTTGACCATTAGTTTGACAACTAAATTTTGACGTTTGTGTGTTTTATTTCGAATACGTTCGAATTAGCAAGCATTCAAAAAAGGGAAATTTAAATTAACGAATCCGCTCTGTAATAAAAAAAATCAAACCACCCACATTAACGACCCCCGGGTCTTTTGTGGTCTCTATTGCAAGTTTCTGCTCGAACCTAGGAGTCCGAGGCTTGAATGGGGAGAGCACCCAAACCTCTTTCTACTCCAAGGAACCTTCCACCCCAGTGTTTGAACTGACGACCTTCGGATTGCGAGTCCAACCGCCGCCAGCGATTCCACCGGAGTAGGCTTGGTTTGGTGTGTTGTTTGTACTTATGGCATGGAGACGACTCCTACACCTGGAATGACTTAACGGCCTAACAACCAAGGCCGGGACCGACATTTTACTTCCTCATCCGATGGAAGGTTGCAGCAGATGGGAATCGAACCCAGAATCATCCGCTTACAAAGCGGACAGCGTTACCATTCGGCCACGCACTGCCACTGCGCTCTGTATCCAGATTTTCCAAATGATTCTCTAGTGCTTTGTTTTGGAGAGGCTTTTTTGATGTATGAAAGACCAAAAAAGATAATTCAGTTTTGGATTGTAAACAACTAACAATACTGCAGAATGCAACTCGCATTCATTAAAACGCCGCCTGCAATTATCGCATTAACTTTTGAATTCACCTGCAAATTATCCGGCAAAATTTCGCTATCGTATGACATCCCAAACTGTCACAAAAAACAATCCTCGACTCTGTCATAACGCGACCAACGTCACTTCCCAGCATCGCCGCATTGTTGTTTGGCGCTAATCAATGCACAATGCAAAAATTTCCAAACAGCATCCCCTGCAAATCGTCATTAATACTTCCCCCCTCCTCAGCTTCAGATTCCGATTTCGTCACGCAAAACCCGATTGATTCGTGTTCGCGACAGAAAAAAATCCTGCATTGAAAAACTTTTTCCACTGACGCGCGCCATTTGGAAACCGTTCCCTTTCCCCTTAACATTAAGGGCAACGGGATCGTTTGCGACGATGCAGTTGTCACAACGGGGTTCTATTGTTTTGTGCAAAGTTGGTGTTGGTGCCACCACGAATAATGTTGCACGTTGCACAGGGGGGTTGCAGCAAAAACAGCATTTTTTTGTGAGCCGGTTTTGAAAACGGAACAAAGCGCATATTGATCGCACACACACGATAAACGGATCAAATTTGGCAGGGCTTTGTTTGGCCACTTTCAAACGGTGAAATCGGATCGGTTCAGAATGTGGTAGCATCGATGCAACGGAGCTTTGCCCCGCAGGACGCAGTTTTAATGGACTAATTGTTGCAGGGTTTTTTGCTGCAATTCTGTAACATTGATGCATGTAATCGTTTGCTTTTTAGTCGAATTGATACCCTCATTATAACAACTGTCAAACGTGGTGAAAAGTGTTGCCAAACAATGCGAGCGCAGCGTTTTATGGCAGCAGCCGCCATTATGGCAAGCCGATCGGAACGTCATTCTAGAACAATGGCGCCCGCCGTTAGTGCGCGCGAATCCGATTATGATTTTTCCAAAACCTTATCCATCGAACAAACACACGCACAGCTTTTTCCTGTTTCGATGTTTGGGTGGGAAAATACCTTTTTTGCCTTCATATTCCCAGCACCGTTGATTCGGCTGGCAGATTTTCCAACATATGGCTTTTGTGCGATTTTTTTGTTTGTTTTTGTTGGACGAATTTTCCATTGTGTCGCTCGTGTTTGTGTGCGAGTGTCATTTTCCACCAAACTCTATTGTTCTCGACTCGCGTGAGAGTGAACTGATAACGATGTGTGTGTGTGTGCGATACACGAAGAAAAAATCCGGTAAATTAAGCATAAGCATAAGCATAGGTGCCCACCCGCAGTTGCTACTCCGTTATTGACCAGGACCTCCAGAAGTTACATCCACGAGCCGTGGAAGATAAGTGGGTGCTATCTTTCCTCGCTTCGCAACTTCTCAAAGGCCCCTATCATGCTGATCAATACCGGCGCCGGCCACGACCAGTGGTAGGGTCACGGGGAAGTGGATGGGAATGTTAGTCCGATACTTGAGTGATAGAGACCGCCCAATCGACTGCTTCTCCGACAAAGTATCACATGAGTTTTGAGGGGGTTAGTAGATGGGTATGAGGTCAGGATTCACGAGTGGCAGTGATGTGACCATGAGCATTATGTTTATCGGTTGAAATTTTAAATCTTAGGCAGCCGGCTGTGGAAAGATAAATAATTGATTATTTAAAAGTTAGTTTTAATCGAACGCGTGCCAACCGAGCGGTAGTGCTATGGGCTGGACTTATCAGTATATTTTTACTGTTGGTACAATTAAGATAACGCGAGCAAATGTCAAAATAGTAGATGAGTTAATACTAAAGCTGCCAGTTGGAATAAATTATTACGATCAACGAATATAAACGAAAAGAAAACAGGACACCACGTAACCGATTGTAATGAAATTAAAACAATAACTTAAACGAACTTAACCGGCGGCGTGCCCTACTATCAACGATGATAAAAGAAGGACTTATAAATTTAAAATATAAAAAGACTCCAAAAAATACGTTGCATAGTAACCGCGAAGTCCCGCTACTCACAATCGAATCCGAAAGATAGCTATCTAGAATTTTAAATATAGTATTAATTCGACCGCGATCCTCCAGAAATTCTTCGTCGGCGTGCCTTCCGATCAACGGTGATGTAAGAAGGGCTTTATTCATTAAAATGATTTTATATCATAAGCCTTAAAACATATTCGTCGGCGTGCCTTCCGATCATCGATGATATAGAAAGGACTTAATCCAGCAAAACGACTTGCTTGTCTCGAAAAAAAAAAGAATTCGGTTCGTTTCTATCGAAAACTATGTAAAGAGAACAAAAATAAACTCATTGGCCAACGAACGCGCGAACTAAAAATAAAGAAAAAAGAAGAAGAAGAAGACCAATCACCCCATGCACACAAACAGCGACACAAAAGAGATGAAAACAACACGAATCAGAAGAAATACACTCACCCCATGTACACAAATAGCGACACAAAAGAGATGGAAAATAACACGAAAAAACAGGACTGCGCGTCCACACAGGCACCGCACTACTGATGCCATTATTTAATTATAATGACCAATCACCCCATGCACTCGAACAGCGACACAAAAGAGACGGAAAATAACACGAAAAAACAGGACTGCGCGTCCACACAGGCACCGCACTACTGATGCCATTATTTAATTATAATGACCAATCACCCCATGCACTCGAACAGCGACATAAAAGAGACGGAAAATAACACGAAAAAACAGGACAAAGCGTCCACACAGGCACCGCACTACTGATGCCATTATTTAATTATAATGACCAATCACCCCATGCACTCGAACAGCGACACAAAAGAGACGGAAAATAACACGAAAAAACAGGACTGAGCGTCCACACAGGCACCGCACTACTGATGCCATTATTATAATGACCAATCACCCCATGCACTCGAACAGCGACACAAAAGAGACGAAAAATAACACGAAAAAACAGGACTAAGCGTCCACACAGGCACCGCACTACTCCGAAGAAAAAATCCGGTAAATTCAGGGAAAACCGGATTATCGGCAAGCCGAGAAAGGTAACAAAGCGGTTCAGTTTGTTTTTTTTTTTCAGTTTTTAAAAATTGTATCAACTTTTTGTTGGGAAAAGTGGAACGGAAAAAGGGGCAAGCTCTTTTGTGTTGTTGTTTGCAACTGTGTTTGGAAGTGCGCGCGCTTGGTGAGATTATTTATGAAATTTTTAATTTGTTTAAAATTTTCGCTCATTTCAAGCGTGAATTTTCACCGAGCGCAAACGAAATTCAAAGGCGAGGAAGAAACTTTGTTTCGTTCTGTGTATGTGTGTTAGCGTGTTTGTGTGATAGACAGAGATCAAAGACACTGCACAGGGAAAATCAAAGGAATTTTCATTATTACTGTGAAGCGCGCGCCCGGGAGATTCTAAATTGCTTCTTTTAGTGCTTTGGACTATCTTTTACCGGGAAAAGCTTGGGATCGGAATGGATGGACGGGCACTTTTCGCTTGGGCTGCTCTCGCACGCAGAAAAGGTTCTTCTTTGCAGACTTCTGGGAAAAATACAGCCGAGAAGTGGCCTTCAAAGTTGAGTTGTTAAATTTAAATCTCGTTAAATTCAGATGAGCTTGGAGTGGTTTTGTTTGGATGTCAAAATCTTATGAGTTTTCAAAATTAAGTTTGATCATCATCATAATTAACGTGAACCATTTTTACAAACAATTCAAATTGGCTTAAAATTAGTTCGAGGATCAAAATTGAAAGTTTTACAGGAAATAAAATCGTTTTTTTTTATTTCCCAATGTTTTACTTATTCATTATGAAGTATATTTTTGTACCGCATGTGGCGCATTATTTAGCCGCAGTCAATCATAGGTAAATCTCTTTTAAAATACATCAGTTAAAAATTAAATTCTGTTAATATTTTTTTCATGTTAAAAACTACTTTAAAAAAAGTTTTTTCATCAGAGCACAGCATGTAGGGTAAGGAATTGTTTTACTTTTAATGCGCTTATTTTTTCTTTAGCCATAGACTAATTATAAAGACGTTTCAAGACTTCAAAGTACGCGGTAAATTATACTGCAAATTCATTACAAACAGCCTTAAAAAATAGGAGAGCCCCAACGATTATGCACTTTAAATTTAAAGCAAACATGTTTGAAAAGTCCTCTCGGCCTAACCATATTTGATAAACAATCAATCGATGGACCAGAAAACTGAAAATTCAACACAAATAGCATCCCTGGGAAAACGTCCATTACAAAAGCGGCCGGATTAATTATTCCATCGAATTCTGGTACCCACGTTCTGTTTTCCCCGCGAGTGTTTAAATTAATCGCGCATTATGCGAACATAGTGCGTAGATATATGCACTGGGGATCCGGTGTAATCACCGCGGCCTATCCGTGCATTAGTTATGGAAATCAAACAAAACTGGCCACCCCAATCCTGACCTTTCTTCCCATCCGTCCTCACCTGTGGACCGCGCACGCACATTTGCAAATAAAATGTCATAAATTATTTCGTTCCTCGCGGTGTCACGAATTGCAATATTGATATGAACATTTTCGACGAGGGGCGGGCAATAGCGGCGGGGTAGCCGAGCGGGTGTTCAAATGTCAAATGTATTTAGCGTTCCTCGCTGCAGGAGGTATGACTTGAGAGAGTATGCAAATTTTGAGGTTATGTTGCACCGTCTCGGTCCATCCCACCACTTGCCCGCGGTCGTATCGATGAATTACATGGCATTATATTAATAAATCGAGTTGTAAACAAACAGTGGCAATATTTATTACCAATTCAATATATATTATTCATGCAAAGCTTTGAGGGGGGGCATTTGCTCAATCGGGGAGAAAATATGTATCCATTTGACAGTTGACGGGTTGACAGGACGGCAAGACACGTCAGATTGTCATTACCACTCCGAAAAAAAACATAATTATGTTCGACATTTAAAATTAAAATTAAATGTAAACACTGTTTTAACCTCATATCGATTCGCAAAATGACGCCCAGAGCTGCCACAACTGCAAATGACAGAAACATGAAATGTTTAAACAAGCACCGCGCGCTAACCGGCGGTTGGTGCGAAATCAAAACCGTAATTTATGCAACCAACAAAACACCGAAAGTGATGTATAACATGGGTGCACCCTCCGGCAGATAAGAAAAGCATTAGGGGGAAATCGACTTGCGGGAAGGGTGCCGAGCAACAAATGTCTTCATCGCTATTGTGCGTCACCCTCTTGGAAAATGACCCCTTTTTCCCGTAAACGATTTCTAGTTTGGCTTCATTTGAGAGGAGACTTTTCAAGAGTTATTATGTGATTATGCACATTAGGAGATAACGGAAATCAGATGCCGCTCTGTTTTGTTTACTAATGAACATTTGATGAAGTTTCACTTTTTTGGGAAGGTTTAGGTAATCATATCTTGTGGGTTGAAATTAATGAACGTGTAGCTGTTTAAAACCTATCGTAAATCAGCGTGTACGTTTGACAGTTAGAATAATCCATAATTGGGTCCTAAAATGAAGCTTAGATTGCTGATATTATTGTTTACAGCGATAAAGCTTATTTTTCTGAGTACAATGACCCTTTGTACGACCAGAAAGAGTATAAAATGGATTTTTAAATCAATTTTGAAAAATTAACCTCGCGGTCCTTTTTGACAGAAAAGCTCCTACTTGACAGCTCGTTCCAAGGGCACCATAGTTGATCCATCGAAAAAATGTTGTCTTGTTGAAAAAAAAATTAGCATTAAAATGAAAAAAAGTGATCAGAAATGGTTTTTAATCGTGTTTTTTACCGTTGTACATAAAAATTTACATAGGGCTTTAGTACCCAATTGGGTACTAAAGCCCTATGTCAATTTGTATGTACAATGACAACATTTTTTCAACTATGGTCCCCTTGGAACGAGCTGTCAAGTAAGAACTTTTCTGTCAAGAAGGATCGCGAGGTTAATTTTTCCAAATTGATTTAAACATCCATTTTAAACTCTTTGTGGTCGTACAAAGGGTCATTGTACTCAGAAAAATAAGCCTTATCTCTGGAAACAATAATATCAGCAATCTAAGCTTCATTTTAGGACCCAATTATAGCAAATCAAAATGGGTTGGGTAGTCTTGTATCGACTTTTGCTAGCAGTGACATAACCCACATTTTCAGAACCCTCAGAAGCTACCTCAAATATCCACTTATTGGAAAGCTCGCTGATTCGAAGGTATTCGAATTTAAAAGCACTCAAACGTCAATCCCGTTGTTTGACAATGGTCAAGCAAATGGTTTCATGCTTTTGACAGCTGTCAGTTATACCGTGTTCGCAGCAAAAGAGAAGTCGGAATCGGAGTTGCAGTCGAAGTTGCCCTTTTCCGAGAGCGAAGAGTTGGAGCATCTTAATCTTCAAAAATTGAAGTTGTCGAAGTCCTTCAATTTTCAACAACTTTGTATGGGAGTCGTTTCTAGAATCGAGGTCGAAGTTGAAGTTGAAGTCCAGAAACTAGAGTCGGCATAAAACTTTGAGTCGCTGATACCCGACTCCGCAGTCCAGAGTTCTTACGCATTCAGCATTTTATAGCATCCGCCATTATGGCTAACAGTCATGCCCAACAATAACAACCGAGAATTCATTATCTGCTACAGTGTCCATCAGAAAAAGATGAATTACGGGGCTATTTTTGTCTCTCTATCTTTCTCCACCACAATGGAGCCCAAACCAAAAGCCAGCAAACGAATGATGATAGTTCTGTGCTTGTGTGTGCACTCGCCATATTTCATGTTACAAAGCGACCACATCTCCCTCTGCTTTCCCTCCGGTAGGTGGCCCCGGGTGCGAAATCGCTCCGGAAATGGCACCGGCTGCTACCAATTCTCGCCAAACTGCCTTTCTGCCAAACATCGAGCTAGTGGCGCCCACTACTATATAGTGCTCATCGTTCATTTTTCGCATTCATATTCACAGATAGCATACCGGACCATTTTTAATATTTTTCCCCTGTAACGAGCTCCGAGAGGAAATTCACCCACTCCGGACGGGGGATTTTACCCAAACCCTGTCCACCTTTGGGTGGAGTTTCTTTTATCTTTCGCCACAAAAGCAAAAACTGTACCCTCAAAGGTATACACAAGCCGGCTGCGATGATAATGGCACACAAAAAAGCTTTTTCCCAACCCTGCTCCTCTCTGGGTTCATCCGCTTCAGCAGACTCTGGTAAAAGGTCCGCAACATCACATGAAAAGCAGGATTCCACAACCCTGGAGAGAATCCGTGCTCAATATGTGAACAACCCTAACGATGTTGTACAGTGGTTGCGATAGCTGTCAGAGTTGACAGTTGCACACCTTTGAAAGTTAAAACTTTGACTTGATTTTTACCTTCAACATTGTTATGCTTTGAAACTAGAATTGTGGAGTCGGCTCTTTGTGAGAATGTCGGAGTTGGAGTCGGATTCAACATATTCTGGTAAGCCAGAGCCTCGAAGTCGACAAATGTATAGAATCTGGGGTCGGAGTCGGAGTCGTCAACAAACTACCCGACTCCACACAACCCTGCAAATAACACCACCTTCAGGGTTCAGATTCATGCCAGCCCTGCAGCTCCACTTTCCGTTCTCTCCGTTCCCTGATAACAACCGTGACTACGCGCCGGATGAGTGGGAGACTTGATGGTGGTCCATAAAATAAAGCAAAAATGGGCACAGCACTAGTTTCGGGAGCCTCTTGGTTTCGACGAGCTCGGTCGTCAACAGTTACATTTGATGGCGCTCCCGGGTTTATCTCCATTATGCAAAATAGTTGCACATAAAATCTGAAATATGTTTACGGCGTTTGCAATGTAAACCGGCTCGCATCTCCTCAAATGTTTATAGCTGTTTTAGACTTGTTTAAACAATCAACTTTACAAAAATGTGACAAGTACGTTTGCCATAATGGCGCCTGCCATAAAACCGTTTCATTTTCCTCCATTCCAACATCCACCTTGTTTCGCCTTCCACTGAACCCAAATTGTTTTACATGGATTCCAATTTGCACACAAACACACATCGTCCCGGTGGTGCTCTTGAATCTTGACTGATCCGACGGCAGTGATGACGAGAGTGGTTCCTCCCCCACCCCCACCACCCTTTGTCGGTTCAGTTCCGCCGGTATCGATTTTGCCGGACATGAAGCGGAACGGTTTTGCGTTGGTCCTGCGCCGTTCCGACGGTTCGTTGCCGGGGCTGGAAATGGAAATTTTACCGACGGGGTTGAAATTTGAACAAATTTCGATTATTGTAAACATTGCGCTGTCAGTTTCCGTTCAGCGGATGGGCTTGAGGGGAAGTTAGGTTAAGTCTTTAAGGGAAAATGGCAAACTATTATTTTTTTAAACTTGCCCGAAGCACTGTCATGGGAAAGATTTATGCGAATTTTAGGGCAAATCTGAAAGGTTGCATAATTTCAGCAGTGAAAGAATTATTTCTTTCGCCATTGTTCACAACTGTTGGTTTAATGCACCATTCTCATTCGGTTTGACGTTTTTGGGAAAGGGGCGCATTTGCATTTTTCCGAGGGGCCCTTTGTGTTGTGCCAATTTTTCGCGAGTCCGGACTTACATTAGAGGGTTAAAAACGTACCCGGGCGCGCCAGAATCAACACGTAGTCGTTTGGGAAAATTTATTGATTTCCTTAAAGATGACAGCCCACTCTCTTCGGCGTTGAAGCCGGAAGTCGTTTTTCCTTAAACATCTTACTGAAGGTCTAGGGTTTGAAGGGGAGAGTGCAAAGAAGCAAAAAAATATTCATGAAATTGTCCCCAAGCTGGCGAAAATGGGCGAATAACTTGAACACTCATTCCGGATTTCTTTTTCCTTTGGTCTCTCTTTACTTACAGGAAGTCGCTCGAATGCTGGGACGGCCACTAGCCAAGTAAACGCGGGCGCACCCCAGGAATTCCTTGCTGTGGACGGGTGAGAAGTGAGTAAGCAAGTCGGACGCTAACCGGACCGGAACATGGGACACTTGAGGAACAAACAGCGCCGGCACCACCAGAAGGAAGCCGCACTCCAGCGGGAAGAAAGACTACGGAAGCAGCTCGATGAGGTGGACATTATGAATCTGGTAAGTTGCCAAACAGTTGGATTTATGGTGCGGCTGAGCGGTGTGATTTATGCGAATTAATGGAACTCTTGACAATTAATATATTTGTTCCTTCAGCGTCCATTGAACTGAAATCGGGCATCACTGGCGCCACGAGCGGGATTAAAACGAACCCTTTGACAGCTATAAACTTTTTTTCTAAATCATCCACTGAACTAGAATTCTTTTGACAGCAGTGCTGCCAGGTCTTCCGTTCCCATCTAATCGTCCGCACTTCAAAGCAACTCAACCCGCTCAAGAGGTGTGTAAACGGTTCCACGGGGTGGCACCCCGGAACGGCAAACATCAAGCAAAACTGCGCTTCACACCATCTTTCCGGTTCTGCGGATGCCGTCGCCGCCGCCGGTATTCGTTACACACAACCCATTATCTAGTCTATCTCGGAATACCGCAAATTCTGCAGGGAGGAGGTGTGGGTTGCGGTAAACGATCTTTAGAAAACATGTGACATTCAAAGGTGGTCCCGGAACACACCTTCGGGTAAAAGGATTCAAGTCTCCTGTGCTGCAAAAGCCGGTCGGGCCACAAAACCACAGACGCCGCGTGGGTTGAGTTCCCGGCTCCAAGAGGAACTCTTGTGTTTTGTGTTGGAAGAGACATGTACGTGAGTAATTGGAGGAGTTTCTCTCCCAAATGGGATCCCCGGCCGCACACGTTTGAGGTTAGGTGCGTCGCCGAGCCCTGCGAGCGCCCCGTAAATTAAATTCATTTGTTTTTATTGCTGAAAAGTTATCACATTACCGTTTGTCCTTTTGTTTTGCCTTTGTCTCGCTTTACAGTTTCAATTTCGGCAATCTCTCGGTCGGTCTTTTGATTTTCCCCTCAAACCAAAACAGAGGGCAGGGGCGTAATTCAACCCCAAACGAGAGTGCCACAGGTGATTTCCAAACCCAAAGTTGAGTTAGCTGTCAAAGCGAGGGTACGTGTTTCATCCGCCAGGTGGCTCCTCCACACTTCACCTTCCCCATCAAAAGTAGGGTTAACCTACAAAATAATCATGTTCTGGCTCCAAACTCCTATCGCAATCGTTTATTTTCCCATTTGAATTCATTAATGGTGACAGTGAATTTGTCCGTTCGGTGTGACATTTCGTACTTGTGACGGCACGGCCAGAAGGGGGAAGTTTTCCCCCTCTTGATTTTCGGTGCTGCTGGAAGTACCAAGGGAAAGCGATCAAAATAAACACTCTAATACGGTGTCTGGTTTTTGGGAGGGAAAATCGGCAAGGGGTGGGAACTGGGTGATAAAAACCAGAACAACGGGAAATCTAATAATGGCATTGATCTAATCTCGGTAAGAGCGCAGCATCCGAGCTTGCCGGTAGTCGGGAGTTGCCGAAATTGAGCGACATTCGCTTGTATCAATTTTCCCTAATATGATTTACGACGACGACGTAGACCTGAAGACAGGCCGGAAAGATGGCTAGGCCGTGATAAGTACATGGTTTAATTTGAAAACGATCGTCAAGTCGCGATAAGAGCGGTAAAATGTCACCTTTTTGATGGTGCGACTGCTCTTTTCGATGATTTTTTGTGTTTTTGTTCTTTTATCGGGAGAATATTTCATTATTTCTGATTGAGTGTGTATTTTTCGGCAATTTGGCAACACTGTTTTGATAATAACATTGCTACAGTTGAACCTCATTAGTTTGACAAAAAAATACAAAAATAAAAATATTAAAATATATTTCAATAATTATAGTTTCACCTTACCACCAAATCGTGAATCCAATTATTCACGAGTTCATAAATAGAAGTTCATGATTTCTTGAATCGTTGAATCCAAAAATTTAAATAAACCAATTTTTCGTCAAACTGGACAGACACTAATTCTTCAAACCTTAATGAAAAAAGTAAGGCCCATTCAGTAGCGAAGGAGCAGTCAACAAAAACGAATCAATCGCCTCCCGCTGCGATGGCAATCAAAACAAAACGGTTAGCAAACAGTGGAAGAATTTGATACCACATAAAATCATGCTTTTAGCGGGTTCCCCGCTGAGAGATTAAGTTGTAAGATCAAATCGCGCGTGATGCATGATTTGAGCAAAGTTTAGCTCTAGAAATTGTTTTTTAGGGGCAATAAGTGGAATTCGGTTAAGAAATCTAATCATAATATTTACCTTTTTTGACAGGTATTGTAGCTATAAAATTAGGCGTGTCAAAACCACATCAAACTGGTGAAAAACTGGCATCGCTGTGAGTTGACAAATTCAGAAAAAATAAATTCTGATCATTTTTCTTAACTCTCATGAAATGCTGCTCAAAATGCATACGATTCTAATCTTGACCAAAGATCTTCTGCCCAGCATCTATGAAGCTGTCATTCCTCGAGTGGGCTTATCTCTTCATCACGTCTGCCATGGCAACCCCGATAAGCTGGCAACCGCATCCATATGTCACTGTACATTTCTTCCATCACACACGCACGGGTATGACAGACAGTAATGCGTGAAAGTCTGGAATTTCCTCTCTGTGGAGATGAGTTGTTTGTCGGTTGCTGCTGACAACTCCGTGTGCGTATGTGGACGAAATTCTTGAGATTTTCCGACTGAAAGTGAGCAACCGGAGGAATCTCTTCTGGTTTCAAAGGGGATGGGAAGACCCAAGTTATTTGGATGGTCATTTTGCTAACCATAGAATGATGTTCCAGATGAAAGTTATGGCCTATCTACAATCACTTAGCTTAGAATAGTTAAGTAAAGTAAAACTTAGAAAATGTACACAACTTACGGCCGTCATCCACAATCAACTTAGAAAATTTGCTGGGCTGATATACGTTGCTATGCAGTTGTTTGTTTACCTTTGATATGGAAACGTCAACTTACCGTAGATTTTGCGGTTTTCCAAACCGTACGTCAAGTTTCTAATTTTATTCCTTTTCATTGTAGAAGATCAGATTCATTTCCATTGATTCAAACTCCTAAGCTAAGTTAAATTTTCTAAGTTAAGTGATTGTAGATAGGCCATTAAAGATTCGTAAAAGTGGCATCACTGACGTTAATGACAGCTGTCACAATTCGAAAAGAAGTTTGCAGTATTGCCAATCCCTGCTGAGTATCGAGAGTTGGTACAACAATTAAAACTGTAGCCAACATTCCTAGCCAGCGCATCCTTTGATCTGCGCTCGATTGCATTTTTCTGACAGCAGGCAGTGCCGCCGGTCATTTCCCCCATTTCTAACCTCTTCACCATCGCAAAAGCCACATTCCGAGGAATCCTACGATTCAATTAGCCGACTCTCGCCCACAAACGGTTTGTTTTGGCCCCTAAATTCAGGGGAAACCAATTAAAGCAAGCTCGCTATCGGGGTTTCGGTATCAAACGCTTTTTTCCCACATTAAGGTGAAACGGGAAGCCCCTTCTTTTGATTAAGGGGAACTGCCGTCGGCTAATGATTGCAACAATTTAGAACACGTCGGTCGCCACGTGGGGGAAGTGTCGATCGTCGCCACGTGCCGTACTTACCTTCTTTCCGAATAATTCCGGATTGTTACAAAACATAACGGAAGAGGGACTGAATGGGGGAGGTGAAACAATGGCGGATTATCTGTCAGATGCACACACACTTCCGTACGAGTTCAAAAATCTTCTTTTATCTTTTCGTGTGTTTTAAAGTTGGACAGACCGAACGTCATGTGCACATCCTTGCGAGGAACATATTTCCAAGTTTTTGAATGTTGCCAAAACTTGTTCCCCCAGACAGAACCCACAGTGTGTCCGGAGGGGCGGTCAAAAACTTTGACATGACTTACGGGGAATCTTTTTTGTATCGTTCTTGAACGGTTCTCTCCCGAAGGGTTGGGATAACATAAAACTGGCAGACAGTTATTTTTTTTTTGTTTTGTTTGCCAGAAGTTGAAACCTGCCATAAAAAGTTTTGTTGTTGTTTTCTTTCGTGAAATATGATACTTTTATTGGAGGAGAGAGAGGTCGATTGCGTCAAGAATCGGGATGAGGAAATTGATTTCGAAACGCTTGTCGCACCTTCAACTGTCATAGATGTCAGCAAGTGCAGCCATTATGGCGGTCATGCTATAAACATGTTGTGTTTCCTTTGTTTACAAACAGAGATCAAAATATGAACTTCTTCCAAGATCCAAGTATTCAAGCACATCGTGAGTGATTTTCAACGAGAGTGTACGCACATCACCCCAACAACTGTCATCGCGCGTTGCCATAATGGCCGCCGCCGTCGTCGGTTGCTGCAGCAGCAGCAAAAGTCCTCGAAATTCCGCATAACGATTAGATTAATCGTTTTGCAACTTCAATTCCAAGCGGAAAGCTAATTAAAGAGCGAGAAAATTTAATGTCACGCCGTGCAAAATTTATTACTGGCTACAAGGATGTTCTCCGGGGTTGCCCCGAGTAACCTGCAAGCAAATGGGGAATGAAAAAAGAAAAGTCAGACGACGACGACGACGACGACTGGTTGATGCCATAATAATGGGTGGAACTTTTCCAATTAAACAGCTCGTTAGAATGGGTAGAATATTTTCCCGTTTTTCGTTCCCCATCGTCTTGGGGTGTGACCTCCGCCGTTTGTCGTACAAGTCCCCAACCCGCACTTTTGGGTAGCCATGGAGCATCCGGCAAAAGGTAACACTTTTGCCGGTACGAGTGGAAACCGTTTTGTTGTTACTGTTTGCCGTGAAAAGCCACTCCAAGGCGAAAAGGTGAATTTTGTGCGATTGTTGCAAAAGTTTGTAACGGAGATGCACTTCGTGTTCAGAGGTTGACAATGTTGCATTGTGCTGATCAATAGCAGTTGTTTGCACTGGCATTATGTTTCTGTTGGGTATTGAATGAATATTTACTTAAATTCAAGAAATTTGGAAGAGGAACAAAAATAGGAAAACTTAAATATTACCAAAATAAACCAGTTTTTCAATAAAGCTTTTGCTTTTTTCATGCATTTTCTAGAACTTTTTTTCTCACAAATAGGTACAGTCATCCCACATATTCGGAACGGTTTCCAGATCGTCCAATGTTCAAAAAATCATAGAAAATCGATAATTGAACTTAATGACTCGCTTTTACCTTCATTTGAAAGCTTTTCTTGCGATCTTTTGAATGCTGTATCGAACACCTGCAAATTTTAACTTTTATATGAAGTTTTTGAAGAATTACTTTGACCCTTGAAATCCACAAATTCGGAACACTTTTTTCTTACGAATGTAAACAAACTTTGGATCTCTCCAGGAGTACATATTAGTTATCAAATAATGACTTTACACACTGAAACCAATGAAACTCAAGCTTAGTGATGTTTTATACATGATTTAATAACTTTTTTTGTGAAAATATCAGTTAAATTCAGGTGTTCCACAATTGTGGGAGGCACAATAACATTCCACAATTATGAAACAGGCCATTTGGAGGCAGTGTTTTGCTGCTCTGGACAAAATAGTCTTGGAATGAAGTTTTTTGTTCAAAAAGTACTACTTTTACTAGTGAAATAGCAAGATAATGTCCAAATGAAGGTTCTAAAAATAGTAAGATCGACAGAAAAGATACTTTTGGCATGCTATTGACAAACTATCATAAAAGTGTTCCGAATTTGTGGGTGTTCCGAATATGTGGGATGACTGTATTACCTTTCATTTTCTAAAAAGGTTTGTGTCTTTGATAGACAAAGATTCCTGAAATAGCCTGATGATTTTATCTTGGTTTAGTGATATTTCGACGCTAACATTTCAAAAAGCTTCATGAACAAACCATGCGCTTTGAGAAAACGCATTTGAATGTTGAGCATTATTTTTCAATCCCATTTTAATATAAAACCAAAAGAAGATGTTCTAATGATAACAAACGATGAAAAACGTTGTTTTTATTGATACTTGACCATCAATTTCCAATAAAACATTATTGCCGTCATTATATTTAAGAAAAACAAACATAACTTCTTTTGAAATCACAAACGTCTATATCACCCTGCTGCTGTCATTTGGAGGGAGCGCTTTGTTATGATTCGTTTTTCTTCACCGAATGCACATGGCGCCTTTTGCAAGTTTCGTTGGCAAACGTACATGGCGTCTTTTTCATGATGCTTTTTTCTCGTCGCAAGGTTCATGTCTGGAGTTTTTTTTTAAAAAAAAAGGTCCAACAAACCAAATTTTCAGTATTTACTTTTTGGGTGTTTTTTAATACCCCTGACTCAAGGCGGTTTCAAAAACACCCAAGAAGCAAAAACTGAAAATTTGGTTTATTGGACCTTTTCCAAAAAAAAACTCCAGATGTAGTCTTTTATTTCACAGGCTGACAGGGCTATTTAAACAGGGACTGCTGATGCCAGAAATTTTGTTTATGTTAATTTATTTAAAATCATTATTAAACAGACCTTACTGAAGTAACTTTTGCTCATTTTGGTGGAGAGGTAATCAATTAGGAGTGCTTTGGGAATATGCAATAACCCAGAAAGTTTCAAAATGTACATGATGCTTTTTGAAATGTTGCCGTCGATTTCAATATTCTTTCAAATGATTTATTTTTGTTTCAGTAAAATGTTGGTTAGTTATTCCCTTTTTCAAATATAGTTTTATGAGATGTTTTTCCCTAAGACATGTTTGATTACATTTTTTGAAATATATTTTTCTTTATTTAAATAAAAAAAAAATTGTGAGTTTTCCATGTGTTCAAATATGAGCAGTTCTTTGAAAAGTTCAAAAACATGCTTTGTGGAAATTTCATTCAAATCTGAACTGTTTTTGTAATTTTATCTCTGTCCGTCTAAAACTTACTTTTTCAATGTTCTTTTAATTTGTTATTTAGACGTTTTCAAAAATGGCAAGTTCCTTTTGATTATTCGACCTTTTGTCATACAATCTTGAACATTCATGAAAATAAGCAGTTAAAAAAACAAAAAAAATCAGGAAAAATTGCATGTTTCGGCAACATTTAAACTGAATATGAAACAAAATAAAGGTATTTGTTTAAATTTCAATCTGAAAACCTTGTAGTGAATCAAATATTATTGTCATTACAAAGAACCATGTCACAAGCCAACCCTAGATTTATTAACAGAGTGCGGACATTTTTTTATAATCGACTATATTGTTAAAATTTATTTTGTTTTGACCAAATGCAAACTCTATTGGATTTGATTAGAAAATATAACGTTCTTAAAAATACGCTCAAAGTAAGGGTTAAAACAAGGGTTGAAATAACTATTAGAAATTTGAATCTCTTCTATAAAAACTTTAAAGAACATGTGTAAAAAAGGATTTTTGTTAAACCTTATCATCTTTTTAAATTTTCCTTTCTGCTCATGATTGATAAAATATTAAAAACATAATTAGAATTTGCTTTTGTTATAATTTTAAAAAAATGATCTTAATTTTTATTTGCAGAGCGCAGAAAGGCTGGTGGAAATTGAAATAAGGGTAATTTTTATATCTAAAATTTTATTTTGTTTTACTTAAATAATTATTGTTTTTCTTCATACTAAAGATGCTGGAAAAAATAAATGCAAAAATCTGCTGTAAAGGAGATATTATACTACGGCACAAACTCGCACATTTTGACAGTTTGTCAGTTTGTTGCCGTTGTTTGTTCGCCAACATTTGTTTGCAGAAACGTCAGCTTTCATACATTTTTTTGCGAGTTTGTCGAAAACAAGTTTTTGAGTTTGGCAAACTGTCAAACACAAAAAAGTACGAGTTTGTTTGTTTGCCATAGTCTACTCCCCCAGTTTTTTTTTTTTGATTTCCAATTCTCATTAAAAATTTAAGAAAATGACACTAAATTATCGTCTGAATAGCAGTTTTTTCGTTGTCTCACTATGTCCCATTTGTCGGGAGTCGGTGATAAAGTTGCAGATGTGATTGCCTCTCAAAACAGTCGGCTTTAAAAAAAAAAAATGTTGCAAAATGTGTTTTTTAGTGTAGGCAAGCTTTGTGGAAACAATCAAATTCTATTTAAGTCGAGAATTTCAACTAGATTTTAAAAGATAATGTTCCCAAAAATAAGAGTTAAACCTCAATTAAATTTTGTCGGCCTAATTTTCATCGCCAACTAAGACTCTTGTTGAATTATTTTTATTTGGCATCTTGAGGCATAAAGTGTTTAAAAAATCAAGTTTTCACCATAAAATAACGACAAAAATATCAAATTATTGTAAAAGTTCATTCTGCAGTTAATCACTTCATTGATACTTTTTTTAAAAAGTTTTTCGAAAAATACCCTAGATCGGTTGGTTATCAAAAAATAATTAAATATTTCAACAAACAAAAAACTTCAAGATCCCACCTCAAACCTCCACGTGGTCCTTTGAAGCGTATCTTTTTTCACGCGCGCGCATGCACGGATTCTCTTCTCTCCTCCACCACACAAAAAAAAGATCTTCTCTTCGCCGTCAGCAGCGCCTCCTGGATGTCATTCGCGCTCTTTCTTCCCCTCTCGCGCGTTTGACAGCACAACACACGCACACCAGCGCGCATTCGGCTCCAGCGCACCACCACAACAGCACAGACAATTGGATTTTTTAATTGTTGGTTTATTTATCAAAATCTTTACTGAATTTATTGATTTTACAAAGTTAATTTAAGCAAATTTGACAGTTGATTGAAACAGTTTATTCGTTATTACTCTTAAAATTTGTTTTGTGCACGCGGTTCTCACAAAAATTGCATCAATGAAAGTAGAAAATTAATTTTCGAAAATAAAACATTCACAGATTCCCACCCACTTGTCTGTGACGCCACGGTTTGACAGCTCGCCCAGTGGAATCATCATTTTAGCCACGTCTTTCGCGATTTTCGGTTTGCTTCATGTCGGTACGGAATTCGGGGCTCGGTTTTATCGGAAAATAGTTTGTGAAACGGCAGAAATCATACCAAAATGGTTAGTTTGGCGCGGGGGGAACCGATTGCGGCCGGAGTTCCGGCTTGGGCCGGTGTTTTGTGCGGTGAAAAGTGGTGACGAAATTTGGCTGGTTCATTCTTACTTTTTTTTTCGTGGCTGATTTGCCCTGCTGGAAGTTTGGTGGCCGCTGAAGGCCGATTTGTGTGCTGCGGGGGGGAGAGAAAACGGTTCCAGAAGGTGGATGATTCGCGTTGGGCACATTTGGTGTAGCTCAAGTTTTCAGAAAAAGTGCCTCAAGGTTCAAAAATCAAAATCTGCGAAATCAATCAAAAAGGAGAGAAGAAAACTGCCGGAACATTGGTTGGAAGAAGTGGGCTCCCCTCCCTGAGTTGGAACCGGGTGAAGAAGTGTCGGGGGTGGCGGCGGCAACGGCGACGAGCTGAATAATGATGATGTTGACGGCGGTGATAAGCCAAGTGGAAGGCGATTCCGGGCGGAATTTTTCCAGTCGGAAGGAACCAGCTGACTCTCGGAGGGGGGTTTTCGGTTTTCGAGAGAAAAGGGCGTGTAAAACGAGGACCAATTTTTGTTTGGTGACTATTGAGAAAAAAGAAAATAATCAAATTTAAGTGAAAATCTGTTTTAAATTTTAGAAATTTCGCAAATCGTTACACCTGAGATACATTTTTACTATTTTGCATTTTTGCCGATGTCCGACGGCTTTCTGCGCAAGATTGGTGGCAAAAATCGTTTACCGACGGGATGTTGCGATGAATAATTATTGGTCTATTCTGAATCAAATGTTTGTTTGGCCATTCATTTGAAGAACTCTGATTCATTAATTTATTAAACAAGTGTTTTGTTATGACAAGGGAACCGCTTTAGGGACAACAGTCAAACATGTCAAACAAATTTACAAAATACCGCTCAAAACCACCAAAAAATCCGCATAACAAATTTATTTCCATAAATGTCTATATTAAACATGCCCCCTTTAACCAAACCACGCAGCCACTCCGACTGGACATCAAGAGGCGGCTCACGTCCCGCTCGGACCGCGTCAAGTCGGTGGACCTGCACCCGACGGAACCATGGATGCTGTGCGCGCTCTACAACGGCCACGTCCACGTCATGAACTACGAAAACCAGCAGCTGGTCAAGGACTTTGAGGTTTGTGACATTCCGGTGCGGTGCGCGCGCTTCGTCGCCCGCAAGAACTGGATCATCACCGGGTCGGACGACATGCAGGTGCGCGTGTTCAACTACAACACGCTCGAGAAGGTGCACGCCTTCGAGGCCCACACGGACTATGTCCGCGCGATAGCGGTCCACCCGACACAGCCGCTCATCCTGACCAGCAGCGACGACATGCTGATCAAGCTGTGGAACTGGGAGAAGATGTGGTCGATGCAGCGGGTCTTCGAGGGACACACCCACTACGTCATGCAGATCGTGTTCAACCCCAAGGACAACAACACATTCGCCAGTGCCTCGCTGGACCGGACGGTCAAAGTGTGGCAACTGGGTTCAAACGTGGCCAACTTCACCCTCGAGGGACACGAAAAGGGCGTCAACTGCGTGGATTACTACCACGGTGGGGACAAACCGTACCTGATTTCCGGTGCGGACGATCGGCTCGTCAAAATCTGGGACTATCAGAACAAAACGTGCGTCCAAACGCTGGAAGGGCACGCCCAGAACGTGTCGGCGGTTTCGTTCCACCCGGAGCTGCCGATCGTGCTGACCGGGTCGGAGGACGGCACGATCCGGATCTGGCACTCGGGGACGTACCGGCTGGAGACGTCGCTGAATTACGGTTTCGAACGGGTGTGGGCGATCGCCGGCATGCGGGGCACGAACAACGTCGCGTTAGGGTGAGTAGACTGGACTATTTTTACTGATTTGTTTTACTGTTGTCTGCAAAGTTGATTTTAAATCGCTCTTCGAATTGATGGAAGTAAGTTGCTTTACAAAACTGTTCAATCATTGCAACAATTTTGTTCCAAACTTATTTTATCAAAAATCTTCCAAATTTAAAACATACTAAAACCACAGACAAAATGACGTAAATCATTGTTACCGAAATCCGTCAACCATCAAAAAAGATAAAATTCGCTAGCAACTAGCTCAATCTGGTGGTCAATATTAGAATTAAGATTTAGGCAAATCTCTAGAATTTCGCATATAGAATATCTTGTAGATCGTTCGAAACTTTTTCCATCGTTTCCTTATGTCCATGTAAGCCATTTTGCTTTATTCATTTCTTCGTACAAGCCTCCATACAAATTTGGGGGCTGTCCATATGAAAGTTTTCTGTAAGCATTCGAAAATCGAAAATCTTGTTGAAAAATTTAGCCTAAAAATGGCTTTAACTCAAAAACAAAAACTTGATCAAAATTGTACAAAAGTCATCTTTGATTTAGAATTCAATTTTAAATCTAAAATTGATTTTTTGGTTATATTGTGCTTTATTGATACTTAAAAAAAACATATCAAAAAATGAATCAAATTTTTAACACCAAATCGATTAGAAAATCCATTCTCGAGATACAGATTTTCCAATTTTTCATAACACTTTTCTATGGACAGCCCCCAAATTTGTATGAAGACTTGTATGAAGAAATATATGATACAAAATGGCTACATTATTTGGAAATATAGAAATATGAAGTCCTAGAGAACTGCAAAGTACAGATTTTTTTCAAAAAAGTTTATTATTTAAGATTGAAAATCGAATCAATTACTGCAATGCAATGCAAAAAGTCGTTCTTCTCAAAATTTAAACTAAAGGCGGCCTTATCTAAGCAACTAGCAGTCCGTTTACTAAGTTTTCAAAGGAAAAGTGCTGAAAATTTCTCGGCTTTTGAACTTATTTAACTTATTTTTCCTGTCATTTTCAAGCTTACAAAATCTGGACCGGGACCGTGGTGTAGGGGTAAGCGTGATTGCCTCTCACCCAGTCGGCCTGGGTTCGATCCCAGAAGGTCCCGGTGGCAAATTTCGAGACGAGATTTGTCTGATCACGCCTTCCGTCGGACGGGAAGTAAATGTTGGCCCCGGACTAACCTAAAAAAAAGGTTAGGTCGTTAGCTCAGTCCAGGTGTAGGAGTCGTCTCCCTGGGTCCTGTCCTGGTGGAGTCGCTGGTAGGCAGTTGGACTAACAATCCAAAGGTCGTCAGTTCGAATCCCGGTGTGGATGGAAGCTAAGGTGTAAAAAGAGGTTTGCAATTGCCTCAACAATCAAGCCTTCGGACACCTAGTTTCGAGTAGGAATCTCGCAATCGAGAACGCCAAGGCAATGCTGTAGAGCGAATAATTTGATTTGATTTTTTGAAAATCTGGCAGCAAAAAGTATCATAAAATGCTTTATAAATTAGGCTGGTGCCAATTTTATTCAAAGTTTTTGTCACTTCCCCTTCAAATTCGGCCCGAAAAATCAAGGGACAAACGTAATATTTTTTCAAAAATGGTCGAATTTTCAATGGAAATTTAATTGCAATCAACTGATACCAATTTAAAATGCATTCTCCTGTGTTTAGAATCATTATTAGCATGTTTGTGTCAAAAATCTATCTTTTTTTATGTTCAGTACCGTAAAACGTTTTTTAGCTGCTTTTTTTCATCAGATCTTACATATTTTGAAAGCTAATGATTGTTAAACTACCGAACTGGTGTAAAATGCATTTTAAAACACTTGTTATATCAATTTATATATTTTTCTATTTTTTTTGCCTCCTAAAGAGACTTATACAATGTATTTGCAATAATTACAAATCAATTCTACAAGTTTTCAAAAATAAATAAATAATTTTAAGCATTTTGGATTTTTGGGTTTGAAATAAAATTGGCCTGATGAGTTAAAAACAAAACCAAAGTGTTAACATTCGGGATTGTCCTACTATAATATTCATTAGTACACTCCCTACCTACCCTCCGATAATCCGATTGATAGCAAACCAATTGAAAAATAAAAAATAAATACGAAATGACACATAGTAATGTTTACCCCAAATCACACACCTTGTGCCTTTTCCTTTTTCGTTAGTTTTTGTAGTAAAAAAACTTTTTGTGTCATAAAAAGAACATTTCAGAATTGTTATGTTTAATATAACTTTTCTACACCATTCTATCACACAATTACCAAAATAACCACTGAATTTTTCATTATTTAAAACAAAATGAAAGGACCCATAATGAGCATTCAAGTATTCAAAAAAAAACGTAAATGTGAAAAAGCATACAATTTTTGCTTGGTTTGATACCCATATTGCAAATTTTGAAAATTTTAGTATTTTCGAAAAAAAAACTGTATTTTGTGAAAATTTTTGTATTTAAAAAACTCTAATGATGTGAAAGATAAGTGCAGTGCTTCTGAGGACGCGCAGTCCTGTTTTTTCGTGATAATTTTCGTCTCTTTTGTGTCGCTGTTTGTGTTCCGATTATGTTCCACCAGTCTTGCACTGGATGGTTGTTTATGTGCAAAGTGAAGAAAAAAATCAGGATTGTGCCTGAATGAATGCTGAGTGAAGGGACGCGTTGGTTGGGGGAAATTATTCAATTATGGTTGTGTTTGTGTGCAAAGTGAAAAAAGCAAAAAAAATGAAAAAATAAGAAAAAAACAAATCAGGATTGTGAGATGGATTTTTGCGGTCTTCTATGATGAATCCTGACCAAACACTCTATCCTACTAACAAGTTTTCAGGTTCCTGGCGCTCGTGGGGTGTAAGCACAGAGTAAATCAGCTGCCCTAGTAGCAACCTGCTCTAACTAACATTCCCGTCCCTTAAAACCGAGATCTACAAACTGACATGGCGGGCGCCGTTGGTGGCCAATGACTGTTACCTATTCGCAACTGATCTTGTTTTGGCAATCATAGTTTTTTATCTTTTCAGCGCATTCATACATGCTGTTGATAAGGGAAATACCACTTGATAATCGAAGCCTATGATAAGTAGTGCTGAAAGGATATTACGGTTCTGTTCAGCAACAGAGAAGGACAACCATGGGTGGTCTATCATGCTCATGCTCATGCTTAAAAAACTCTAATGATGTGAAAATACAAAATTTCGCTTCGGTTGATATCCATATTTCAAATTTGAGTATTTTCAAAACATACGGTATTTTGTGAAAGTTTTTATATTTTCAAAAAAAATATCTATGAGGTGAAATAGCATACAAAATTTCGCTTCGTTAGATACCCATACTGCAAGTTTTAATAATTTGAGTATTTTCGAAAAAAACGGGATTTTGTTAAAATTTTAGTATTTTCCAAAAAAAAACAACGTTAATAAGGTGAAAAGGCATACCAAATTTCGCTTCGATTGATATCCATATTGCACATTTTTAAAATTTAAGTATCTTTGAAAAAAAGGGATTTTGTGAAATTTTTAGTTTTAACAAAAAAACTCGAATGAAGTTGAAAAGCATACAAAATTTCGCTTCGTTTTGTACCCATATTGCAAATTATGAAAAATTGAGTACTTTAGAAAAATACGGTGTTTTTTGAACAATGTTGAGTATTTATACTTTGAAACTTACTACATTTTCAAAAAAATATAATCTCCTTTCCTCTAACTTTCCCACATTTATTAGCTATTTCGCATTTTTTTCCTTCTCTGTCCAATTCGTTCTCCTTAGTACCAGTAAACTCTCTCCCCATTTTGAACAAATCAGCTGTTGAAAGGTAGTCTATATCTCAGCTCAGGATAACATCTGCACCAATGTAATTGTTAAAACAACCTAATAATATGAAATGAAACGGAAAAATATATTCTCATTGAAAGCATTAAAAATTTAACATGATATGGTTGAATTAAGTCGATTTTAGAATAATTTAAAAAAATGAGTTACCGTCCATCAGATTTATCGAAATAACGATAACAATTGATTATCATTATCGTCCCGATGATAACGATAAACATTATCGTTATCGTTAGACGATTTTGAGAAAGAAATGTTTGGCTCGAGTTCTTCAAAAAGTTTTTAGAGATGCAAGCATATTTTTAAGTATTGTATTATATTCATATAATATTTGTCATGTTCGAAAATTTGCAACTGACAAAAACGTGATTCGCATAACTGTCCCGGGGTCCACATTCGCCCTACACTGCCCGTGTTCGCATAAATGTCCCATATACAAAAACAGCAAGCTGAGAAAAACGCATTTCTGGAGTTTTTTTTTTTTTTGAAAAGGTCCAATAAACCAAATTTCCAGTTTTTGCTTTTTGGGTGTTTTTAGAACCGCCTTGAGTCTTACTTTACTTTACTTTTACTGCTCGTACAACCTCCGGGTCATGAGCTGTCTCCAGATGCGCTGCCACTGGACTCGGTCCTGGGCTGCTACTCTCCAATTCCGCTGCGGAACTCCCACACTTTCCAGATCTTCCTCCACTTGGTTCAACCACCGTGCACGTTGCGCCCCCCTCCGCCGCGTTCCAGCCGGCTCCGAATTAAACACCAACTTCACCGGATTGATAGTCTGGTTCGGTTGGCGCGCATCCAGCGCGTCCGGCATTCTTGCGACGTGTCCGGCCCACCGGATTCGGCCAGCCTTGGCGACCTTCCGAATACTTGGCTTGCCGTAGAGTTGCGCCAGCTCGTGGTTCATCCTTCTCCTCCATACAGTGTTCTCACGCACGCCGCCAAAGATCGTCCTAAGCACTCGTCGCTCGAAAACTTCAAGCGCTTGCAGGTCCTCCTCGAGCATCGTCCACGTCTCGTGCCCGTAGAGGACGACGGGTCTTATCAGCGTTTCGTACATGGTACACTTTGTACGCCGGGAAAGGTGACCAGACCGTAAGGTCTTGTGGAGTCCGTAGTAGGCACGACTACCGGTGATGATGCGCCTCCGAATTTCTCTGCTGCAGTTGTTGTCCGACGTAACCAACGATCCGAGGTACACAAACTCCTCCACAACCTCGAACTCGTCGCCGTCGATCGTCACGCTCGGTCCTATGCGAGTCCTAAGGGACTCGGTTCCTCCTGCCAGCAGATACTTCGTCTTCACAACGTTCACCTTCAATCCAACCTTATCCGCTTCCCGCTTCAATTCGGTGTACCGCCTGGCCACCTCCTCGAACGTTCTGCCGACAATGTTCATGTCGTCGGCATAGCAGATGAACTGGCTGGATCGGTTGATAATCGTGCCCCGCATGTTGAAGCCCGCCCGCCTCATTACACCTTCAAGCCCAATGTTGAAACAGAGGCCGGAGATACCGTCGCCTTGTCGCAGTTCCTTGCGCGATTCGATCGGGTCGGACATCGCTCCCGAAATCTTCACGCTGCACCGCGCCCCGTCCATCGTCGATTTCACCAGTCTGATCAGCTTCCCGGGAAAGCCGTTCTCGTACATGATCTTCCATAGCTCTTCGCGATCGACCGAGTCTTACGCGGCTTTGAAATCGATGAATAGGTGGTGCGTCGGGATCTGGTACTCGCGACACTTTTGGAGGATTTGGCGTAGCAAAAAGATTTGGTCCGTCGTCGATTTCCCCTCCACAAAACCGGCTTGGTACGTCCCAACGAAATCCTTTGCTCGCTCCGACAGACGACAGAAAATGATCTGAGACAGCACTTTGTAGGCCGCGTTGAGAATAGTGATACCGCCTTGAGTCAGAGGTATTAAAAAACACCCAAAAAGCAAAAAATGAAAATTTGGTTTATTGGTCCTTTTAAAAAAAAACTCCAGATTTGAAGTTTGTCCCATACATAAGGCTACGTTTTAAGTTTTCGCGAAAAAACTGGATTTCCTCTTGATTTCTAGAACAAAGTACTGGATGTTATAGGCTTTTCTGAAAGAGCACGCGATTTTGAACAAAACTGCATCAATAACTCAAAAGCGATGAAAATGCATTTGGGACATTTATGCGATCAGGGGCAGTTACAGTATGTAAAAAACGTTACTTAATCCACCTTAAGGTGGTTGGTGCCTTCCTAACATTCATGTTGTATTTTGGGTTGTATTTTCAAATTAATTTAAGATTTTGTTTTATTTTTTTTATTATTTTTTTTTTATTTAATTTTTTTTTATTCAATTTTTTATAATTATTGTTTTGACCAGAACAGCAATTTTCAATTTGTTTTAACCAGTCTTCCCGAAACGCGCGCACACCGTACACGCCGTACAAGTTTTCAGTGCAGATGAACCTCAAACACACCAGGCCATCATGTTCGAGTTCTCCCCGCACGGCGCACTCAAGTTTACACGCGGTGTAAACACGGGGTGCACACCTCGGGTACAACGCCGTGCGAGCGAAGAGCGTATAAAGAGACGAAAAAATGACTGCTTCTCACTCTCTCTATGGCAAACACTGTAGCGTGACTGCAGCGGAGAATGAAACACCACTTTACAGCAGAGGGAGCGTGAGGGAAATATTTTTGTCTCTTTTTTGCGTCGTCGGCCTGCACGGGGTTTGTACCCGAGGTGCAAGGTTCGGTTTAAACTTGAGGTTCGTGTACGGGTACAGCCTGTACACGGCAGAGTTTAAAAGGGGGGGGGGGCTGTAATTGAATTTAAAAGTGCTGATATGCCAACTTTAGGTGCACGACGGAATTGCATGCTGTCCCCCAAGTCTTAGTAAAAAATGTCTTATGAGTTGTATATGTCAGTAAAAAGTTCGTGTAAATCTTTGTCGAGACAGAATGATGTATTCAGCAACATAATTAATACAGACTTTTTCCAGAAGAGACGCAGACACTGCTTGAACAATGAGGCAACCGGGCGATATGCATGCTGCGCGACTCTCGCGCGTAAGCAAAAAGACCCGGCCTTTGAAGTTAGGCAAAAATCACCCTTTTTAGCAGCTACAAAAAAACTTTTTCATGGCATAACTTTAAAAGTACTTCACTAAACAGAATAAAATTTAATAGGGTCTGAGTGGACCCCAAAACGAACAGAATAAGACGGATCCGGCCAAAATCGGTTCAGCCAGTTCTGAGATAATCGTGTGGAAAATAAATCATGTCTACACACATCCCCACAGACATTTGTTCAAATTTTGGTTCTGAGTCGATAGGTATACGTGAAGGTATATCTGAGAGGTGAATTTAAGAAGTTCATTTTTCGAGTGATTTTATAGCCTTGCCTCAGTGAGGTGAGGAAGGCAAAAAGTATTTACACCCCTTGGGCACTATGCGCATTTTGTGATGAAACATGTAAACAAATTAAAGTATGACAGAAACCTAGTACTACGTTTTGTTCAGAAACTCATGCCGAACATTGCTACAAAAAGCACATGAAAAGATGATTTCTATAAAAAGTTATATAAAAAATACTGTTACAAAAATTAAAAAAGGTGCAAAAAAAGGTTGTACACCTTTCGAAAAATTAACATAAATAAATTTATTTGTTGACAAATCACCATAAATCCAGTATCCCAACTCCAAATAGGCATCCTTGACTGATTAAAAAAATAATTTGGATTGAATATAAAGTTTACTAACTACTTAGTATAAATTCTATATAAAACTTATCTAAACTTAATTTTGCAAACTTTTAATTTAACTAAATGTCGATATATTACTATACCATAGAATTGCTAAATAAACATTTTGGAGTGGGTATAACACCGTTTTGGGGGTCTTTGTATCGATAGAATAGATTTTCGTTGGAATTTCGCACCAACCCGGAATTACGTCGTCGGAAAATCCGCCGGCATCCGAACCGGTCCACAATTGTGGCATCGGAAAGGGCATAAAATTTCCGATCTTTTGATACCCAAGCATATAGGTTTTCTATAAAACCTTTTTTGACCCTTTAATTTTTAGGATTGTTTTAGTTTTTTCACTAGTCAAAGTTGCCATTTTCATCAACATACTCTATTTCAAGAAGAAAATTTAGGTTGGTTTTCTTCGAACAAAGAATTGTTTCGAATTTGTTATCAGATCACGGGTAAATCTTCGAAATGATTTTTCGACCATCGGGCGACTTTTAAACTATTTTGAACTTGTGTGATGATTGAAATCGTATCAAAAACGATTGACTTATAAAAAGAATCTAAAAATCTCTAATAATTCCCTTTCTATCTCTTTCTCCCCTCCCTGGCAGCTACGACGAGGGTTCGATCATCATCAAGGTGGGCCGCGAGGAACCGGCCATGTCGATGGACGTCAACGGGGGCAAAATCGTGTGGGCGCGCCACTCGGAGATGCAGCAGGTTAACCTGAAGGCCCTGCCGGAAGGTAAGTGTCATCCGCTTTCCCCCTTCACCAATTCATATTTACAGTAGAGAGCAAGGACAACATTTGGATTGTTTTTTTGAGGGGGGGATTTTTTTCAGTTTTGGAAGGGGTTTTGGAAAGGGAAAATTCCCATGATACTTATTCCTCGGATAGCGCCAACAACAGGCAGAGTATCAGACAAGTAAATGGAAAGCTCACTGATGTATGCTTTTACGTTGATTAAAAGAGACTTGGGGCAGACGACCTTTTGCTGGCTGCTCATTTGGGATGCAACCGGAAACAAAATGTGTCATTTTTGTTCGTCCCGCAGTTCCGGACTGTCTATGGCGCAAGGGTTGACGTGGATGTCGCCAAACAATCTTTTATCGAATGCAACGAGTCATTAGCGAGATTAATGTCGGGTTCGAATGGGAATATGAAACATTTTTTGTATAATTCCCATGAGTTGTTACAAATCTTGAACAAAGTTGGTTGATGTGAACCAAAAATTGGTCTTGGACACGGTTCGCAAATCACACCAAAGCTCGTGCCACCCGAAAGAAGTCACCTCTTCCACGTTAGCCACTCACGTTGCCTTGCTTTATCCCCTTTTGGCGAAGTCTTTAGCATACGCGGTGTGGTGGAGAGACCGACCCCCTCCCCTTGATGTGTGTGCATAATGGAATATAAAGAAGCGATTCTAATCTTTGCGCTTACAAGAAGTGTTATTCGGTTCCGCTTTCTGGACGCTGTGCAGCGAAACCTGCCCCAACGTCGTCGTGTACAAGAGTGCTGGCTGGCTTTTGGGCACTGGTGGTGGTATATTATTAGTTGGGCAACTCAGGCCATGCGAATCAAAACAACGACGGGGACGACGCGTTGTTCCTGGGGGACCACTACAGTTATGGCGTTGGAAGATCGACTACCCCGGTGGCAAAAAAGAAGTTTATTATAATTGTGATACATATGCTAAAGTGGGGAGAAGCTCGTGTGGGAAGTGCAATACGATAATGATAGACTGGAAGTAAGATCATATTCTTGAGGTTGTGTAAATTAGCTACTACAACTGTTGTGATAGTACTTAATCGTTGCGGAAAGGGCGTTTGTTATAACCTTGAAAATATGTTCTGTTTTGACTAAATCATGTACTCATTTATTATTAATTGACCGGCCAGCTCTTTTTCTTTTAAATGATTTTTTTTAAGCTAAAGCAAAACATCATTTCTAAGACGTGAATACAAAATACAGCACTTATTCGGTAACTAGTCTGAACGTAAAATGACGAGGGGACCACCGATGCACAATATTTTCTCTACATGTAATAACAACTAAACTAAACATTTTCCACCAAAATTATGACCGTTAGGGTACATGGACCTATTTTCGGCCTACTAAGCAAAGCGTGGCCATTTTAGGCAGTCTTCTTAGCAATATAAAAGTTTTGTGGCTTATTTTAGTGAATAATTTTCTACGTTTTCGATGTAAAAAGTAAACTTAAGTTGTTTTTTTTTTGTAATCTGCTTCATGTTTTAAAAGAGCTGAAACCATTTATTTTGGACGTTTTCAAATTATTTGTATTGTAACCAGCAGAAAATTTCACAAAAGTTTATTTTTTAACATTGAAAATTGAACCAAAAATTTTTCGAGGCATCAGTGGAAAAATGAGGGATCACGATTTGACACAGAGAAAAACTCATTTTACACGAAGTAGGGGAGTGTGGGGTAATTTGGACACCCTAAGGAAATTGCTTTGTCACGGGCTGTATGGATATTTTAAAGAAATGTGGATGACACCAGAGAATAATAGAGACCATATTTGATGGAAAAATTTCAGTCATTTCGATAAATTTTGAAGAAAAACCCATTTTTATCAAAAGGTGTCCAAATTACCCCCATATTTTGTGTTAGGGGAAATATGAACACCCCTATGGGGTAATTTGGACATGCCTTGTGGGGTAATATGGACATACCTTGTGGGGTAATATGAACAATTTTTGAGGGGTAATTTGGACACATGTTGAAGAATAAGTTTAACATTTGATTTTTTGAGCATGTTTTTTATCCTTCAACCTGATTTTGTTATTGCTTTATATTTTGAAGTGTTGTTTTGCTCACAATATTTCATCAAATGTTTAAATAATGATTTTGTGATAGAACTATAATTCAATAGGAAGATAACAAATAGTTCAGTGTAGTATACATAATTTAATCATTAATACTGAATGATTTAAACATTGATTCTGGATTAGGCACAAGTATAGTTTTTAGTGATTAAGGTATCGTTTACGTTTATATAAATCAATCTTTATATAGAATTTATTAGGCTGAAAATATATTTTTTTTTTAATTTTACATTCTGTAGCCCTTCAAAAAAAATTAGAAATGTCATTAATTAGAAATTAGAAATGTCAAAGAAATTAATTAAAAGCAATCAACATTAAAGTCTTGTTGAACGCCAAATGTACAGTAATCAGATTTTCATCAATTCCAATATTGGAATAAATTTATCTAAATTAAAAAATAGGGGTTTTGTGAAAGTTCTCATTGCTCACATTCCTTTTTGATTGTTTTGACATATTAAATCCCTCTAAATTCATCTAAATCGCTTTAAAAACTCATCCAACCATAAAAATTACTTTTTTGTTGCCTGTTACTCAAATTTATTTACAATGCTTACTTTTCATATTTCTCTAATTGTAACTTGAAATTAAACAAAAGTTTGAAAACAATTTTTTTATTTATTGAATATGATTTTTGCATCAATTAACCCCTCGGTCATTTTGGTTTGTTTTGGTTTTTTGACGTTAGTCTGCTTTTTAACTGGGCTACGGCCCAGTTACACCCATACCAAAAATCATGACTTTTTGAGTTCCAAATCCCACTTTTCATACGATTTTTTCAGTTCAACCCATATAACCATTTTTATGGTTGAAGTACCTGAACTCAAAAAATCGTATGAAAAGTGGGATTTGGAACTCAAAAAATCATGATTTTTGGTAAGGGTGTAACTGGGCCGTAGCCCAGTTAAAAAGCAGACTAACGTCAAAAAACCAAAACAAACCAAAATGACCGAGGGGTACCCCAGTTAAAAAGCAGCCCAGTTACCGAACAACTACTGTATTTCGAAAATGTTCAACAAATTTTAAAAGGAAACTAGAAAGATATTGAAAAAAATATAAATATTAAAAAATTAAAAAAAAAACAGAGATTAAATGATTTAAACATTTTTAATTTATGATGTTTTTTTTATTCGACCGTAAAAAATACATTTTTTGATATTGCGCATTTTGCACTTTGCTAGAGTCTTGCGCAATTATTTTCATCACAGTGAAAAAATACCAATATTTTCACTTTAAAAAAATTTATATTCAAAAATACAAAAAATATTAGTTTTTAATTCTAAAACATGATAAGGCCGTTGCAAATATTTTTTGAAGTTAATGTCCCTCGACTCTGACCAAAGTCGACGGGTGCAAAAAATAAAAAAAAGTATGAAAATTGAAATTACGAGCCATGGTTTCAACATTTTATTGAAAAAAGTGTTTTAAAATGCATAATTAGTTTCCAAAATATCTAAGTATGGACGAAAATTTTATTTTTTGCGAAACATAAAATTTTTGCAGTACTGTACATTGGAATTTCATAAAAAATCAAAACATTTCGAAACAAGCCCAAATAATGCATTTTAGATTGTTTTCAATTAATTAGACTTCTATTTTCATGGAAATTTTGAAGTTTTTTGAGAAAAAAATTATTTGTCCCTTGATTTTTCAGAGGAAATTATTAAGGAAGCGACATAAGCTTTGAAAAATGTTCGCAACGCCCTAAAAAATTTCAAAAAAAAATCAAAAATTCTAAAATTACAAAATATAAAAAAAAACAAAACTCTACAAATGAAAAATTTAAACATAAACAAAATAAAAAACCAAAAATTCAAAATTCCAAGCTTTTTATACTCTGAAATTCTAATATTTATAAATTCAAATTCATCATTCTTAAATTCTGGAATCCTAAAATTTATAAATTCAATTTATAACAAAATAATCATTTTGAAACCAGGAATTCAAAAAAAAACTTAACATTGAAATGTTAATATTTTATTCAAAAATTCGGAAATTCTCAATTTGTTAAATTCTTAAATTCTTAAATACTAAAATTCTTAAATTCTTAAATTCTCAAATTCTTAAATTCTTAAATACTTAAATTCTTAAATTCTTAAATTCTTAAATTCTTAAATTCTTAAATTCTTAAATTCTTAAATTCTTAAATTCTTAAATTCTTAAATTCTTAAATTCTTAAATTCTTAAATTCTTAAATTCTTAAATTCTTAAATTCTTAAATTCTTAAATTCTTAAATTCTTAAATTCTTAAATTCTTAAATTCTTAAATTCTTAAATTCTTAAATTCTTAAATTCTTAAATTCTTAAATTCTTAAATTCTTAAATTCTTAAATTCTTAAATTCTTAAATTCTTAAATTCTTAAATTCTTAAATTCTTAAATTCTTAAATTCTTAAATTCTTAAATTCTTAAATTCTTGAATTCTTAAATTCTTAAAATTCCTCAATTCTTAAATTTTTAAATTCTTAATTTTTTTAATTCTTAAATTCTTAAATTCTCAAATTTTTCAATATTTTTTTTAGTCTTACCTTAAAGTTAGTTCGATTTTTTAGTGAATACTTATATTATTATTATGATTTTATTTAATAACAAAAAAAAAAATGTTTTTATGAAACCCTCTTGTTTGGTTGTCGCAAATTTATTTTTTTATTATGGCGCGGATTTTTTTGTGACTTTTCTGTACCCTAAACCTTTAAATATTTTGTTACGGATGATGGGGCAAAAGCACAATCATCAATCAAAGTTAAATATCTATTTTCTTTTCACCAGGCACAGAAATCAAGGACGGCGAACGGCTACCGGTGGCCGTCAAGGACATGGGCGCCTGCGAAATCTACCCCCAGACGATCGCTCACAACCCGAATGGACGGTACGACATTCCTAGATTTTGTCCAAAATCAAACTTTACCCTTGCTTTCTCAAACTCTTTCTCGCCAGCTTCGTGGTGGTTTGCGGTGACGGCGAGTACATCATCTACACGTCGATGGCGTTGCGCAACAAGGCGTTCGGCTCGGCCCAGGAGTTTGTGTGGGCCTCGGAGAACTCGGAGTACGCGGTGCGCGAATCCAGCGGCACCGTCAAGCTGTTCCGCAACTTTAAGGAGCGCAAGAGCTTCACGCCCGACTACGGCGCCGAAGGTTGGTCACATTTGGAGTTGTTTTGTTATTTGCTTTTAGCAGATTTAAAATAGTTACTTACGCTTGGATTTGTCTCTCTTTTACTTGTCTCATTTTGTCCACGTTCCACATGCTAACCAAACATTACCAAAAACTCACACAACTAATCCGCACTAATCCGTAGAAGGTACTTGTCCTAGGATCTTTTGATCTTTTCTTTTCGAAATTATCAACAAAATAAGCCATTAATAATTTTCAAACCAACTTTTCGCAGGAATTTTCGGTGGACAACTGCTCGGAGTCAAGACGTCGTCCGGACTGTCTTTCTACGACTGGGAAAACCTGGAGCTCATCAGACGAATTGAGGTTCAACCAAGGTAATTCAATTACGACCAAACTCCCAAATACAACATTCAAGACGTAAATCTGATTGCTTCCAGAAATATCTTCTGGAACGAGTCCGGCACGCTCGTCTGTCTGGCCAACGAGGACTCGTACTTCATCCTGCAGGTCGACATCGGCATGATCCAGACGGCGCTCGCCACCAAGCAGCAGCTCAGCGAGGACGGCATCGAGGAGGCGTTTGAGGTGAAGAGTTGAAAAAAAAAATCTTTCAGAAAAAGAGTTGACCAAAAATTTCGTCTTTAGGTTCTGGGTGAGGTGAACGAATCGGTCCGAACTGGGCTCTGGGTTGGGGATTGCTTCATCTATACCAACTCGGTGAACCGGATCAACTACTACGTCGGCGGGGAGATTGTGACGATTTCCCACCTGGACCGAACGATGTATCTGCTGGGCTACGTGCCGAAGGACAATCGGTAAGTTCTGAAAAAAATCTTTCTTCATTTTTTAATTTATGCAAGCAAAAATGTTGCAAATAGAGTTACCTCAAAATTGTTGCACAGCTCGTAAAAAAACAAAATATGCAAATATATGCTATGATTTTGACAACATTTGGGTATTTACTATTCAAAAAATAGTCAGTCGTTTAAAATTAATTTCAAGGTTATGTTTTACTTTGTCATTCGAAAAAAAAAAACAATTTTAAACATTTTTTTCATTTGAGTATTGCAATTGTTTTGATAATATGTTTTATGTAATCTAACGATGAAAGCATGCTGGAAAGTCTCTTGTGGTTAGATTACGCCCCACTTTTGTTGTTATGTAGTATTAATAACTGCCATACATCCGAGAACACCCGAACATGTGGTAGAAAAATAATGCGACCAGCCCTACTGCGCTGTGCTTACGGCAGAGCGCATTCAGAGATTGGATCACATTTCACAGAATCTACCGGGGAGGAAGGATGCGTGGACATACCGTACCATATACGTTGATAATTTGTCTTGCAACAAAAAAATGCGATTTTTAAAATTATTTGGGCACAGAACAACATTTTTTGTTGACCTATTTGTGTACCAATCAAACATTATTTGTGCTTTTGTTTCTTAAAAAAAAAAGTATGGCGATTGTCCACGCTCCATACAAAAAAAGATTTTTTTGTATGGACAATTGTCCACGAAGAGGGGGGGGGGGTTTGAGATTCCCTAAAAAGTGTCCACGTGGTTTATGGATGGTCCCTACAAAAAAATACTTTTTTTTTCATTTTTTGGTATGTTTTAGAGGACATCAAATGCCAACTTTTCAGAAATTTCCAGGTTGTGCAAAAAGTTTTTGACCGAGTTATAAATTTTTGAATCAATACTGATTTTTTCAAAAAATCAAAATATTGGTCGCAAAAAATTTTCAACTTAATTTTTCGATGTAAAATCAAATTTGCAATCAAAAAGTACTTTAGAGAAATTTTGATAAAGTGCATCGTTTTCAATTTTTAGGTAAGTTTTTTGAAAGGCTGAGAAAATTCTCTTAATTTTGTTTTTTTGAACTTTGTTGATACGACCCTTAGTTGCTGAGATATTGCCATGCAAAAGTTTAAAAACATGAAAATTGATGTTTTCCAAGTCCAAACAACCCACAATTTTCTAACGTCGGTATTTCAGCAACTAATGGTCCGATTTACAATGTTAAAGTATGAAACATTCGTAAAATTTTCCGATCTTTTCGAAAACAATACTTTTAATTTTTTTTAATCAAGACTAACATTTCAAATGGGCCAAATATTCAATATTATTAAAACGGAGATTCGCGGCGAGAACTCGAGAGAGAGAAATTTTTCTCGCGAGAGCGCGAGAAAACCAACACTGCTTTTTGGACTTCAAAGTTCCTACTACTGGAACAGCCTCCTCAAGTTTAATTTTGGTTATTAATTAGTTTTTCTCAGTCTCACCTCACATTTTCCAACATGCGATATCTCGGAAACTATTAGCTCGATTGCCAATGCTATAAAATAATACTTTTGTAAAGTTTAAGCAACCAGCAGTACGGTTAACAAAGTTCTTTCAGCTTTTTTGGCAGGAGTGCTTATTTATGATGTGTTTTTAAATTAGAGAAAAAACTGAACATTTTTCAATAAAAATGTGCACTTTATCAAAAAAAGTATCAAGAAATTTTCGATTGCAAAATTGACGCCTGTTTTAGTTCCAATACATAAAAAAATCACGAAAAAAAAACTTTTTTCGGGAAATCAGCTACAAGCCAAAAAAAACAGGATTTTTTCCGTGTCTCTTTTTTTGAAAAGTCATAACCTTCAACTTTGCCGAACACATAAAATCGATCAGAAAATCACTTCTCAAGATACAGGTTTTCGAGTATTCACATGTATGTTAATTTTGTTTCACCAGCCCGCAAATTGTAAGGAGCAGTGCTTACGAAATTTCGACTTTGTTTGTGATAGGCGACAGAACACGTCTTCACCACGACAACCTGATTTTGATCGTTTCACACACAAACGAATTAGTGCTACGCAAAGTCACTCCCACGGTCATTAACATCCCTCTAGAAATACATTCGCTCAGGGAACGGTCGTTTAACATTTTACCAAGATTCCGATCATCTCTCCCATGATCGCATTCAACTGACTGCTGTCACCACGCAGCAAACACAAACAGAGAGTGTGAGAGAGAGAAAAAAACGAGAGAAAGAGAAAAAGAGAAAAAGTTGTTTCCTTCATTGGTTCACCCATACAAGTCTCCATACAATTTTGGCTGCTGTCCATACAAAAATGGTATGTAAATATTCAAACAGCTGTAACTTTTGAGTGAATTTTCTGATCAATTTGGTGTCTTCGGCAAAGTTGTAGGTATTGTTGGGGACTTTTGAGAAAAAAATAGGTACACGGAAAAAAATAAGGCGCTTTAAGAAAGAGAAACACGAAAATTGAAGTTTTCTTAATCTAACCAAAATAACCCACCATTTTCTAATGACGATATCTCAGCAACTAATGGTCCGATTATCAAGTTTTACAAAACAAGTTTGTTTAAATAGTGAAAATTTGCAAATTCGATGGAGTTGGAAGCGATTGCCTAACCTGCCAAACATAGGGGAACTATACCCTTTCTCAGCCTATTTCTATTATCGGCCTATCAGCACTTTGATCATGAATTACAGCTTTCATAAAGTGTTTTTGACGGTTCCAAAGCAATAAATAGCTCAAACAAAAGTGAGCAAGCAACTCTCCATTGTTGATACATCTAAAAATGTTGATTTTATGGCGGAAAACGGCAAAAGTGATGAGAATTGGTCGAACGGCTTAGAGTGATTAAAATGGGCATATTTCCCCTAATATGAGAGTTTTCCCTAATCACGCTGAACCAAATTTTGAATAACATAAAACACAAATCCTAACAGCAACTTTCCCTCTCCAACAGCCTCTACCTCGGCGACAAGGAGCTCAACGTGACCAGTTTCGCGCTGCTACTCTCTGTGCTGGAGTACCAAACCGCGGTCATGCGGCGGGACTTTGAAACCGCGGACCGCGTCCTGCCCACCATCCCGAAGGAGCACCGCACCCGGGTGGCGCACTTCCTCGAGAAGCAAGGTTTCAAACAGCAAGCGCTGCAGGTTTCCACCGATCCGGAGCACCGGTTCGATCTGGCGCTGCAAATCGGCGACCTGGACACGGCCCTGGTGCTGGCCCGCGAGTCGGACAGCCCGCAAAAGTGGTCCCAGCTGGCGAGTATCGCCACCAGCAAGAACAAGTTCGACCTGGTCAAGGAGTGCCTCACGAATGCGAACGACTTTGGCGGGTTGCTGCTGCTGGCCACGAGTTCCGGTATGGAGGAGGATGGGAAGATTCGCGTAGGTTCTTGAAACTAAAGTGGTCAATCTCTTTTCAGGTGACTCCAACATGCTGCGGAATCTGGGCGAAAACGGCGTCTCGCAGGGCAAATTCAACATCTCCTTCCTGTCGATGTTTCTGCTCGGCGACCTGGAGAAGTGTTTGGAGATTCTGATCCAAACCAACCGGATACCGGAAGCGGCGTTCTTTGCCAGGTACCATCTCACTAAACAACCTCGCGAATTTGCCCCGAAATAACCGAGACATTTTCCCCATCTTTCCAGAACTTACCTGCCCAACAAAATCTCGTACGTGCTCGACATCTGGCGAACGGAGCTGGCCAAGATTAACGAGAAGGCCGGCCAAAGCCTGGCGGACCCGCAGCAGTACGAAAACCTCTTCCCCGGCTTCTACGACGCGGTCAAGACGCAGCAGTTCCTGCTGCCGGAACGCACCACCGTGCTGCCAGCCTCGGCGGCCATCAACGTAAGTGTCATCGTCACCATAGCAACGAAGCAAAACAAAAACGCACTATTTTTTTCGTTGAATTCACTCGTAAATTTTCGAATTTTATTGGTTCTAATTTTGGACCCCCCCAGCCGCGTACGTTTAAAAATCCCCCGTGAAGCACCTAGTGCCGGCTGCGGCTACGCCGCCGACGGGAACCTCCCCGGGAACGCGATCGGCGGGTAGTGCCACGTGATGCGGATCGCCTGCGGGAACGGGACCGGCGACGTGGTGCGGCGGCCATTCCTCCCATCGCGGACCGGCGCCGACGGCGGGCGGCATCCGTGGGCTCGCCGAGTTGGTCCTGCCAAGCGGAGGGGGATTTTAAGGACCGATCCAGGGGTTGGGTTGAACTATGTACTTACCAGCCGTTGGTCCATGACTTCAAAGCTTGTGCAACTTTGGATTGAATTTGGTGGTGTTGAAAAGAGCTTCTTCTTCCAAACAGGCTGTCTTGAAAGTTGATCGGGAGCAAAAAGAGCTTCCGGTTGCTTTGAAGGCTCGAACGGGTTTGAAATTTTCGTTCGGTTGGACGGAAAACCAGTTTGCTTTGATTGAATTTAAATTTGTGACGAAAGAATTTCACTTCAGTGGATGAAGGCACTTTCCCCCTTCAGGAAAACTTGGAAATTCGAATTTTCGAAGGATTATCTCATGGGTAGCTTTGTGATTATGTTGTTGTTTATTTTATTTAGTGATTATGATTTCTACAAATTTATTTATTCAAAATGTTTTATTTTGTATAAATAATAAATTTATCAAATCCTTTCATAACAGTTTGAAATTATTTATTTATTTTTTTTTTCAATTAGTGTTTATTAGATTTTACCAGTTCTGCTCCAGGATGCCACATTTGCAATAAATTAAAGAATAATTAGGGAATGCCAGGGCGATGTTTTAGAACGAACGATTTGATTTTAAATCATTTTTAGAAATAACTTGACCTACTTTTCGAATAGCGTCGTGAACACCCCTATATTCATGTTTTATGTACACCGGTTAGAAACATGCTGAAACCCCATTTGCATTTTTAATTTTAATGCTAAAATTTAAATTGTCAAGAACATTTTTTTTTTACAAATTTTATTTTAAATATTTTACAAAATCAGAAAAAATAATATACTTACAAATTTGAAAAAAATCTAAAAATTCGTTAAAATTTGAAAATTTTGAAAATTTTTAAAAAATGTGAGTTTTAAAATTTCAAAAATTCTACAATTTTTTAAAAAAGCATAGCATAGCATAGCATAGCATTGGTGTCTACCCGTAGCTGCTACTTCGTTATTGACCAGGACCCCTAAACATTGCTCCGTGGACCACAGATGAAAAGTAGGAACCAATCATCACCCCTTCGCAATTTTCAAAGGTCCCTATCGTGCTGATCAATACCGACGCCGGCCACGACCAGTGGTAAGACACGGGGAAGTGGATGGGAATGTTAGCCGATACTTGAGTGATGGGACCGCCAAATCGACTGCGTCTCCGACAAAGTATCACATGAGTTTTGAGGGGTTAGTAAGAAGGGTATGAGGTCAGGATTCACTGTGGTAGGTGATATGACCATGAGCAATTTGTTTATCTGTTGAAATTTTAAAAATCTTAGGCAGCCGGCTGCGGAAAGATACCTATCTAGGGATTTAAATATAGTATTAATTCGACCGCGATTCTCCAGAAATTCTCCGTCGGCGTGCCTTCCGATCAACGGTGATGTAGGAAGGGCTTCATTCATTAAAATTATTTTATATCATAAGCCTTAAAACATATCCGTCGACGTGCCTTCCGATCCTCGATGATATGGAAAGGACTTAATCCAATAATACGACTTGCTTGTCTCAAAAAACAAAAATCGGATCGTTTCTATCGAAAACTATATAAAGAGAACAAAAATAAAATTCATCGGCCAACGAACGCGCGAACAAAAAATAAATGAAAAAAGAAGAAGAAGAAATCCAATCACCCCATGTACACAAATAGCGACACAAAAGAGACGGAAAAAAACGAAAAAAAAACAGGACTGCGCGTCCACACAGGCACCGCACTACTGATGCCATTATTTAATTATAATGACCAATCACCCCATGCACTCTAACAGCGACACAAAAGAGACGGAAAATAGCACGAAAAAACAGGACTGAGCGTCCACACAGGCACCGCACTACTGATGCCATTATTTAATTATAATGACCAATCACCCCATGCACTCGAACAGCGACACAAAAGAAACGGAAAATAGCACGAAAAAACAGGACTGAGCGTCCACACAGGCACCGCACTACTGATGCCATTATTTAATTATAATGACCAATCACCCCATGCACTCGAACAGCGACACAAAAGAGACGGAAAATAGCACGAAAAACAGGACTGAGCGTCCACACAGGCACCGCACTACTGATGCCATTATTTAATTATAATGACCAATCACCCCATGCACTCGAACAGCGACACAAAAGAAACGGAAAATAGCACGAAAAAACAGGACTGAGCGTCCACACAGGCACCGCACTACTGATGCCATTATTTAATTATAATGACCAATCACCCCATGCACTCGAACAGCGACACAAAAGAGACGGAAAATAGCACGAAAAAACAGGACTGAGCGTCCACACAGGCACCGCACTCTCAAAAATTCTACAATTTTTTAAAAAAAGTGCTACAAAGTGCTACAATCAGAATACTCAAAAAGATCTATTTTTTATAAATTCAAAGTTCTAAAGATTCTAAAATTTCTTCAAATTTTAAAAATTAATCAAATTATAAAAATTTTACAAATTTTAAAAATTCACCAAATTATAAAAAAAATACAAATTTTAAAAATAATACAAATTATAAAAAAAATACAAATTTCAAAAATTATTCAAGTTCTAAATTTTTACAAATACTACAAATGCTCAATGTTCTAAAAACTCAAAAAAATCTACAAATTTAAAAAAAAGTCCGAAACGAAACTATTGGCACTACGCCCCCCGGGGCATGGCCTTCCTCTAACGTGGGATTTCTGCTCCAGCGCCTCTGACGAGACAGGAGAAACCGGGACCGACGTTTTACTTCACCATCCGATAGAAGCTCAGTGGATAAGGCGGGAATCGAACCCGCGTCTCATAGCATCATCGGGATCGGCAGCCAAAGCCGCTACCCCTGCGCCACGAGACCCACAAAAAAGTCCATAAATTCTAAAAAAAAATCTACAAATTGCAAAATTCTACAAATTCTCAAAGTTCTATAAATTCTAAAACTTCTACAAATTCTACAAATTTTAAAAATTCTACAAATCCTAAAAATTCTACAAATTTTAAAAAATCTACAAATCCTAAAACTTCAACAATTCGAACAATTCTCAAAGTTCTAAAACTCAAAAATTCAAAGTATTCTATAAATTCTAAAAAATCTACAAATTGCGAAAAATCGTAGAGCTTTAAATTCTTGAAATTCTAAAAGTTCTAAAAATCAAATTCTAAAAATTCTACAAGTTCTTCAGAATTCTACATATTCTTGAAAGTCTACAAATTCTAAAAAATCTTTTATTCTTATATTCCTTAAATCTTTAATCTTTAATTCTTAATTCTTAAATTCTTAAATTCTTAAATTCTTAAATTCTTAAATTCTTAAATTCTTAAATTCTTAAATTCTTAAATTCTTAAATTCTTAAATTCTTAAATTCTTAAATTCTTAAATTCTTAAATTTTAAATTTTTAAATTCTTAAATTCTTAAATTCTTAAATTCTTAAATTTAAATTCTTAAATTCTTAAATTCTTAAATTCTTAAATTCTTAAATTCTTAAATTCTTAATTCTTAAATTTTAAATTCTTAAATTCTTAAATTCTTAAATTCTTAAATTTAAATTCTTAAATTCTTAAATTCTTAAATTCTTAAATTCTTAAATTCTTAAATTCTTAAATTCTTAAATTCTTAAATTCTTAAATTCTTAAATTCTTAAATTCTTAAATTCTTAAATTCTTAAATTCTTAAATTCTTAAATTCTTAAATTCCTAAATTCTTAAATTCTTAAATTCTTAAATTCTTAAATTCTTTAATTCTTTAATTCTTTAATTCTTTAATTCTTCAATTCTTTAATTCTTTAATTCTTTAATTCTTTAATTCTTTAATTCTTTAATTCTTTAATTCTTTAATTCTTTAATTCTTTAATTCTTTAATTCTTTAATTCTTTAATTCTTTAATTCTTTAATTCTTTAATTCTTTAATTCTTTAATTCTTTAATTCTTTAATTCTTTAATTCTTTAATTCTTTAATTCTTTAATTCTTTAATTCTTTAATTCTTTAATTCTTTAATTCTTTAATTCTTTAATTCTTTAATTCTTTAATTCTTTAATTCTTTAATTCTTTAATTCTTTAATTCTTTAATTCTTTAATTCTTTAATTCTTTAATTCTTTAATTCTTTAATTCTTTAATTCTTTAATTTTTACTTTAATTCTTTAATTCTTTAATTCTTTAATTCTTAAATTCTTAGATTCTTAGATTCTTCAATTCTTAAATTCTTAAATTCTTAAATTCTAAATTTCTTGAATTCTTTAAATCTTCAGTTCATCAATTCTTCAATTTTTCAATTCTTCGGTTATTCAATTCTTCAATTCTTATATTCTTAAATTCTTATTTTTTTAATTCTTCTATTCGTTTATTCTAAAATTCTTAAATTCTTTTCAAATTTAAAATTTTGAATTTATTAAATTTTTAAAAGTTATAAAGTGTTGTTGATTTCTTTTGTTTATCAATATTTTTTTCTTATTTTATAATTTTGTTTTCCCTTAAAAATCACAAGCGCACGCACCTTGGAATTTTTATTGGTCAAGTTTATTCCGAACTTCATACTTCATACTTGGCTTTAAAAATGCAAAGAAAAAAAAACTTTTTAGCTACGTTCTACCAAGAATTACAAAAAATTGCCAAGTATCGATCGCAGTTGATTTGTTAAATTTATGTTTACAATCGAAAACCACTTCAAACAAATTTTAATAAAGCGCAATGTCTACAAAACAAACCCACCTAGAGTTTCGTTTATAATGCAATCAATTATGATCAAAACTGGCAAAACTGGTTGTAGTTGAACAGTTCTCTACGAAATCGATTTTTTTTAATTTTAATTTTTGTATTTTTTAATCCGGCTGAAACTTTTTTGGTGCCTTCGGTATGCCCAAAGAAGCCATTTTGCATCATTAGTTTGTCTATATAATGTTCCATAAAAAATTTGGCAGTTGTCCATACACAAATGATGAATGAAAATTCAAAAATCTGTATCTTTCGAAGGAATTTTTGAATGATTTGGTGTCTTCGGCAAAGTTGTAGGTATGGACTTCACTGAAAAAAAATTATACACGGTTAAAATCTTTTTGGTGATTTTTAATTTTACTTTTTGTCACTAAAACTTGGTTTGCAAAAAAAAAACACCATTTTTATTTTTTTTTTAATATTTTCTCGAGGACATAAAATGCCAAATTTTCATAAATTTCAAGGTTGTGCAAAAAATCTTTGGGGACCATCCATAAACCACGTGGACACTTTTTTGGGAATCTCGAACCCCCCCCTCCTCCTCCTTCGTGGACAATTGTCCATACAAAAAAAATCTTTTTTGTATGGAGCGTGGACAATCGCCATAACCCCCCCCCCCCCCTAAAGTGTCCACGTGGTTTATGGATGGTCCCTTGACCGAGTTATGATTTTTTGAATCAATACTTATTTTTTCAAAAAATCTAAATATTAGTCGCAAAAATTTGTCAACTTCATTTTTCGATGTAAAATCAAATTTGCAATCAACATTCGTGAAATTTTCCGATTTTTTCGAAAACAATATTTTCAAAAATTTAAAATTGAGACTAACATTTCAAAAGGGCCACACATTCAATATTACGCCCTTTTGAAATGTTATCCTTGATTTTAAAACTGAAATGGAAAACTGCGACTATTTTCAAAAAAAGTTATAAATGGCTATAACTTGAAAACGGTGCACTTTATGAAAATTTCACTAAAGTACTTTTTGATTGCAAATTTGATTTTACATCGAAAAATGAAATTGAAAAATTTTTGCGATTAATATTTCGATCTTTTGAAAAAATCTGTATTGATTTGAAAATTCATAACTCGGTCAAAGATTTTTTGCACAACCTGGAAATTTCTGAAAAGTTGGCATTATGTCCCCTAAAACATATTTAAAAAAAATTAAAAATAGTGTTTTTTTTTGCAAATCAAGTTTTAGTGACAAAAAGTGAAAAATCATCAATTTTTTTTAACCGTGTATCATTTTTTTTCAGTGTAGTCCATATCCATACCTACAACTTTGCCGAAGACACAAAATCGATCAAAAAATTCCTTCAAAAGATACAGATTTTTGAATTTTCATTCATCATTTTGGTATGGACAGCTGCCAAATTTTTATGGAAATTTATATGGACAAACAAATGATGCAAAATGGCTTCTTTGGGCATACCGAGGGCACCAAAAAAGTTTCAGCCGGATAAAAAAAATACAAAAAAATCGAATGACCGATATCTGAGAGAATTGCTCAGTTCTCTTGCGTACGAAGCGCATGTGAATTGATGATGGCAGTAGAATTGCTTTCAATTTTACACAGGGGCAAAGGTGTTATTTTGACTGAAAAGCTATCACTATGTGAAGCAAAAGCTGGATAACAACTTCTGCTTTATAACTTCCATGTGGGTGTAGGCATTCAAAACTTATTTTTAAATGGTATTTTAATCAAAATTGTACACTTTTTTTCAATATGTAGCTTCAAAGTTATCTTAACTTAAAGTTTTAAATGTTTTCTGTGATCCTAATGCTTATCGGCCTGTAAAATTTCCTTCTCTCCTCCTCTCCACAGGTCCCCCTGAACATTGACCGGTGTCCGGTGGAAGAGATGAAGGCGGCCGAAAACGAGGGCCGGTTCGACTACGACCCGAGCACCGGTGGCGAAGCGTCATCTTCCGGCGCATCTGCAGCTGTGACCGCACAATCCGCCGGAGTGGTAGGACTTTTCTTCATTGCAACATGTTGAAGTTGATTTAATACAATTCAAAAACTTTTCAGCAACCACCCAAGGATGACCGACCCACCGTGGTGCCAGCAGCGACTTCCACGGCCACCACAGCCGCCGCCCCGATCAAGCGCAAGAGCTCGCTCGAGGACTTTGAGTCGGAGATCGAGGCGCTCAACCTGGACGATAACATTGACACTTCGGTGAGTTGTTTGGGGGATTTTTTTATGCAAAAGATTTTCCTTTAATAGTTGTTTTGAAACTTTCCAGGATGTAAATATAGACGACGAGTTGAGCGACTGAGGTGGGAGTGCGTTGCCGCAGAATGGAAATCCCCCACTTTTTAGTAGTCGTTAGGGCAGAGTATATTAGAGTTTAAATATAATTATTAAAAAAAATGGTAAAAAATAAAGCAAACAACACACACAGAAGACACACGGACGGAAGGACCGCAAAGAACAGGAAAACAAAAGCATGCATGTAAGAAAGGAAAAAAAAAGTATTTTAAAATCGCATAACGATAACGACACTCTTTTTTGCCTCACTTCTCCCCCTCAAGCACATTATCTAACCAGAAAAAAAGCAAAAGAGATGCATTTAAGAAAGCGTGTCTCACAATTCCATGGTTGAGATGAACAAAACTCAACTCTCACACACAAACAAACAGAAGCTAAGCGATTTAAGTTTGTTGGTTAATAATGAAAACTTAACGAAAAAACTGTGTAATTTAGAACAAAGTTGGTACTTTATTCTGTGTTTCTCATCGTGCTAGGGATTATTTTTTGTATGTTATTATTCTATCGATTGAAACGCAAAAAAAACGCAATGCTATTATCATCGTCGCTGCAAATTATTGCGAATCTTTATATATTTGTTTAGTCTTCTTCTATGATTGGATCGTTGCGATGGGACGTGAAGGAAGACAAGATAAAGTAAAACGTAAAGTGAAGGTGGAACCATTCAAAAACACACAGACACAAAAAAAAACAAGAAAGCAAAACCCTTAAATATAAGAAAATCCAGTATATTGAAACAAAACTGTGTGCGTTTAATTTTTTTTCTTAGCAATCCGAAAGACATTAGGTGTCCATAAATGATGATGTCATTTTTTTCGAAATGATCGTTTTATATGTCGGTCGTTTTTTCCAACACAATTGTTATGCTTATTTGTCTTAAATTTCCAAAACATTGCAAATAAATTATAAGAAATTCAAGTCAATTTTTTTTCAATTTTAGAATTTTTGAATAATAAATATTAGACTGCATATTTTTTTTTAATTTTTGATTTTAGAAATTTGTCATTTTGATTTTTTTTAATTTACGTTTTCAGAATTTTCGAATCAATTGATTTTGAATTGAGGAATTACAAATTTTTGAATTCAATTTACAATTTTAATAACTTTGGAATTGTACGATTTAAGATTTTCTAAAATTTTGAATTAAAATTTGAGAGGTTGAAATTTGAGGATTTGAAAATTTAGAATTTGAAATCCCGGCGTTTTAAATTCTTGAATTTAAAACTCTAAATTTTTAAAAATTTTAGAGCATGAGATTTTTTAGTTCTAAATTATAAATTTTAGAATTTTGAAATTTTAAATCTTAGGATTTAAAATTTAAGAAATTTAAATTTTAGAAAATTTAAAAATTTTAAAAATAATTTAAGAATTTTAAATTTTTTGAATTTTAAATTTCATAATTATAAATTTTAGAATTTTAGAATTTCAAATTTTGTAATTTAAAATTTTATAATTTTAAATTTTAAAATTTTATAATTTTATAATTTAACATTTTTGAATTTAAAAATTTAAATCTCAGAATTTCTAAATTTCAAATACTAGAATCAAAATTCTAAAATTTAGTTCAGAGTTTTAGAATTTTTTCCTTTAGAATTTTTATTTTAGAATTTTAGGATTCTGATTATAGAATTTAACAATTTTAAAATCTTAGGAATTTCAATTTTCATAAATATAAATTTGAGAATTTTTGTTTTGGATTTTTTAATTTCAGAATTTGAAGTTTTAAAATTTAAAATTTCAGAATTTAAATTTTTTGAATATTGAATTTAGGAATTTAAAATTTTTAAATTCAAGAGTTTTTAATTTTAGAATTTTAAATTTTAGAACTTTAAATTTTTGGTTGCCTCTCACCCAGTCGGCTTATTTTCGATCCCAGACAGTCCCGGTTTTTTCGAGACTAGATTTGTCTGACCACGCCTTCCCAGACGGTCCCAGTAGCATTTTTCGAGACTGATTTGTCTGACCACGCCTTTCGTCGGACGGAGGAGTAAATGTTGGCCCCGGTCTAACCTAGAGGGTTAGTTCGATAGCTCCCCTGGGTCCTGTCTCGGTGGAGTCCCTGGTAGGCAGTTGGACTCACAATCCAAAAGGTCGTCATTTCGAATCCCGACGTGGATGGAAGCTTAGGGACCATCCATAAACTACGTGGACAATTGTCCATACAAAAAAAACTTTTTTGTATGGATCGAGGACAATCGCCAAACCCCCCCCCTTCCTCCCCCCCCTCTCCCTTTTAAAGTGTCCACGTGGTTTATGGATGACACCTAGTTTTTTAAATAAAATTTTGAATTTAAATTTAGAATGTTAAATTTTGGAACTAAATATTTCAGAATTTTAAATATTAGAAATTTAAATGTCCGAGTTTTAAGTTTTAAATTTTAGTATTTAAAATTTTATATTTTTAATTTTTAGAATTTTAGAACCATTTTTTTTTTTATTTTAGAATTTAAAATTATAAATTTAAAAATTTTAATTCAAAGAATTTAAATTTTACAATTTTCAATTTCAGAATTTAAAACATTAGAATTAAAGATTTTTGAATTTTAAATATTTTGCTTATTCTAGAATTCTAGAATTAAAAGTTTTAGGATTTGACAATCTTAGATTTTTAGAATTTAAGGATTTTAAAAATTTGGATTTTAGAATTTACCTTTTTTCGAATATGAATTTTAGCTTGTAGAAAGTTAAAATTTTAGAAATTTAAATAAAAAAAAATTGAAATTTTAGATCTAATAAAATTTAACTTTTACATAATTTGCAGAATTTAATAATGCCGAATTTAAAATTTGAAATTAAGAGCCTTAAAACTTTTAAGCTTACAATTTTAAGAACTGTAAAAAAATAGTTTTGAGAATTTTCAAATGTCAGAATCTTTAAATTTCAGATTTGGTTTTAAAAGTTTCGATCTGAAAATTAAGCAGTTGAGAATTTCAGACATTTAGAATTTTGGATTTCTTACAGTTTTAATTTAAGAATATTAGAATTTTGTAATATTATTTAATATTTTTTAAACAAAGACTTTGAGAATTTTGAACTTCCACCAAATTTAGAATCTTAATATTTTTGAAATTAAAGTCTTTAGAACCTGAGACTTGAGATTTAGGAATATTAGAATTTAGAGATTTAGAATTAAAAACCTGCAGCATTTCAAAAATTAGAACTTTAAAATTCAAGAAAGAATTTAAGAATATTACAATCTTTAAATGAAAAAAAAAAGTTTTTTTTAATAAGGAGTTTAAGAATTTTGGAATTCTAAATTTTTTGAATTACACTTTTTAGTTTTTGATTTACAGAATTTCAGAAATGTAAACTTTAGTTTGTAATTTTTTAGGATTTTGATTTAATTTTTTATTCAGAAGTTTCGTAGATTTTTTTTTATTTTTTCCAATTTTAGAATTAATGAATTTGAGAATTTAAATTTTAGAATAGTTTTTGAATGATTAATCTTCCAATTTTAAAATTAAAGAATATGCTTCTCTAGATTTTTGAATTTGAATTATTTAGAATTTTTTAGAACCTTAAATTATGAAAATTATTAAAGAGTTCCAAATTCAAACTTCAAAATTTTAACATTTATGAAATTCGAATGTTTTGAAATTTAATAATTATTTATTAAAGAAAAGTTTTTTTGTATGTTTTAGAACTGTTGTATAAGATGTTCACAAAGTAATGATTTGTTTTTTAACATTACAACTCTCACCCCCTTCAAAAAGTTGGAACGGTAGCTTGCACTCGCTGGTTTTCGAGCATGACTCAGCCAATCCGGATAATTCTTTTTTAAAGTAAGGATTCAAAAACTACTATTTTTAAACCCATGCAAAATTCTAAAGTTTGATGGATCGGGATTTTAGAACAGTTTAGAACTCTTATATAAAACCAAAAATGCTAAGGTTATCAACAAACTAAATTTGCTTAAAAAAGGAAAAATAAAGTCTTCAATAAAATAAAAGGCAGTAAAAGGGTTTGCGCTTTCTTTCTCAAACTCGTCGGTTTTTCTTTCCAATCCAAAATGAAACAACCAAAGCTGACAATTCTTTATCATGCAGTTCGCGCCGCCATAGTTTACATTTACTTAAAATGCCCATTATTTTTTTTTTATCCGTCATTTACCTACCGAACACCTAACCATATTGAAAGAATCTTGTTTTTTTTTTCTTCAAAAATCATAGGGGGAAACCACTACTCAGATGGAAATTAGGAATAAAATAAACCTTTCTAGTTGATCCATTCTTCACTGATGTACAGTTTACGAGTTTTATAAAGTTTTATGTTGTATATTTGTGTGTGTGTTAATTTACGTAGAAAAGTGAGTCTCAGAAGGAGAGGAAAATGCAGCTTTGTTTCGCGTTGTATTGGTACTGTATCGTAAGTTTAACCTTCGACCGATTTATGTTTGATTTGTTATGTTTTTTTTTAAATGGTTCAATTTAACAAATCAGGATAAATAGTGAACAAAAAAAACTTAAAAATTTGTCGTCTCAATGAAACGTATGCCTTAAAACTCGGGACTAGCTGCTCAGTTTCGCAGAATCTTCGTCATTCAATAGTCACTCCGTCAACATCATTTGATTCAAGCAGCAGCAGCATCTTTACGTAACGTGTTATTATGTTTTGCCCTTTTTGAAACGCTGCCGAGCTTGGGCCTTTGAGTACCGGTTCCGCGGGGGTTTGTGCTCGTTTGGGCCTCCATTTTCCGTGTCCTCCTCTTTGGTTGGTAGAAAGTCTAAGAAAATAAAAAAATGTTAAAATGAAACGATGCTTTACAAATACGCAAATATGTACCTTCTAAAAGATTGAGCGGCGGGTCGAGCAGTCCCTTTCGTTGCAGCTTTGTGTAGTAGCGGATCAGTTTGGCGATTCCGTAACCGATGGCGGAAACCACCAGCACCACGAGCACCATCAGTGAGGTGTACTGAAGGGACGAGAAGGTGAAGCATAATTAAATAAAAACAAAGACTTTTTTGGCTGAAACATTGTATGTACTTTCTGATCTTAAATTTCTCATCATAAATTAAAAAAATATATAACTTTAGAAATTAAAAAAAAAAAGATAAAGAGAAATTTTAGAAATAAAACTAATGCATTTCACGACCAAAAAAACTATATTTATAAGCAACTTTAACATTTAGTTTTGTTTTAATATTTTCCCAAATCAACAGACCTTGAAAACTGTACAAAAGTTTTGTAATTTAAGTAATTTGAGAAATTCAAAAAAAAAAATTAAAGAGCTTCTGATTATCAGTAATTAAAAACGAGTATAATATAATATTTCTGAAGTTTTAAAAATTTCATCAACTAAAAAATAAAATATTCAATGAAAAAAATAGAAAGTAAGAAAATATAAGAAATTTAGATTAATCTGAAAATGATTTTAATTTAAGAACTAAAGAAAACTAATAAAGAAAATTTTAGAAATTAAAATAAAAAACATAGAGTTTAAATTTGATATCTTTTACCATAATCTCCCTAAAATAAATAATAAATATGCAATAAAGTAAATTTTACAAATTCCAGAAATTTACAAATTAAACCAATTCACTGAAAAAAAGAAATCCAAAGATTTTTTGCAAATTTAAAATTGAAAAAAATACCAAATTTAAAAAATAAAAACCACAATTTAATGCATTTTAAATCTTGAGAAATTTGACAAATTAAAAACAAAAAAATGTTTTTTAAATAAACCTCAAAAAATTGCAAAAACAAACAAAATTGAAATAAGAGATTGTTAAAATTCTTATTTTTTTAATAAAATGCTAAAAATTTTAAACAATACGAAAAATTAAAAGATTTATGATAAATTATATATATTTTTTTAATTTAACTATGTGGGTTTAGAAATTTAATAAATTTAGGAAAATCATTTAATCATGAGAAATGAGGAAATTAAAAACCAAAAATAAATATATTGAGGAAATTCAAGAAAATTGCAGCAAAAAATAAATCTAAATAACTTATAAAATGTTTGCGTTTCAAAAATAGGGTTATTAGGAAAGTTTTTATATATAAACAGAAAATAATAAATTTTGAAAACTGAAGTATCTTAAAATTGTTAAATATTTTTTTAAAATAAAATTTGGAACATTGGAAAAATAGAAATCAGAAATCTGGAAATTTAAAAAAAAAACTATTTGAAATTAAAGAAATTAGAATTTTTAAAGAAAAAAATCAAATAATTTAGAAGTTTAAGAAACCTATGAAAGTTTTGAATTTAGAGAATTCAAATATTTGTAACAATAACAAGAATTTTAAATTTATCAAAAATTGAGAAGTTGGAAAGAATTGAAAAAAATATTATAAAAATAAAAAAAAATAAAAAAAAACATTAATCAGGAATTTTAGAAATATATTTTTTTATAATCAAACAAATTTAAAAAAAATAAAAAATTAAGAAATTCAAGAAATATTTAAAATTTTAGTAAATAAAAAAATTAAGAAATTGAAAAAAATTAAGACGTTAAAAACTTCATCATCCCAGTACGAGAATCGAACTCACGACCTCTGGATTGGAAATACAGCACGCCGTTAGTCGAAACCCATCCCCTACCGGTCAGTATTCCCAGTGAGCAGATTTACTCTTTGAAGGGATCTGACTTTGCCGAGCCAGACAGGAATCGAACCCATCACCTTCCGCTTACAAGGCGAAACCCGTAACCTCACGGCCACGGAAGCTCGACGTTTAATAAATTTAGAAAATATTACAAGTTAGCCAATTTAAGAAATTTTTGGAATAGAAAATTAGAAATTAAAATAAAATTAGCAATTTACAAAATTTTGATAATTGAAAAAAAGGTTCAGGATATTGAAAAATAAAAATAAAATTTAAACATAGAAAAAATTAAGTAAATTAAAAAAAATATTTCAAATAGAATATTTTTTATTTTACTCTAGCAATTTCAATTTAAGAAGGTTTAAAAAACTAAAAATATTTAAATTAAATGCACTAGTATAGATTAGGAAGAAAACTTAAAGAATAAAAAAACAGGAAAATAAAAAAAGAAAATCAAAAATTCAACAAATTTTTAGTAATGTAAAAAAATAATTGAAAACTTAAAGTATTTAAAAAATTATAATTAAAGAAAATTTTGAATTTTGGCCAATTTTAGCAATATTTTTCTAAATCAAATTGCGATTTTATTTTTTTTCTTCAATTTGTTAACAATTCCTAATTTTTTTAAAAAGTATAGTAGTTTTTTTAAATTGATAAATTATAGATATTTTGATAGTTTTCAACCCTCTAGTGCCCAATTTTTTTTCGAAATTTTTTATTTTTCCCGTGTTCAAAAGGACATTTTGAGCAACTTTTGTTCTGCGAAAAAGTTTACTTCTCTTGTTTAATGCTTTTCTTGTTTTATTTTTATTTAATCTTTTTTAGTTTATGTTTGTTTTTGGTAGTATTTGGCCTATTCTACCACCTAATATAATTACATTTTGCCTATCTATTTGCCATTAAAATTTAAATTGTAAAAAAAATCGTAGATACATAGTCTGGTACACTACAAAAATTATTGCATACTTCTTTTTACTGAAAATATAGGAAATGCCAAAGTTGACCCCTAAAAAAGACATTTTTTAAAACATTGGAAAAGTCACATAAAACAAAAAAAGAAGATTAGATCCATAGATTTTCTAAAATTTTAAGAGTTTTTCTTTCCAATGCTTTTTAAAGATTAAAACTTGGTCGAAATCCTCGAATCCCGTAGAAGGCTAAATTTTTTTTAAAACTTAACCCCTTCCCGCCCAGAGCAAAATCGAAAATTGGATGAAATTTTAATAATGATAAGTTAGAATTCTATATAAACTAATGCAAGTTGAACCAGGTTGAAAAAATGCATGGTTGCAGAGAAATTCAATTTTTAAGACAAAAACTCGTGGTGCTCTGTAGTAACCATGGGCGTGAGAGGGTTAAGAGTTAAAAAAAAATCTTTTTTATATAATTTTTTTTGGATTCCGTGTTATCTTACTGCATTTTTATTTTTAAAGCACTAACAATAGCTTGGAATTTTTGGCTGAAAACCTGTTACATAAAAAGCTGAATTTTTGAGCATTTTTTTAAAAAGGTTTCATGAGTCTTGGGTTTCCTATGTTAAAAGGACATTTTGAAGAATTGATCTAGACTTCTGGGATTATTGCTTAAATCATTAGGTATGTTAATTGTGAAAGATTTGATAATTTTCCTAAGAAAACCGTGCAACATCTTCACCCACTAACTCACCCTAATCGTCGGCTTGTCCGCCAGCAGCATATCGGCCATCACGATGGCCATCCCCACGACGCACCCAATTCCAGCCCCCATCACGGGCATCCGCTTTTCCCGCTCCACGTCCTGATTGCTCAGCTCGGCCGACTTCCGGGCCGCCTGTATGATGCCCATATCCTGGGGCTGCAACTGGAGCGCCTTCCCGTACGAAAGCAGCGCCGTGTCGTAGTGGCCAACGGCCATGTGAACCTCCGCCTTCCGGAAGTAACCCTTGGCCCAGGTTGGGTTCAGGCCGATCGCTCGGTCCGCGTCCTCGTTGGCGTAGAAGTACTGCTGCTGCTTGAGGAACGCAAGGGACCGATTGCTGTACAAGATCGGATCGGCCGGACTCAGCTTGATGGCATGGCTGTAGTGAAGGATCGCTTCCGTAAAGTTGCCCGCCTTGACGCACCGGTTGCCCTCATCCTTGAGCTCGTCCGCCGACAGGTTCAGGTTGGCTTTGCCCCCTTCTTTCTCGGGGGCCGTCGCCACCGATTCGGACGGTTCCTTGCTGGCGTTTTCCTAAATCCGGAACGGAACCAATTAGCGCCCTCAAAAAAAGTGTCAACAAAATAATAACTCACCACCATCCTCCTCCTGGGTTGAACCTCCCGCGACCAAAAAGGACCTTTCCTCTCCGCGAGCACGATCTTATCAGTTCGGTATCGATTTTCGACCTGCCCCCGTCTAATTAAAACATCTTTTTTTTGCTTTCCTTTTTTTTCGCAATCACAATCCGTCGACGACTTCTCTCATTCAGCCATTTTTCCGATACGCAAGGAAAAACGACTGAATGGGTGTAGGCGGGTGGGTTGATCGGGCGGAGTGGGGTGTGTTGTTTTGCAGCCAGCAGCTGAATGAAAGAGGCGAAAAGAAAACTGTTGACATCGAGAACTGTCAAAAGCAGAGTTGCCAGCTTCGGCGAATCGGAACGCGGTGGTCTCAGAAAAGTTATTTTTGAAGAAATGTTATTTTATTTTTTGTCCAATATACAAAATTTTCATTTTGTGCTCTGTCGGTGTTTTTAAATTTTCTGACTTTTCAAAAACACCCAGAAATGAAAATTGTCTAATGTAAAAAATTTCAGGAACACAAGCTAAAATGTGCGAGGATTGAACTTATTTACCCAGTCACGAAATATTCTAGCAGAGCTGGTTCTGTCAGAATCCTGCTAGAACGGTGGAACATTTCTGCTAGAATGCTGTAAGAATATCCAGCTCTGTAAGAACTCTGCTAGAATCCTGCTAGAACGTCGTGACTGGGATGCTGTGTCATGCTGTTAGAACTCTGCTAGAATCCTGCTAGAATGCCGTGGCCGTGTAGGATTGTACCGAGGATTGAACAATAAGTTTTCGTAGCAAAACTGACACACAAAACCAAAACTACTTTTTGTTTACGTTGAATGTTCTTTGAAATCTTGAATTTTTCTTTTAATAAGTCCTAAACATATAAAAACACAAAACCTCTGTTCACCAAATTTGACAAATCTAGAGTTTTTTTAAAGGACCTATAGGCTATTGTCTTTCACATTTGTATAGGTCCTTTTCCAAAAAAAAACTCTAGAAATAGACTTTTTTTGCTTAAACAATCACACTCAAACCCCGATGGTTTGACAACAATTGTTGTCAAACGAACGGGGTCACTTTTAAGCTTAACACCCCTTTTACACGGAGTTCACACACACCACCAAATGTTTGTTTTGATAGTGTGCGTGAGCGCCGTGTAAAATGTGACAGTTCGTCACTTTTAAGTTTGACTTTGACCAACCAACGGGGTACAAACTAAAAAACTGTCAAACGAAAAGTGACCAGCCACCGGGCGTTGAGTGTATAATTTGAATTTTAATCTGTCAAGATTTGGTTAAATATTATCGCAAAGAATTATAAAATCTGTGCAGATATGGTCAAAAACAGGTAACAGCAGGGGACTTCAACGAAATGTCACACCAATACAAACGAAGCGTTATTGTTATGGCCAGTTACTCACTTTTTGATTTTTTTGTGGCCCGCGGACCCATTTTGAATGATCATGTAAAAGTGATTTTATACTTTTTCAAAATTAGAATTATTACCCTTTTTTGACCTTTTTTTGTTTGGAAAAATAAGATTAATATTTTGATCCCCATTTTACGACACAAATATTTTGTCCAATAATCATAATAATCAAAACAATTTCACATGTTTCAATTTGAGTAAACTAGTTAATCACTAGTAAACTAGTTAACCAAACATCAAACACGTTCGAATTTGACTTTGGTAATTGTATTTATTTCGTTATTAACACCTAAACTCCAAAGCTCGAGAAAAAGGGGAAATTTGTATAAAAAATCCCCCTTTTTCTCTAGCTAGGGAGTTTAGGTGTTAATTAGAAATCATAATGACCCTTTTCATGAAATGACCATCAAATTTACTTTGCACTTCGAAAACTTCAAAATATTACCCGCGCACCACCAAACCGAAGTGCGCATCTCTTCTGTTGCGCGAAAAATCTGTTGCGCCGTACAAAAATTGAGTGGTTTGTCGTAATCGTGTACATCAGCCTGTGGCACAACAGGCTTTGACAGGACACAATATCAAGGAAATTTACGTGCAACTTGCTGCTGAAATCCATTAAAAATGCATTCCTCTGCATTCAGAATCATTTTGATCATGGTCGAGTTTATTCAAAAATAATTTGAATCTTAATTTGTTTTCGATGAAATACGTGTTATTCGCCAAAATGTTTTTTTCGTCGAGAATACCATTTTTTGAAAATAATGATTGAAATTCAACTTTACGGGAGTTTAACTAATTTTGTAACATTTTTTCATTGAAATTACATGTCACAATTTTCGAAATAAAAAAAGAAATTTTAATGAAAGTACAAGTTGAAAGTTCATACAACTTGATTTTACCTTAAACAATAAAATCAACATTACTGATCAAAAGTGGCATTTTGTCTTTTCTATTATTTTTTTTTATTAACGAAAATGTCTTAAAAATAACAGAAATTTCAGAAAACTTCAACATATTTTTTTTTAAATGGCCTATTTTGTAAATTTTGCCCGTAAGCTCATTTGAGCTTCAAATTTGGTCCGGCCTTCAAAAACTTTGTGCACTCCGCCTGAGCTAAATTATACTCTTTGGTAAAAGTATATTCTGGCATCACGGAATTTTATTTTGATTTTCCGCGATTCGCCCCTCGTTTTAAATGCCCTGCGGAAAAACCAAAACATTCCCCTAAACAACTGTCAACTGCCTCGAAAATTCTCTGATTTCATTCATTTTAATGACTATTGTTCCAACTGGTGCTTTACAAACAGTCCCGTTAGAGAAAATCTATTGTTTCCAGCCTTTATGAATGGCTGTTCGCCCAAAAAATCCGCTTGAAATTCCCATTCATATCGCAGAATCTGTATCGTCAACTCAAATGCCAGAACTGTCAGCTGTCAGCTGGCCCGCTCTCTCGCGAGAGAGAGAGCCTGTACAGTTCGCTCTCTCCGCTCTCCTCGCCTCGGAGCAATCCACGAACACAGTTGCCAATCAGTCGTAGTGTGGCCGTTTCGGGATTTGGGCGGACATATGACTCGCTGCGCAAAACAGAAAAGAAGAATAAGTGTGTGGCAGTGGCAGCAGTAGTAGTGGTGGGAAGAAGCCTGAAGAAAAACGGCAGTGTGGCAGTCGTAAGGAGGTGGAGAAGAGAAGGAAGGAGAAGACAAGAAGAAGGAATTTCGTGAAAAACTAGGGATTTACTACGCGACTCTCTCTTTTTGTTGTTTTTCTTGTTTTGCGCCCGAGTTCTTTCTCGTTTTTATTGTTCTGTTTCACAATTTCCCGAAGAAAACCCGAGTAAAAAAACGGTGTTTCGGTCGCTACGCGAGAAAACTGCTGCAATTTTGCTTTCGAAAATAAAAAAAGGAAATATTCGCGATTTCTTCTTCCTCGTTGTGCTTTTACAAACCATACCGTTTAATTTTAATTCGCGAAACGCAAGATTAAGAGTTTTCCCCGTGAGGTACGTGAGCGTGTGTGTTTGTGTGCATTTCGTGTGTATGTGTGTGTGAGCGTTTTCCTCCACGCACGCACACACCTAGAGAAACCAACAAAAAGAAAAATCATCATCCGTCATCACTTGCGCGGAGTTTTTCCGGCTAACTTTGATGGTCAATCTGGTAAACACATGGAAAAGTTTGCGGAAAACCTGTCAAAAGCCAGGCTTTTTTCTTGTGTGTGCCCAAAAGACAAGACATTCACAGTAGGCCGCAGTGTGTGGAACTTACACACGACGAAAAAAACTAAAATCGAGTCCAAGGCCTGCTGGAAGAGTGAGTGAATGCGCACAGGCTGCTGGTAGTTGTGGGAACCTGTGCGTGTGTGTGCGCGCGACGTGACGTGACGGAGAAGTGAGGTGGTCGGGCGCAGACTGGTCATTCGGGTTGGTGGTGGGGAAATCGAAGGAATTTTGTGGTAATTTTACATGAAAATGATTCAAAGAAGTGTCTTTGATTGGTTTACGTTGAATCTGCAAGTAAATTTTACATTGTATGTTATGGCAGTAATCTAGCAAATTGTTTAAAATTGTTCTTTCTGTACACAAAACTTATTGTGCACAGCTGGTGATGAAAAACTACTTAGAAATAACCAAAATTTTATGTTGTCAATAAAAAACTACATCGATTTATTGTATTTTACTCTTCTGGCAACATATTTTTGGTTTTATAATATTTTTTTAAACTTCAAAATAAATGTTTACCTTGAAAAGTTGAATCACTCATAAACAGAAGCAAATTTACACATATTTAATGTAGTAAATTAAACAAATTAAAGGACTCAGATCGTTTAGAACTAACTTTCTTTGGATGTTTTGACTTTTCTAAACCAAAACAACATAATAACATCGTTTTAAAGCTTCGAGTAAAAATTACAAGAAACACCCTATAAAAAATATTGTACTTTCTAAAATGTAAAATTTGATGGTGATACATAACTGATTTTATGATGTAATGTGTTACCTCTATTTATGTTGTAAAAAAGGCATTTGCACATAAAACTAGTTTTACACTTTTTCTGATTTAAAATTACGAATTTTTGGGCTATTACTGGTAGCGAAATAATTTGAGATTAAATTGTGAAGCAATTATAAAATACATTTTAACTGAAATACAACAGCAAAACCAGGGTTGTTACGGACGGCGCGGATCGCGCGGATGGCGCGGATGGCGCGTATCGCGCGGATCTGGCGCGGATTTGCTGGCTAATTTTGCTCAGGCGCGGATTTCGCGCGGATAGCAATTTTGATAAACAAATTAATTGAGAACGATAGAATTTCTTCCAAATTACAAAGGAAAATATTTTTAATAATTAAATAAATTCAATCTTTTTCGTTGAGTGCAAAAACATCAATTTCTAAGAAGTTGTTAATGAAGAAAATTTTCTTCTAAAAATTATTGATTTTTTTTTCTTAATGCGAAACTTTGAAATAATCTTCAAGGAGCGATTTTTTTAATGTATTGAGATTTGTTTTATAAATTTAACATTACATTACAAATCATTATTTTTAAAACATCTGCTTAACAATTCAAAAAAATACCAATTTTATTTAAATCAAAATAACAAAATTCGAAAAATCACATGATTAAGAAATTTGAAGCTATGAAACTTTTTAGATTTTCTATGTTTTTTCAATATAAAAATTTGAATTTTTAAATTTTTGGTTTATTGAAAAAATAAAAATTCTATTGCCACTCTGATTCAGGTAGAATTGATTCTAATCCCAATCATCACAACATTACGAAATCTACTTAGAAATCTGCTAAAGTCTCCGTCTAAAAGCGAAATGTAATGTTAAAATTTAAAAAATAAGAAATCGGGAATTCAACAATTTGAAATTTCAGAATTTACATATTCAAAAAACAATAAAAAAAATAGAATTCATAATTTGAAATTGTCAAAACTTACAGACTCAATTAACGTGAAGAAGTACGAATTATTAAATTGAAAAATTAAGAAAATATTACAATTGATTTTTTGTTAATTTTTAATTTTTTAAGAAAGTTCTTAAGTTATCAAATTAATAAAATTATTAAATTATTAAATTATTAAATTATTAAATTATTAAATTATTAAATTATTAAATTATTAAATTATTAAATTATTAAATTATTAAATTATTAAATTATTAAATTATTAAATTATTAAATTATTAAATTATTAAATTATTAAATTATTAAATTATTAAATTATTAAATTATTAAATTATTAAATTATTAAATTATTAAATTATTAAATTATTAAATTATTAAATTATTAAATTATTAAATTCTTAAATTATTAAATCATTAAATTATTAAATTTTTAAATTTTTAAAGTATTAAATTATTCAATTATTCAATTATTCAATTATTTAATTATTAAATTATTAAATTATTAAACTATTAAATTATTAAATTATTAAATGATTTAATTATTAAGTTTTTAAATTATTATTTTTTTGCCATTTTCTTAGTTGGGATCATTTTCGGAGTCATATTTTAGTTTAGGGAAATTTAGTTAAGAAAATAATAGAAATTTCGTGTTTCGATTTTCCCGAGTAAAGTTTTGGCGAGAATTATCAAGTACTAAATCCCTTGATTTCATAATTTGGTGATTTATTTTATAGTTTTTAGTTTTTATATTTTCGAATTTAATTTTTTTTCCTGAATTTCTTTTTAAAACAACTATATTTAAAGTGTTGCAAAAATGCTAATATTGTTTCAGAAATGGCAAAAAAGGTTCCATTTGGTACAGGTGGAATATGATTCCACAACTGATCAACGGTACTGATCCAAATGCCTTCTGTATTATTATTTTTTCGTTTAAAATTTCATTCATTTTTTACTCTCTTCTATGTTTGTCGCGATTTTTTTATAGGGCGCGGATTTCGCGCGGATTGGGTTTTGGGGTCGGCGCGGATCTGGCGCGGATTTTTTCTCGACTTTTCCGTAACAACCCTGAACAATAATAATTTGATTGTTTGTGTACACGCATTTTTTTATTCAAGAAGTAATGCTTTGTAAACCTCAAAAAGGTGTCTTGAGTTATGTCTGGTTTGAAAGATAATTTCAGAATTGTTTTCAAAAGCTCGATTGGTATTTTGGTAAAAAAGGAAATTGTTGGAAACTTTCTCAGCTCTCAAAAAAAATAATAAAATTAAATTCCAATATTGTTTTGCTTTCATAGTATACTTTTGAAATGCAAAAAATAACATTTTAAATAAATTAGTTTAAAATACATATAAATCAATACATATATTAAAAATGGTGCATTAATTTAATGTCATTTTCGATTATATTATTTATGCTAAATTTTGAGATTTATTTTGACAATATTTTAATTTTTTCAAAAATTTAATGTTAGATTAATAATTCTAATTTGGCACTATCCTAAACTTCAGCACCAAAGATTTTGGAAACTTATATTTTTGTAATACAGTCCAGGTTTGTTGGGATAATCGAATCACGAACAAAAAAATAGTTTTTTTTTCGTTTTTTTTTTCTTTTTCTTCTTTTAAACATCAAATTCGAGTTCTGCGACCACATTTTAGTCAAATTTGAATAGTTGATTGCCTATTAAATAATAACATGCATTTTTTTCAATATTTCATCACTGCCATATTGGACGCCATCTTGGATCTAATAATTCTAAATCACTTTAGCGTAAATTTGGGGGCATAATGAAGCTCGACAATCCAAAATTTGACAGCGAGAAAAAAAATTGTTTGTGATTCGATTATCCGAAGTGAAATTTTTCCAAGGTCTTCGGATAACTGAGTCTGTGCTGTATAAAGAGAAATTGAAAACGACAAATTACGTTTTCTTTTTACCTATTTCAACAAAAACAGTCCTAATCATAACTCAAAACATTGTTTGTTTATTTTGAAATCATAAGAACATTAAATCGATCAGAAAATCCCTTCTCACAATCGAATTTAGAATATTCACGTGCGTATTTTGTATGACTAGCCCTTAAAATTGTATGGAAAATCGATAATGCCTATTCGCTTATTTTAACATTTTAAGTGTAAATGCACAGTGTTTCATTCAAATAAAAAAAAAATAAAAAAAAACAAAGCAATGATGATTTACGAAAACCAAGAGCACTACTCAAAAAAAAAAATTAAATAATGTTTTCTAAGTCCGTAAAAAACGTAAAAATTAAATCCTCACATCTTAGAAAATATTGGTGGATATTTAAAATTAAAGTTTAGGGAAATATTATTATTTTTCGGTTAAATGTATTTTCGTCTTCAACATTTTTTTTCATTTTTTTACTATAATAAAAAAAGTCAGAATTTATCCATTATTTCTGTATTATTTAACCGATGTTCCAAAAACTATAAATATCAAAAATATCAATACAGTCCAGACTCGATTATCCGAAGGCCTCGGAAAAATTTCACTTCGGATTATCGAATCACGATTTTTTTTCGGTGTCTTATTTTTGATTGTTGAGCTCAGGGGCGCCGACTCTGGGGGGGGGCACGGTACTTTTTGCCCCCCTTAAAATTAGGCAGGTGGGGCAGCCCATACATTGTGCCCCCCCCAGAAATTTTAGAAGAAAAATATTCTTATTTTGAATGTTACAAAAAAAATCACAGAAATAATTGAAAATAATATTTAAAACTGAATTGGAATTGGATAGAATTCTTGTAAGCGAATCTGTAAAATAGTTCAAAAACATTTGTTGTTTTTTAAATCGACAACGTTTCATCTATACTACTGCGCTCTCTTATGCTAACTAGGTAGGAAAACCAGCTAGCTTAGTATACAAGAGCAAACTTACGCAAACTCTTGTCAAAACAATCATCAAGTTTTCAGACGCAACATTCTGCGATTTGCCATTGTAGATCAGGATTTAGCGAAAATGAACTGAAACACTTTTCAAAATGTTCATTTGATGACAGCTTTACATTTAAAAAAATGCTGATAAATTCGATATTTTTTTGAGTAATTTTAGGTAATTTTTTTCTTGATTTCTTTTTAAAAAATTGCAAATTTTTGGTCGTATCAAATTGCCATAATGCTTTTTTTGATTTTATTAAAAATCGTTTGTGTATCTTTTTGGTTATTCTAAAATTCTGAAATTTTGAAATTCTTAAATTCTTAAATTCTTAAATTCTTAAATTCTTAAATTCTTAAATTCTTAAATTCTTAAATTCTTAAATTCTTAACTTCTTAAATTCTTAACTTCTTAAATTCTTAAATTCTTAAATTCTTAAATTCTTAAATTCTTAAATTCTTAAATTCTTAAATTCTTAAATTCTTAAATTCTTAAATTCTTAAATTCTTAAATTCTTAAATTCTTAAATTCTTAAATTCTTAAATTCTTAAATTCTTAAATTTTAAATTCTTAAATTCTTAAATTCTTAAATTCTTAAATTCTTAAATTCTTAAATTCTTAAATTCTTAAATTTAAATTCTTAAATTCTTAAATTCTTAAATTCTTAAATTCTTAAATTCTTAAATTCTTAAATTCTTAAATTCTTAAATTCTTAAATTCTTAAATTCTTAAATTCTTAAATTCTTAAATTTAAATTCTTAAATTTAAATTCTTAAATTTTAAATTCTTAAATTCTTAAATTCTTAAATTCTTAAATTCTTAAATTCTTAAATTTTAAATTCTTAAATTCTTAAATTCTTAAATTCTTAAATTCTTAAATTCTTAAATTCTTAAATTCTTAAATTCTTAAATTCTTAAATTCTTAAATTCTTAAATTCATAAATTCTTAAATTCTTATATTCTTAAATTCCGAACAAATAAATTGATGTTAAATTTTCGATTTTTTTAAACATTGTTTTTTTGTAATTTCCAAATTTCTGATTTTTTAAATTTCTGAACTTCAACTTTTGATTTTTGAACATTTTTAAGCCATGAGTTTTTTTTTAACCCTAGGGTTTTTTAAACTTTTTTTAAATTTTGGAATATTTATTTTTTTTTTGTTATTTTTTTCTTAATTGCAGATTTGAAAAAAATGTTGTTTTTGATGCTTATTTCCAATTTCTAAAGTTCAAAATTTTTGCTTTTTACTTTTGTTTTCATTTTTAGAATATTTGTGTTGTTGCAGGCCAAGGATTGATACCTAAGAGCATGCAATGGCACTGACCTTGTTGCGTGCTCTTCGGTTGACGTCCACGTAAGGAACATCCTGGAAGGAGCGTAACTAACTACATCCGTAGTTCTGTTAGATCATCCGAATTATCTTGATCAGAACAGTATAGCTCTGGTTCCTTGCGAGTGTCCTATTTTCTTACCTCCACGTTGGCTTGGTTTTCATGATGACCTAGCTGGTGGCCTGTGGAAACGGATCGTAAACCTTTGACCACCGCGGGTCAGAGTCGAGACGGCTAAAAGAAAGGGGCGCGACAATGTGGGAAAGGGAAGTAATTTGTGATTGTAGACGGTATTGTTTTGATTCGCAATATGTTGAGTCAACTGCTGTGGATGTACCTGAGCATCGCAGAACGGGGTTTCTCTTCTTTCCATTTCAGCTAACAGCTATCTTCTGTTTATTATGTTTCACTGATTTTCTAAAACGGCGTCTGTTTACTATCCTTCATTTGATTTCGATTTTACTTATTTGATTCTCTTATTTCTCAACGCTTTTCCACTCTATTTTACCAATTGATGCTGCTGTAACAAACTGTCTGCTTTCCCTTAATATGGCAGCGATGTCAATTTTGTTTATCATGTGCCATTTCTTTATTTATCTATTTGAATAATTTCTAATTTCTACTATCTTTCTTTTACTATTGATTCTTTACATAGTATATTTCCTTCACTATCTATTGTTTTGAAACTTCACCTTTTACTTAAGCAAGTGAGGTTCGAGCCCTTAATCAATTTATGGAATGATTAAAGGATTAACAAAAATATTACTATTGTACTTTTGAAAAACATTTCTAAAATGCTTAGGACCAAAATATTGTAACAAAACACCGCGACAAAAGAAATAGCAACAGATAAACACGATTCAACATTAGGGAAGATTTCAGGAGAAAACAATATACAGTAAATAACAATTATTTTTTGAATTCAAACTAAAAATAAAACAGTACTTGCTTAAATGAAAATTGATAGGCACACTATAAATGGTTAGGCGCTTATACTTACATCAAACCCTACGTAATGTACCACCCCCGGCCGGCGTAACCGGAAAAGAAGGTGTGCATGCCTGGCACGAACACTCAAAGCGTGTTCTAGCGTGTTGCTCGTACTGACTCAGAGCAAGGGTGAGATGTAGGTGTAAGGGCAGTGCGTGTTCGTCGGGAACCTTGTGCATAAGATCGGTCAAGGCCCGTTCTTACACTGAAAATTGCGAATTGCGAAGTTTTCATTTTTAGAATATTTGTGTTGTTGAATTTTAAATACCTGATAATTTTTATTATTGACTGTTACTTCTGGAAAATAAGTGAGAATATGCCAATTAGAAGGAATTCGCCTTTCAAACAAAAAAAAAAACATCTCCCAATAAACATTCTCAATCACGTTTTAATAAATTATCTTTTCAAAAAAAAAAAATGGATTCCGGATGAAAAAACTCTTACCACATCGTTATATTCAAATTGGTAAAATTCGTGATATACAATAAACTTAAACAGCAAATCGCCACTCTCACCTAACGATTTCGGAAAACAACCGTGCCCCCCCAACATTTTGGACTAGTCGGCGCCTCTGGTTGAGCTTAAGTATGACCCCTAAACTACGCTCAAGTGATTTACATTTCTTTAATCCAAGATGGCGGCCAAAATGGCGATGACGAAATATCTGGAGTTTTTTTTAAAAGGTCCAATAAATTAAATTTTCAGTTTTTGCTTTTTGGGTGTTTTTCAATACCCCTGACTCAAGGCGGTTTCAAAAACACCCAAAAATCAAAAACTGGAAATTTGATTTATTGGACCTTTAAAAAAAAACTCCAGGTATTGAAAAAAATGCATTTTATTATTTAATAAGCAATCAACTATTCAAATTTTACTAAAATGGGATACCTTCGGATAATAGAACTTCGGATAATAGAAACTTCGGATAATCGAGGCTTCGGATAATCGAGTCTGGACTGTATCTTAAAAAATGTGACCACTCTGCGCTGAACCGAAAATAAAATTAAATTGTGGGACTTTTGAATGTTAATTGTTTGATTTTAACTGCGAAAATACAATAATTTTAATCGAAGATTTTTCACGTACGTGACAGATTGTATGCTACTGTGTGTGTATTTGTGTTTGTTTGTGTAGTTAATAAAAAAAAGATAAAAACTACTCGAAAGAAGTAGACATTTCTTGGGACAAGTGAAAATGTGTGTTTGTGTGTGTGTGAAAAAAAGGAAGTAATTTCGCGATAAAAAAAGAAGCAGGATTTTCCTTAACCAAAAAACCCCCCTCACTAAGCAAAAAAAATAATAAGACAAACGGGTTCCTCATTTTCACACAAATACACACACACACACACACACACACACACGCATTCTCAGGCACAAAATTCGTTCACACAAAAAGTGCCAGCAAATCATAGTAGTCCTTGAGCAGGCACACACAATCAATCAAGACAAGCCGAGAGACAAACTCAACTCAACAGAGTGGCCATTGATGGCGGTAGTAGTAGTGGTGGTAGTAGTCAGTCTTGAAATGGAATGAATGTACAACTCAACAACAACAACAACAGCACCACAAAAAAGAGATCACAATCTGTCGTTCTCGTTTTGCTTGTTGTTTGGCCCCACTCACTTTTTACCTTCACCGTGAAGGTGGCACTCTGGTAATTGTGAAATTTGGAGGCTATAGCATGAAAATCTTGAGTAGCTTGATTAAAGTTTTAATTTGCGACTTGACGAAAAAAGCAAAACATCTTGTTACCAAAGTAAGCCGGACAGGACAAAGGATTGTTCGGGAAAACTTTGAGATTTTCCTTCCTCGTTTTTTTTTCGGAAAAGCACGGCCTGCTGCTACTACTACTATTGCTCTTCGATGATTGCACAAAGTCGTGCACACACACGCACACACTTTCGTTCGTGCTCGCTCACTCTTTCGCTGGCCGTCGAAGACGAAGAGACAAGGAAAGACGTAAAAAATTAACAGAAAATTGTTACCATTTTAGCACGTCGTTATAATCAAAACGTAAATATTACAAAAAGTAATTAGAATTTGCGTGCTACGCGGAAGCAAACAGAAGAAACCAAGAAGAAGAAGGGGAAGATAATACAAGCAAAATATAATATATTGAAATCAAAAAATTTCCTGATCACACGTTCGCCAATCAACCCGAAGTGAGCAAGAAGAATAGTTGCAATAGTGAGTGAGTGAGTGAGTGAGAGAGAGAGAGAAAGAAGGAGAAGGAAGGAGAGAGCGCTACGCGCTGCAGCTGTGTGTGTGTTTACATCTCCTGCACAAGTCTGTGTCTGTGTGTGTGTGGTGTGAATTCGTGTGTAGCGCGCACACACACACACCATCGTCGTGGCAACTGTCGTGTGCTCGCCGCGCGCACCAGAGTGTGTGCAAGATATATAAAAATATTTCATTGAATTTTTACGTGGCAAAAAAGGCGAAACACCGTCGTCGTCCAAGCTGAAGCAGCGCAGCGCGCCTCCAAGCGGCCATCAACGGAACCTGGTCGCTAGACCAGAACCAGTGCCAGTGTTTGGGCCAACAGGTTCGCCACCGGGCAAGTGTGTGGATCCAAGTCTCCCCCCCCCCGGGTGAGGTCAAATCCGAACTCCGGAGTGGGTTGCCTCAAATCCAGCAGGTGTGCTCCCGAGCCTCAAGATGGCCGCCCTGTGCGCTGGCAACTATGGACTGACCCAGCAGCACTCCGGCAGCACCGGCGCCGGCGACAACAAGGAGCTCATCTTCGTCAAGCTGACCGACTCGGCCCTGCGGGCCATTGAGGAGTTCCAGCGGAATCAGGTTGGTAGCGGTTGTTCTTTAATTTACCTTTCGAAGCTGTCCGGGTACAAAGCCGTATGGTTAAGCGATCTGCAATTCAAGCACACAGTTATGGTTCGAAACGTTCCCGGTTGTCTCGTTATCGTCTCATTACCTAAAGTACAAGGTTTGTGTGTACAAGTGACAACACGGTCCCAACATTCAGCAAACATTTGGATTAGTGGAAATGAGATTGCCGAATTCGCTCTATACTACAATGTCAAATACCAATTTAAATACAATTTAAATCGGTAAATTCAGCTTTACAGTAATTTGAGCCGGAGGCATTGCTCCCAAAAAATCGGCAAAAACTGACATTTTGATATCTTTTCCCATTTTTGAACTCATATTACAAGTGTTTTGATATGTCGCATAAAATATTTGACCATTTTGGAAAATAACTCCAAATAGGACGGCATTTCCAGATTTTTCGGAAGTTGCCAAAAGGCTATGAGGTCAAAAAAAAATCATCTTTATGTCTTTACCTATTTAAGAACTAGTTTTATTATGGTTCTGACACGTCGCATGACATATTTGACTTTTTTGGGAAAGTACCTAAAATGGGACCCATTGATATCTTTTCTCATTTTCAAACTCGTTTTTCAAGTGTTTTGACATGTCACATAATACATTAGCCCGTATCAGAAAACTACTTCAAAAGGGACCGGCAATCCATTTTTACCGGAAGAGGACAATGTGTCCTGAAACCTTCAAAATTAGCTAGAATAAGCATTTATTTTCTGTATATTTTAAGTAAAACTCAAGGAAATTTCAAAAAACAACCAAAAGGCAAAAAATTAAAATTTTGTTTATTGGACCTGAAAAATTCATTTTACCGAGTTCTGACCGAAAATATAGAATCCAAATTCATCCCATGTTTTAGAAAATATTTACGCAAAAAAGAGTTGCAAAATGCCTAAATCTCGGGTGAGTTTTCAGAAAGCCGTAAGAGCCATCGTGACCTTCGATACTAATTTTCATTTTCTCCAAATTTAAACAATATTTCATTTGTTCTTATCTTAGGGCACATAAAGGACGTGTAGATGAACAATCTCAAGCATTTTTGAAATGTTTTTTAAAATGTTTTTTCGAAAGTATGTCGATTACTGATGCAAAAAGAGCTTTGTTTACCAATGACTCTTACGTCTTTTTGAATAGTTTTTTTTCGTTTTTTATTCGTGAAATTATTTTGCAAAAAAAATCTGGACCAAAAAAAAATTATGCTAATATTCACCAGGAAATGGTGACAGATTTTGATTAATTTTACCTCAGAAAATGATGAATTTTCATCAGTTTTTGATGAATATTCATCAGGTTCACATTTTAAAACATTTTTGCCTTCCTCACCTCAATGAGGAAAGGCTATAAAATCACTCGAAAAATGAACTTCTTTATTCGACCTCGTAGACCCACCTTCACGTATACCTATCGACTCAGAATCAAATTCTGAACAATTGTCTGTGCGTGTGTCTGGATGTGAGTCCGTGCACCGAAAAATATGCACACGATTATCTCCGGACTGGCTTAATCGATTTGGACCGTTTTGGTCTCATTCCCTCTCGGGGTCTTGGGGTCCCACAAGACCCTAGTTAATATTATGAAGTTTAGTGAAGTACTTCAAAAGTTATGCTAAACTTCTGAAGATTGTAAAAAGGGTGGTTTTTGTTAGAAACCCTGTCATGCTACATATTGTTAGAAAGGTATTTGAAAGACCTTTCCAATGCATTCAAAAGTTTGAAGATCTGACAACCCCATCAAAAGTTATGAGCACTTAAGTGTTATTTATACACTTTTTTGATGCCGGATCTCAAATATTTTGATGAAAAAGCTGTCCGGATCTACCATGCGATCCATCGTTGGATAGGTAATCAAAAGACCTTTCCAATAAGCCCAAGAGATTGAGGATCTGACAACCCTATCAAAAGTTATAAGTACTTTAGTGTTTTATATACACTTTTTTTAGGCCGGATCTCAGATATTTTGATAAAAGTAAGTGTTATTTTTAAACTTTTTTGAGGTTGTGTAGGGTATACACTTTAATGAATGCGAGGAAGGCACCAACCACCTAAAGGTGGATTAAGTAACGTTTTTTTATGTAATATTACGCAAAAAGAGGTTATATTCAACCTACCAAATTTTCACCATTCCAAAATTCAACTTTGTTTTCTGTGTAGGCAAAGGCGGTTACAATACACAGAAAAAAATGATGGTAATATTCATCAGGAAATAGTGAGAGATTTAGTGTCGAAAAAAATGTGTAATGTTACATCCTGCATTGGTGAATTTCCCTTAGTTTTTGATGAATATTCATCAGGTTCACATTTTTACACATTTTATATGTAATTATACTCAAAAAAGAGTTAATATTCAACCTACCAAATTTTCAAAATTCCAAACTTCAACTTTATTTTCTGTGTAGCTGGACCTCCCAAACTACTATTTAACAATTAGGGTTTTGTAAAATAGTAACCTGCCTGGTATTTATGCGTTCTTTTCAAATATTGCTCCAGATATACATAACCCATACTGAAATTCACACATCAGTGCTCAAAACATGTTTCAGCAAAGTTGTTATTTCCCTTCGTCACCTTGATGAAGGTAGACACTTAGTATTACACGTTGCATGTACAATTTTTGTAAACACAAAAAAAAAGTTGCAACCGTCGGGACTCAAACCCAGCACCTACAGTAAGGACTGGCGCCATAGCCCGCTCGGCCATCAGACCGATGAAAACTGAAAAGGATAAACGTATATGTGAGCTTCACATTTCGGTCAAGTAGGTTTTCCATACTGATGCGCTGCATATTTCAGGGTGTAAAATCACATAAAATTGCATAGAATAATGCAATATTTATTTTACACCCAGGCCTTTTACACGCAGCTGGATTACTACTTTTTTAGCTGTGTATAAAGGTTTCTTTATCTGGGATCTGGGAGAAACTTAGTACACAGAAAAAAAAAATGAATTTTGGAATGTTGAAAATTTGGTAGGTTGAATATTGCCTCTTTTTTTGAGTAATATTACAAAAAAATGTGTTAAATGTGAACTTGATGAATATTCATCAAAAACTTGATGAAAATTCATCATTTTCTGGGGTAAAATTAATCATTTTTTTTACACAAAATCTGTCACCATTTCCTGATGAATATTACCATCATTTTTTTTTCTGTGTAGGAATGGTAAGTTGTGTTCTTTTGGACAACCTGGAACATTCGAATAAATTCTAGTCTTTAACGATTTTCCTAAGTATATGAAGGTTCGGAACACCCACAAATTCGGAACACTTTTATGATAATTTGTCAATAGCATGCCAAAAGTAGCTTTTCTGTCGACCTTACTATTTTTAGAACCTTCATTTGGACATTATCTTGCTATTTCATTAGTAAAAGTAGTTTTTTGAACAAAAAACTTCATTCCAAGACTATTTTGTCCAGAGCAGCAAAACACTGCCTCCAAATTGCCTATTACATGATTGTGGGATGTTATTCTGCCTCCCACAATCGTGGAACACCTGAATTTAAATGATATTTTCACAAAAAAGTTATCAAACCATGCATTAAACATCACTAAGCTTGAGTTTCATTGGTTTCAGTGTGTGAAGTCATTATTTGGTAATAAATATGTTCTTCTGGAGAGATCCAAAGTTTGTTTACATTCGTAAGAAAAAAGTAACATTGGCCGATCTGGAAACCGTTCCGAATATGTGGGATGACTGTAATGGTATTCTTAGTTGAACCTTAAAAGAAAAAAAAATGGCATTTTTGTCAAATATTCAAACTGATAACTTTGTTAAAGAAAGAAAACAAAGAATGTTTCCAATTTGTAAAATTTGTCTGGAAATACTAGTAGTAAAAAGCATAATTCTTTAAAAAAAACAAGAAAATACACGCAGATATTACCAATTTCCAACTAACTTTAAATGTTTATTTAAGTTGAATGTGAATTTTACATACATTATGAAAAATAAACATTAAATTATATCGGAAACCATCATGCGACGCGTCTTTTGATAGGTAATCGGACTGACGTTAAATAAATATTTCGAGCTATTTCGAAACAGATATCAAGCGCTATTTGTAAATATAGTAGTTTATCGATCGTTTTTGGTACACATTTTGAATAGTTTTTGGATAAACTTACGAATAATGCAATTTAAAAATGTTTTAAACTGCAGGACCTTCACGGATGCTCTAAACATAGCCATCAATAAACCACGTGAAGACTTTTTCTTGGAAATTTGAAAATTCGAAATGCATTACACTCTTTAAAGGGGCCAGGCCTACTGCATTGCAATAGCCGCAGGGAAGATTCTGTAAACGGATAAGTTTTTTTTTTACAGAATCTACAGTAGAGTGAGGGTGCGTGGACATACCGAACCAAACGTTTCGGATATGCCAATTTGATTTCGAGAAAAATGGTTTGCATTTCGTCAAACCTTTTACACTTTAGTCTAGTTTCACTGAAAAAAAATCCCCACTCGCAAGTTCACATTTTGAACCTTCGCTTCAACCCAAATAAATTATTAAAAGCCCCGATTGATGTATATCGGCGGAACAGCACAATCTGGGGAAAAAAAAGAAAAACAACCACCTCCCAGACCTATACACCTGGACGCTAAACTGACTGCCGTGCCATCCTCTCTCCGATATCGTCGTTCTGTCTCTTCCCTTATTAAATTATGAAACTACCTTCACACGGCCTTTAAACGTTTTTGCTTTTGCTTTCTCGTCGTGTTTCTTATAGTTGAAGCTAACTTCTTCGGCGTTGGCCTCTCCACAATCCACACTACTTCGGGGGGTTTATGATGTCGGACGGTGTTCACCTTCGTAACACTTTGTAGTTTTGGGTGCACTAGTGAAAAAAATGGATTAGTTTAAGATTTCTTAGTATATAAAAAATGGTTGGAATTTTGAGAAAAGTTTTTGTTTTCAATCCAAAGATTCGTGGTTCATTTTTAATCCCGTCAAGATATTTTTGTTTCTTTTTATTTATTTTTCGTGGTGTACAACACAGTTAAATAAATAACCAATTTCCGATAATGGCGTACGTGTGCGACTCGCTCTCACCGCTTACTTTTTCTATCCAACTAACAGAAAAAGATGGAGAGCCCAAGGAGTCACGTAAAAATCATTAGCTTAATTTTGCGTGATTCAAACCTCCTACTTGATTCATCGAGGAAGAGCACAAAAAAGAGGCAATCTCGAAAAACATCCTCATTTGGTTTTGGTTTCCCTTTTTCGAGTAGCAAACGAGTCCCATAAAAAGTCGAAGAAACAACATTGTTCCACCACCACAACTTGCCTACACAGACACACAGTCAAAGTGTTGTTACTCATCAAGAGACGACAGAGGCCACACGACGACTCTCGTGTCATGTCGTGTCGTGGTCCAACAACAACAACAACAACAACTTGAAACAAGACACACTCTAAACCCGAAAACCTGAAAGACTTTTGTTTTCTTTATTTTCCATATACTTTTCTGGTCTCAATACTGCTCTTCTTCTGCGCGAGCACCAAGTGGGAGAGAAAAGACACTGAAATTGAGCGAGAGCGAATGAAACCCGCTTTTGCACACACATGCTAGAGAGTCTAACACTTTGAATGAGAGCAACAACAACAACAACAAACCCAACCAATACGGAAAGGGGCCTCTATCTACCTGTAATAGAGAGTCGACCGACGACGACGAGGGTTTGAGAGAGTTGAGATAAGAAATAAAAAAAAAAACGAAAAAAAAGAGTGTCAGTGCAATGCGCCACCGTAAAGGAGACTGTTGCGCTGGCTGGCGACGGTCAAAACGCACACCAACGAACGGTACAGATGTTCGCGCGTAGGGGGCACCAATACCAGAGTACCAATAGCAACACCAGACCAGACGCGGACCATGCGAAAACATCGGCGCGACGACGACGACGTCAAAAAAATCAACAGAAATAAATAATCCAACCTTTTTGATTCAGTTCTCTCTCGCTCTTGGTTGAGTTTTTCTCACTTTTTGTGTGATTTTACGCTCACTAATAAGTAGTGGTTGTTGATTTGTTGGCAAAAAGAAGGAAAAAAGTGATTGTTACTATGAACAGGAAACTTCTCAATATCTATAATTGTTGATTACTTTTTAAAAGGTCCTATTACCATGCAGAAAAAGACTCTAAAATTAACAATAAATTTAATGAATTCAGCTCAATGTATTTTTTAAAGTTATAATTTTATTGTCATGCTAAGTATCTACAGGAGCAAATCTATAGTTACTTTTCAAAAGGACGTAACCTTGAGCGATTTCAAGCTAGGTTACGTTCCATATTTCTTATAAATTCATTTGAATGACAATATTCGGTCTGAAAAATTTGACAATTCCGACAATACATGCGGGAAATTTCCGAAAAAAAACTAGATGACACAAATTTTGCTGATACTTAAACAGTAAAAAAAGTTGAATTCTTGCTTACTTTTTCAAAAGGTCCACATAGTAAATCCACGGCGCATTTGTGGTTTTGAAAAACTAATCTAGAATTTTGGTAAGGTTGAAAAGTTTGATGTTGGTGTATTACATTTTTTCGATGTAATTTTTCATCAATTTTGGAAGAATCAGTGGAATTCACATTCCAAGATGTTATATTATCATTACAAAGAAGATTCGATTTGATACAAATGAATTATTAGCAATGTCATGAAATAAATCGTTATGTAATTTTACCTCAACTTAGACTGAAAAAGTGACCAGAAAAATTGTAAAATTACAGATTTTCAAAGGTAATATTGCACATTTTTTTCTGACATAAAAGATGTACTCCTTCCCAGTTGCACAGTTGAAAAATATCTGTGTAAAATCGCATGCAAAAGCATGCACATCACCTTTGTGAGCAAAAGCATGTAATATTGTATTAGAAAACGTGTACACAACAAGCATGTATGGAATAAAAAAAAATGGACACCCCAAAAAGAACATCAATCAGGTGAGAGCCATATCCAGATTACCAAGTCTGCGCCCCAACCATCTCGGTTATTTCGCCGCTGTGAATTAAAATGGATCAACACCGATGTAGCTGTAAGTTCCTCATACATACACCTACTGGTACATCGGCGTTGAAAACAACATATTTTACAAGACAGTGAGATAGCCGAGATGGTTGGGGCGCGGACTTGGTAATCTGGATATGACTCTCACCAGACTGTTATTATTTTTGGGGTATGCAAAATCTATTTTTTTTTCATTCGTAAATGCTTCTTGTGTACACGTTTTCTCATACAATATTACATGCTTTTGCTCACAAAGGTGATGTGCATGCTTTTGCATGCGATTTTACCATCGGATTTTTTGCTGTGTGTATTATTACCATGATTTTTTTTTACTATGCAGGAAAAAATTATGGTAATATTGGGTACAGATTTTGTGTCAAAAGATGTGTAACACTACATTAGAAGGTAGAGATTCGTGAAAAAAGTACGAAATTATCAGAAGAGAAGAGTTGAAATTCCAAAAATCAAATCTGTAATAACATTTTAAAACGACGTAATCTTGGATGCAAAAAAATCAGAATGAAAATAACAATATATTTAACAGCTTACAATTTTTCAATTTATCATGCTTATTCTTCATGCCGAATGAGTACAGAAATTAACAGTGCGAGGAAAAAAATGTTAGAAAAAAGTTTCTAAGACTGAGAATAAACTTAAAACTTTATTGTAATAAAATGTAATTAAAAATTTCCTTTTTAAAAATTAGTTTTTGTTAAACATCGAGCAATCCATTCTCCTTAGTTTTGTTTGCCACTGATTTCCTGCCTGGCTACCAAATTTCCACGACCGGCTGATTTCGGTGTCCGCCCGCCCTCGTCTCACCTTAACCGCACGTCTTGCTCGTCTGTTGATCTCCTCCCCGAACTCGACCTCCACTTCCGTTCGCTGAACCAAGAAAGTTCGGGGCACTCGCCCAACAGCTGTCTGTGCTTCGTTCGTTGAACGGCAGCTACCAGCGGGGAGGGGCTGGTCGTCGACTACGTAACGCAAGTTTCACATAGGGTTTGCGTTACGTAACTCAAGAACGCACTCTCTCTCTCTTAGCCGGTATCGCCCAACCTTACCAGACCAAAACCCCCGTGCGCCAGACTTTGATTCATCGATTCGATCGAACGATTCTTCTTCGTGTGGTGTTGGGTTAGCAACTCGGCGCGATCGCTGAGCTGAGAAGAAAGTTAACGGTGCCAAATATTTAGGCCACGGTACACGGTACGAAATTCTGCCCGGCCCCGGCCGCCGGCCGGCAACAAAGACTGGCAATTCTTCAAGTCGGTGAGCTACCTTGACGAATGCGTCAGCGGCAAAGGACTTTCGACGCAGTCGAAGAATTCATCAACATCCACGCGAGCGTCGAGCGAGTGACTGCGACTGCTGAAAGATCATGGACGTCCTTCGAGTGAAGCCTTTTGAGAGGTTGGAGGTTTTCCTGTTTGAGACGTAGCAAGTCTCGTACGAGAGGTACGCAAAACTGAGCGGCGTTAAAGGTGTGGAAGAGTGAGAGGAACCGCACGACTCGCGAATCAAGTCACACGCACTTGACGGTGGCAAAAAAGAGTTAAATCAAGGCATTACAGAGTTGTAGCTGTTGTTGTTAGACACTGTCACTTTGCTGTGTGATTCCGGATTCATTTGCCGTACACGCAACTAAAAGATCTCTGAGAAATACAATAATACAAAAATACAGAAATACAAAAAAACAAAAATACAAAAATACAAAAATACAAAAATACAAAAATACAAAATAGAAAAATACAAAAATACAAAAATACAAAAATACAAAAATACAAAAATACAAAAATACAAAAATACAAAAATACAAAAATACAAAAATACAAAAATACAAAAATACAAAATACAAAATACAAAAATACAAAATACAAAAATACAAAAATACAAAATACAAAAATACAAAAATACAAAAATACAAAATACAAAAATACAAAAATACAAAATACAAAAATACAAAATACAAAAATACAAAAATACAAAAATACAAAAATACAAAAATACAAAAATACAAAAATACAAAAATACAAAAATACAAAAATACAAAAATACAAAAATACAAAAATACAAAATACAAAAATACAAAAATACAAAAATACAAAAATACAAAAATACAAAAATACAAAATACAAAAATACAAAATACAAAAATACAAAATACAAAAATACAAAAATACAAAAATACAAAAATACAAAAATACAAAAATACAAAAATACAAAAATACAAAAATACAAAAATACAAAATACAAAAATACAAAAATACAAAAATACAAAATACAAAAATACAAAAATACAAAAATACAAAAATACAAAAATACAAAAATACAAAAATACAAAAATACAAAAATACAAAAATACAAAAATACAAAAATACAAAAATACAAAAATACAAAAATACAAAAATACAAAAATACAAAAATACAAAAATACAAAAATACAAAAATACATAAATACAAAAATACAAAAACACAAAAAATATTGTTAATTGTAAATGCTTTACTTTGTTAACGGATAAGGAAAATCTTTCTGGGAAAAATGATTTTATAGTCGATGATTTCGTGAGGAACGCGATACGCGCTGATAATCAGACAATTTGGCTAAAATTCACTTTTGTCAAGTCATGAACATCTCTGTAAGCGCGTCGATGTCTGCAGCTCTCGACAAGCCAGTTCGCGACTCAATACCCCCACAGACTCCTCCCGAACGTGGCGGGATAGAGTCAAGAATCCCCGAGTCACCACGAAAAGAACCAACAGGAGAACAAAAAAAAACAAGCCAGATGGATGCAAACCCGCGCGCTGGGTACAACATCAACAAGCGTGTGTCTCGGCGAAGAAGGAACCCGAGCACGGTGTCTGGGACACGGTCTTCGAAGGAGCCACGCGACGCGGTGCGTTGAACTTGGAACTTTGCTGGCAATGCGAAAAAAAAACAACCGAGAAGTAGCAGGCAAGACAGTCACCGACCGAGACATTGACAGCACGACTGTGGAGATGAACCGCGCACTCGCGTCCAAAAATCCTCAATCCTCAGCGGTGGTGTGTACTTATTTAAATCAATCCCCTCTTGCGAGGTTGACATTAAACAACTGTCGGCAAAAGGATGCGTCCCTTCATTTTTTTTTTTGCTTGCGTTCAACTCCCTAAGAAGTGTGAGTCCCGCAGACTTTGAGAGGGGGACGTACGTCGGATAAAAATAAGAACAATTGTGTGTGAGGCGCCCCTAGGTATCGATGCTGGCCCAGTTCTCGCGTACAATCTTCCGGGGGTTGATTTACGACCAAACAGCGGCGACGGCGGAAGTTGTGTCGAGGGAGATCCCTTCGAAATAAAGGAAGCTGGAGAGGTTATTGGCACAGCGCGACGCAGAGTACGACGTGAAGCCCGGCCAGGTTCAGGGTTGTTTTGCTTTGATTGCATGCCTCAGTGGTGGAAGCTAAGGGGTACTCACAATCGGGGGGTTGTGCGATGCAAGTAAATATCAATCACTTCAAGTACATAGCTGTAAACCTGACTTGGCAAGCAGAGGCGATTACGGTCGATAACGATGATTGGAGCGGTAGGGTTTTGAAGTATTGATTCCGACTTCGTGCAACATTGTTGATATAATCGGTTATACGGGTTAACAGAGGTAAGGTCACACGATACCGGAAGGTTGTACAAGGTAACAAGCATTAGAAACTTTTTCGATACCAATCAAGCTGACATGAAATCCCATTCGACCTTCCAATATGAGCTCTTGGGTATACCACTCCAAGTGATACACTACAAGATCCACAGCTCTTGAGGTGAAACCTTTGCATAATTTTGCATTTATTATGCAAAAAGTAGCATTCCCTGGAAACCTCATATGCCGTGCAAAAAAGCCGTCGAGGCCTAACCAATGAACTTGTCAAACAAAATGAAGCGGTAATTGTTGCAATTATGAACAGCAACACCGTACACCACACACGTCAGGTTGAGTTGTTCCCAGCACCCATGTTTCTCTTGGGCACACACACACATGCACCCTCAACACAGTCCGTCCATATGTTGTGTGCACATTCACCTTACGCGACCGCAGATTGAGCGTAGGAAAATTTCCTACAAACTGCATAATCATTACGTCGCGCCGAACGACTGGCGGTGTGTGTGTGTGCAGGTCTTAAGGCGACGACAATCATTAAAGTTGTGTGCAGAGTAAACGTACACCATCGCACTGGGACGAAGATTTCGCACACACACACACGCGAACCGGTAGACTGGGGGATTCCGGAGTCGGGCGATGACGATTGTGTGAGGTGCACACAATATCGAATGTTTGGTAAACAAGATATTGTGTGACACACATCAGAATTGACAATTGACAGTTGACAGAGCTTTTCACCAATACTTACCGGATTTCGATGCACGCCATCTGGTTCTGTCACTTGCTAGTACTTACCGCTTAATCTCTAAGAAAACGCCGAAAATCACCTCAAATGAGACGATAACTAGCTGGAGTACCTTGATTTTGAAGTCTGTAATTGAGAAGGCATCTTGATTTAATTATGCCTTCTTTCACTTGTACTTACCGTTGAATCCTATTCAAGAAATTTAAATAACCTCAGATTTCGAAGAAACTAGTTGGGGTACCTCGATTCTGAAGTCCGTAATTGAGAAGTCCGTAAAAAAATGTTCAGTGCCTAATTAATCAAGATTTCAATTGATAATTACAATAAACTTTGTCAAACATAAATATAACTTGAAAATCAAATAGTTTTTTGGTAAGGGGCCATTCAAATATTACGTAACACATTGAAGTGTTAACCACTGTGGCATGCTTCCTTGGAGAAAGATGGCGTCTGAAAATTCAATTTTTTTTACTACGTAATGTTTGAACAATTCCTAATAGACTTTTAGTAGTGAAACAAAAATCTACCATCTGGTGCGTACTCCTTAACCGCAACGGTAGTCCTTCCCCACCATTTGTAGTAGTTTCCGTGCCCGACCCGGTAAATGGTAAGTCTCAACCCCCGGAACTGCTCCTCATTAGAATTTTAATTTATGGCACACGAACCGCTGCGTCGGCTTTTCTTTCGCCGATAAGCATTTTCGTTCTTTGGCCACCCTCGTACCTGGCGGTAAATTCCTCCGTCCGGACTCTTAGTGAAGGAACAAACTTCCGTGATACCCCCAAGGCAAAATCAGCCAGCCAAACGACGTCAATTAATAATTTTCCCCCCACCCGACTCGAGTAGACTCGCTTGCAGATGGCGTTCCGGTATCGGTACCATTCTTTCGGTTGACAACGAAGAGTGTAGGATAATCACCAACGTGGAGAGTGAAGATGGAGAATGGGGGGAAATTCAATTACCGCCAAGAGAGCAGCAACCGCGGCGCCCAATTCTGTCCCGCGCGCGCGAAATTCCTTCACTTTTGCCACTCTCCAAAGTTCTATACAATGGATGTCTGCGAGACAGATCCCAAAAAAAGCAACGCTTTTAAGACGAATGACACCTCGGTGAAGAAAACGACGACAAGGTTCGTTCAATAACCTTCTAGGATCGCACAGCTCGCCGCGCGATGGGTAGAATGAACGCAAACGGTTGAGCTGGTAATAGCGATATCCAGGCGGCAGGGGTGTCCGTCCGTGAAGTGGTTTGACCTTTCTGTTTGCGGATTATATTGGTTGGGAATTCCGGTGCGATCGTTCGAGCTATGCACTGGATAAACGAAGTTTAACCTTCTAGACTCGATGTTTGGTAGATCGCTCAGCAAGAAACTGATTGAAAGAACAAACATCGAGACTGGGTTGATTTGACAGATTTGACAGTTGACAGAGATTTTGATATGTACTTACCGTTCTCCAATTCTGTGCATTTCGCCAACATTCAGCATCCACTCTTTTCACTAGTACTTACCGTAGAATTCATCCGCAGCAACACCAAAAAATCACCTCAGTTTAAAAGCTCTTTAGAAGAGGTACCTTGATTCTGAAGTCCGTAATTGAGAAGTCCTCTTATTACATCGAATCAGATCATGGAATCTACGATAACAAAATATTGATACTAACCCAGTCTCCGCTATCGGAAGCTACAGGGGTCATCCATAAAAGCGTTACAAACTCGATATCTTGTTATGAGCCGTCATTTCCCTTTCGTGGGTGTATACAGTAGAAACAGTTCACAATACATCCTGTAAAGGTAGCAAGAATCTCGTGCAGCATCTGCCGCTTCGGCACTCTAAAGATATCCTTCCAGTTCACGCTTCATTTCCGTCTGTTTACCCTGGAGTGTGTGTGTAGACCTTTTCGAGCAACTCCTCCGCTCGCTCTCTATTACCTGACCACCGAGAGTCCCCTTCAGACATCCTGGTAGCAAGTGTGTTACATATCGCTGCGCGCCATGCCAGGTGGTTATATGATACGTTGACTCCCTCTATGTGTTTGTATCGGTCTTTGGTTTTTCGTTAATCTCTTCCACAGAGATATACCTCTGTGAATACCTCGGCATATGGAACCACGTCGCTCGCCGTAACTAGCCTGGAAATTCGTTATAAATCTCCAATCTCACTCTCTGTGTCTCGTCGCTGCGGAGTAGAAACCAGTTTCGATGGATTCCCCCGTCGTCCCAACTCCAAGACGTGGTCCCGTAGAGGCGCTCGAGAAACATTCGGGGATTTGACCGCTTCTCGCCGTTCATAATGACCGCCGCGAGTTGATTGTTCGTTTTGACGTTGTTGTTCCCTTGGAGAGCTTTTCGGATTCGGCTGATTACATACCTCTGCGAGCGGGTACTACCAGTTCGCGTCCACCGCTTGGACTCCGTTCCGTTTGACCAACTTCGATCTGCCTGGTGGTGCGGTTACACACGCAAATCTAACGCTCTCTGTAATTATACGGAGCTGCGCCACCACTACCACTCCAAGTCGCGCCCTCTCCCCGTCGCTAGTTGGACCGATAATCGCTTCGGCCAACTTTCAAACTCGGGCTCTAAGGGGCGTTCAAAGCGGTGGCCCCTTTTTTGCTGGTCGTACACGTGTGCGCGCGGCCACTCTGCGCGCCACCTTCTTCAAACGACCTTGATGACCTAGATCTGGCGCGCCATCCCAAGAGAGCCCTGAACGTGGCTAAACGATGAATTTTTAATCGGGTAATATTGTGTCGCTCCACCGGAGTCGGTGACAAGCGCTGTTGTCATTCTTACAGAAAGGACGTAGCAGGAATTTTAACCAGCGTTGTAACAAGTCGAAAGTCGTCAAGTCAAACGCGAACGCTTGGCCAAGTTGCACTGAATTAGGCTTAAGAGGGTGCCGAGTTCAAGAGTTGGGGCAGCCTTCGCTTAAGGTTCGCAGAACTGTGCGCGCACACACGATGAATTGCAAATCGCAGTGCAACACAACAACTCTACCACGCACACAGACCACTCGAGACGCTAGTTTGTGTGCGTGCGCGGCCAAACTACCTTGTACGCTGCGCTGCGCTGAAAGTGTGAGTTCAACTAGATCATGAGAGTTGTTCAATGGCGATTACCTTGGTCCGATTTCAAAACCTTTTTCCGGATCTTGCGTGCTCGCGCTCGGTTTCACCGAGCAGGTCTTCAAGCTTGGTGTGACGATTATGATGTCTTCGCAGTCCGCAAACAAAACAAACCGCGCGAACCCCCCACTGCTGGTTGAAGAAAATTTCTAATAGCCGGGTGGTTGCTGCTGCGGATGATGACTAATGGTAATTACTGACCTCTCCGGTCGTCGTCGCAGCGTTGGTCTCTTGACGACATTTTTTTTCTTCGTCGTCGTCTTGTTTGTGTGTCGTTGGCCAGCGCAGCATTTCTCTGTGGAAGTAGTAGGTAGCGCTGCAGGCAAATGGCACACGATTAGCATACGCGGTCACACGCGGAAACCTGTCCGGAGAGATATTCAAGTCACGGGGCTGTGGCCGAGATTGTTTGGAGGTAGAGTGGAACACACACTTTGTTCAGATGCACAGCAATGCTTGGAATTCCGGCGATGTAACGCGAGTTGAGATGGGAAGAGTTACGAAAAGGGGGTTTGACAGTTGACAAATTAATCAATGACAGGTGACTCTTGACAGGAGTTGTTAGCTATGCTTACCTGATTCCTTTATTAACTTTACTGCATTTAACTCGAAAACATTCAGCATCCACCTTTTCACTAGTACTTACCGTTGAATTCATCCTCAGCAACATTAAAAATCACCTCAGCTGAAGAGGTCTTTTGAACAGGTACCTTGTTTCTGAAGTCCGTAAATGAGATGTCCTCTTATACCATCGTATAAGATCGTGGAATCACCATGGATGGAATTACCACTAAAACATTGCCAATGTTTGCCAATCATTAGTGAAGTCCGTATTAGAAACGTAAACTCTTCAAAAATCCTAAAAATATTAATTCAAGTTTTTTTCTTTCTCTTTTCAGGTGAGTTATCGTGAACTTCCTAAGATAAACATCATCGATAAGGTATTAAGCTGTGATACTTGAAGTTAGTATCTTAAAATGACAGATTCTGTCTCAACCTAAGCATTCTGAGATGATCTCATGATATTGTGGGGACTTTGATATTGAAGTCCGCAATTGAGAGGTCCTGTCGTGATAACCTCTGAAATTTATTGATATTTTTAAAGTTCAGCGTCTCAAACCACCTTCACATTTCCACGAACCAATCCCCAATCCGTTCACCTGCCCAAAGGTCAAAGGCTGCCAGCTCGTGCAACAATCGCTCCCCCGAATCAACCACGCTCGCGAAAGTAAACCCGTGCTCGCTCGACTAATCCAGGAAATCCTTCGTCTTGAGGTGGTCGCGTTGGCGTCGAGGGCCTGCCGGGATTACACAAACCTGCACCGATTTCGGTTTCCCCCAGCACTCGTTCGTCTCGGAGAGGTAGGCCTACGGCACTAAAAATTGAATATTCATTACATAACACTTTATAATGCTCTCTCTGTCGGCGGCGGCGCAGCACTTGCATACCGTCGTCGTCGTCGTCGCCGAAACACAATGATTCGGGCGCAAGACCTGTGGAAAGTGTGCAGCGCGAGTACCTCCTCGAGCAAGTTATGGAACGTACCCGCGGTGCAGTTTTGCCACGGACGGGTTCGGTTTGGCTCTCCAAACTTTTTTTCGAGTTAATCGTAGCGGGGAGGGGGAAAACCAATGGGCATCGCAAAAAAGCAGGGCAAACTTCGTGTACCTTTTTTGCTGTCTGAAATTTAACTTTTTTGTGTCTACTCTTCGGCGTGCAAAACACATGTGTAACCTCGGCGCGAGCAACACAATGGGAGACGTCGAAGAGTCTGGTGCAGTTTTTGCTACTTCAAGAGAGCTTTTTTTGTTCGGTTGCTGAAAAGATGTGGAGATTTGGCGTTGATTAGTTGAACAGCTTAGAGGTTATCAGCTTGCTGTGGTGGTTGACTGATTGTAATTACCATTTGGGTTGTTCAGTGAATCGCTGATGAACTTCTTTCATTGTCACTCGATACCCTTAGGCACTGGGATGATCAATGAAAGGTTGACAGGATCTGTAACCACTCGATGTTCGAATTGTTGACAGATTCAAAAGTTGACAGTTGACAGAACTTGTAACCAATACTTACCAGACAATCTTGACCGCCAGGAAACTGTTGCACGATTTATAACCGGTACTTACCGCTTTAGACTCCAAACGCCGCAATACACCTCGAATCAGATTTTGATCAGAGAGGGTACCTCGACTTTGAAGTCCGTAATTGAGAAATCATCTCAAAAGCTTACTTTTAACATCTCAATCTGCACACTCAATCAACCACGTCCATCTCTGCGGAGATATTCAGACCTAAAAGCCCATTACAACAATGACTTTTAACTTGGATAATTACCGGGTTGTTTGAGTATGGTCAATCCGTTGGCGCACCACCACCACACATCTGCATGAAAGCGTGCGCACGTCTGCAAGTTATTATTTTTCACCTCTCCTTCTCTCTCTGGTCCTAAAAGGTTGACCATAATCATGGGTCCATAATTTTGAACTCCGGCAAAGCCGGACTCCATCGTCGTAGTCTTCTTGGACAACCGACTTTACGAGAAGCAAACTGGCAAAGCGAAATAATTGTGCTAATTGGATTAGGATTTTCGACCCGCTGTACAGTTACTCGGCGTAGCCGAGGTTTGGCATTTTTTGGCAAATCACTCCCGATGACGAACATCCTCCCTCGCGTTGCGAACTCTGGGAAGCGGCAACCTTGAGCACTTCGTGCGTGACAAGGTCGCGGAGGAAGTAGTGGACGTCTTGGACGTCAACGAGGTTGCGCGAAGCGCAATGTGTAATTTATGCGTACAAACTACCTTTCCCTACGTGTCGAGAAATGTCTGGACGACGCAAATTCGTGCTGACAGACTCGACACGTACGACGACGACGACAGTGTCGCCGTTCTATTTGCATATGGTGACAAAAATAGAGGAACCATTGTCGAACGGTTTGGTTCGCTTTGTTTCTTCGCGACATCATTCTCGGCTCTCGGTGTGTAGCGTAGCGGCTCATCTGACTGACCGGTCTACCTACTTGAGGTGATCTAATTTTTCGACTGCGAGCGAAGCTCGCGTGACGACAATTGCAAGTGGGTCATCGAAGAGGTGTAGTGAGTGCGGACGGGTCGACCGAACGACAAAGCGTTCGTGTGCTGCGGGTTGTCGGCAATTATTGGGCGTTCGTTTGCTTTCTACGATTGCTTATCGGTGACCTGGTATCGTCACCCTTTCTGCTCGTATCGACAGGAAGTAACTGGCAATCATAAGCTCGTCTTTGTTTTGGGCTAGAGCTTTAACTGATCGTCCAAATCAATAGACGAAAACGAAAACGCCTCGAAACTCGAAACGACGATCTTTGGATTGTTAGTCCAAAGTACCGACCATCTGAGCTTCAGAGGTAGGTTTTTATTGACAGAACCTTTTGGTCAAATGACCAAAGGATTGTTGACTGTTGACAGAAGTTTTCACCAATACTTACCGTTGACAGGACTGGAACACAACTACACTGATTAGTAACACTTTAGTAACACCTGTACTTACCCCATTCAAATCACTTCATTGGATCCCGCATTCAGGAGGTGGTACGTCGATTCTGACGTCCGTAGTTGAGATGTCGTCCCGACCTAAAATGTTTACCAAAGCACAAGTCTTGTTTGGTTGATAAATTCACGTAAAACCGTGCACGGCGTTCAACGCCGCACTATCAACCCCTCCTCCCCTCTCAACCCCAACTCGCCGAACCAGTTCGGATTTTGTCTTGTACCACCCCGCCGCACTCTTCTTGCTCTTCTTCTGCAACCTCGCTAGCTTAGCGGTGGCGCTCTCCTCGTCGCGGGCTAGGCCTTGCCGCGAATGTGTTATTATTTTCTGTGCCGCTGCTGCTGGTTCAGTGTCTTGTGTGTGTCTTACTACACATTTTTGCGTTTTCGATTCGTTTCAGTTAGCAACAAAGCGATTTTTTTGCCCCATACCGTGAAATACACCACGATCCGACTTGGCCGTTGTTGTCGGCGGTGGGGTTTTCGAGCTACCGCTCTGCGCGCTCGTTGCACCGCACAGTGGTGACTTATATTAAGATCGAGACGTAATAGACCGTGTAGATATTTGGACCCTTGGAGCATCGGAGGAAGAGCTCATTTTGGCTCGGTAGAAATCAAGGTGGGGCGGTACCGAGAGCCGTTTAACGACACTCTCGGTATCAACGGTTGATCTAAAAAAGAAGTTCGCCGAGGCGAACTCCAAGTTTGAATTCGGCCTGACGATGTGTGTAGGTGTCAAGGAATACCAGTTTTTGGGGGGGCGCACACGGGACCAGGGGAATGTAGGCCAATTTTGCAATGACAAATTTGGGGGGCACTCCGGATTAAGAGCGTAGCACGTACGTGTGCGTCGCAAGCAAAAGGGAAAGTGTGAAAAGCTGGCCTAATGCGAGTTGTGACAGATCCCTGGCTAAGGTTTCATTCCTATAGGTCTTAATTTAATTGACATGACTGGTTGACAGATTGACAGATTAAACTAGGATTTGAATCGTACTTACCGTCAGACTACGTCAGCTTCGGGTCTTACCTGGTACTTACCTTGTAACTCACCGATCAAACCTCAAAAACACTTTCATAAACTTGGCTGCTCTATGAGGTAGCTCGATTCTGAAGTCCGTGATAGAGAAGTAACCAAGAACAATTTTAATAATTGACGATCGACCTTTGCCGGCGTATTGACTCTGCGGACGTGTCACCTTCAACTTCGCCGAACCGCGCTCGTTAGCGAGCTTTCAATGGCTTCCCGGAGCACGAGCCGAATCCGGTGCTCGTAAAGCACTACCAGGAAGCGCGCAATCCCCGCAAAACCCAACACCGCCAAACCATCCTTCCGGTCGTCGCAAAATTGAGAGATGCCCTCCTCTGCAGCTTCTTCTGCTTCTTCCTCCGCCACCGGCTCTGCGCTGCTCTTGCAATCAAGGTCTTTCGCTAGGAGCAGCACAAGAGAGTAAGCGAGAGAGAGAGAGAGAGCGAGAGATTCACACACTTTGCAGCAACAGTAGCGCATCCGACATACCACAGCACAACGCATTCAGGTTTTTCCATTCCACCAGCCATCATCTGTCAAAAGAGAGCGCAAAAAAAAAAAAAGAAACCGAAAAAAGAACTAGTGGCACGGCAATAACAAACCTCGGCGAGCTCACCAATACGAGCGCGCACACCTCTGCACACGCTCACCACCGTACGGCCCAGCTGGTGAAGGCCTCGCGCAACGTTGCACACCACTACAACCGTGCACGTGAGCTATCGAAACGCCGTTGCCACCAATACCACCGCGCAAACCGAGCTCACTCACACTCAATCGGCGTGTGTATTGGTGGTTGCCGAAAAAGCAACACGTGTGCCGACTTGAGCGAGTGTGCGCGCGTGTCGGCGCCCTTGTGTATTGCGCGATGTCTGTTGCATCGCGCTCGGTCTGTCTGTCCCTGAACGGGAGGCAGCCTCCAACCTTCGCGATTTGTGTACTGCAATGTTTTAATACCTTTCCCGCACAGTGTTGGTGTGCGCGGCACGCTGCACTTTACTGGCCTGTCAAAAGTGGTGTTGCACTCGCTCGCGGGCTGAATAATGTCAGCGCGACTCTGTTGATAAGTTGCTACAATGATGATGATGATGTTGGGGGGGTATAACTGTTGCGTCATAACGTGGAGTTTGGTGGAGCTTTTCGACGAAACACATGGAATATACGCATAATTGCGGCTTCGACAGAAGCTGATCGGAGTCACGCACGCAGGGAAACTGGTTGCTCTCGATTTAAATGTCCGATATTCCGTCGGCGAGCGACGATGGTCGTGCTCCAGGGTCAATCGAACCGATCGGCCAATTTGTCTTTTGATCGGTGAAGGTAGTCCGGACTAGTTCGGTACTTCCTTCTTAATGACAGATCCTGACCTTCCACGATGTCTCTCGATACAGCGAGAAACAACTCGGTATGGTCAGTTGACAGTTGACAGAATTGACAGATTATCGGTACTTACCCAAAGATCTCCTAAACTGCTGATTTCACCAGTACTTACCGCTTGATCACCTTCAAACACGTCATTGACTCCGACAAAGTTCGGAGGGTACCTCAACTTTGACGTCCGTGAGTGGGAAGTGCATCGGTATTGAAAAACTCTGATTCTAACGCAAATCTGGACAGCATTCCGGACAAAAACAATAAAAATACATTCTTCCGGTGGTTGAACCCAACAAAATTGCCAGTTCTATTCTCAGCAAAAACACGCACACAGATACAACTCCAAGTCATCGTCGTCATTGCCGTGCGCATCTTCACCGTCGTCGTCTGCTCTTCGCCAGCAGCAGCAACATCACCAACAACAACAACAACAAGGGAAGGTCACCCAAGCAGAACCGTCTATTACGTCTGTCTGTGCGTCTGTCCGCGGCCGGCATGACTTGAACCGATTCCAAAACCCGCAGCGCCCAGACTGGAGCATGAAACGGCAGAAAACTCCCAACAACCCATAGCGAGAGACTGGTACAGAGACGGCAGGAGTAACAACAACAACAACCGAACAGCGGCGCAAAACATAAACGACTTCATAATAATTACACGATTAGCGAAATTATACTCATCGCTGCGCGAAGTACGACGTAAAATACGTACGTACGTACGGTTTCGCCACAAGTACCAACTAGCACCGGCAAAAAACAACGCGGAGCGGAGGAGGGGGAGGTTGCGGCAATTGTAATCTGGACGTCGTCGTCGTAGCAAAGTTCAGCGAGGTGTTCAGTGATTTAATTAGCGAAGCCGAAACAGTCCCGGCTGTGTTGTCCAGCAGTCTCTGGACACGGGAACTCGCACCAACATGGTCGAGAAACATGGTTTTTGTGCTCTCTTGTGTGGGCAAGGTGACGCTCCGCGATAAGATCGGAAGAAGCAGCCGTACCTATACTAACGCCCCGCTATCACTGGTGTGAAGCGCGATGAGTCTGGTCGCGGAGATAAAAATGGCCCGTTGAGCGTTGACGCTCTGCTGTGGTGGCAGCTAGTGACCTTGAAATTTGAAATTGTAGCACACTGTGAGAAGTGAAGAGAAAGGACTGCGAGCGTTCTAGACCCGGCACAAATCACTCGCCGCGGACACCTGTTGGCAAGACTCGCTGCCCTTTCGCACAAAGAATGCTCATTACCATAGGCAGAGTAAAGGGAGGAGAGATATCGCAGGCTTGTTCCACCTGTCACTTTTGAACGGCGGTAAACCGGTTCCGCGCGGAGACCTTTAGGGAAAAGGGTCGCCACGACTCTTCGCTTTGTCTTGTGAGGAAGCGGCGCGCCAGAGTTCAGCGATCTTTCCCGATCTCCCGTGTTGATTTATCGAATGATGGCGTGCACACCAGGATCATATGTGGAGTTCACGGTCCGGCGAATCTGCGTGCGCAATCGCTCATTACTTGCGCGCGAAGGTACAATAAACCGTTGCTATGCTGCTTGGTTTGGACGGAGACCAGTAACCGTTTCCCGGAGTTCCGGTGCCAGCTCGAAAATATGTGCTAATTGGGAACAATCGGTTGGGCGAACCAGGTACAACGAGGTGATAAAGATCTGCGAATGCGACGAGTTAAACTTTATGAACCCCTCCTGCTTTCTTTGGACGAGGGGAAGATAGTGTGATGAGTTACCACTTTTTTCGGCGGGGATCTGCTAAATATAGTGCTTGAACGGAACGTAGATGTGGGTCAAGCCGCAATAGCCGCTATTAGTAGGGTATCGTCTTGATGGATTTGGAAAGCGCTGTCCGCGATTTTTTTTTTGCGAAAGGTGATTGATTCCCTCCATAATGGAACAACCTAGTCTTCAAGTCAGGAGTCAAATGGCCTCAATTTTGATTGAGAGGTCAATTTTAACATCGAGAGTTAAAAGATCTTCAAACCCACCCATTTGATGTGAGAGTAAATTACTCTCAGAACCGTTTTACTCCCATTCTGAGCGCAATTTTCTCTTAAATTCAGCAGACGATTTAAATGTCAATTTCCATAACAAATAGTTCACGTTGTTCTAATTTAAGACAATCCAGTTTTTCAAACAAGTCTCGTAACCGATAAACGCAACCCAAAAAAAAATCCAAAGACAAAGAATCCGCGACCTTTTCGCGCACACCGTGCGCTATTTTTAGCCAAATCATAAAACGACAATAACTTTGCCTCGCTCGAAAATCGCACTCAACGCTCCACAGAACGCTCAGCCTGAAAGTAGCTACCTGCTCTCAACCGCCTTCTCGCCTGAAAACCTGAAAAACTCGCCGAAGGAGACTCCTTTCTAGAACCACGGCGCGCGGCCGTTTGACCAGTCTTGGGGTCTGCACAATCACCGCGAACTCCACGCCCAGTCCGCGCGATCGATCTTTTTTTTGGACGCGGGGACGAGGTGTGTGTGCAGAAACCTGTTTTAAGCGGGGTGATTGTTGTTTTCTGCGCGAACGCCAAGTTTGCGAAAATGTAAGAAATAGGTCTGCGCAAAATGTTATCGGCCGAGTTCTGGTGGAGGTTTGTGTTTTTGGGTTGAAGTGTACAAGACCTACAGCCGAGACTTGAAGAACGTTGACAAATGTGTTAGCGCAGATATTCGTGGACGTAAAGAATCTACACAAATCGGTGGAGCGTATCCATGGCGGTGTGACCTTGGCGATCGATTGAGACTTTGGTTCTGTGGTTCTGTCGTTAATTGAGTCGATAACTCTGCATTGAGCCGAAATGTTCAGTCTCAGTAGACGGTCGAGAGTAAAACGGTCTCGATTTTGATTGAGAGCATTATGCTTACACCGATTAGAGGATAATTCCCTCGAATTTCAGATTGACTATCAGATTGAGAGCCTTTTTCTCTCAGTTGGTTTCAGGAGATTGTTTGACCTTGGCAAGCGATTCTACCAGTTCCTCGGAACTCGAAATCATCGCAAGACCCTTCCACACATTAGAGATGCAATTGCTGTGCGCAGTTATGATTGGCCAGAGACATGCGATACCTCAACGCTCGCCTGCACTTTGATGCCACTGACTTCAGCGCCGTAGCTCCCCGCAGCGGCTTGGCTAGAATTTCACAACCTGGTCGACGGCCGGGGAGTACCAACCAGCGCTGGAGATAATTATGCTTTTAGTAGTAAATTCGATGTTGATGCTATAATAACCTTCTTTTTTGCAGTCGTCGTCGTCGTTGTTGGGGTAGCTTCTCGCGAACAGTGTATGAATGTATGCGAAAAAATACCAAAGTTAACAAAAAAGAGCAGACCGTAGTCACCAGCCTGGCCACGGAACGAAATTGTGTGGGGGCGTACCTTGACTACCTCTCTTGAAGCTCGCATCCTCAACACTGAGAAAATCTGCTTTGGATAAGCTTGTTATTCGGAGTCTTGTATCTTTTCATGCGACTTCTGGAGATTAGCGACTTCGAGTTTTGATGGATTTGAACCCAGATCTACAGCCGTAACAACCCGAAGGTTAACGTATTTTTACCAAAGATGCTATCCGTACAGCTTCAGTTGGTATAATTGATTACTTTGCTGATATAAAGAGGGTATCTGGGTCATCCAAAATCCCCCGGGAGTTAATACCTGTAATCTATTACGCTCACTGAAGTTTTACAGATATTATCAGGGGTCAAATCTGCATACTTCTTTCTTGTTACACCACTAAATCTAAAGGTCTTTGATACTCTTGAAACTTGGTTCAACAAATCAACCAAACTTCTTTCCGTGTACCAACGGTGGGCAACCCTCGCTCGCTCGCTCGCGCGAGGGAGTTAATTATTGACTGAAGAAATAATGGCAAACACAAAATTGCGTTGCTGCCGACGTCAGGCCTGTAGCAATTGTTGCTTTGGAAATCCGCGCCGGTCGTCGCCGCTTCTTGCACTAACCTCCCGTCATTGCACACACATACACAAACCAGCCGATGATGATCGGCGATGGGCCTGGGACCGAACTTTGTGTGTTAAGTGGCGCGGGGCAGGAAATGGCAATAGTTTGGGCTAGGTTTTTTGGCAGCTCCCCGAAAGGTTCAACGGCTAACGGGGTTTTTTTCGGAGATTGGTTCAGAAGAACGGTGGCTAATTGGAGAAGCTCGAAGTCGCGTCTGGGAACGTCTCTCACGGAGCTCGTTGATTGACCGCGTTGTCAATTAGCTACGGGGGCCAATGATGGGCTTTGTGAGAATTGTTCTATTCAGAAGTACAGTACGGTATGGGAGAATACTAGTCATCCTGAAGTTAACGAAAGCGCGACTTGTTGGAAATACATCGATATTGACTTCCGTTGACATCAGTATCTCTACAAATGTCGCTGAAGTTACGTTAATTTCAAATCAAAATACCTATAATGACTTCGGTTGAGCATCCAGGTATTCACTTCACGGAGATCTGGAGCGACCCAGAACATTCAACCATAACTTCCAACTATCCAGTATTGTACATTGTAGCCAGCTGATACTATAACAACCAAAAATACAATCAAATACACACTTCCGTTGCTGCTGTAGACTTCCAGGAGTTCACGCTTGCGGTGCAACCGGTAGCCGTAAACGTGACAAATTTCGCTTTTCGCACGTTACGTGCGCACCTCTCGGTCACTCCGTCACCGCCAACATAACCTAACACAGTGGGTTATCAATTAGCGAACTCTCGCGTCACGTTGCAAATATTGCGCAAAATCGAAACCACTTCCTGGACCTGTGAAGTACGCTTATCCACCTCCCCCAAAAAAAGACGGCTCCAACTAACTTCATTAGCGATGTGTTTGTTTTCGACAAAACTAAATTACGGCACGATACAATCGCTTGCCGACAGCATCCCGGTAAGGGCGCGGGGTTCATTGAGTTATAAATCGGTTGACTAGCGTGAAAAGTGCCACGCCATCAACGCCCTCTCCGATACGCTATTAGGCGCCGTAACGGGGTGGTAGTGGGTTGTAAAAATAGATTAAGAGGTAAATTGACGCGGAGGGTGTTGGAGCCGGGAAAGGTCGCCGGAGTTGGGATGTCGTCGAATATGTCGCACATGGGAAGTTGACACTTTGGCTCTGATTCTAGGAAGTACGGAACGGTACACCGGATGTGGCTTCCTGGTTTCGGGGCAAAGAATGGAGCCGAATTAGAGGCGCATTGTTGAAGTTGGATCCTTTCCAGGCAAGTTGACAGATTGAATCAACTCTGCGGACACAGTCAGTCATTACGATGGCATTGTTTTGAGTTGGCGATGTAGAATGTTTTCTCACCCGTTGAGAAATCGAGGTTTCAAATTTGAGGATTCTTCAAATCCGTGTAAGCAACTATTTCTATTCAGAAGTAAATGTCAAAAGAATTTTAGATTTCTAATTTTATTTGGAAGAAATTTTGTCCATGCATTTTGAATAAAAATACTGATTAAAGACATGATTAAAGACATGGCTTGATTTCAAAATAATAAAAATATTTTAAGTGAAAAGAACTAAAAATTAAAAATATATATAATTAATTGACGTCGAAAACCAAACTAATATTCGCAGAGATATTATCGGTAGAGAAATATAGGCTAAGAAAAACCCTGTTTGTCTTTACATTAATTATTTGATCTGCTGCATCTTTATTTTTATTTTTTTGAAAAATCACCTCATAGTGTCTGTTACTAGAAAGCGGTGCTTTTCTTAAAAATGTTGCTGGAGTTTGTTGAAAACTGTGAAAAATCTTGCTCTTCAAAAAAATGTCAAAAATAAAAAAATGAAATTTTGCTCAAAAAACACGTTTAAAAAAAATATTTGAATTAAAAAAAAACAAAATTTTTAAATAAAAAATTAAAAAAACTGAAAAAAGTTATAAAAATGGAAATTTTCCATATTTTATATTCAACAATTTGACAATAAATAAAAAACAAATTTGAGAATTCAAAAATTTGGATGTCAAACAAATTAAAAAATTTAGCGAATCGAATTATAAAAATAGAAATTTTCCATATTTTATGTTCAACAATTTGACAATAAATAAAAAAACAAATTTGAGAATTCAAAAATTAGGATGTCAACAAATTAAAAAATTTAACAAATCGAAAATTTCAAAATCGAAAATTACAAAATTCATCACAAAAAATTATAGATTAATAATTTGCAATTTTCTTGTTATGCTTTGAAATATTCGCGAAAATATGAAAAAAAAAATCACATAAATGTAAAGTAAAAATGTTTAAAAATAAACAAAAATGTAAAATTTATAAACAGTTTGAAAATATAAAAGATAAACTTAATTTAAAGAAAATAATGCCAAAATGAAAAAAAATACAACTTTGAATTTTCTAAACTTTTAAAACAAATATAAATTTAATGTTTTGAAAACCTGAAAATTATGAAAATTTGAAATTATAGATATTTATTTGTTTGTTGTTTCAAAATACTAAATTTAACAAATTTTGAATTCATGAAAACATTAATTTAAAATTGAAAACCTTAAAAAAAAAGTTCAAAAGTGCAGTCCTTTAAAAATACAAAAAAAATAAATATAATAAAAGTTAATTTAATTAAAATTTTAATATTAGTGAAGCACTTTATTCATTAATCATGAAAACAGATTTTGAAAATATAAAAGAAAAACTAAATTTAAAAAATGGAACGCTAAAACTTAAAAAATACAAAAAAAAAACCTAAAATTAAAAAAAATGAATTTAAAAATTGAAAAAATGCTTATTCATGTTTATTTCAATATTAGAAACTTAAGCAAATTCTGAAATTTCCAAATTTAACAGCTGGAAATGTAGGAAGTAAAAAAAGAAATCTATAACATTCAAATAGACATAAATTTTAAATTCAAAACCTTTAAACAAAAGTTTATGTTCAAAATACAGTCTTTTAAAATATAAAAAATTGAATATGGGTCAATCCAGGTCAACTGAGTACACTTTTGGACTCGACCCTCACCGTTTTGGACCAAACTTGGAGGGAACGTTCATCTATCGATAGTTAACAAAAATTCCATGTTTGGTGCTGATTGGACCATCTCTCTATTTTTGGCACCGCCCTCTTTTTTGACAATTTTCTAAAGAACTTTTTTTCCGTTTATTCATAACTTTGCAACTATTTGAGCAAAAGACTTTCTACAGGTTGCATTTAATAGAAAATTTTCCAAGGAATTCGATAAAAATAAAATTATAACCCTTAAATGCCCACTAATATTATATTTTAAAGTTTTAAGTATTAAAATTCAGTTTTGACCAATTCTTTGTATTTTCATTTGTTTTATTTTATCACCATCGTGATAATTTTACATAATAATCAATGTAGACCTCTAACTAAAATGAACTATTGGCGAGATACAGAGATTTTACTGAAAAAAGTTTGGTTTTGCGCAGCACTCGGAAGTACATGGTGTATTTTCCAACAAAAAGAGATGAGCGAGTTGTGGCGCTTTAACCACGGCAAATAGTGTCCTGGGCATCTGTGGAAATACAATGTCCCATCCCCGAGGGTCCCGGAGCACCAAAACTTCTTAGCATGGTGGCTCCCAACGATTCGTAACTCAAACAAACAGGAACGTGAGCGGGGGATCCCCACGTTTCTTCCTCCCCTGTAGATTCAGAACTGTATTGCTGTTTGAACATTCGTGTTCAAACTCAATCCAATTCAACGAATCATCTTTGCGGTTAACTTTACGCAGTAGGCCTGGCCGCTTTAACGTTTGTGATGTTTCAAAGCAATTTATTGCAATGGGCACTGCAATTGTTAATAATGACAAGAGGATGCTAGGCGTTAATCAACCTAAGGCATTTTCCAGGATGCCCTCGAAAGACTGGCTGCGCTAGGGTTAGATTAGATTAGATTAGACAAAAAGAGATGAGTCCCGCATAATTCGGTTCTTATATGTGAGAAACTTATTTGGGATTTGAATTCATAAGACAGAGTGCAGCGCAAAATCAAACTTTTTTCAGTAAAATCGCTGTATCTCGCCAATAGTTCATTTTAGTTTGAGGTCTACATTGATTATTACGTAAAATTGTCCGGTGAACACGATGGTGATGAAATAAAACAAATAAAAATATAATGAATTAGTCAAAACTGAATTTTAATACTTAAACGTAAAAATATAATATAAGTGGGTATTTAGGGGTTAAAATTTTATTTTTATCGAATTCCTTGGAAAATTTTCTTAAAAATGCAACCTGTTGAAAGTCTTTTGCTCAAGTATTTGCAAAGTTATGGTTAAAAGAAAAAAAAAGGTTTTTTAGAAAATCGTCAAAAAGAGGGCGGCGCCAAAAATAGAGGGATGGTCCAATCAGCACCAAACTTGGGATTTCTGTTAATTATCGATAGATGAACTTTACCTCCAAGTTTGGTCCAAATCGGTGAAGGTCGAGTCCAAAAGTGTACCGAGTTGACCTCGAAGGACCCATATTAGTGTAACTCTTTATTCATTAATCATGAGACCAGATTCTCTCGCATCCCTGGTGGTTATTCTTCAATTTAAAATTCAGCTAAAATTTGTCTGATTTTAAGAAGGTTATTCCAGTCATTGCGTGAATGAAAATAACATGAAACGAAACATATTTTTAGTGGACAAAACAACTCTTTCCTACCAAACATTCTGCCCAAACAACAACAACTGCTCGCTTTCGCAACAAAACAATAACTTTTTCATTCTCTTCCAAACTTGGTTCCAAACTTTGGTCTGGTTTCCCTCCCTCTCAGGACGACGCTGCACATTCACTCCTGCAACTTACTGCGAAGCCTTTGTTTCTCTGTTATTTTTAGGTAAGGTCCTAGTAGGGCTACACTTCACCCATTACGAAAATTTCTTCTGAAACGGGCTTACTTTCTACCTGGGGAGAATTTCTGCGAGTTCTTTTTTGGTTGCTTGTTGTTGTTGCGTTCTGTGAAAAGTTATGAATAGCTCAACAATATGGCTGTTTTTGTTCCTTTTTGCATGCGACGACGACGACTGTTGATTCGTCACACGGAAAAAAGGACCGGGACATTGTGTTGTGTTTGCCCGGAATTACGTAATAATTTGTGGAACTGGCAGGCAGCCTTACTTTGGACGATTGCTTTTCTGGTTCTTTGTGTTCTTTTTCCTCCTGAGCAGAACTCTTGGGAAAACGATTGTCAACCGATGTGCGCTTGCTAGATATGCTATGAATAGCTCGTAATTGTTGGTTAAAAGTGATGATTTCATAACTAATGTTTGTCTTTTTCTTTTTCTCCTTCCAGGTAACTTCCACGAGCCTAATCTGTTCAGCGCGAGAGAGTGCGTTATGTATTTGCTACTTCCTCAAAACATCAACAATTTGAACAACTCGAAACTAATCACGAACTGTCGTTCCTAAGCGCTCTCACGTGTACTCCAAGTAGTTGTCGTCACCGAGAACTCATGCAGAACGCGCGCTCGCGCTCTCTACCAACGACATACGATTGTTGTTTACAGTCTCCCCGTCGACAGTCACAACCCGCGGGAGTGTGTGCTATGACGCATTTTGTTGTTGTTTACCGCCAGTTCAATTCTCGGGGCCTCCAGAGTAGGAGTACGGCACGTAATAACCGCGCTAATCATTTGCATCAGAGCGGGCAATTCGCCAGAGACGACTACCCTGCCGGAATGAAGGAGTGCTAATTTTCGGCGGTTCTTGGAGTATTTGTCCGTGCCAACACCCACCGCTTCTTGCTGGTGTTGATTTTCGGTCCGAAATCTACAAGTGTCCATTAGTCATTGGATATTTTCGGGACGAGGGGGAGGCAAACTAAACCTCTCTTCCAATCTATTTCGAGAGAGACTGGCGAAAAAAAAAAACATGCCAAGAATGGATGAGTAATGCCGGCTTGCTGCTTTCAACCCAGTTGTTCGGTGCATGCATTCCTCTCCGAGTCGAGCAACGACCCAGGAACATCTGTCTCGCCCTATTTGTGGCCCCCTAAGCCGGCGGTAATGGCTTTCTCGGCGGCGGCAAAACGAACCAAATCCGTCACCCTTCAATGGCGAGATGATTGAGCTAGGTACAACAAACGAGCGAGCAGAGCAGAGATCTTCGACTTGTCGGTGGGGCAGGAATTTCGGGACTCGCTACTTGTTGGATTCCCCCTCGTCGTCGCATCGAGCGCTCAAACTAGCAGGAAGTGGCAGTCCTCAAGCTCTACGCGTTTGAACAAGTAGGCACTATCGCGTACAGACACGCGTACTCGACCGCGTCACCGTGTGTAACGTGTCTTGAGGCTGAATATGGTATGGCACCATGTCGTCGTCACCAGAAGTGAGAGCTGCGGCGGGTGTCAAATTTCGGTGACATTCCTCACCGCGCCGCGGCGAATCTGTACGCGTACAACTTGGCGATTTTCGAAGCGAAAGTGGCGGATTGCGTTGCTCGGCTATGGATGAGGACGTGGACTTCTGGAACATCTTCAGTATACTTGGAAACTTGCAATACCGCATACCGCTTTTCACGTTTTCGAATAATTACGCTGTAATGCATTGAATAAGTCGTACGCTGATTAGTATTCGAACAGAAAATTTCAGTTGGTTAAATTTTTAACGGAATTATTCCAGTTAAATTTTGAACGATTCGTTTAAATTACAAAATGTATTAAATTTATAAAACTAAAAAAATACAACATAAACAAAAGTCACAAAATTTATAAAAATTACCAAATTTATAATATTTACAAAATTTACAAAATTTACAAAAATTTACAAAATTTACAAAATTTACAAAATTTACAAAAATTTACAAAATTTACAAAATTTACAAAATTTAAAAAATTTACAAAATTTACAAAATATACAAAATTTACAAAATTTACAAAATTTACAAAATTTACAAAATTTACAAAATTTACAAAATTTACAAAATTTAAAAAATTTACAAAATTTACAAAATTTACAAAATTTACAAAATGTACAAAATTTACAAAATTTACAAATTTTACAAAAATTTACAAAATTTACAAAATTTACAAAATTTACAAAATTTACAAAATTTACAAAATTTACAAAATTTACAAAATTTAAAAAATTTACAAAATTTACAAAATTTACAAAATTTACAAAATTTACAAAATTTACAAAATTTACAAAATTTACAAAATTTACAAAATTTAAAAATTTACAAAATTTACAAAATTTGCAAAATTTGCAAAATTTACAAAATTTACAAAATTTTCCAAATTCACAAAATTTTCAAAATTTTCAAAATTTACTAAATTTATTAAATTTACTAAATTTACTTAATTTACTCAATTTACTAAATTTACTCAATTTACTAAATTTACTGAATTTACTAAATTTACCTAAATTTACTTAATTAACTAAATTTACTAAATTTACTAAATTTACTAAATTGACTAAATTTACTAAATTTACTAAATTTACTAAATTTACTAAATTTACTAAATTTACTAAATTTACTAAATTTACTAAATTTACTAAATTTACAAAATTTACAAAATTTACAAAATTTACAAAATTTACAAAATTTACAAAATTTACAAAATTTACAAAATTTACAAAATTTACAAAATTTACAAAATTTACAAAATTTACAAAATTTACAAAATTTACAAAATTTACAAAATTTACAAAATTTACAAAATTTACAAAATCTACAAAATTTACAAAATTTACAAAATTTACAAAATTTACAAAATTTACAAAATTTACAAAATTTACAAAATTTACAAAATTTACAAAATTTACAAATTTTACAAAATTTACAAAATTTACAAAATTTACAAAATTTACAAAATTCACAAAATTTACAAAATTTACAAAATTTACAAAATTTACAAAATTTACAAAATTTACATAATTTACAAAATTTACAAAATTTACAAAATTTACAAAATTTACAAAATTTACAAAATTTACAAAATTTACAAAATTTACAAAATTTACAAAATTTACAAAATTTACAAAATTTACAAAATTTACAAAATTTACAAAATTTACAAAATTTACAAAATTTACAAAATTTACAAAATTTACAAAATTTACAAAATGTACAAAATTTACAAAATTTACAAATTTTACAAAAATTTACAAAATTTACAAAATTTACAAAATTGACAAAATTTACAAAATTTACAAAATTTACAAAATTTACAAAATTTACAAAATTTACAAAATTTACAAAATTTACAAAATTTACAAAATTTACAAAATTTACAAAATTTACAAAATTTACAAAAATTTACAAAATTTACAAAATTTAAAAATTTACAAAATTTACAAAATTTGCAAAATTTACAAAATTTACAAAATTTTCCAAATTCGCAAAATTTTCAAAATTTTCAAAATTTACTAAATTTATTAAATTTACTAAATTTACTTAATTTACTCAATTTACTAAATTTACTGAATTTACTAAATTTACCTAAATTTACCTAAATTTACTTAATTAACTAAATTTACTAAATTTACTAAATTTACTAAATTGACTAAATTGACTAAATTTACTAAATTTACTAAATTTACTAAATTGACTAAATTGACTAAATTTACTAAATTTACTAAATTTACTAAATTTACTAAATTTACTAAATTTACTAAATTGACTAAATTGACTAAATTTACTAAATTTACTAAATTTACTAAATTTACAAAATTTACAAAATTTACAAAATTTACAAAATTTACAAAATTTACAAAATTTACAAAATTTACAAAATTTACAAAATTTACAAAATTTACAAAATTTACAAAATCTACAAAATTACAAAATTTACAAAATTTACAAAATTTACAAAATTTACAAAATTTACAAAATTTACAAAATTTACAAAATTTACAAAATTTACAAAATTTACAAAATTTACAAAATTTACAAAATTTACAAAATTTACAAAATTTACAAAATTTACAAAATTTACAAAATTTACAAAATTTACAAAATTTACAAAATTTACAAAATTTACAAAATTTACAAAATTTACAAAATTTACAAAATTTACAAAATTTACAAAATTTACAAAATTTACAAAATTTACAAAATTTACAAAATTTACAAAATTTACAAAATTTACAAAATTTACAAAATTTACAAAATTTACAAAATTTACAAAATTTACAAAATTTACAAAATTTACAAATTTACAAAATTTACAAAATTTACAAAATTTACAAAATTTACAAAATTTACAAAATTTACAAAATTTACAAAATTTACAAAATTTACAAAATTTACAAAATTTACAAAATTTACAAAATTTACAAAATTTACAAAATTTACAAAATTTACAAAATTTACAAAATTTACAAAATTTACAAAATTTACAAAATTTACAAAATTTACAAAATTTACAAAATTTACAAAATTTACAAAATTTACAAAATTTAAAAAATTTACAAAATTTACAAAATTTACAAAATTTACAAAATTTACAACATTTACAAAATTTTCAAAATTTACAAAATTTACAAAATTTACAAAATTTACAAAATTTACAAAATTTACAAAATTTACAAAATTTACAAAATTTACGAAATTTACAAAATTTACAAAATTTACAAAATTTACAAAATTTACAAAATTTACAAAATATACAAAATTTTAAAAAATCTCTTAAAATGTGTAGTAAACACAGTTCACTCAGTTGACTGCCGGCGAGTTATTTTTTTTATTTCAAAAGTCTGGAAATTAATGCGCCATGGGTTTCATATATACGTAAGACATTTTGACAAAGTAAGAAAAAATTGAGCAAAATATGCCATTTAGGAAAATTATTAAAATTATGTTAACGCAAATTAAGAAAACTTAGCAAAATAGAAAAAATAGAAAAAATAGAAAAATTAGAAGAATAATTCTTCTAATTTTTCTATTTTTTCTAATTTTTCTATTTTGCTTAGTTTTCTTTTTCTTTTCTTTTCTTTATTATGTAAATTAAGTAAATTACAAAATTAAACTCTGCGGTCCAAATTAAACAAAATAAAAAAACCCAAACCAATACAGCGAACACCCACCCCGAAAAACCACCCCCTCCCCCTCCCAGCTCGATTGCTCATCAATTGTCGGCTCCTTAAGCGCTTTTCACAGCCCCGGGTTCGGCCTCCTCCGCGGTAGTTATGACGATAATTTGTTGCTAATCGCTTCGCAGTTAAAAGATAAGTGGTTTATTGGATTTGCTCTTCTCTCACTCGCCAGAGCAGTTGCTGTTGCCGGCGAGATTCCTCAAGTTGTCACGCCGTCGCTTTCACTTTCAGCCGTGTCTTCTTCAGTCGTCTTTTTTTTCGCCAACTCGTGCGCACGTGATTGGAGTTTTCTATGCGCCATGCTAATTGTGTTGGAGGAACCAATACCGGCGTGCACCTGGTCAACGAAGACGACGACGCAAAGCGGGTTGAAATTAATCGTCAATCGCTTAATGTCACGGTTATGTGATCGGTCGGATCTCGCGGCGCAACATTGTACAGTCGTAAAAAAAACGTCTGGCACAGAACCTCCCTGTTTGCTTGAGTCAATATCGTTGTGCGTCATAAAATTCGGATAATCTACCCGCGATCACCTCTTCAAACAGTTTGACGTTCTGGCCGGCTTCAGAGAGCTAGAAGGGGAAATCCCCACTTGGGCAAACATCACTTATGGCGATTGGATGGTTTGTACGGCGATACTCGCGATTGGATTAATAAATCGAGGATACTGCGCGAGGTTCTGCACCGCGAGGTGCCTTGTACGAACCCAAGGACGAGCGGCCGTTAACTTGCTGCGACCAGAATGACTAATTGCAGCAACTGCTTCACTGTTGAGAGCAGATTTCGTCAAAAGGCAGAAAATCACCAGACAGCGTGATTTTCAGCAGAATTTGTTTGTTGGTAGAAAGGTTCACATCAATCGGCGGAATGATTCGGCAAAAATTCAAAGGGCAGAATTAAAAAAAGCAGAATTTAAATCAGTAGAAAAGTAATTCGGCGAACACTTGAACAGAACTAAAGATTAAAAGACAGAAAAGTATAACAATTCAACAGGCTGAAAATAAAAAAAGGCAGATAAATGTGAGGCAGAAAATTCGTCTGGATTACAATTTATGCGACTTGCTGTTTACAACAAAAACAAAATCAAGTGGCAGGATTCTTCCGAAAACCCATTTATTTCTTAAATTCTTTATTCTGCCATTTAACTTTTTTGCCGAACACAGTTTTGGATGACTTTTCCGCCTCTTCACCATTCTGCCTTCATTTTTTCTGCGGATTCACGCATTCTGCCACTTAAGTTTAGTAATGATAATGTTTCTATCAAATAATTTAGAGGAGAGAATTTTAAACGGCAGTTACAGTTCACCGGCAGAAGGGGTCAAAAGGCTGAAAATTGAAAAAGGCAGACAAATTTAAAGGCAAAAAAATTGTTTGGGACACAATTTATCAGTTAGTTATTTTCATAGCGAATCTAACATGACATCATTCTTATTTTAAATGACTACTCTTAAGCAAATTTTACCTGTAACATAATATTTTTTCTGATTTCTGCCATTTGATATTTTGCCCATTTAATTTTCACTGAATAATTTCTGCCGGATTCCGTTTTGATCGGATCTTCTGCCCTCAACCATTCTGCCTTAAAATTTTCTCCCGTGTATATTTAAGTTCCGAATAATTTGTCTGCCTTTTGATCTTTTGGCAGAAAATGAAATGACAGAGTATAAAAAAGGCAGAAAAAGTATTGGGTAGAACATTTAGAATGGAAGTAAAGGTCAATAGGATGGGAATGAAATGGCAGAAAAATGCAAAAGCAAAAAATCGTTCGGAACGCAGACGGCAGAATAGTTAAATATCAGTAAATAAACAGTTATTTAATTTCCTAGAGAACCTTACATGACATAATGAATTCTGCCGAAAAATCAGTACTTTTCTGAAATTCCACCTTTCTGCAATTTAACTTTTTTCCTAGTTATTTACTACCAAAAAAGTATTTGATGACTATTCTGCCTTCCTTTGATTCTGCCTTACAATGTTCTGCCTATTTACATTTTTAACCTTTTGAGTAATATTGGCGTCGGACACTTTTTCTGCCTTTTAACCATTCGCCTTTTGAATTCTCTGCCGTTGACCTTTCGTTTGATCAGATTATCTCAGGATTCGTACCAACATCGTAATCTTGATAGAATTGTGTTGTTATTGCGGTAGACTTGAGCTTATGAATTCCAGAACACATTTGATGACCCATATTGTTTCCAAATGGTATTTTGAATATCTCTGGATATGCAACAGTATCGTAAAGTTGGTAGATTCGTCTTGTTGTGGAGGTAGCTTCTAATATCTGTATTTCAGGAAGCTTTGGTTGACTCAGAATATTGAGATTAGCCTTTCACGATGAAAAACCTCATCTTCACCTCAGTTTCAATCTCTCCGCATCACCCACATCAAACAGAATCTGGACAATTATCTAAATTGAAGCGGCCCGACACCTTCTCCATTGAAGAAGAAAGCTACACCACCTTCAGGTGATGATGCCGATGATTACGGTAGCACATTGACTAAACAAACCATACCCTCCGGGGATAACCCGACCGCCACCAGCCCGCCCCCCTACTTCCGGTCATTGACACACAACCAAGAACGACCTCCCGGAACATGCATTATTGAGTGGTCCCGCTCTCCAAGGAGGCAGACACCGACCTCCACGTGGAATGTGTGTTCTGAATGTTGTTGCCCTCTCTTCAGCGCAAAACAGTGTCTTCCGGAAGTCCATAAAATTGAAACCTGGTTCGGGTATAAAAGACATCGAGAGGACACCGATGTCCTCCTCCCCGGTCGCCGTCGTCGTTACACAGCTTCTTTGTACTGTTGCCGAGACGAGAGAGAGAGAGTGAAAACGGGGTGCGCAGGAGAAAATCAATATTCACGTCTAGTCCGATTAAAAAAAAATATATATAAAAGAGTGGACTTGCTTACGAGCTGTTGCCGCCGCCGAAAAGTTGGTACGGTGGCAGCCAAGTGGTGAACTCTTTGGAGGACATTTGAGAGGAGAAAAATAAACGTGCTGATTCTAGAACGACCTGGAGAAAGCGGGTGTCCTCTACTACTCCATTATTGAGGGACAAAGTGGGGTTAAAAGGGGCACAACAAACTCCGGAATCCTTGTTTGGTTCGTGTGTCGCGACGTTCACGGAAAGAAATCTGATTCGAGAATCACACTAGCTAAAAAGCTGGTGTTATCATGAAGATCTTGTTGTCGCATTGTTTACAAACAGAAAAGTGACAGTTCATTTGATGGCATTTGACGTTTTATCTGTGATTGTATTAGTGAGATCGAAATTCCGTACACAATTCTTAAGATTTTCTCAGTGAGTGCTCTGAGATTCCAGATTTCAGCTGACCAGATTTTTCCGTGTTCCGAAGGATCCGAAGTCACGCTCCGCTGCAACACGAACGTCTGCGCTGTATTTGTGTGTCTGTGTACACAACATATAAAAGTATAATCTCGTAATCAGCATCTCCCTCAGATGTCGACCGCGTCGTACACCGCACAAGTTAAGGAGTTGAGGCGCAGGTTTGGGACGGGGTTCACAAAAGTTTGAACGACCTTCTTCCGGAGGGGGTGTGCGCACAGGACGACCGGCAAATGCTGCTACATTCTTCGCCTCATGCAAGGATATACCCGTTCGAGACAAAGATCTTCGAGTGCCGTTGATTTAATGTTACAGATTATAGAGAATGGTGAACTCCCCCGCCTCAACCCCGGCAACCGAATCAGGGTTTTATGCTTCTTCCCTTCCCCCCGATGTATGGTCTCTAGGTCTGGTTATGACATACGAGACGTCGTCGACCAGTTCCGACGACGACGGCGATACATAGTTTATGGTGCTCGCGAGGATTTCGTGGAAAAGGCTCCCTCTCTGCCGTGGAGGAATTTATATTATAATTTGAGAAATTGATTCCATGTCTATTTGCTTGGCCGGGGCTCGGGCTCTGTTGGCGGCGGTTGATGCTTGTCGTTCACGCTCCGTTGACGCGACGACGATGTTACGAAAGAGACTTTTATGGGGATACAATAACCTTTTCGTCGTCGTTAGCTGTGTCTTCTCCGGGTTTGTCGTCGGGTTCGTATGAAGACGTGAAGAGCAAAAGGCAGTATTTGATTGGAGGGGGACGAAGGAGGGGGAGGCTAAGGATGTGCAGGATTAAAATTCCCGTCAGATTTGGAGCGGTGAACCGCGGAGCCGTGTCGGGTTCGCTGGGATCCTTGAAGTTTGCGGAGGCTGATTGTGATGGGTTGGAATTTTGATGAGGCGCGCGCGACTCAGCGGTCGTTGATGAAGAGAAAAGATTTTTGTTTGCAGTTCTGAGATATCGGAGAGTTCTGTTAGATACGAGACACTACAACTTCTCAGAAATTGTCGACTCTGACTCGGACCATGAGTCCTCAAGAAGTGTCAATACCACCGCCTCCAATTCCTAACTCGAATTCAACTCCGACTTCAACCCATACTCCAACTACGACTCCGCAACTCATCTTGGAAAGTAATCCAACCGAATCATGTAAAATTACAGATTTTTCTCTGTGTCGTGTACACTTTGACGGATGTTCTGGAATAAAGAGTTACAGAGTTTCTGAAATATCCTGAGCGTTAAAGGACATCTCTGAACTTGTACCAAGAACAAGATATTGAACACACCAGGGCACCATTACAAAACCGCTCCCTCGAGTACCTGTCGAGATCTCGGCCCCAAAAACTCGCCGCCTCCCAGACATGTAGGCGACGGATGATCTCACAGCCAATTTGTGCAATTCTCCCAGCAACAACCGACCGACCAACGACACACAGAAGGAGCGGGCGTAGGAGTTGCGGCACGCAAACCCGTCCCGCAGTCGTGACTGAAGTAATTAGCAGCAAAGTGACGCGTGCCCTTTCCCAAACCTCTTCAGTCGGGCGAGTTCAGCCAAAAAGCTGAGCCCATAAAAGCTCCCTCAAATCCGGACCATTAGAGCGGTGTCGTCGTCGTCTACGACGAAGCAGAAGAAGAAGGTCGTAACATTTCTGCCGGAAATTTGCCCGACTCACACTCGTCAGAGACTTTCTGCACAGCACCACTAGGTTGAGAGCGAGGAGGAGGTCAGTAGTCGTCGGCGTGATTGATACGGTGTGATGAAATTAAATTTATGACGGTTTGCGATAATTGAATTTCACGTCTTGGTCCAAATGGTTGGAGTGAGGAGTTGGTAGGTTGAGCGCGCAGCTGTCAGTCAAATATCCTGCGGGGTCGGACTGCTCCGAAAAGAACGAACCCATTATGATGGCAGCGCACGGAGTGGCTGGGTTGCGAGATATCAACCTGGGACAAAAGAAGTTCATCTCCGGCTGCTTAGACAAGCCGGGCCGAGTGACGACTACGGTGAAGAAGAACTTGCCAAGGAGGCACACTCGCAGCACTCGGAGAACGGAATACATAAATTAAAGGTCATCATGTGACTTTCCGAGCGATTCGTTGCACGGTGAGAGGGGCAGGCAAAACAAGATTCCAGCAAGTCCACAGGTCTACGGTGTACGGATGGACGGAGTGGACGGTAAAGGAGAAGACCAGAAGGCTTATATTTAAACATACACAGACAAGGATTAGGGCGATACTGGTCTTATCTGGTATCACATTTTTGAAGAATTACGGAATAGGTCGATGACCGCTGAGGATCGATCTTAAACATAATTCTTTCTTCATTTCCAGAAGTTCGCAGTCGAAGGACCACCCTAAGATTTCTCATACATTCCTGGGCCAGCCGTCGGTGGCTATATTGCCGTTTACTCCTTTTCTGATATTTATTGTTGCTCTTGGTTGCTGGTCATTTTTTGTTCTTCTCCAGAGAGAATCGTTGACTTCGTAGTCGGATGTTCTACATATCGTTGCGTACACAGTTAAAATTGGTCGACTTCGACTCTGAATCGGACCAACAGTCCTCAAAATGTGTCAATACCACCGCCTCAGACTCCAAAACCGACTCCAACTCCCACCTCAACCCAGACTCCAACCACGACTCCGCAACTTATCTTGGAACGGACTCCAATCTGTAGAATTACAGATTTTTCTCTGTGCCGTGCACACTGTGACGCGTGCTCCGGGACCTTTTTCTGCGCTTGTTTGCTCCTGGGCGTTCGGCGGTTGGCCGGCCAGTAAACAACACTTTTCAGATGTGCCGGTGTTTGAGATTCATGGTGATCCCAGATAACCGAGGCGGAGTGGGCATAGATTTATGAGCGAGGTGCGCAAGGAATAAATTTTCAGACGGTTGGACCTGTGCAATCTCCCCGGAGTTCGGAGAGCACTTTATCGATCGATCCGGCGTTGTCAACGAGCAACAACTGGTCGAGCTGATAAGCCCGGAAGTTGATTTGTGTGTGCTCAGCAAACTTTCGATTCTTCGGGCAGTGGGATTACCAAGTTACGCTTATCAGTTTTGTGTGTACACCTCTAGATGAGTCCAACTCTCCCCTGATAAGCTCATCTCTCGAACTTCTGATCCGGATTGACTGCATCCGTAAAGGACACAAACTGAGAGTGTCGTAAAAGTGAACAAATTAATATCTAAATCGCACGAACAGGCAAAAACTGCAACTTGGTCAAAAGTGCAATAAATATAGTCCGTCCACTCCCCATAGTCATCCTGCTCGCCTCCGCCGCCGTGGTCAAGACGGAGACGGTGGTGTGGCCGAGTTATAAATATCGAAGGAATGCGAGTAGGAATTTATTCATCAGCAAAAAGTGATCCCGGCAACGGGACGAGGTTGGGAGGAGGGGGCACTTTATAGCAAATTGAAATCTGAGCGACGCCGCCGCTCGTGGCCCGGTTTGACAAAGTTTAGAGCTGGGATTTGTGAGAGGCACTCGAGATTGAGTTCTAGGTCTCCGGACTTTGACAAAACAATTTTCTGATTGAAAATTGGGATCAAAACAGTCAAACTTAAAGCGAAACTTACTTGGAGATACCGCGGAGAATTTCCCTTATCCCCTTAAAAAGTGGAACATCCAAAAGCTCCTGTCTTCCTTACATGAGTTCCGCTTCAAGGACTCGAATCCGTTACAAAGGGTAGAAGAGTGTGGCCTCAAGAAGCAACAGGTCAACGCATTGCGCGTCATAAATACCAACTCAATTAACGTCTTGGACTTCCTGTCGCGCTCTCGACTTTTAATGGGTGTCCATCTGCATTTTAATTGCCGTTACACCAAAGGGAAGAAGCGAAGAACCGCCGCAGCGCGGCGAGGAAAGGTGGAATTAATTATCATGTAATCGGACTTCGGTGTTCAAAAGACGCACGTTCTAATCAGCATTTCTAGAGACTGCTCGCGTAGAACCAGCTGGACGCAACTCGCGCAGGACTCGCTCAGGATTGATTGCGGCTCGTAAATTGGTCCGACGACGACCTGTAGACGTCGTTGGCGCCCCTCACGTGTGTGTGTGTGCGTGTAGTACAAGGCGGCAGCATATGTCATAAAAGTCCGGCAGCCTGTGGAGTTGAGGGCGCCATCTGGTCGGACTACGATAAAACGCTTTGATGACCTGGTGCGGAGGGTGGGGGCAACGCAGTTTGAACTCCGTTGATAACCCCGCGCTGTGTGGTGGGGGTATTGCGGGAGAGAGTTGGGGGTTGATCGATTCCGGCCGGGACACGCGGTTTATGGGAAACAAGCCGCCCACGCGTGTAGACTCCCTCTCGGTTGTGGGATGTAATCATGGCAGGACTACACAACTCTGGAGGGGGAAAAAAGTTCAAAAAGAGGAGGATAACCGCCGCGGTGGGACGGTTGAAAGGACGACCCGACGACCGAGGGGAGCGAAATCCTCCCATATTGAATTCCTTAATTGGCTCAATTATTGGAGCCTGAGCCTGGCCTCGTGCTGATAAGGGCCTGGACAGCGAGCGGGAAGGTTGAGTTTGTGTTGGGTATTGATTCGTTTGGAGTTTGTTGTTTTTTTCAATTACGTTGCCTGGAAAACAGCTTTTGTGGATTTTATTGGTAGGACATTCGAGAGGTTCAATCAGTGTAATTTGAGACGATTAGGCCGCATGCATTCACGGTTGAAAAGTATTCGTGAAAACATTTTTTCATGAACATCATGATTTTTTGTCACGAGTTTTTGAACTCTGAACTTTGGTCATAAATTATTCAAAAAACAAATTTCTAAGGCGTTGAAAAGTAACAATTCATAAAATCATGAGTTGAGTTCATTTTGTTGTGAACAAAACTCATAAAATCATGAATTAAGCTCAAAGCAATCATAATTAACAGATGAAAATACAAAAATACAAAAATGCAAAGAAAAAACACAAAAATACAAAAAAAAATACAAAAATACAAAAATACAAAAATACAAAAATACAAAAATACAAAAATACAAAAATACAAAAATACAAAAATACAAAAATACAAAAATACAAAAATACAAAAATACAAAAATACAAAAATACAAAAATACAAAAAATACAAAAATACAAAAATTTATAGAATTGACAAAATTGACAAAATTGACAAAATTGACAAAATTGACAAAATTGACAAAATTGACAAAATTGACAAAATTGACAAAATTGACAAAATTGACAAAATTGACAAAATTGACAAAATTGACAAAATTGACAAAATTGACAAAAGTTGACAAAATTGACAAAATTGACAAAATTGACAAAGTTGACAAAATTGACAAAATTGACAAAATTGTCAAAATTGTCATAATTGACAAATGACAAAATTGTCAAAATTGACAAAATTGACAAAATTGACAAAATTGACAAAATTGACAAAATTGACAAAATTGACAAAATTGACAAAATTGACAAAATTGCCAAAATTGCCAAAATTGACAAAATTGACAAAATTGACAAAATCGACAAAATTGACAAAATTGACAAAATTGACAAAATTGACAAAATTGACAAAATCGACAAAATTGACAAAATTTACAAAATTGACAAAATTGACAAAATTGACAAAATTGACAAAGTTGACAAATTTGACAAAATTGACAAAATTGACAAATGTTGACAAATGTTGACAAAATTGACAAAATTGACAAAGTTGACAAAATTGACAAAATTGACAAAATTGACAAAATTGTCGAAATTGACAAAATTGACAAAATTGACAAAATTGACAAAATTGACAAATTTGACAAAATTGACAAATTTGACAAAATTGACAAAATTGACAAAATTGACAAATTTGACAAAATTGGCAAAATTGACAAAATTGACAAAATTGACAAAATTGACAAAATTGACAAAATTGACAAAATTGATAAAATTGATAAAATTGACAAATTGAAATCAATAAAAAAAAATTCGCAAAATTACAAAAATGCGTTGGTCGATATTTTGAGAGCAATCTGCTCTCGATGGTATTACAATTCTCTCGTTCAAAACCGAGATCATTTTACTCTCGACCGTCTGCTGTTTGCTAGCTCCAACTCCAGACAAAATACTGCTCAGTAAACGATACCAAGATCCAAGTCCACAACCTTAATGTACGATCTTCAAAACGTTCACCGACTCAAGCACAGAACTATCTTTTCATTCCCAGCGATCTCCAAGAATCACTCGGCGACATTTGCTCTGCATATCTAGTGCAAACAACAAATAGAAGAAGGCGCGCGCGAGCGCTCGTTCGCTCGCACACCTACTCCTTTCCCAGCGCGATGATCTAGATCTTGATCTAGCAGCTAAACCCCGACGTGCGCTCGCTCGCGTTCATCCCAAGTTCCGCGCGGTTAAAGTGTGTGTCCCAAGTTATTTGCATTGTGTCATTTTATGTCCCATGTCGCGCGCAACTCCCACGCTCAACTATTACCGGCGCGGCGTTGAACTGACACCCGCCAGTGTCTTCTGGTGCCGTAGAATCCCCGCGGCGCGCGGTGGTGTGTGTTCTCAATTAAGCCGGGTGTTGTTTCCGAGCAAACCTCGATCTCTGCGGTGTCGCGCGCGGAGAGGTTTGCACGAAAATAAACTTTAAATGATCTATTTATTCGTTTGCGCGACCGGCGGATCTACACCCTTTTGCCCTGACGACCGGCGGCGGCGATAAACATCTGACACGGGACTCTGGCGCGAGCAGAGTCCAACTGCCAGAACCTGTGTGGCGGCGGATCTTCGTGAAGACCGGGCTGTTGCACAGCCGGGTCACACCTCGCGATTACAACTTTGTTGCAGCGGACTCAATGCTCTGGGATTGCCGAGGTGAACTTTGAATTTATGGCCTCATTGTCCGGCGTTGCATATCTGATCCGAGTTCTTTTTTTGTGCGCGAATTCACCGACCTTTTTGTAGTTGTAGGTTCCTCTGTAGAGTTGGAGTGGCTCGAGTCAAGTGGGTGTGATCTAAAACGTGAGCTGGGATACTCGGGAGAGATTAGCTGAGGTATCGATTTACTGGTCTAGTATACCTGGTATACTAGAGATCTAGCAGTAGATTACGTGTTACTTGAATTGATGTTTCCGATTCAAACTGCTACAAAGATTCCGGTCAACTAAGCTGAGCTACACAAACTGCCAAAGAATCCCATGTAATGATGTTTTGAATGTTCAAGGTTCTTAAGAGATTCGCAGATCAAACGATCCTACGGTACCTATAATTCTCCAAACAGATTATATGACCTTAGTGTATAGGCAAGAAACTTTAGCTACCTCCAGAATTCTCAGCCATAATTTGCGTAAAATTGCACAACTCTACCCTCCCCTCGTCGCTGAAGATTGCGTAAATATCCGTAACCGACTGTGGTGCACACACAATGCCCCGCGGATCACATTAAGTATTCAACGGAACCCGGGAGTTTCGCCCCGAAAGCCAACAATCGGAACAAGTTCATCGTTCTGGAGAACGAGAGCCATCATCGTCATTACTCATTCATGACCAGACCATCGTCACACCACGTAACCTAGTCGTCACCGGTTTCTTGAACTTTCCCACCATTTGAACGCCGCGACGACGAGTGTAGAGCGCACATATCTTAGATCGTTGATCTGACTTCCAATTGTTGCCGCGCCATGTGGAGAGAGAGAATTCTACTCCGTTACCTTCCGGAACGAGTCCGGTAATTGATTCGCCCTCGGAACGTGAACGCGGCTTCGCGCGCACGTATTGGTGTTATCAGCGGCCCACTGAGTTGTGAATTGGATTGATAACCTGCTCACGTTACACCTACACAGCGCGCGCCTGTGTGCGATATCGACCGGAAGCGAACGCACGTTTTGAGGTTAGGTCGCAGCGCCCTTTTTGCCAACAGCTGTTTCGACCATGGCCGGTGGGAAAGGAAGGGGGTTGTCCAAGATTTGAAATTCTAATCGGCGGCGCTCCAAGCGGCTGTGCCTGTTGTTGTTGACGGGTTTCGGAAAAGTGTCCGCGTGAGAGATTCATGCAATAGGTTGAGTAGCGAAGCTTGAAGGCGTTGCATCAACTGTACGGATCGGAGAGCGCGCACACGACGTCGTCGCTGAGTGATTCAGATCTCGCTGGTTGCGGATAGTTGGAGTATGTTTGGCACGGTGACAAGTTGGAATTTTGATTTTTCTATTAGCCGACGTCGGGGCATGGCGGTGACGGAATGGAATGTTACACGAAGGGTTGTACACGTGAGGGTAGAATTTTGATCACTTAATCGTTAAGAGACCTCAAATTGTGAAGAAACTGATTGGAGAAAGCTCTCAAACTTAGATGAAAAATAAAATCCAGTTATCAGGGATGACATTCACTGAACTGAGAGGAAAATGCTCTCAAACTAATTGGAGAAACCTCTGAAATTTAGAAAAAAAATACCAGCCACTTACTAAGGGTGATCTGCAAAACAGCTCTCAAACTGAGAGGAAAAAGCACTTAAATTGTGAGGAAAAATCTTTCAAACTGATTGGAGAAAGCTCTCAAGCTGAGAGGAAAAAGCTCTCAAATTGTGAAGAATAATCTCTCAAACTGATTAAAGATAGCTCTCAAACTTAGAGGAAAAACTATCTGCACTGAACCAAGAAGAAACAGCTCTCAAACTGAGGGGGAAATGCTCTCAAATTGTAAGGAAAAATCTCTCAAACTGATTGGAGAAAGCTCTCAAACTTAGAGAAAAAACTGTCAGCCACTTATTAGGGATGATCTGCACTGAACTGAGAGGAAACAGATCTCACACTAAGAGGAAAAAACTTTCAAAGCGGTTTAGTGAACGTATTGGAAGGATAAAGCCACTGACTAGGGATGAGCTGAACTAAACTGATAGGAAAAATATCTCAAATTGTGAGAAAAAATCTTTCAAACTAAATGGAAAAGACTCTGAGAGGAAAAATCACTCAAACTGAGAGAAAAAAGCTCTCAAACCGATAAGAAAAAATCTCTCAAAGCAGTATAGTATACTGACTGAGAGAAAAACAACTAAAATTGAATGTAACAATATCTTGTCAAATTTTAAACGCAATAAAATACAAAGTTTGCAAAAACCAACAAACACTTCCACACCCGGTCGCAGAAATATCTAATTGAATCACTCTTTCCTTTTAAACACCTCGCACACAAATTTCCAATTGAGTCATTCGCAGCCGTAAATCTTAACTCACTTTTTTTCACACCCCGTCGCGACGGCCGCGCACGTCCAAAACTCTCATAACGCACACACATAACGTTGCGTTCCACTTTCGATTGGACTCCTCAGCAGCTTTTTTATAAACTTATATGCGTCAAATGTGATTCCAGCTCGAAACTTGAGTGAAGTGATGGTATTTTGATTTTAGAATAAATGAACCCCTTTTTACCTTTTGTGATGAGCTACATTTAATTTCATTTTAAAAATCTTAACCTAATTTCAGTACTTATTAAGAAATGCAATACAAATTGTAATTTCATGTTGGCCAACTTCACTACAATTTGATTGTTCCCCTAGGTATGAATATATTTCTTTTCCGTCCTTAATAATCAGCAAACTTTTTCGAAATTAAACCTACACCCACAGAAAAGAAATGCTTCAGAAATTGTCATGTTAGTCTTGCTACAAAAATTTATATCATTTATGCCAAAATATGCATGAAATATTCTCAAAAGTGTAAATTTTAATTAAAGATCTTTTGCCCTCATCAGTACACAACTGTTAGGCAAGTTGTTACAAGTTTGTATTCAAAAATTGCGTTTTATTTTTTGAATGTTGAAATTAAAAAAAAGCTGCAATAAGCAATAATAGGAAGAGTCCTATTAAAGTTATAATAATTTTTAGACAAATTTACGATAAAATTGGAATATTTTAAATTTTTAACTTGTCCATTTTGGATATTTTTTTTGAATAGCTGGAATATCCTTCTATAATTTTCGTTTCTGTACTTCCAAAGTTGGACAGTTGGTTGCTGAGATACAAGCCATGCATTGGAATGTATTTTTATATAAGGATGAGTTTTTCAAAAGTGTCATTCAATTAGTTTTTATTTTGCAATAGACGATAAACAACCGTTCGTCTGTTTTTTTTTACACGGAAAATTTGTAATTTTTTTTTTCGATCATCAGATAAAATTTACTTTCGAGATTTAAAAACCTAGTCTAATATTTGAAAAGGTCGAAAAAATATATTTATGGCTTTTTGAACATAAGGGTACATTTTAAACCCATGACAATATTTTTTTCGAAATATCTAGAAATTTCATAAATGTTTCATTTTCTAACATTGAACATCAGACGAACGGTTTCCGATATATTGTCTTTTGCAAAATAATGGCTTATTGGATGACACTTAGAAAAACTATTTTTTAACAAATTTTATTCATGAAATATCTCAGAATTCAAAAGTCCAAAAACAAAATTATTTTCAAAACCAGAAATGGAGAAAGCCGGACACTATTTTAATAATTAAAAATATTCCGATTTCCGTCATAATTAAGACTTAAAATTGCTGTAATTTTAAAATGATGCATTTCATAAAAAAAGAAAATATGAAATATTGTTTGATTGCAAAGTCGATTTTGCTTAAAAAATAGGATTTTTTGAAGTCAGTTTTCCTCTTTTTCGAAAATATGCCTATTTATTTATTTATTTAAAAAAAAACATAACTCCGTGTGAAATATTTTGTCCGTGCTTCTCTTTGGATCAAAGGTTGCCATTTTATGTTTGCTAAAACATGCGAAAAATATTATACGGTTTTCGAGTATATTATTTTTTTGCAATTACTAATCAATAAAAAAAAAGAGTTTTTGTCTTCAGAATGTCGTATTTTTTCTGAATTCTACTTAATTATGCATTAGGGTGACAGGAAAATTTGATAACTTTGGAAAATCTTAAGATATTGTCAATGGCTCGATTCTTCAAGTAAAACAATAAGAAACTGGCCACCCACTGAGAATTTTGGCTCGAGCCTCGAGTCGATCTGGCTCGAGATCGAGCCTGAATTGAGTCGAGGCTCGAGCCAAATCGGGCAATTTTGAGCCAAATCGGTTAAGGTTCAAGGGTCGCTTTTGGTTGTTGTAATTTGTATGAAGAAAAAAAACTAAATTCCACTAAAACTGGCATTACATTTTTCGGATCATTATCAAGTGTGAGAATTTTATAACAGACAACTTTGTCCAAGACCGCAACACGATCCGAGTTACCCCTGACTATAGCGACCCTTAAACCTTAAACGATTGCGCTCAAAATTTTCACAGTCACTTATTTTTGCCTAAGAAATCGAATTGCTGTGGTCGATTTTTTTATTGTCACCCTATTATGCATTTAACTTTGTTGAAGACATAAAATCGATCAAAAATTAAGTGTATTGAGACAACTGTCAAAATTGAGTTTGCTTCACTCATACATTCGAAATTGCCTGATTGTAAAATTCAGATAAATCCATTTTTTTGTAAACTTGTAAACTTGTTTGAAATTTGCTCAGGGGTCGTTCATAAACAATGTAAAAATTTAGTGATATGTGACAGTGCTAAGCACCTTTTTAAATTTTAAGAGTGATACCAAAATAAAGCAATTCCTCTACAATTTTGCCAGGTAATACAAACAAATACTTGTTTTTACTCATCTGCTCATCGTTTTATAAAAAAAAATCACCTTAACAAAAATAAAAAAATAAAGATGAAAAAGATAAGCAACCCAAATAAACCACCTCAAGTCCCACTTGTCTAAATTTGCACAAATACCCGCTTACGGAAATTGAGTTCGTGGCACGTAACAAAAAAAAACACCATATTTCCCAACTTGATTAGCGAGAATGGAGACCACTTTTTTTTTTGCTCACATTACTTGAAATTTGTTTTACGGTGATGACCGACGCGAAATTCCGCGAAGAAAGTGGAAGTGTGCCGAACGAGGGCGCTAAATGCGCGCACTCACACACACGGTGAAATCTTCAAACGTCTGTGTGTGTGTGTTGTGTTGTTTACACAATTATCATCGGCACGGCGAGTTTGGTGGTTGGATTTCTTCTTATTTTTCCTCCCCTCACCGTCTGACGGACGACTTGAATAACTAATTTACTGACTTTTGGTCGCGATGTGTCGTTTCTTGCCGCTTTTGTTGTTGTTGCTGCGGTTGCTCTATCGGTGTGTGTGTGTGAGCGTGCTTGTGTGGGATTCGTCAAGTCTGTGAATGGCGTTTCGCTTTTGTTATTTTTGGTCAAATTTTTTTGTTTGGCATTGCCTTGTTGAAAAAATATCGTTTTTTTTTCTTTTCGCTCGAAAATCTTCCCGCTTTGGCTGGTTTTGCGATGTTCGATTTTGAGTCTGTTTGTTGTTTGGTCACCTAATTTAGTTTTGCTGTCAAAATTATGGGTCTCTTTGCATTATTGGTTGCGTGCTTTGCGCGAATGAATTTTGGACGTTTTTTTTTTGCTTCTTCTCGTGTTTGTGGTTGTTTACACGCGACCTCATTGTCTTCTAGCCGTTACCTTGACTCTGGTGGAAATGACTTTGACGTGTCGTTCTGTCGTGGGAACTGTTCGGTTTCTTATAGGTTTGCAGATATGGCTTGAGAAATTCTTGGGTAAAGTGTAGATTTGATATCCGGACAATTTTCAAACATAAACAGGGTTTCACTAACCATATCATTTTTTCTTTTTTCTTACAGGTAAATTTCCAAAGTCTCAAATTTCGATACCTATGCGCTTATGTGAGTAAAATATTCAAAAAATATCTTAAATTTTCAAAGTTTCCTTTAAAAGTATACATTTGACAATTCATTCATTCCTACAGGAACAAATTCAACACTAACTTTTCAAAAGAATATAACTTCAGGTGTTAACAAGTAGCTCATACTGCTAAATCTTACGATTATTCACTATGCGTGTAAGCGAGTTGAGCTGCTTTAGAATTACCCCAATCTGGACGTGCATTTGCATCGCGCTAATCTCCCGATGACAGCTGGCAGTCGCTAGTCACTAGTCGTCGTCGTCGACGACGATTGCAAATAATATTTGTTTGTATAAACTTTGAGCCTTTGCTTCGTTCAGCGTTCCGTCATAATCGCAAAGTTTTGTCGTTCGTCCTGATTTGTACGGGACCTTGACCGAGAATATGTCACTGACACTACCAATTACGGTGGGACTTGTCTGCCCACTGTGATGAGTTAAGTCAAGTCATGTTGACACCTGTTACAAAGTAGAAAGGCTTGCAATAAGCATATTTAATATTATTATTTTCTTTTTGAGACATTGATTGCTCATAACGACGTCATTTTTTTACGATTTGATGCATAAAATTTAATTTATTCCCCACAACGCACCTCCTTTAAGCTTCCTTCATTTTTCTTTTAACGTACACCTAAACTTGAGCGGCCAAGTCTTCTAATAAATTTGTCAGTGACTCTGTCGTTGGATGTAAAAAGACGACGGCCTTTAGCATTTAAAAAAAATTATATGTGCACCGAGATTCGAACCGAAGCACTTTGGGTGAGAGTCTAACCCGTTACCGCTGTGCCACTAGAGCCTTCTGAAAGTGACTTTGTGGAACTCACGTGTAGTCGGCTAGACTGCAAGGATGGTGAGTCATTAATTTGCAATATTGATGCAATTCAATGTCATCACCTGACATAACATCACTTTGCAGCAATCATTGGTTTGGGTGTATACGAAAAAAAACGCTGCCATTCTGAGTGAAACTCTTTCCCATTTATGCTTTATTACTGCGATGTTATCGTTGCGGTTAAATCTCAGTCCCCTGCCTGTTGTTCTCCGGCATCCGTCAGTCAAACCTCCTCTTCAAAGTGAGAGTGAGACAGTCGGTGAGCATTTGGGTGGCATTTTTGTGATAGTGAATGGAGAGTTGGGTTCTGTGGGAACCGCGAACTGCGGTTATGGTGCGGAAAGATGATTTACTAGATTTTAAGTACTGTGACTTTTATGGAAGAGATTTGGAGACCGTTGGAGGCCTTTTGGTACGGGGAGAAGGAGACCACCACGAGAAGGTTAGGTTTAATTGTTCGTTCTTTAGCGGTTTGTAAATTTGATTGTTTTTGAAATTGAAGCTTAAGCTGCTTGAAGAATCTCTATCAAAAGAGCAGCACTCACTGAGAGAAAAATTCGATAGAAAACTGTTTGTAGTTAGATTAGGTATCCAAAATCCTGAATTCAAATCGAATGAATTCTTAAACGACTAAATATCCACCTCAAGACCCTTTCAGTAGCAATGACATTTAAGCAGACCCTCATTGGCAACTACTCCCCATTACTATCAATCAGCACCGAGACTCCAAACCGGCCGGGCAACTTCTTGCAGTCCAACAACCTCCTCGCAACCCCTTTGTACGTACAAAAGGTATCACTCTCTCGCTCGATGGGGTGCGAAAAACAGTCCAATAATGGCCACCAATCTGCGCCGGCTAATGGCAACCGTTTAGCATGAGCACCACCTGTTGGTATTCGCCCTCGGGGGTGTGCATCCTGGCAGAGCAGGTCGGACCGAGTAGGTGTTTATTTTAATGAGTAGGTCATCTACGGAATCCCTCCGTCTACATGTCGGACTCTCGGTGACGACGCGGTTCGAGAGGGGCGCGCGATAATCGTTATCAGCAGCTACTCGGGTTATCCCAGGTTAGCGCTCGTTAGCAGCTACACCCCAGGACGAGCGATAAGATAACAATCGGTCGAGTGGAAGAAATTGAATATCTCCGCGCGCGGGCCCTCACTGTGTGTGGAGTGCTTTATCTTCATTATTGTTATTGCTGTTCCTCGGGGTTGTGTACACACCCCAACGGGTTGAGGCAGATTTGTAGGGTAGAGTTGAAGAAGCGATGGGTTTGAATGGTGCCATTGTCCGGAGATTGTTATTACCGGATGGATTGAGCCATTACACTGAATCGGTTGGTATTTCTGGACTGTAGTCCACTCCAGGAGTTGGAGATCTAAACATTGTAACTTACAACACATTACGGACTTCGAGTTCAAGAGATTCCGTTCGAGCAAACCGTCAACAAATCAGATCCCAAATGAAAGATTCACCAAACAATCCAATTGAAGTCCGGCTTGTGTCAACATGTAATCCCCCAAGCATTCCACAAGTTCCCTCTGTCATCCTATCCAAACTCGATTTACGACTACCTCCCATGGTGGTGGACAGGACTAATTTGTCTTAAACCTTCTTCGACACAACCAGCTTCTCTCCCCGCCGGCAACAATCCGGTTGATACAATGTTGTTACACAACTACTCCGGATTGTACCGTCTCTCGTTCAAATCGAGTGTGGAGGCAAACTTTAATTAAAAATCGTCTCCCGGCTTTGTCGGTGTGATCCGTCGGTTATTATCAGGGAGTGCGCTTCCACCGCAGGGATCCCCGCCGGTACGAGTGGATACATCATATTGACAGGGACAGTGAGGTTTGGTATGGGGAGGTTCGAGGACATCCCGCCTGGTTGTCGCCATCGCAACGGGTTTCGTCAGAGCTGGAGCTTTTCGAGGACGGTAGAAGGACGACACCGCCGTGCGTCGGGACGCTCTGTGTGTGTATACAAAAAGTTTCATAATGGCTCTAATCGGATTTACATTTCCCGTGCCGGAAGCACGTCTTTCCGTTGTGGGAAGCGGTGGGCCGACTTTTTTATGCGCTCTGTTGTATACGCGAAAGAATATGGCGAAAAAAAAATGTCAGGAACAAAAAAGACCGATAACGACGCATCGTTAGAGGACGTATGTGCACCGTACGCGGAAGATGCACTCTGCGCTGGGTGACACAGATGTCACCGACCAGATTAAGGTCGGTGCAGACTTGCACAACTACAAAATATCTCCTCTTCATTCTCGAATTGTCCCTCATATATAAAAAATAGCATGAAATCAAATCTATTAACTTCGAAGGACATCCCTGATATCTCGCTCTCTTTTGGACCAACTCTCAAGACTGAACCACAAACTCCCACAAGTATCAACTCCACACGAGCATCTGTGGAAAAATTGCAATTACGACAACACGTCAGCCAGTTTCTCCCACCACAATCCGGGAGGAGGAACAAGAGCACTTTTCCGGGAGTTCCCTTGGTGCGGTACACCTAGGCATGTTGTCAATTGGAAAAAGGATTTTTCCCAACAGATTTTCAGTTCCTTTTTTTGCAGTTCTATGTCGGATTCAACCTGTGGCAGCACAATGAAAAAATTGTGTAAACTTGGAAGATGTAATTTGTACCCATTACCAGATGTGATATTATCTTAATTTTCTACTGGGAACACAACCAAAAAGAAGTAATTCAGCTGCATGTAAAAGTTCTGGGTGTAAAAAATAACGTAAAATTTTATGTAATTTTATGCAAACGTCTTGTTGTGTTCTGGGTTTAGTCTCGCAGACTTGAAATATTTGTTTTGTATGCAGAAAAACTACATTCAGTTTGATGTCTTTTTGTCCCAAAAATGTACATGTTTTTGCAAGCGATTTAAAAGTCGATTTTTTTGCTGTGATCATGTAAACTGACGGTTACTGGTTGCATGGTGTTGACCAAAGTGCACTGAGATTTTTATTGCACCTTGCAGCATTTTCTAGAGTTTTGTGTCAATCGTGCTAAATATTTTACTGTACTTTGCGCAATAAAGTGCTGATAATTTTCATAGTTTGATTTTTTTTAGGAAAGCATCGACTTCTTTAGTTGTTATAGTCCTGTTAAACGATTTCTTATGAGTTTTTGATTTTCTTTGCATAATTCTATAAACTTTGGATAAAGGCGTCAATTAAAATTATGTGGATTTTGTAAATTATATTCTTTAGCAATACAAGAAAATTTTCCAGTATGACTAATTCTAAGTTGTTATTACCCTATTGGTGTCACAAAAACGTATATGCCCAAGCTTAGTATTTGAAATAACACACTATAGACTTTCTCCTTAAATCTAGTATCTTATATACTTAATCCTACCCTTAATCGTGATTGTCTAGTATTTTATATAATTCCAATTTTATAAATAAACATAAACACTTGGGTTGTGATACTGTGATAAAAATACAATTCTCGTTATTACGTATTTTCCTTGAATTAGCGTTATTTTTACGACCTTTAGTATGTTATGCCTAAACAATAGCAAATCAGTATTTGAATACTTATAACTTTCTCCTTAATTACTGAATATTACCCTGGAGGTAAAAATCAATTCCCGAGCGTCCAATTTCCCGTCCCGGAAATTCCCGGGAATTCGGGATTTCCCGGAAAAAAATATTTCCCGGGAAATTTGTAAATTTCCCGGGAATTCCCGAAATACAAGCAGAAGTATACATTTTCCTATATTTTTGGCAGCAACGTTTTGAAATTATATAAAAAAAATAATTGGAGAACCTGATTTTGATTTGATTTATTTCCATCTACTGTTCATATTGAACTAATCAGCTTGTCTTTAAATTTCATGTCAAGGTTTAATTCAGACAATATTTATTTCTGAAGCATTCACCACTTGGAATATTAATTTGCTTATATGTTGGACAACAAAACTCATGCTGTTATGGAATGAATATGAACTATATTATTTATGACAACCTTTTTTAATGTTTTTTTTTTGCAATATCATTTGAAAAAAAGATATTTACATCTTCCGATCAAGATCAACATTGAGATTTTTTTTACTTTTTTTTACCTTGAACATGTTGGATGGAAATTGAACTGATATAATCAATTTTTAAAAAAAGGTTTGTGTGAGAAGAATTTGTTTCTAAGTATTCGAGAAATTACATATTGAAGTTATAAATGTATGAAGCACGTGATCTGCCAAGGGCGTAAGAGGGTTATATATATATATAAAAATATCGTTGAATTTCAACCACTTTAAAATACTCAAAGTTATTTTAATCTAATTGATTTATTAGGCTGATATAACTAAATATAACTAAAATCATGTCAAAAAACCCAAAAAATCAAGGGGCAAAAAAAATATTTTTACAATAAACTTCAAAATTTCAATGAAAATTCAAGTGCAACCAGCTGAAATCAAATTAAAATACATTCTTCTGCGTTTTAAATCATTTTTAGCATGTTTGGGTTTATTAAAAAATCTTAAGATTTTTTGAAAATTTTCGATGCAAAATCTTTTTGTTCGATACAATTTTTGTTTTTGTAAGATCCTAATTTTTTTGAAAACTAATGATTGCAAAACAACTGAACTAGTGTAAAATGCATTTTAAAACACTTTTTTCATTTAAATGTAAAGACTATGGCTTGTTATTTAAATTTTTATATTTTTTTTATTGTTTTGCCCCCCCCCCCCCCTCGGCCAGGGCCGAGGGACAAAAACTTTTTTAAATATTTGCATCGGCCTTATGGTCACTGAGACAAATTTAAAATCAATTTCATAGTTGTGGAGCATAGATTTTCACTGTCAAAACACTTTGATTTTAAAAAATTCTTCTCAACAAAAATAATAACAATATTTTCTTTCATATGAGACGATTTGAAAGATTCAAAAATAAGAAATTTCTTATATTTTTTCAAAGTTGTATGATTTTTTACAAGCAGTCAAGCCATTTATTGATCCTCACATTTTGACCATTAAAGTTGCTTTTCTATACAATTTCGTTGCAAAAGGTTAATCAGAAACAGGATTAGAATAATTTTCGTTAAATTTCAAATTTCCCGGGAATTCCCGGGATTTCCCGGGAAATTTGTTGAAAATTTCCCGTTTCCCGGGAATTTTGTAACCCCGGGAAATTGGACGCTCTAATATGGTAAAATATGTAAATTTAAATATCTATAAAAAAACTATATTTTATGGAAATTTTAGTTCTTTTTCTCTGAAAACTTGGATGTAGTGAGAATTCATACAAATTTTCGAGTTGTTCGATACCCAACACAAGTGCAAATCGTGAAAATTGGGTAGTTAAAAAAACTGTGATAATTTTAGTAATTAAATTAAAAACCTAATATAGCAAAAATCTGCGAAAAAATCGCTTCTACACCTATTTTCCAAACTATGGTCATGGTCAAAACGAACGGTTTTAAAATAAAACCAATTTTAAGAAATTTTGTAAAGGCCAGCAACCAATGGCCGGATTAACATTTAAAGCAAAGGGATGGAAACTATTTTTTTAAATTAACAATTAGGCTGGTACAAATTTTATTTTAAGTTTTTATCCCCCCCCCCCTTCAAAGTTGGCTCAAAAAATCAGGGGGCAAAAAAAAAATTTTTTTTAAAAACTCTAATATTTCAATGAAAATTTAAGTGCAATCAGTTGAAATTAATTTTGAATGCATTCCCCTGCGCTTAGAATCATTTTTAGCATGTTTCGGTTGATTTAAAAATCATTTGAAGTTTTGAAAATTTTCGATGTTTATTATCGCAAAAATTGTTTTTTCGCAAAAATTTTGGTTTTCGTCAAATTTTACATTTTTTGAAAACTAATGATTGCAAAACAACTGAACTAGTGTAAAATGCAATTTAAAACAACTTTTCCGTGCAAATGTTGAAACTATGGCTTGTTATTTCAATATTTTTTTTTTAATTTTTTTGCACCCCCTCCCCCCTCGAACCAGGGCCGAGCCGAGGGACAAAAACTTTGAAAAATATTTGCATCGTCCTTATTTTAAAAAAATATTTCGGAGCATTGCCAAATTGATTCAAACATTATTTAAATAAAAGTCAACTTGGCCTTAAACAAAACGTACCTAAATCCAAATTTTGGCTCTTTTTGTCTTCTAAAACATATAATAAATCAAATATAATAAATCAAAGGGGGTAAAGTTAGTCAAAATCGAGTTTGAGAATTTTATCGAAGACACCAAATCGATCCGAAAATCTCATTTCGAGATACAGGTTTTCGATTTTTTTCATAGCTTTTTTGTATGGACTGCCCTCAAATTTGTATTGAGACTTGTATGAAGAAAATAATTATGAAAAATGGCTTATTTGGACATTAGGAATCTATGAACAAAGTTTCATACAAATTAAACATAGAATGAAAAGTCAATTTGCATAATTCTAAAGAATTTTTGTTGATTATGTGATGATTTTGAATTTTTCGACAGATATATGATATTCTAAATTTAATTTACAATCGACACCCTGTATTAAAAGCAAACACAGACTACAAAGTTGCACTGCCAACGCCGTAATACCACTTCGTCCTGGGCGCTCCAGTACCACTATCTTTTGCACAATCACAGGGTTGGAATCTACTGCAGTTCCCCATTGTATTGACAGGTTCGACGTTTCGGGATTGTCTGCGGTGGGATGAAATCGAAATAATAGGCGAATGTAAGAGGAATTGATTTTTATTTTCGCCAAGAAGCAGTTGAATTACGTAACTACCATATAGTCGGGGTCGGACTTACAGGTTGAACACGGATTACCAGCGGGATTATCCTGTGTCACCTGTGTCCGAGCTCAGGTAGCACTGAATGTACTACTTGACATGAAGTATGCACGGAAGACTCCAGCGTTAACGGAGCAACTTCCGGAAGTGCTTCACCGCAATCAGTCTCAATCAAAACATTTCGGAAGGTTGCCACTTGTGGCGAACCTGTTCAACTTCAACTTCTCCAATTTCTTGAGATTCCGCATCGCTCGATTGTATTGGTGAACCCTTTCCCTCGCACGCACACCACCACCGAGAAAGTAAAAGACGTAGAAGTGTTGAAAGAGAAAGAGGCGAAGCGGGTCGAAAGAGAAAAGTCGAAATCAGCTGTTCGGCAAACAACCGTTTCTTTTCTCGGCAGACACGGAAATTCTCCCGTCGCGGCCTTCTCCTTTTCGTTTTGTTTCGTTTTTTTCGGGTTTCTTTGCTTTGTCGTTTTGGTGTTGGTGGTTCAAGAACATGCTCCAGCGCCTCAGCACCGAGAAGATGATGTCCAAAAAAGAGGGCCGCAAAATGAAAACAAAATCTTGGCTTTTGCGTTTTGAGGTTGCTTTCGCTTCACTGGAGCTTCGTCTTCGTTGTTGTTGGTCTTGTTGTCTGAGTGATGTAATGACGAGGGCTCCAAAGGTGTAACTTGCTGCCGTGTTGTGGTGGTATCGTAATTTGATTTCAGGTTTTACTGCCTGCCAGCAGGGCAGGCTGTAGCACACAGAGGAATGTGCTTGAAAATTGAGGTCGAGATACGTTTTAGAATATGCGATCGTCGCTAATGGATTATGGGCGAGCATAACTTGGGTTATTGTTGACGTTTCGATGATTGGTAGGGTCAAAATAACCATTCATAAAAAGTTTTTATCATATTTAAACAAATTGTCTACACCCAAACCAAATTGCTCTGTCGTCAAATGCCATAAGCATGACACTGAGTGACAGCTTTTCTGCCATTACCAATACAGCTTCAGCAAGCGCGAGTAGGCGGATAAAAGAGAGAGAGAGAGAGAGAGAGAGAGAGAGAGAGAGAGAGAGAGAGAGAGAGAGAGAGAGAGAGTGCAAAATGAAGAGCATAGCTGCGTTCTGCATTCCTACTACCATGTAGAACTTGTGGTTTATAGGTAAATATTTAGACTCTCATCTAGAGCAGCGATTCTCAACCTTCTTCGAGGCCGGTACCCCCTGCCATGTAAATCAAGTAGGCCTGGTACCCCCATTGACAATCGCTGATCTAGAGAGCTCAGTTCGAGTCTCGATCGGAGCAAAACAATTTTTTGTGTCCATAGCTAGTTATGAACCCAGCCAAAACTCTTATTTATTTGCTAATTGGTCCTGACACGATGTTTTCGTTTACAAAGTTGCTCAAAGCTGTGCACATGCAGATATCTTTAAAAAAGTGGCAAGTAGTCATCTCGTTGAGTTGTTTTGATCCAGTGTTCAAACTCTGACCTCTGGATCGTTTGCCTTAATTATGACCGGTGAACGAGTTCAGACCTTCCCGCTGACTATATCACCACAACAAACAATCAATCACAGCTGCGGTAGGCTTGGCTGTGTGATGAATGCCGTGTACTAATCACCGCGAAAAATCGCGTTGCACTTCCTCGCAAATCTCGCCATTTTCTGGACGCTCCCTGTGGGAAGAGGTCGGGAAGTCCCGCAGAGTAATCAACCGCGCGCACATCAACAACATCATCATTTTTATCGCGCGCGCGAGTCCATTCATTACGGACCCCCCCACGGGGGGCAGGAGGGTCCGCGAAACCGCAAAACAATTTGTTCCTCTAAAACGCTCCCCATTCAATGCTCTTGAAACAGAGATAGAGAGAGAGAGAGAGCGAAAAACGAAACGAAAAAAGTTGTGGCCAAACAAGCGAACCAAATTGATTGAACATGGATGAGGTTCTCGACTTTCTAGTGGAGTGGATGCACGGAAAGAATTTGATTGATTTGGTGGTCGTTGGTTTGCTTGAAGAATTTGCATGTAGACGCCCTTGTTTGGATCCCAAAAAGACGCCTTTGTTTGGATCCCAATTTTTTTTACGTTCGCTTTTCAAAAGCTTTGATTATGAATCCATGAATAACACGATATGTACGCAATGTAGACGCCCTTGTTTGAATCGTTACAATTAAAGATTCGTTAATCTTTGGATGCACGGAAAAATTCTTTGGATCTACTTTGAACTTCTGCTTGAAGAATAAGCGTTTAGACGTCCGTGTTTGTGAACCGAATTGAAATCTTTTAGATCGCTATCAATCGGTATTATTTGGATTTTTTTTTTAATAATCGCTTTACACGAACGATAATGAATCCCAGAATAACCGATTTCATGTACCAACATAGACGTCCTTGTTTGAAGATTAATTTATTAGTTGATGATGGAAAGAATCTGGAAGTTTTTGGTTCTTCCTTGAATTTCAGCTGGCAGAATATGCGCATAGACGCCCTTGTTTGCATATCAAAAAGGCATCTTTCAGTTCGCTATCGACCTTTTTTTTTGAATCTTGTCCCTTCCTAACAACTATGATAATGAAACTAGGAATATCCATTAAAATGTTTCAACATAGGCGACCTTGTTCGAATCGGAACAATTGAAAATTCTGTTTTTTGATACATGGATTTTTCTCTGCAGATTTTTTTTCGAACATGCTTTTGGTTCTGCCTTGAACTTCTGCTTGAAGAATCAGCGTATAGACGCCCTTGTTTGTATATAAAATTTTAATCTTTTAGCCAGCTTTCACTCAGTTTCATTTTGAGTCTTTTAAGAATCATTTTCCAGATCCTTTGGCAATGAATCTCAAAGTAAATAGCTTCAATTAGTCAACATAGACGTCCTTGTTCAAACCAAAATAATTGAAGATTTTCTTGAATTAATTTGAACAATTTTTTCCGTGCACCACAATCGCGAGGGTGGTATATCTCAAAAACTGATTGCCACTTGTTGCCGAGTGCTTTGTAGCACCTCCTCTTGTAGACTCGACGCGAGAGTCGGTCGCTTTCCGGAAGTGCAGATGGTGGTGCGTAGCGAGAAAGGTTGAATCGCGCGCACTTTCGGCGATTGGAAGGTGATAATTACATTTCTTGCAAACGCGCCAAAGCAAACTGATTCAGTTTCTCCGTTCATGGGTTGTGGTCGATAATCGATTCCGTAACATATGCTTCACCATTCAGGGAATCAATTGCCGGCGAAGTTCGATGACTCACGCCTCTCCAGAATGACCCGCTGGGAATTCTAGGGAGCAACTGCTTCAAACTCGCAGCTCCGCTTATCTGTGATCTGTGTGCTACTCTTCGGCGCATGAATGAATCGTTCGTCGGGGTGGTGGTGGTATCTCGAAGGTCTTCCCTCTAGGTCATCGCTTGCTGACGTCAAAACCAGCCGGCGAAACGAGTGCGTCACAGGCAGAGAGAAGGGAACTCTTCGTGACGTCTGCCTGAATCAAGTCGTACAAATTATGACAGATTATGGAGCGCTTTCCCGAGACGCGTTGGAGAGACGGAACTAATCGCCGGACAGCTTCCGTCCAGCTGGGCGGCGGCGGCGGCGAGCTTCGAACGGTTATTTTCCGAACCAAACACAAACCCAGGAATAATGGGATAAAAATAGATATCTGCCAGCTGGACTTGCGGAGAGGCTTGCGGAGGTCGAGGGCACGTATTTTTGGTGCGTGGGTGTCTGCGCCATTTGTTGCACGAGGATTTCCCAGGCGTCGACGACTGGAGAGGGTTGGAGCAGATCTTGGGAGGTTGAGGGGCGAGGATGCTAATGAGTTTGATAATCACGACTTGGGCGAAGGAGACGACAGCGTTGGCTCCGCTGTCTTTGCATAAATGCTAATCGAGAGCGTCCTAAGTATAGCAGCGCACGGGGGGTTATTTTTGTACGGCGCGGTTCCTGTTTGCGATGCAGACTTTGGACGCTTTCGCGTGTGTGTTGCTTGTATGCGGATGCAGTCGTCGGATGTGTATGATTGAAGGTATTGCCTTGAACTTGGAGAATGACGGATACAGTTCAAAGAAATAGCTCAATTGATACATAGAATACGGACGGAATCTCTTCATTTTGATACAGTTGGATTCTCGGAGATATCCAAGAGTTTTTGAGTTAGGATTTCTCAGGTTACTGTCGCTATTTTACCTTCAAAGTAATCGAAATTGGCGGCCGTTGATCTATTTGACGTTTATCTGTAGACTCCATAGAGTTGAGGGAATAACCTATTGATCTACCCAGCATGACTCGCTGAAACTGTCGCTATTTCACTTTCAATGTCATCGAAATAGGCTTAGATTTTTTATCAAACTTTGAAAGACAATTTTCAAGATGTACTAAATCTTCTTCATAAAAACATCAAAAACTGAAGCTGGACAGTATAAAACAAGTTCATATTTGTACAGTAGATGCTCAAACATCCTGGCTACAAGCTGTCAGGCCGGTTTTCCGAAAAAATGAAACATTTTCGAGAAACCTCAATTTTACTGAAAAACTATGAGGGAAGCCCTTAGCCCTTAAGTACTGGATATAAGGACTGTTATCAGCTGTAATTCTACAGAGATTTACAGTATCTCTATTCGCAGCTGCGATTTTTTATGCTGACCATTAAGACAAGGAAAGCAAAACCTCCGGAAATCCGGGACTTCCCCGTCACCGCGCTCAAATCACCCTCTTCAATCAACAATTACTCGGCATCAACCCTAAGCAGTGGCAAGTGCACATCCACTAACCTCCTCCAAAACGGGTTGAAACCGGTTTTGGCGCCGTCCTAATCTCTGCGGCTTTCCCATGGTAGATACCTCAGCGGAGATCTTCAAGTGCTTTTGAAGACCCCGAAAAAAAACGCAGCTCATCTTCCAGCGACCTGACTGTTGTTGTTTTGCACCGCGCGTCCTCGTGTCAGGTTGTTGTTGTTGTCGTTCAGCCGAGATAGTCGTGGCATTCCGCACCATGACTTGGACGACGTCGTCGTCGAAAGAGAAAACTGTGCGAGTGTCTGTAAACAAACAATTTCAAGTGTGGGGGCTCACGTTTCAAGTGTTCAACTATGGAGCTCGCACAGCTGTTTCGCGACGAGACCGGTCGAGAGAGGAAGTTTCCATTTTTTGGCAAGGTAATTGCACTTGTTTGGAAAGTGACGGCAGGAAGTTGTGGCGTCGCGTCTCTAAGCGGTTCGGGCAGAGTTGGAACATGTTCAGAAGCTGAAGTTGGAGTCACTAAAAAATAAGCCCGTAGAAGTCATGTCCTAGAACGCTAACTATCATCTGAAGATCTACCGTAACGTAGACTACAAACTCGTTGAAACATCATCCGACGACACGACTCGCACCCCAAGCTGGAGACACCAGGCTACAGTCGTGTAACGACTGACAACGTGGACTACTTAGCGATGCGACCAACTGTGTACTATTTACAACGTAGTCGCTCATTACCGTGTGATCACCCCCGTTATAACTGCACACTTGGTCAGCGTCAGCGTCCAAGAGTGCCTCTATCTGGAACGACCTGATGCTGATTGGGGCAGCGGTGATTGTTGTGCACTTTTATGACCGCTTCGTTATCGCGCGATAGGCTCTCGGGATGTGGGAGACAGGTCGCCACACGAAGAAGCGCCCCATACAATAAAAGTGAATGCATCGGCGGTCATCTGCGCGCCCGTGTAATGAGCTATTGAACGCATCGCAAATGCGCGCTGGGTTTGCAAAACGACGACAACACACAGGGGTACTAAAAGTGGCTGGTCAGCAAACGCAACGCAACTCTGTCGTACAAGCGAGCGCATCCGCTGAAGGCAGAGAGGAAAAAAAGTTGTTTTGAAGAAGCGAAAGTTGTTTTGATTTCTATTTATAGGCCTAGACGCGCGCGGTGGTCGGATCGGCGGGGGCATATCGGATGACAGTGCGGCGACAATTGCCGCAAGTCGCAGTGTCGTGGCTAGAAATGCAATGCGCGCATCTTCCGTTCGAGTGGTTACCGGTTGGGAGTATGGAGGGAGTTGGGGGAGGTTCGGTATTATAACCATGTCACGCGTTGTGGAATTCGAAAGAGAAAGAGTATGCGGCAAAAAAAGTGAAACATTGTATGGGAATTACTTGGACGTTGGTAATGGAACGTGTGCTGTTTTGACTGGACAAAGTTGGACGAAATAGCCAGTTTCATGCGGGGAAATCAAAAATGTTAGGCTTATTTTTCAATTTATAATTCTAATTTTAATCTGTTAACCCTATTAGAAGTTATCCCTAATTTGAAATACCTATTTGGAACGGTATATCCACGCATCTTTCCTCTCCTCTCCAATAAATTTTGTAAAATGGGATCCCTGTACAGAATCTTCTCTGCGGCTAATTCAACGCAGTAGGTCTGGCCACTTTAACCAGTTTAATCAGGATGGCCACTCAACTCGGAAAAATAGAAAATATCGGAAAAAGTTGCGATTTCTTTTTCAAAAATTCGGAAAAAGGCGTGATTCAAACAAAATCTTCAAAACAATTTTTTTTCAATGTTTCGGGAAAATGTAAGAAATCTATAATATACTTTTGCAACATATATTTTCAGTTTTTTGTTAACAATTTAGTTTCAAAATTTAATTTCTGTTGAGATTAAAGTAATTTAATTCAAATAATCCATTTTTGATGTATGAAATGTTCCTGATTTTTTTTGCTATTTTTTTGGCGATTACCACAACAAATAAATGAAAGATATTTTTTACTTTTTGAATTACATTTATTTATTTTGTGCTGTCCTAATTTTGGGAATCAAAAATGTTAGGCTTATTTTTCAATTTACGGACAAGGTGAATAATTTGAAACTAAAATTTTTCTTTTTCGATTCGTTTGATAAGAAATCATTTTCAGTTACTGTTTCTAGGATTTTGGTTTGATTTTTTACAATAGAAAATATTGGAGAATGAAGCGAATGAAAATTTATAAAATAGAAGCTATTTAATAGTTTAGACAAAATTATATTTTTAAGAAATTGTATTGCTCATTTCTTTTTTTTTTCATTTTGTACGGAAATATTTTTTTAATTTTTTAAATTATTTGTCAGTTAGATGCTTTTAATCGTTATATCGCAACATTAAATTGTTGCGTGTCACAAAATCTTGCAATAAAGCCTTAGTTTTTATCAATAAGTGTTAAAACTTTGTATATGAGCAGTTCTCTCAGATTGCGGTCATTAGATTTTTTTGTATTTTTTAATCCGACTGAAACTTTTCGGTAACTTCGGTATGCCCAAAGAAGCCATTTTGCATCATTAGTTTGTCCATTTAATTTTCCATACAAGTTTGGCAGCTGTCCATACAAAAACGATGTATGAAAATTCAAAAATCTGTATCTTTTGAAGGAATTTTTTGATCGATTTGGTGTCTTGGGCAAAGTTGTAGGTATGGATAAGGAATACACTGAAAAAATAATACAGGGTAGAAAAAAATTTGGAGATGTTTTATTTAACTTTTTGTCACTAAAAGTTGGTTTGCAAAAATAACACTTTTTTTTTAAATTATTTGATAAGTTTTAGAGGACATTGGATGCAAACTTTTCAGATATTTCTAGGTTGTGCAAAAAATCTTTGACCGATTTATGATTTTTTTAATCAATACTGATTTTTTATAAAAATTGAAATATTGGTCGCAAAAATTTTTCAACTTAATTTTTCGATGTAAAATCAAATTTGCAATCAAAAAGTACTTTAGTGAAATTTTAATAAAGTGCACCGTTTTTAAGTTAAAGCCATTTTTAGGTAACTTTTTTGAAATTATTTTTTTCAGATTCACGTCACATCACGTTATCACTGTATCAGGTTATCTAATGTTAAGTATTTTTGATGGTCTGATTTAAATAACAACAAAAATTGTAATTGCAAAATTGTCCGAACACCAAAAGTTTGAAAGTTTTGTGCAAATTACACGTACGGAATCGACGTAACACCTTATGATGTGGCCCTCTTAAACCTTGCGGTTTCGTCAACGGTTCCACAGGTGTGTATCGTTCTTTTTGCGACAAGACTCCGCCTCCCGGGTCTCCGAAGTGTGAAGGTATGGCACGGGGAGAGGGCACCGAATACCTATATTTACACTTAGAATTTGTTGCGTCCGCCTCGGGATTCGAACCAGCGACCTCTGGATTGTTAGTCCAGTGCGCGGTACGATTGATCCACACAGGCAGACACGTAGTGTGACGCAAATTTCAGAACCCTAATGTAATTTTACATAGTTTTTTAGGCAAAGTTACAATTTTTTCCCGACTCAACATTTTTGAGATATACAAAAAAAGTTGAATTTTCGGAGGGTTGACATTTTGGCTAGTTGAATATTACCTCTTTTTTGAGTAATTTTACCTACAAAATAAAATGTGTTAAAAATGTGAAACTGATGAAAATTTACCAGTAGCTGATAAAAATTCACTAGTTCCTAATGTAATATTACACCTTTTTTTACACAAAATTATTCAACATTACCTTTATGCAAAAAACTTACCAACCTAAAAAAGAACGTAATTTCATGTGAACCTAACCACAGGCAAAACAATGGAAGAGTGTTGAATTTACATAATTTCAGATGTTAATTTAGCTTAATCTTATATTACATATTTTTGTTAGTAAAATTAAAAAATTTGGAAGGTTGAATATCTTGATGGATCAAAATTACAGGGTGGTTAAATCTTCGCGATTTTCGCGAATTTCGCGGATTTCGCGGAAATCTAAATTGCTCTCACCGAGCAGGATTTAGATAAATTTGCGTTCTTTCTTCTGGAAATACTAGATTTAGACAAACATTTTCACTAGCCATCGAAATCTACGTTGTATTCTTGAAGATAGACCCACAGGAACATTCAACAGAAATCCGCGAAAATCGCGAAATCCGCGAAGATTTTTAACCACCCTGAAATTACATCTTTTTAATGTTACACTCAACCCCCGGTGGTTGGTCACTTTTTCGTTTGACACTTTTTTAGTTTGTACCCCGTTGGTTGGTCAAAGTCAAACTAAAAAGTGACTAACTGTCACTTTTTACACGACGCTCACGCACACTATCAAAACAAACGTTTGGTAGTGTATGTGAACTCCGTGTAAAAGGGGTGTCAAACTAAAAAGTGACCCCGTTCGTTTGACAACAGTTGGTGTCAATCCACCGGGGTTTGAGTGTATTTTATTTCAATTTAGGCCATTGCATTTTTTTTTAGTTTTTGTCCTTTGCCTTCGAAATTTTCTCATTGAAAAAACTTTAAAAGTTGATTTTAAATTATTCAGAATACATAGTTTATATGCAATTTGAAATATATATGAAATAAGAGCGGTCGTGGCTGAATGGTTACGATGTTCGCTTTATAAGCGAATGGTTCTGGGTTCGATACGCATCTGCTCCCAACGAGAAAAAAAGTTCTGGACTCATTGAATTTGGAATTAATGAAAAAACTTCAGCTCACGGCGGGGTTCGATCCCCTGTCCTTAGTATTGGCAAGCAAAAATGCTTTCCACTTAACCGTGGAGCATTGGTAGCTTGAGGAAGAATTAGACTGGTATAGTTGAGTCCAAGAATCGGACTTAGAATCACATTGAATGCAAGTTGAACATCAGAACTCAAACAAGATTGCATGCAAGATTGCAAGCGCAGTTGAAATTGAATCTAAAAATACCTCGCTATAAAATAGCCTGGGCGACTGATAGAATTCATCCAATAAGAGATGAGAAGAATTGAAAGTCACATCGGGACTGGCAACACCAGCCAGCAACAGTCAAGTGTTCGGAGCTCTTCAGACTTTTCGATTTTTTCGCCGTAATTTACCGTGATTACCCGCGAGTTTGCTTCTCCAGCATGCCAAGGGCCAGCCGTGGCCGAGGCAGTTCGAGTGCGGCCTCGAAAAACCCGCGAAGTTCATCTACCGGCAGAGTGCAGAAAGGTAAACACACCAATGCCGCATCGACCGCCATCGCGCACGGGAGCGTGCCCGGTGACGTCACCGATCCTTCATTTTTACACGTGTCATACCGTCCACGTGAGTCCCCGGTACGGACGAGACAATCGACCCGGGCATCCGGAAGCACTTCCGGCCAGCAGCAGCAGCAGCAGTCCACCAGCACTACGACGACAACCACTTCCAACGTTCCCACCAGCAACGAATTTGAGATGCTGAGTGGAGATGAAAACAACACCGACAGTGACAGCAGCAGTGCTGGCGACGACGATGACGATGATGAACTTGCGCGCAAGCAAGGAAAGCAGAAAATGGTAACTCTCCGAAGGAACGACGACCACCTCCAATTTTTGTTTTGGATACGTTGGCTGACGATGTTGACGAGTTGCTTGAGGGACTCCAATATTGTCTCAAAATTAGCAAAACTTCTGTGCAAGTGATTACCCACAAAAAACTGCATTTCGACTTGGTGGTGAAGAAGTTGAAGTTGCGAAACTTCAAATTCTTCACATTTGATCCTGCAGAGAAGGTCCCAGTGAAGATCGTCCTTCAGGGATATCCGGACCGCCCGATCTCCGACCTGGAAGAACACCTGACGGGCGTCAAGGTTAAGCCTCGAGAGATAAAGGTGCTCTCAAAATCGACTACGGTGACAGGTACGTACACCTTGTACCTCCTGTACTTCGATCGCGGGTCCGTCAAAATCCAGGACCTACGGCGGATCAAAGCACTGGACGGCTTCTTTGTGACGTGGCGATTCTACACGAAGAATCCGGCCGACGCAGCCCAATGCCACCGCTGTCAGAAATTCGGACACGGCTCAAGAAACTGCAATCTCCCACCCCGGTGTGTAAAGTGCGGTGAGACCCACTTCACCGAAAGGTGCAGTCTTCCGCGGAAAGACCAACTGGGGGAAAACGCCCAGCAGCACAAAGCACGTGTCAAGTGCGCCAATTGTGGTGGAAACCACACGGCAAATTTCCGTGGCTGTGCCGCGCGGAAAAAGTACATCGAGGAGCAGGACAAGAAGAAGAAAGCGCCAGCGTCCCGCCAACCTCCGAAGACTTCGAGCTCGACCGCTGCAGCAGCTGGCGGCGGAGCGGCTCCATCGACCAACCCAGCGTTCCCTCCCGGTTGGGGAGGTTCGTACGCTAGAGTAGCCGCTTCTGGGGCGGTTCTCCCCCGGGACAAGCTGATGTTACCGGTGATGATCTCTTCACGCTTCCTGAGTTTTTCGCCCTTGCTGGAGAGATGCTCACGCGCTTTCGTGCCTGCCGAAACAAGGCAGAACAATTCCAAGCTCTCAGTGAGCTGATGATGAAGTACATCTACAACGGATAAGCTGCCTTGTGCAGCGAAGTTTTTCGACGTCAATAGACAAAACATACTGTGATTTAGTTTTAAGCTTTTCTATTTCTATCCTTTTCCTTAGCAAATCTAGAAGGTTTTTTTTTAATTTTTCCTTCTCTTGCCAAATCCATTGTTAGAATATCCAATTACATCAAAATGAATTATAGTGTAAACCATAGTTGAAAGGAACTCCAAAACTCTATTAGGTTATAAGAAATACGGAATTGTAAATTGATTATTTACTGACAAAATAAATTGAATTGAAAAGAATTGAAAGCATTCCCATTAGAAATGAGAACACACGAAGAATTCGAACAACAATGCCAACGGTCATTACCACTCGCCTAGGGTGGCTCCTCAGACCATTCACCTTCCCAAAAACCGTCCAACTCCAAGCGAAACTTACTTGAGGATACCGTGGAGATTTTCCCTTAATACTCTGAAAAAGGTGGAGCATCAACACTTCCCGTCTTCCAAATCCCTTTCCTTGTCCCTGGTGCGCGGTGGAGATGGGAGCGGCCGGCAATGGACGGCTGCCATGGTGGTGAGAATCTGGTTCAGGTGGAATTGGTTCTATTCCCAATTATCGATTCCTAGGCAACTTGGGCTTAGACAATCATCACATCACATGGCGAAAATCCAGTCTGCAATCCGCTAAAATCACCGTCTCCTAGCGAAGCGAAGCGAAGCGAAGCGAATTTGAAATATATATGAAATAATGACTTTTTTATTAAATTAGTTTTTATTATTAATTTGTTTGATTTTAGTTTTAGCTATGAAATGTCACGGTCAAAATTGTAAAACTTGACATAGATATCTAAGTCTCAGATAGTCTCTCACATGACCTTTCAAAACCTCCAAGGGGTTCACGCTAAAAATATTTAACCTAAAAACTTTCGACCTCTACACAATTATTTTGATTTCCACTAAAAAACAAAAACGCACCCGTTTAACTTTGTTAGCTTATCTCGTGGGCTACATCAGCTGACAGCGGTTTGCTGCAGTTTGTTGGTTGTTTGGTGAGAAAACCGCAAAACCAACGTCAAAACAAAACAAAACAAAAAAAAGCACTGATTGCGTGCGGCGTCCCAGACGACGATGCCTCCGCCGCCGAAGGCGATCGTAATCTAAATGAACCACCAAATTGAGATAAACGGCACCGAAGAGGTTATCGCAAATTGTGAAGATTTTCACTAATATTGTTTTTTTTTCTCTCTCTCTCTCTTTTTCCAGCTCAAACTGGGCGGCTCGCTCAACCCGTCGATCCAGTTCGTCAACGGGCAGGGCCACCTGTCCTTTCCGTCCCACAACGGCAACAATGTGCAAAAGTTTAGCTTCTCGCTCGCGGACATCGAGGGCGGCGGCACGCTCGAGTGCGTCCAGCAGACGACCGGCCAGCCGCTGCAGAACATCGGCCACATCCAGCACAAGATGCGGATACACGCGAACGACGACGTGTACGAGACGACGCGGCACCGGATGGCCGCGGCCGAGGAGACCAAAAAGGACAAATGGTGAGTGTATACTGCTGGGGACACCTTGAACCCCCCTCCCGAGACCTGATTTCGTTGAACACCAACGACGACGACGACGTCTAATGATCAACTTTTAATGATATTCGCGCGATCGCGCTAACGACTCGCTAAGCCGGATCATGGCGGAAGGAAGGTGTGTTTTCTAGGTCAAGCGAATGTACCTGGCTAGACGCGAGAAAATTTCGCTCAAATTACTCAACACGACGACGGCTGGCAGGTTTACGTCATCCCGTGTGTAGTTTTGTCGCGATCGCGATACCGGTTCGTGAGGTTCGAGGGAGAGATTGTACGCACTTCATGGTCGTCGGGACCGCTGCGTGGAATCGTCCTGTTGAAACTGCACACAACGCAAAACTTGTTTGCGCGAATTTGGGCTACCCGCCCCCCGCACAGCCAATCGATTCAACCCCAAACTTGACCCAGAAGAAGGCGAACTTTAATGGCGGCGTTTGTTTGTGTGTGTGTGAATGTGCAGAGTCAACACAAGATATAAACAAAAAAACAAACACATTATATGTTGTCGACGACCCACCACCGAGCTGGTGCTGGTGCCAAATAGCTTGCAATGATAATGACCTCGATTTGGGGTTTTTATTTGCCTGCAAGCGGCAAGCTTTTGGCAGTGTTGACGAGCGGCGCGAGATCACGTGTTGCATCACCTGACTGCCATCAAGCTAGGAATTCGTTGTTTTGGATCTATCGGTTTGGATCTACGTTGCAATAATGTTACTGGGTAATTCAGTTCTTATGCTGTTGGCAGGATCTGACCAAATGTCTAAGGAAAATTTGTTCAGTAATATGAAATTAGGTCTTAGAAGAGTTCAAACCCATATTGCCCAAAATTGACAAATATTCCCACGTCGGAGCATCCCCGGATTCTCGAGACCTTTTGATTTTATTGGTCGGTATCGAAAATGAAGAACGGGGACACGTGGCAATTTCAGATTTTGACCAATTTATTTGATAATTGACATCACGTTCGGTTTAGAAAATATAGAAATTTGATACTCACACAGTAAAAAAAATCATGGTAATATTACAACTGGGATGTGTTACATCTTTTATGTCAGAAAAAAATTGTTTTTTTACCTCTGGAAATGTGTAATTTTACCACCTTTCTGGTGCAATGCCACTTTTTCAGTCTACATTTAGGTAAAATTACGTCATAAAAGAGGTTATATTCAACCTTCCAAAAATACACCTTAGAAATTGACACATTTTCTACTGAGTAGGTCAGTTGAAAATCGATGATACTGAGAAAAACTTTTTCATTTCTCACAAAATTTTATCTTGAGGTTGCTGAAATACCAGCAACCAGAAGTTTGCTCGGCAAAGTCGAGAAATGAATATTGGAAATCTCAGCTTTTCGAAACTATTTGTGCAGTGGCTTGATTTTTTTTTATTTTGCGTTTTTGGAAATTTTTCTTGACATTATTTTAATTTTTTTTCAAAGACCATTTAATTTCAAAAAAAAATATATATCTTTTGTACCAAATATTGCACAACCCTAAACTCTAGCGCAAACAAAAGAAGCTCCCTAAAACATATTTAAAAATACATGCGGGTCATTCTACGCCAACTCACACAGCAGTTGCCCCGACCCCTTTTCGATTTGCGTGAAACTTTGCTCTAAGAGATTATTTTGGTTCCTGATCACGAATCCGAGGTCCATTTCTCGATATTTCGTAACGGTGGGGCGGTACGACCCTTTCATTTTCTGGTTTTTACTAAGACACGTTTTTCAGTGATTTGTAGCTCGCAACCGTGAAGAGATAGAAATTTGGTGTCAAAAGGGTTTGTGTGCACAAGCCACAACAATCGTCCAAGGGGTCATTCTTATGCAAAATTAGCTGAACATTCCGAAACAATTTTGTAGGACATTGTTACACTCTAAAATGTAACCCTGCAAAGTTAGGAAAAACACGTAATTTTAAAATGAAAAATTTTGTTCTAAATGAAAAATGACCCTTCTAGGTTATTTCAGATTTGAAAAGTACATTAAATTTCCCATAAAATGACACGTCTCACGATTTTGGACAGTTGAGTAACGGGAAGTGGCAGCGATTTTAAAACTATTTTTATCTTTTTTTTTATGAAAAATACGTTTTTTCGGAATTTTGAGCACGCCATCAAATCGGGCGTCTAATTTTACACAAAAGTCCCTTTGAAACCAAATTTCTATCGCTTCACGGTTGCGAGCTACAAATCACTGAAAAAAGTGTCTTAGTAAAAAAAAACCAGAAAAATGAAAGGGGTCGTACCGTTCCACCGTCACGAAATATCGAAAAATGGACCTCGGATTCGTGATCAGGAACCAAAATAACCCCTCAGATCAAAGTTTTACGCAAATCGAAGAGGGGTCGGGACAACTTTTTCCAATTTCGTGTGAGTTGGTTAGAGAAATACCCATACATGAAAACTCAAGTTTTAACGCTAGAAAGTCCAAAAATTAAGGTAATATTTTAAGTTTTTATGATTAATAAGTTTGCAAAACCCAAAATATGTCCAAAAGTCAATACGTTCACAATGTAGCTCAAATCTGAGGGCAAATTTAGATTAGGCGGGCAAAATTTCAATAAACATCATATAGTTGGACAATTTCCGAATTACGTTAGGGTGGTGCAGTTCACCTTTCCCTTGGAAATTTATCATTTTGAATTGAAATATTTCGAGTTTAAAGAAAAATACCCCTTTGATTTTTTCAGCGTTTCTAGTGCTAGCTCTCCCCTTTTGAATTCAACGCATCGCATAAAGTTTGGCCTGCGCTTTTTCAAGATAATATGGGTTTCAAATAATCATCTTATTTTAATCATATTATAGCTGTAACTTTTGACCCTAATGCCAAAATAGTAGTTTATGCAACAAGTTGCAAAAAGAAGATTTTTTTAGCACGAGTCGTACATTTATCCAACGAGGTTCACCGAGTTGGATAAATACGAAGAATGCTGAAAAAAAAGTTGAAAAGTGTTGCTATTCGATTCTGTTATTTTTGGTACAGAAAAGTAGGCTATTTCGTCGTTCAAGAATGACAGGAAAAGTAAGTAGTTTCACGACGGAATTGCAAAAAATATTTTTCAAAACCTAAAATGTTTGTTGTTTAGAGTCACTTTTATTTAAAGTTAGCTTCGAATTGCTACGTAAGCAAAACTAATTTTTGGTACTATTGACAAGATAAGATTGCGAGATGCAAATTCTGGTGTCTCCGATTAATTTGCATGGATTGGCATGCTAAACAGCTTTCTAGAAGAAGAAAAAAATACCAAAATATTCCTGGAAAGTTGGGTTTAAAAAAAACCCTAATCGTGAACCACCCTGATTTTTAAACAATCCAAAAGTTACCCCTTTCCATTTGCAACAACTTTTCGGGGAAATACAAAGCTCCAAAACTTCACAAGTTTAAGTAAAATCCATTTTCGACTAAATTGTTTTGATCTGGTCCACTGTGCATTATTTACGTGTGGTTTTTGAAAAGGTCGCATCAAATAAAAGATAATTAAATTATATCTTTGTCAGATTCAAATAAATTTAAATACAGTCGAACTCCTGGTTGTCGATCTTCGCTGTCTCAATATTGCTCCATTCGTCGTTTTTAATCTCTTCAAATTGCATATTTCGAAGCTCTTCTTGTGTCGATGTTCTCTCTAGCTCGTTTCTTCTAGATGTTTAACATTGCATTCATAGACATTTTTCTTTGTGCTGCTCTGCTGATTTGAAATTTATTTGTTTTTTTTTTACATTACCATGTTTCTCTATCATAGCTGAGTATCAATTTTCAATCGCGTCTTTATTTTGCATCGTTCTTTAAGCTGATGCTTCTCTCCCTCGATTGCTTTTTCGGTATTGTCAACCAGACAGTTGACTATTTTCTTAATATTATAGTTCAATCCTGTCATTGAATTAAATTTCTTTAAAAAAAAAGATAATTAAAGTTTTAATTTTTGTAATAACAAATATATAATTTTTCAAACGCCTCGCTCTAACAACTTGGTTCGATCTTAGTAAGATTTTGATTTTGTACGCCAGATGCTGCCAACGTTACGAATATGGCCTCCAGATTCTCTACCATTATGTAATGAGTCACCTTATACCCGGTTCTGAGACAAGACGGGTATTGGATTGAACACAGCCCTCAAAACATTCAAAATAGGTTATAAGGCGAAATAGGGTCGTCTACCAAATCGGCTTAATTAAAGAGTGTTACCGCCTGTCAATGACGGTGATTTCTGTTTCTCAAAATCCAAGCAGAAATTCGAAGAAGCGCTCCGACAATCTGTTGCACTTGTGGCCGGCGGCGGCGGTGACTGCTCCCTGGCAAATGCCAAAAGTGCTGCAGGAAGTTGCACTTGTTGCAACTCTGCTGTTGCTGCTGTCTTTGTGCTGACCGACGGGTGTCACATTTCGCTGCACCGTGGCGGCACACACGCTCGGTCCTAAGAGTGGTGTTCGGTCATTTACCTGTGCGCGGTGTGGCAGTCTTTCAAGTTTGTTTTTGCGGGTCGTTTTATTTTGAGTGCAGAAATCTGACCTCAAAATTCAGTTGGTTTTTGTTTCAGTCATTAATTTTAAAATTGACCCTTTTTGAAAGTAAGTCCCCTTTTTGGGGGCCAATCTCTTTGCGAATTTCAGCTTTGCATTTCCGGTTTGTGACTCAAGAGGGCACGGCGACTTTTGGCATTTGATTTTTCGCGCGTCCGCAGAAACACACCTGTGTGTTTCGCGTCGCGAAATGGAGGCGAAAAAAACACATTATGTGTGATTTAGTTTTACGACCTGTAAACTTTTACGACTACTTTGAGCTTGTATGCGATATACTCAGTGAAGAACTGAATAAGAAAAACGAGTTTTTTTTATGGATGATGTGAGAACCTCCGGAGGTTTGTTATATTTCTTAAAATACTCGTATTTTGGGTTTAAATTTCTACACTGAATTTCTCAAAACAAAACTTACTAAAAACCCGTATTCGTTGATTGCAGAGGTGCTTCAAATCGTTACCTGTTCCACCTAATCAGTCACTCAACAATAAGCAAATCAAAGGCATCGTCGTAACATTTACCGGCACTTTAACACCCCACTGCACTGGCTAGGCCTGTGTCCACGATCGCACTCGAGCACTGGAGTCGTGGCGCGGCGCTAATGGCCGAAACCAATTTCTATCGAGAGTTGAACACATCCACTCACCCCATTAAAATGTAGCACAACCGCCGCCGAGGGGTCCCACAATTGTGCCGGGCTTCCCCCTGACAACAACCACTAGGACTAGCACTTGGGGTGCGCATTTCTCTTCTTTTGACCAATTTGCAGGCAAAAATGTACTCACGAAAAAGGTCGCCCCTGAGCAAAGGGTAAGCGGGTTGATGTTCGGCAGTTTATTCATTTCTTGAAAATTTTGCTCAAATTTGCAATCGCTACCCCACAGTGAGACAGGTACAAATTCCTGAACAAGTATTACACAAAAAAATCCGCCCTGCACTCTCCTCTGAGCAGCACCTCGAGAAAAGAGAAAGAGATCAAATTATGCAACCCCGACTTGGCCGTCGTCGTCACGGTAACAGGCCACTGTGGCACGTTCCGAGATTTGCGAGATTTGCACGAGCCTTCCCCCGGCCCGCACACTGGTCTGCGAATTGTGGTCCCGGATCTCAGTTCAACAAATGTGAACGGTGAAGTAATGTCATTAGGGCGACTTTTGAGGTTAGAGCAGGTACTTGGAAGACCTACTGACCGCAAAGTTAGGAGGGTGACGAAGTGAGGATTTGCGATTGGCCGGGTTGGGTTCGAATCACAAATCAACCTTCGCGTCCAAAACTCGTGATACCGTTCCATCAAGCGGTGCGCGTCAATCGATCAGCAACTCCGATATGCCAATCGACAGAGTTGGTCGCACAAAAAAGTGTAATTTCACGCCAGTAACCGAGCTACTCAACGGCCATTATGCGCGCCATCAAAAAGTAAAGAGCGCGTTTTTTTCGAGTTAATTTTTTTGTTGAACTATTCAACACTTCGCAAATAAAGTAGAAGTTGAAATTAGAAAAAAAAACCCTATGTACACCGTGCCGCACAAAAATGTAGGTCAATGACATAATTACACGGTGTCTACCCAGCCGCCGCCGACGATCTGGGTTTGCAGTTCGTCGTCGTCGTGCTAACTTGTCGTACGTGCATTTTGGGCCAAATTGAGTTAAGAACGACATTTTGTGCAGCTCACAATGCCTCACCGTTTGACCTTCACAGATCCCCAAAAAATGATTTCAATCCTCAGATAATCAACGAAATCCGGAAACCCCCGTGCATTTTTGTCACTTTACATAAGAAAGTAGTTTTAATCTAGTAGTCACTCCCTGAAAATTGATGCAAGTGCGACAACTGGCCAAAGGGATTTCAGGTCAGAACGCATTTGACGCACGTACAAGTTAGACTACCGTAAGCATTTGTAATCATAACTCGGGACTCCAGGAACCAACTTAATAATGGTCAGCCAAACAAAACGTGTTTGTTATTGTTTACATTGCGTTTACATTTGTTTATTCAAGGTCAAACATTAGAACGCGTTTTTCTCGGAACGTGCGACAAGATAGCACGACGACGTCGAATTGGCGTTCAACCTGCTTGCGGTTGATTGATGTTGATCTTAGACGACGCAACCGGATCGATTCCACCGCCACGACGTCCCGCAGTCACGCACCTTGGAAACGCAATCAAGTGGTTCCTTGCACCGTTCCGACCCCCCGTGTGCGTTCAGAACCTTCTTTTGCAGGTCATTTCAGCTATCCCCAATAGCTCCAACTCTGAGTGGCTCATCGTCTCGTAGTCATCAATGGGGCTGTTCTATTGACACAAATACTTTGCCAATCGGTGCGCGCTTCTCGCTACACTCAGCAGCCATCTTTAATGGGTTCTTTAGTGGCTTCGCCAAGTGTGTTTGGGGGGGGGCCAAGTGGCCTTGAGCAGAATGTTTTGCACAAGCTCTTCGGCGGCGGCAAACTGCGCACCACCACACACACTTTGGAGGCTTGAAAATGAGCGCGCGCGAAAAGTGAAGCGTCATCCTGTTGAACAACAACACTGCGACGGCAGCCATTATGGCGGTTGCTATAATGTCTGCGCCATAATGGCGCTGTGTGTGGCAGGGGGGCTCAATCAATCGACAATTTCCCCCCTCCTTATTGAAAAGCAGAAGGACCCCATAACAGCAAACCATTTTTCGGGAAATAAGCGTTTGCTTTACGATTATTGCAGCACTTTGGATTGAAGCGTCAGGCGGTGTTTAGGGCTCTCAAACTTCTAACACCCTGCTCACCGATGTGTATTAAGTGTACCTACCGGGGTAGCGTGCGAAGTAGTAGTCCATTTCGTCGGGGTGCTCCCGTTTTCCGGCGGCTGAGCGAGGTTTAACGATTTTGTTTGAGTAGATGATTGAATTTTCCGGTAATCATCACAGCATTGCTGCAGTAATTTGGCTATCATTTGGGTGTGGAATCGTTTTATGGTAGTGCCATCGAAGTTTTTTCAGTGCTTAGAAAATGGGGTCGATCGATGAACTATGAGTTCGCCTTTTGGAGATTAAACAACTCCGACTTCAATTCCCATACAATGTTAATGAAAGTTTCAAATATGCAAAAGTTGTTGAAAACAAGTCTAGTTCGATTACACAAAATTTGTCTGACTTCGTCTTCCGACCAACAATAAGACCCAACTCCACCAACTTTGAATCCGCAGTAACGTTGAATGTAAACAAACAGTTAACTCCGCTCGCTCTAGTGAAACGATGCCTCTGTGCTCTCGTATGCTAACTAGATAGGAAAACCAGCAAGCTTAGTACAAGAGAGCACAGAGGATTCGGAATGTTTACATTGCGTGTGTGTAAAATGAATAGCTTGTTTGCAACCACGGTCACCTCTCATTGAAATATTATAATTGCAGGGTGGCCACTCAAGTCGGGAATTCGCTAAAATCCGCCAAAAAATCAGGAAAAAGTTGGCAATTTGTGGTTTTTTGCCAAAAAACTCGTGAAAAGTTGGGAATTCCAAGCTAGTTCTGATATTATTTTCTACCTCTTGAATAAGTTTGTAATATGTTGAACAAATTTCAAATGAATGTCACTCAGTTTGTCTTTAGCAACTTATTTTAATTTTAAGGTTTCCTTCACTATTTTTTTCTATGTGAGTATGAAAAGGCTATTTCTATTTATTTTGACAAAATTTATCAAACAGCAGGCAATTTCTATCATTGATCAACGGTCAAGTTAATTCAAATACAAACAATATGAATGTAGCGCTTAATTTCAACAATAATGGCCCGCATAAAGTTATGATTCTCTTTTACTTATCACATTGCTAAATGTTGAACTAAATTCATTAAGTCATTTCAAACAATTCGTCTAAATGTTTAATTCCTTTCAACTTTTTTGTAAGTATGTTATAAATTACTATAGAGAATCAGCATCTAATTCCAGCGTGCCTCTAATGTTGCCATATCAGCATATTGAAATTCAAAAAGTTTTCAACTGAAATCGAGTGATTAATAGCTCAATAAGAAGTGAACAAGTTTTTATCAAAAGTTTGCAAAATTAGTTGTTTAAATAGGGAAAATCAGCCATTTGTATGGAGTTAAGAGCGAGTGCTTAACCTGCCAAACATAGGAGAATTTTCCCTATTAAACTGCATTTTTCATTAAAAAAATGAAACATTTAAATACTGACAACTCTGTAAATCAACTTTAACGGTGCACATCAACCAGAGCTGTTGCACCCAGACTCTTCAAGACTACGGGAACTATCGATATAATTTTTGATTCATCCCCTAAAGTACAGTCTACCAAATAATTTATAACAAAGTTTGACTATTTTTACAATTAGATTTTTGCAGGATTGGGTCCGCAAGTTTGACTATTTTGGTAAAAGAAGACAACAACTTCCTTGGTTGCTGTGCACCCTTAATCAAAAAAAATATTTAAATTTAGGAAATTTAAATGGGAACTTGGTAGAATTTTGTTTAAAGGGATTCCTAAATATTTTGAAATTCTTTGCATAGAAAAAAAAATATGGTAATATTCATCAGGAAATGGTGACAGATTTTGTGGCAAGAAAAATGATAAATTTTACCCCAGAAAATGATGAATTTTCATCAGTTTTTGATGAATATTCATCAGGTTCACATTTTTACATATTTTTTATGTAATATTACTCAACAAAGAGGTAATATTCAACCTACCACTTTTTCAACATATCAAAATTCATTTTTTTCTGTGTGATAACTGTAATCATGTTTAAAGCGTTCTCAGATTAGAATGATTATTTGAGGTTCTGAAAAAGTCGGGAAAAATAAAAAATTAAAACGGCATTCGAGTGGTCACCCTGCAATTGATATTGAGTCATCTATAAACCACGTGACTTTTGCGAACTTTCAATAAAAATATACAAAAAATTAGGTCTAAAATATAAGTAATGAATATTATGCATGTACAGACCTTTTCAAAGGCTAAGCTTGCTTTTAAAGATTAGAAAATTAATTTCTCAGAACAGATAGTTTCGGAAAAAAATCCATTTTTATCCTTGGAAATTATTGAAAATTTTAGCGTGACATACTTTATGGATGACGCAAAATTGTATGGAGACCTGCATGGAAGAACAAATGATGCAAAATTACTTTTTTTTATATAGGAATAAAGGACAAAGCTTCATCCAAATAAAAAAATTGAAATTTTAAAAATCGCTCAGGTAAAAAAAAATAATTTGACTGCTCTCTGTTATAAAAAAATATTAGCATTTTATAATCAAGGATAACTTTTTGAAATGGCTTAAAAAACTTCATTTTAACCCTCTACTGCCCAATTTTTTTTTCGAAAATTTTTTTTTCCCGTGTCATTTTGAGCAACTTTTGTTCTATGAAAAACGAAAAAAAAATACTTCTCTTGTTTCATTTTTACTATTTTAATTTGAATTTATCTTGTTTAGTTTATATTTGTTTTTGGTAGTATTTGGCCTATTCTACCACCTCCATTACATCATTACATCTTGCCTATCTAATTTTTTCATGTTTTTACAGTTACTTTTTCAAGTTTTTGCTTGTTTTCACATTTTGTGCTATCAAATGGCACCATTATCATTTAAATTGTTAAAACATGCAAAGTCACATAAAACAAGCAAAACTTCCAACCCATAAATTTTCCTAAATATTAAGAGTTCTTCTTTAAAATGCTTTTTAAAGATCAAAAATTGGTTGAATAATGGATTTTTGGTGATTTTTTCATATCGAAGCCCGTCTAAAGGCGGGGTTGGGTTAGATTTTTAAAATTTCGAAATATTTTTTTCAAAATTTTGGCAGCTATTGATACAAAAATGGTACGAAAATATTTGAAAATCAGTAATTTTTGAAGGAATTTTCTGAGCGATTTGGTGTTTTTGGCAAAGTTATAGATATTGACGAGGACTATGCAGAAAAAATAGGTACACTGAATCTATTTCCCAAAATCAGTATGTTTAATTTTTATTTTTTTTATGTTTTACGTAACAAAAACCACAACTTCTTAGAAAAAGAGAAGTTTGGAGGAAAAAATTCTGACAATTTATGATTTTTTGTACACGTTGTTTGATGCACCGTTTTCAAGATACAGCCACATAAAATTTAATGTAAACTGAAAAATCAACGTTTTTTGCTCAAATACAGCAAATAAAAGAAAAAGAAACAAAAAAATAAATGATTTTTTAAATGTCTCATCCAAACATTCCCACATTTTCCAATGCCAATATCTCAGCAACTAATGGTCCAATTTTCAATGTTGAAAAATGAAACATTTGTGAATGTTTCAGATTTTTCGATTTTTTTTTAAATTGTAGAATCATGACTAACTTTTTTTACATTTTAAATGGGCGTGATATTGGACCATTAATAGCCTGGCCCTCCGATGTGGGTTTTTGGCTAAAGTTTTCTATGACTTGAAGGCATCGCCCTAATACATCATGCTGAAAAAATAACTGGTTAAGTCCTTTGGGGCACCGGAACCAGTTCTAACCGGAATCGGTGCACTGAGCTGATGGCGATTGGTTGCCATTTGGAACCAGCTCTGGTTTTCCGCAGAACTTGATCATGGCAATTTTATGATTACAAATTTATCAAAGTTACAGGAGATCAATTATCTTAAATTTTTTATGTATTGAAAAATAAATGTTATCTCATCGTTCGTGGTCTAATAGTTAATTATTTGCAATGATATGCAAATCTCACAATAAGGTATAGAAGAAGTTGGATCTACGAGTTTAGTTTTAGAACAGGATGATAGCTTTTTCTCAAACAAAAAGTCAATACAATTATTATGAGGTTATTTGAGGCTCGCTTTTTACCTCTCTCATTCTTTATAACTTTTTGGCAGGAGCTTTACTTTTTTAATCACTAGTCGGATATTATGTTTTCTTTCTTATGTTTTCTTTCAATTACGCACACGTAACAAATCTGACTAAAAACGCCTTAGTTAAGTGAGAATTGAAAACAAGTTAGCCACAATTTATTGTTACGCAACCCAGCGCAGTCACAATCGCAACATACTCCAAACAACAACAGGCAACATCGGCCTAATACCAACCAACCAAAAGCCACCACCAAACCAATCGCGCGGCCGGCCCAGGTACCTTTCGATAATCACCTCGTCGTCGCCTCTCGATCGCCCTGACGCAATCGTTGGCAGTAGGTACCTACTGCAGTTCAAAGCCTCAACGTGTTTGTTAGTCCCGTCGTCCCGCCACACGTTTATATTGTTCAAAGTAATAATTTATTAATGCTTCAATCAAGCCGGGTTCCAGGCTGTGCTGATAGCGCGCGTTCCGCCAACAGCATCATCATCTGGACCATCGCCATCACCACCGCGCCCGGCCAAATGGACCAAATGATTAGAGTCTCGGTAGTTGGTGGGGCAGTTCAAAAGTTACGTCGTTTTATTTGTTTCAGGGAACTTTGAAAATTAAGAGATTTTTTTGTTATTCAAAATATATAACTAAATAACAATACGTAACTTATGTCCGTCCCCAAGCTGTTTGACGCGCGTTGATTGAAAGCAAATCTCGCCGCGAGAGAGCCATTCACTGCCGTCAACCAGCCACTGTGTTTGTATGTTATTAGATCCGGACGTTTCGTAATTGAATTGCTGGGGGTCCCTGTCCCTTTCCCTTCTTTGGTGTATCCTCTTCTACCGCTGGACAGACTGTGACTACCGCGACTGACAACACTGCAATCTCTGTACCATGATTTGCTTATACTCTAATATCAACGTTTTATTTCCTTCTTTTTTATTTTCGTTTCAGTACAAGAGAAATCAAGCCCAATCAAACCGACATAGGACGTAAAGTGAAATTAAAAATCCAACCACTCGTATCAGCAACATTCCTCCTAGTAGTAATTCAGTTTTAAGCAAACGTGATTCTAGCAACAACACTTACAATAACCATAGTAGCAGCACCACCAACAACAACCACATCAGCAACAACAACAGTAGTAGTGGTGCCGGTGTCATCAACAACAATAGTAATAGTAGTCTCTCAGTCGCCTCCGCCAACAACAACCACAACAGCAGCAGCAACAACAACCACAACAACCATCTGCTGAGCAACGGCAACAGCCACAGCAACCACGTCGCCAACAACGTCATCAACCACAACAACAACAACAACAACAGCAGTAGCTACAACAACCTCTCGACATCACCAAAACTAGCGGCGGCGGCGGCGGCGAAAAGCAATGGCCTGCAGCAGCAGCACAACAACCACCTCCACCACAACAACAACAACAACAACAACCACAGCGTCAACAACCAGTCCTCCGGGGTGACGTTGCAGCAGCAGCAACATAAACCGGGCTACCAGCCAACGGTGCACGATCCTCCCTACCAGCAGTCCCAGCAAAAGTCTGAAAATGGCACGGCGAGGGGCACCAACGGCCGGACGCAGCACGGCAAGCCGGAGATTATGAAGCGGAATATTCGGTGAGTTTTCCGGGGGGTTATTTTTTTTCAAATTACGATTATTGGTTGAACGGATCAGGAATTTTCATAACATTTGGAATTTGGAAGGAATGACAAATACTTGCGTCGAACACCGAGTTACACCAACTAGCCACAAGATTAGGACGAAAAAAAATTTAATGATGGTTCTACATCTAAGAAATGGTGAGAATCGGATAACTATGGCGCAATCCATAGGTAAAAAGTAAAACAGTTGCTTTTCTCAATACACTTTGATAATCTTTACCATACAAATTGCAAGCGTTTAGAGGAAGGGGTTCCCGTGGTCAGAATAAGCTCAAATTTGGAATTTAGCCTAGTGATGGGTCAATCTTTGATTTGATTTGAAGCCCGAATTTGGACCACCCTACTGCTCATGTTTGAAAAAATATGAAAAACTCTCTAAAATATTACAAAAACAAGAATAAATCAATAAGGAAACCGTTCTTTAATTACGTAACGAAAAAATGGTTATTGACCTCCTTTCCCCCTCGTATCAAAATTTCTATAATTATAAAAAAAAAATGAATGTAGCGTAAACCGATCCTCAACTCTTCCTTCCTTCAAACTGCGTTACGTAATTAAAGAACACTCCCTGAATTGAAGGTTGAAAATTTTCTTTGAGATAAACAATAAAACATTAAGTTTAAAAATAATTCCGTTTGAATTAAAAAAAAGAAAGAAACTTTGATTTTTTTGTTCGAATTTTGACTTTTTATTTCATTTTTTTTTTTCAAACTACTACTATGTTTAAAAGAATGTAACAATTTTAATATATATTTTACTTAAACAAAATAACACATTTTAAGGGAATAGAAAAACTCACACAAAATTTACAAAATCAAAGATAGATTATTTGAAAAGATTAAAAAAAAATGTTTTTTTTTATTTATTGAACCTTACATAGAAAAATTTCTATGGTTTGAAAAATAAAATGAAACGCTAAAAATTATTACTGAATCAAATGCAAATTATATCGAAAGAATGGAAACCTAAAACTCAAAGTATAATAAAAACTGGATTAAAATTATATTGAAATAATATTTAATAAAAAAAACTTTGAAAATAGCTAAAATGCTGACTTATTGTCAATATTTTTAAATAACTTGAAATGATTAATAAATGAAAAAAAAAAACTGACAGAAATATTACAGAAACAAAAAAAAATGATTGGAAATATTTACAGAAAATAACACAATTAAAAAAATATTTTGAAATATAAAATAAGCTTTGTTTCTTTGAAATAAGTAACGATTCAGATAATTTTCTTCTTTTTTAATGAAGTGCGCATGTTTTAAAGATGGTTAACGGTCAATGATAAAACTCACAGAAATATTACTGAAACAAGAAAAACTTAATTCAATGAATTATAAAAATATGTTTGAAATTCAGGAAATTTCTCGTGTTTGAGAAATAAAAAACTCACAAAATTATTTTTGACACGAAAATTAATGGTATTATAAAAATAAAAAAATCACTGAAATTTTTTTGAAAAATATTTTGATATTGTATTTCTAAAAATAACCTTTTAAAAAAGTTGAAATTCTTCCTTATTCTTATTTATGTTTTTAAGAACATGTTGAAAAGATTGAAAAAAATATCACAGAATCAATAAAAAGTTATTTATAAATAATGGAAAACTCTTTAAAGTATTGTAAAAACAACAATACATTATTTTGAAAGATTAAATTTGAGTACAATAATTTAACTTTCAATCTAGTACTGCAATTTTGTCATTGTGTTGCTATTTTTTGAACAAATATGTACAGAATTGAACTTTGAGCCGAATTTCAGAAATCAGAAATACAGTACTTGTTCGGTAACTGGGCTGAGAACGTAGCCCAGTCGGCTGCTTGCTAACTGAGCTGAACGAAAAATAACAAGGGGATCACCGATGCGTAATATTTTCCTGATGAAATATAAAAATAAAAGTTAATCAAATTTATTTACAAAGCTTAATTTTGACATTTCTTTAATTATGACTTAAAATTGAATAAAAGTTTGGAAATTGTTGTTTTATTTAGTGTACATGATTTTTGCATCCACTAACCCCTCGGTCATTTCGGTTTGTTTTGGTTTTTTGACGTTTATCTGAAGCCCTGTTAAACAACGCCCAGTTACCGAACAACTACTGTATCCTTAAAAATCCATTGCATAATTTAACCGGATCATCCTGCCCATTCCGTTCGTTGTGAAGCGTACTAGAATTTGACAAAATTTTCTTGTTTTATTCTTCCCCCTGCCCCTGAACCCTGTTTGATGTCCTTCCGGCTGTCACCACTACCACCACCACAGTGAGAGGTTAATCCACTTACTAGCACTAAGGCCATACAAGAAACCAGAACTGTACGCCAAGTTAGCGCAAGGTAATTGTCCACCACTTTGTCGGTTGTCGTCTTGGTTACTGATCTTTACTTTATCTTCCCAACACACGACACTTAAAAAAAATACAAAATATGAAATTTGAATATCACAAAACAAAAAAATTGTGCAGACGGTATCCGCGGCCAGGAGAAGAATTGCATAGCGCAGGCCCTCAAAGCGATCGCCAGCATGCGGGATAACGTGTACTACCTGCACCGGCACATGTGGAACGATGTGCAGGAGGACTGGCCCTTCTACTCCGAGCAGGACCGGCAGACGCTCAAAAGGTCTGCGTGACTCGTACTTCACCGTCTAGGCGTTACTAATCTGAAACTCTCTTGCGTATTTTTTTTTCTTTAGGAGAAAGCCCCAAAACCTAACCCCTCCGCTCAGCTCGGACGGCGGCTCGTCGACTTCCGGCCAGAGTCCGTCCAGTGCGCACAACGGCAGCAGTCCCCCGTCCGGCAGCAAGCGACCGTCGATAGCGGGCGACGAGGGCGGGGCCGCCGGTGCGATGCCCACGGCCAAGAAGCCGCGGATAAGTCACTACAAGAAGGACATCCTTCCGGACATTAACCGGTAAGTTGGCGCGTGCAGTACTAGAATGATCGTTGGGTGATTCAGAGTGCTAACTCTCGTCGTGTTAATACGCGGTTTGAATCGTTTGAAGTGTAGTACTAGAATTCTTCCTTTGCTTGCCGTTTTCCCCCAAGCAGCACTCTCGATTAGTTTCACCCTGTATGGCACGATCACCACAAGTTTGTTTAGCTCAATAACCCAACCCAATTTCCTCTATTACCCTCTCCACAATGTATGTTCCTTCCCACCATCACCACCACAACCTACCCCCCACAACAAACCCTCAATCTCTAGGCGAGGTGTGACTGATTCCAGGGACACTAGCAATATGAACCCACGCTCGAGGCCGCACGACAGTAACCGTTCGTCGAATTACTACCACCACCATGGGTAATTACCTCTTTCTCTGTCACCACCACGCAAAACCACCTACTTCTGCACTGCTAATCTACTACTACTTTTTTCTACCACTGCGCGCGGCAATTTTTCACCACAAACAATTGGGTGTTGGGGTCTGCTTTGGAACTGCTTTAAAAAAAATCTACAACAAAATATCAAGTCCGCCACCCGGCAGACGGTCGAAAACAGCGAAAAACTGCAGTACTAGAATGATTAATCAAACAAACAAATTCCCGTCCCCTTGCAGATCCAACGTAACCCCGAACGCGCAGGAATCGGAAGACAGCGGCGTCAGCCTGAGCTACTCGCTCGTGCCGAACGACGTGGCCAAGCGGATACAGCACTCGGCCGGGGACGTGATGGTGGCGGACACGCTGGTGATCTCCGACCGGGACAACTACGACGACCAGATCAGCGCGTACCGGGAGGAAACGAAGAAGGTGAAGAGCCTGAAGGATGACTTTAGGTGAGTTATTAGCTTTTTTTTGGAAGGAGGCAATTCTAAACCGAGTCATTTCCTTCTCGCAGTGATCAATTTACTAGGATAACCACGGTGGAACAACGGCGTAAATACAAGACTGAATTTGACAACGATTTTCAAGAGTACCGGCGGCTGCACGAGATCGTCGAGCGGGTGTCGCGGAAGTTTGCTCAGCTGGAGGAGGACCTGCAGCACCAGCGGAATAACGAGAGGCGGTACAAGGTAGGAAGTGCGGCATGATCTTGGAAACGTGGTTTACTATTTGGTTGTTTGCTTTGTTTTATTTTAGGAAATTCAACGGCAAATAATTAAAGAGTACGACGAGAGTATAAAGGACAACCGGTTTCAGGAAACGAAGCAAAGGTGAGTAGCTGAAAGGCGCATTCTTGGTTGTATTCGTTTTTAAGACAATCTAGTACTACTTGACAACGTTTGTCAGTTGTTCTTAAACTAAACTTCACAAAAAGTTAAATCACTGAAATCAATAATGAGATCCGGTAAATGAAGTATTAGATTAGATTAGGAAAACGAATTATTGACTTTTTCCGATGCTTGTCATTGATTTATTTTAAAATGCAAACTCAAACCACTATACTTTTAAAAGCATTTTGAGTTGGCGGTCTAGTACTGCACTTGATTTCCTAATTGCTACCGAAAATGTATCATTTTTAAACCATTTTTTTAGTTCAAAGCATACATTTGTATTAAAATTATAACGTTTATTTTAGGTATAACAACTTTAAATTTTTTGGTATTTTCTTGTGATTGTGATTTTGTTGCTTGAAAAATTTAATTTTTCAGACTGATCATAATCGTCTATTTTTAAGTTTAAAATGGTTGTAGGTTTGTCTCGGCGATCGATTTTACTTAATTTGTTCCAGCTTAAAAGCTAATCAGTTCATTTAATCATTAGCAATCATAAATTGGCTGATAAAATATCAAAACATAAAAAAGCAAGGTCGTCCTTTTTTTCGCAGGATAAATGGTCTAAATTTCTAGAAAAAAGGAAAATTTGTTGAAACGTTATAATTTAAAAGTAATTCCAGACAGTACAGACCTGATTGTCCGAAGTTTTTGGTAATTGGATAGCGATAAAAACACAATATTTTAGATTTCTGACGTCGAATAGGATTCCTTAACTTTTCCAGAGTCCTAGGAGAAAGTTTTGAAATTACATAATTCTACAATTATCTGTAATGTAAAATCTTAAATGGCGCTGATAATATTTATTTGGTAGTCTAATTATATATTAGAGTTGAGCAAACCATAAACAGTGAAATTCATGCTATTTATTTGACTTTTACATTATCAAATAATTATTCTCAATTTTACACCGTCGTTATATTGGCTGACATCTTGAAGAACATATTCACAGATCACGTTGGAACTAAATTCAGTCAAAATTTAGCTCAACAAACCAAAATAAGGTATTCATTAAATCGTGATTTGATTTTTCGATGATTATCCCAAGTAAATTTTGAAACCTACTATAAAAATTGCAGTTAAGATTTAAAAATTTCAAAAGATCCAATACTAAAAAAAATATTTCAATCAATCTAGTAACATAACATATTTGTACAATATTTCGAACTAAAAAAATCAGCTATCTACTACTCGAATAAAGGACTTTTTCAATGGCTCATCTAGTACTGCACAAATGCAAACAAATCGGAATTTTATAAAAAAAAGTAATCCAAGTTAATTAACGAGTTGTTGTTCTACTTCCATCCCAAGTAACATTTAAAAGTCTGTAGGTTTTTTGAAGGTTTTTAAGGTTTCCATTTTAATTAATAAGGCTTTTATGGTATATTTAAATAATTTTTTTATAAGAATTACATTTCTTTCGCATGGCAAGTGCTATGCCTAAAAGCTCTTCATCTTTGTTATAGTATATTTAAAACCGAAATGTTATTAACACCTTAACTTACAAGCTCGAGAAAAAGGAAGAATTTGTATAGAAACTCCCCCTTTTTCTCTAACTTGGGAGTTTAAGTGTTAAGGATTAGATTTTTGTTTTATATAAATTTACTGAACAGTTTTTGTTAAAATTTATTATAAGTTAATTAATTTAGACTGCCAAATTTATTACTTTTTTATTACTGGTTTATTTGGTACTGCACAAATTTAAACAATATTATCGTAAAAAGAATAGGTTATTTTTTTAAATATGTTTTCTGTTATCTGTTTTACTGAATTTTTTAGCTCTGCACACTAAACAATTATAACAATTATAGTGAAGAAATTACCTATATAATAGAACAAAAAAAAATTAAGTGAAATGAATGACCTTTTCCACAAGCTAATGTAGTACTTCACAATTGCAGATTTAAAAAATAAAAAAAATCAATCTAAGGCCATGCAATTCAATAAAAAAAAAACTCCAAAAAATCAGAAGGCAAATAATATTATTGCCGAAAAATTTAAACTGTCATTGAAAACATCTAGTAAAATTGATTGTAAATTATTTAAATACGATTTTGAAAAAATTGTAAAAATTATGAAAACTGGGCTGAAAGTTTAAAATTTATTTTTGTTTTGCCAGCCTTGTAAAAACATTACTATTTGTACTGAATAATTCTAGTACAGCAGTTTTTTTTCAATCAGTCTGTTCTAAAAAAAATACTGAACCTAATTTTAAAATACATACTCATATACAGTCATGCCTCGGTTTAGCACCGCATATGGGGGATGCAAAACCGAGGCGTGCTTAACCGAGGCACAGAGCTTATGGGATTTTGGCTATATGGGAGACATTGGCTTTAATCGTACGAAAAATCATGCAAACATCAAAAAATTATAGTGTTTTGAAATCGGGATGATGTCAGCTATCAATTAAAATTATTATTTCATGAAAATTTTCACAAAATACGTATTTTTCCTGTATTTCGAAAATGCATTTTTTTCACTGAAGAAACCAAAAATATATTGTTATTGCAATATGGGTATCAAATGATCAGGTTTTTTCATACATTCTGGATGTAATAACATTTCATTTCATTTATTGGATTGTTTTGGCAAAAACATCAGTGCAGTAATTATCCTAAGCTGAGATATGGGGAACCTTTCAACAGCTGACTAATTCAAACAGTGTTTAGAGTTTACTGGTACACGGGAGAAAAATTGAGCAGGGGAAGGAAAAAAATTACAAAATAACCTTCAAAATTGCTAATAGATAGGGGATAGTTAGAGGAAAGGAGGTATTTCTTATTCTAATATCACATCAAGGGGACATCCGCTGCAGCAGAGGGTTAGCTGATGTGGCACACCCCATCCAAAACATTGCACAGTGGTCCGAAACCGAAATCTAGCGTGACAAAATTGATAGCGGCCACACGTTAAGATTTAGAGCTTTGGTGTCTTCGGGACAAATGATCAGGGTCAATAGGGGCATCTTTTGGTATGGTGGACATTAGGGTGGTCCAAATTTTAGGGTGGTTCAGAATTTTTATTTTGGCGGGATGACGAGATAGCGTTTTGGTGTCTTGAGAAAAGTTATAGGGAACACCATTCTGAGCAACTTTGCTGAAGGGCACAAAGCTCTATCTTCAAACGGGAAGTTTCTAGAGCCATTTTTGTAATTTAGGTTTAGGTGTTTATGAAAAAATGAGTTTTTTGAATTTATCAACTCAGGCTTATGTCTTAGCGAGTTGGTGTCTTCTAGACATTTGAAGAGCTTATCAAAACACACATTTATCTTCCAAGAGAGCGAAAATCGGACCTTTTAAACGAAAGTTATAGCCAAAATATGACGAAAAGACGCCATTTTGAAATGTGAATAACTCGAAAAGGTGGTGGAGTTTGACCTCGCTCTTAGAAGCATCTGAAAGTACACATTCTAGAGTACATTTGCTGAAAATATCTCGGAGGTCTTTTTTGTTTAACTCATTTAATCTTAATTTGAAAATGAGCATTTTTAAATCGTTTTTTGCCCATAACTTTTGATAGAATTGACCAAAATTCGTTTTTCAAGAACGAAAATGTTCATTTTGACAAGCTCTACAATTGTCTAGAAGGGCTCAAAAATGTACAAAATGATCTAGTGGCTGTAAAAGAAGAAACAAGTTTTTACTGAAATATTTCAGGAATCAACAAAATAATTAAATTTATTCCTGAAATATTTCAGTAAAAACTTGTTTCTTCTTTTACAGCCACTAGATCATTTTGTACATTTTTGAGCCCTTCTAGACAATTGTAGAGCTTGTCAAAATGAACATTTTCGTTCTTGAAAAACGAATTTTGGCCAATTCTATCAAAAGTTATGGGCAAAAACGATTTAAAATGCTCATTTTCAAATTAAGATTAAATGAGTTAAACAAAAAGACCTCCGAGATATTTTCAGCAAATGTACTCTAGAATGTGTACTTTCAGATGCTTCTAAGAGCGAGGTCAAACTCCACCACCTTTCGAGTTATTCACATTTCAAAATGGCGTCTTTTTCGTCGTATTTTGGCTATAACTTTCGTTTAAAAGGTCCGATTTTCGCTCTTGGAAGATAAATGTGTGTTTTGATAAGCTCTTCAAATGTCTAGAAGACACCAACTCGCACGACATAAGCCTGAGTTGATAAATTCAAAAACTCATTTTTTCATAAACACCTAAACCTAAATTACAAAAATGGCTCTAGAAACTTCCCGTTTGAAGATAGAGCTTTGTGCTCTTGAGCAAAGTTGCTCAGAATGGTGTTCCTACAACTTTCTGAAGACACCAAGCGCTATCTCGTCATCCCGCCAAAATAAAAATTCTGAACCACCCTAAAATTTGGACCACCCTAATGTCCACCATACCAAAAGATGCCCCTATTGACCCTGATCATTTGTCCCGAAGACACCAAAGCTCTAAATCTTAACGTGTGGCCGCTATCAATTTTGTCACGCTAGATTTCGGTTTCGGACCACTGTGCATTGGAAGCACTCGTAGAAGCCAATCGTCAATCAGCTCCATCTTCGCCATCCTGTGGACGTCGTCAGTCGGGTGGAAGGGATCCAGGTTTAACACCATCTTCAGCAGCCGGTTCTGCTTCACTTGCAGTTTCTTCCGATGTGAAGCAGCGCAATCGTGCCACGCCGGGTATGCATACGTCATCGCCGGTTTGAGCACCGTCTTGTAGAGCAGCAGTTTCGAGTTGCGGTCCAAGTAGGAACGTCGTTTCACAAGCGGGTAGAGCATCCTGGTGATCTTGTCGCACTTGGTCGTGGCGTTCTTGATGTGCTTCGCGAACGTCAGTTTCTTGTCCAGGGCGGCCCCAGGTAATTGACGTCCTCCGACCATGGCACATGGCTACCCCACACTGAAACCTCCCTGCGGGGAAGGTAGCGTGGGCTTCGCTTGCGTGTGAAGAAGATCGCTTGCGACTTCTCGGCATTTGTCGTTATCTTCCACTTCTTCTGGTAGCGTTCGATGGCGTTTTGGGCGGCTTGCAGCTTGGTCACGACGATGGTTGGGTCGGAGTCTGACGCGAGGAATCCCGTGTCGTCGGCAAAAAGGAAGTAGCTGACGCCATTGATCATTGTCAAGTCCGCCGTGAATATGTTGTAGAGCGTGGGACTAAGGACGGCAGATGTAATAACATCATTTTTAGAAAATACTCAAAATTTTCACAAAACTACGTCTTTTTTTCAAAAAAACTTCAAATTTCAATTTTTACAATATGGGTATCAAACGATCGGGATTTTTTCATACATTTTGAATGTAATAACAACATTTTTAGAAAATACTCAAAATTTTCACAAAACTACGTTTTTTCGAATAAAATACTCAAAATATCCGTTTTTACAACGTGGGTATCGAACGATCGGGATTTTTTCATAAATTTCGAATGTAATAACAATTTGTTTTTTTTTAAACACTCCATTTTTTTACAAAACTACGTATTTTCTAAAAAAATACTCAAAATTTCCGTTTTTACTATGTGGGTGTCGAACGATCGGGATTTTTTCATATATTTCGAATGTAACAGCAATATTTTTTGAAAATACTAAAAAAATTCACAAAACTACGTATTTTCGAAAAAAATACAAAAAAACTCCGTTTTTACAATGTGGGTATCAAACGACCGGGATTTTTTCATACATTTCGAAAGTTATTAAAAAATGAAATTACTCAAAATTTTCACAAAACTACGTATTTTTGAAAAAAAATTGATTTGATTATTTGATACCCATATTGTAAAAACTGAAATTTGGAAAAAAAAATTACAAAAATACGTAGTTTTGTGAAAATTTTGAGTATTTTCAAAAAAATATTGTTATTACATTCGAAATGTATGAAAAAATCCCGATCGTTTGATACCCACATTGTAAAAACGAAAATTTTGCGTATTTTATTCAAAAATATGTAGTTTTGTGAAAAATTAGAGTATTTTCTGAAAATGTTGTTATTACATTCGAAATGTATGAAAAAATCCCGATTGTTTAATACCCATATTGTAAAAATTGAAATTTTGAGTATTTTATTCGAAAATACGTAGTTTTGTTAAAATTTTGAGTATTTTCTGAAAATGTTGTTATTACATTCGAAATGTATGAAATAATCCCGATCGTTTGATACCCAAATTGTAAAAATTGAAATTTTGAGTATTTTTTTTCGAAAAAACGTAGTTTTGTGAAAATTTGGAGTATTTTCTAAAAAATTTGTTATTACATTCGAAATGTATGAAAAAACCTGATCATTTGATACCCATATTCCAAAAACAATATATCTTTGGATTCTTTAGAGAAAAAAAATGCATTTTCAAAATACAGGAAAAATACGTATTTTTGTGAAAATTTTCATGAAATAATAATTTTAATGGATAACTGACATCATCCCAATTCCAAAACAATATAATTTTTTGATGTTTGCATGATTTTTCATACGATTAAAGCCAATGTCTCCCATATAGCCAAAAAACCCATAAGCTCTGTGCTTCAGTTAAGCACTGGGCCGTGCTTAACCGAGGCAGCTGAACGGTGCAAAACCGGGGCAGTGCAAAACCGAGGCGTGCAAAACCGAGGCATGACTGTAAATTCCTTGTTTTAAGCACATCTACACTGCCGTTTTACGGCGATATGATGTATACGCCATTTTGGACATTTTCAATTTTATTGTACAGTCTGATAAAGAATCTTAAAAGCTACCTCCTGACGAAAGAATTTTTCAAAAAACTGCTCTGGGGCCCATTTTATTAAGCAAACAAACAATGATGTATACGCCAATTTTACTCATCATGATGTATGTATACATTGAGAATTGATAGAAGTCAAATTCAATAGTGTTTGAATGTTGATTTGAGGTTTTGGGATCAAATCAAGATTGGGCAATATTTTATTACATTATTTCGATTTAATTCTTAAGGGGACGTCCATTAGGGATCATCCATAAAGTACGTCACGTTCTGAGGGAAGAGGGGGGTTTTGAGAAAGCGTGACGTTGCGTGTTAAAAGCATAGGGAAATCGTGACAAAGGGGGGTGGAGTAAATTTTGGCTGATTTTAATGTGACGTACTTAATGGATGACACCTTATCCACATCCACGTAGACACTTTTTTGAAAATTCTAGACCCACCCACCTCCCTTGCTGACAATTGTTCACGCAAAAAATATGTTTATGGAGCATAGACAATCGCTAAGGGAGCGTTATTTTATTACGTAACGCAAAAAAACGGACCCCCCCCCCCTCGTAACAAAATTTCCATACAAATTTTAAAAATTTTGTATGGAGCGTAACACGGCCTCCGACCCCCTCCCCCAACTGCGTTACGTAATAAAAGAACGCTCCCTAATACCTTCCCCCCCCCCCCTTAAAGTATCCACGTGGACAATGCAATACGGGATCCACTCAGCTATCAAAATAGCTGGCACAAAAAATAAAGCCAGCTTTGATCGAGCAATGTATACATACATCATTGGGCAGGAAAAGTAGTGATTTTTTATTGCTATTTTTACGGCCAAATGATGTTTGTGGTTTAAAATCGTAGAGAATAGGAAAAAATAAGAAATTTTGTAGGGGCCACATTTTTATTGTACTTTTTAACAGTTTCTACAGAGCAGACCTCAAATTTGTCATTTTAAATTGAAAAAATGAACAAAAACAGAAAATCGTGTCTACAGCAAAATCACCTCAATGGCGTATACATCATATCGCCGTAAAACGGCAGTACAAACCACGTAGACATTTTTCCGGAAATTTCGCCCCATTTTTTATCTTTTAAAAATTGTAAAAATAGATGACATTAGTGCGTCCATCCCGGGAATTCTAAATTTTCCTAAAATCGGGAATTCCAGAACTCGGGATTTTTTTATTTTGTCCCGGGAATTCCCGGAGTTGAAAAAAAAAATCAAATTTTGGTCTGGAAATTGAGACTTGGTTGTGGAAATCGGTATACAGTTGAATACATAGTAATCGATAAGAATTTTAAAGCATTAAAATTTGTATTCGACATATATTACCGTAATCTGGGGTGAATCGGGACTACAGTCTAAATACGGACTGCAGTTTTTAGAGCACTTAAAGCTTTTAAATTTGGAAATGGATGTACACATTTTGTTGGTCTGAGTCTGTTCTAACCGAAACCAACCAGAAAAATATTGTGCTCCAACATGGTTTAAACTGCTGTCCCAATTCGCCGCATGTGTCCCGATTGACCCCAGTTTACGATATAATTAATTTGACTAATTAGGAAAAAAATGTTAAAATGTTAGTTTACAGATCAGCAAATTTTAATTCTTCCTCCGCATTGCTGGGACCTTGTCCCCATTTAAAAGTGGCTATCCCACTTCGATCCGCAAACAAAAACTAAGGTCTTTAATCCTTCAATATTTTTTTTATAGATTTTCATCAAGCAGTGTGGGTGGGTCTCGTGGCGCAGGGGTAGCGGCTTCGGCTCCCGATCCCGATGATGCTATGAGACGCGGGTTCGATTCCCGCCTTATCCACTGAGCTTCTATCGGATGGTGAAGTAAAACGTCGGTCCCGGTTTCTCCTGTCTCGTCAGAGGCGCTGGAGCAGAAATCCCACGTTAGAGGAAGGCCATGCCCCGGGGGGCGTAGTGCCAATAGTTTCGTTTCATCAAGCAGTGTAGTCAAAGTCTAAGTTAAATTTAAGACAGCTGCATTGTCTATGTTATGTATTCAAAATGTAGTTTGTCACAAGTACTGGTTACATTTTATTTAGAGCCAAAAGCGTATTTTTAGCTCATCTAGTACTTCTATTTAACCTTTTCTCGCCATGGGCAAAATCGAGATTCTTTTACTTACATTGAATTGACAAAAAACAGATAAAATTTCAAAGACTAGTAGATAACTTTCTACAAAAACCAGAACAAATTGAACAATTTTATTGATAAATTAGTGTCTGAATATATCTATTCTGCTCTAATCTAGTACTTCTTTTTGAACTTATAAATTATTCATAAACTTTTCTGTGATTGTAAAACCGAAACGATTTCTCTAACAAATAATGTACATCTATGCCAATCTAGTACCTCCTTCTTATTCATTTCAATCTCGTTCCGCTTCCCTTCCCCCAGGTTCAACTATCTGCACAGCAAACTATCTCACATCAAGCATCTCGTGCACGACTACGACGTCGCCATCACGAACGGCCTGTGTCGACCGCAGGAGAATTACTGACGATTATTGAAGCCTGTAAAACAGCACCACCCGTCGCAATTCGTATGTTGATGACATTAAACCCCCTAGCCGAAAGTTAACTGAAGCAGCAAAAAGCACCGTTAATAGCATCGTTTACGCCACCACCACCACCACACCGTCGTCGTCGTCGTCGCTCGTCCAGAATGTCGACCAATCTCGTAGGAGTGTGTGCGCGCGCGCACACACAGGTGTTGTACTAGAATGCACACAGTGCGCGTTCACCAACCCGTGCAAGCCGGAGCAGCAGCAGCAACATGCAATCCTTTGTTACCTTTTTTATTTAAACAAAACAAAAAAAAAACACAAAAATGAAGCAAAAAAGCAACATTGTTTAGTCGTTAGGAAGTCCACAGACGGAGAGAGAGAAGCCAAGAAGAAGCAACAATCCCGCGGTCCAAAGTGTTTGGAGCAGCTTTGGGCGTGATGCCCAAGCGCGGGGAGCGGGGACACTGCAAATCCCGCACAGCATCAGTGTCCCTCCCCTCCCCGATCAGCCAGCCAGCACAGCAAAAGAAGGAAAGAAAGACTTGTCAGTCGTAGTCATCACACACACACACGGTTGTCGGTCGTCGTCGTCGTACTCGCGTTTTCTCGCCAACAATTGAACCAATTGTACACACACTTAGCAATGAGACACACCCACACACACTTGAAAGCAGGCGCCGGAGTGTCCGGCGGGAACCGGATCCGTACCCGCGAACCGGGAACCGGTGCGCTCTCTCTTGTGGAATGTGTGTCGAGAAAACAAATGAAAAAGAAAACTCAATTTGGTTGCAGCAGAAGAAGAGGACAGCAAATCCTAAACACTCACCAGCCACACACACACACACACGCAAACGCGTCTGCTTTGGAGGAAAAGAGAGAAAACAAATAGACACACACACACACACACAGCAGAGAGAGTGAGAGACATTATCAAATGAATTGATTTCTAAGGATTTTTCTTTAAACTAATTTTAGGAGTTTATGAAACTTAACTAGTTAATTGAATGTGTTAGAAGCAGCAGCAGCAGCAGCAGGAAAGAGAGAGGGAAAGAAACACAAAGCAAGTGAAGCAGCAAGAAAGAGAAAGAGAGATACAGGAGAAAGCTCGAAATCGCCACGAAAAAATGACGTTACTTCTATTAGAATTTTTGAATTAATTTTTCTTAGTTTTCTCGTTTTTAATTTCTCGTTTTGTTTCTTCTGAAAGTTCGAAAAATTGGAATTCGAGAAGAACCAACACACCAACACCAGCCGAAAATTCGCGACACGGATATAACACACACACACAAAGACATACTTCTTCAGTGGGAGAAGTAAGAAAGAGAGAGAGAGAGAGAGAGTTGTAACTGTTTGACGTGGGGCAACGTTTGGATCGATTTGAGTTCTGGTATTATTTTGCAGTACTTTTTGAACTTACGTGTAATTCGCTTATTCACTTTCATTTAATTAATTTCACTTATTCTTCTAAAAAAAGTTGAAAATTACATCGAAAACACGGTAAAATTCAACCATACATTATTTTAAACACTGTTGAAATTTCAAGATCGACAAATTTGGATCGTTGGTCCAACAATTACGATGGAAATTGAAAGTTTGATGCCACGTTCGATATTAGTTAGTAAATTTAAATCTGTTCAAATAATGAAAACCAAAATTTCAATTTTGAAAAATAAACAAGGTTTTTGGTGATCTTAGAACTGGTTAAATTATCTTTCATGCAAAATCAAAAAATTATTTTAATTCTTCCAAACTGACTTTTCCTACAAAGTAAAAAAAATATTGTAATATTACATTTGAGATTGGGTACATGTTTAATTTCAGAAAAAGTGTAGATTTACCTCTTGAAATTTGTAATGCCACTTTTTCAAGCATTATTTAGGTAATATTACGTAATGAAATATTTAATATAACAACATAACATTTTACAACTTCCAAATTTAAATTTTTTACAGAAAAAAAATTGACAGATGAAAATTCGACACTTTTTGATAAAATATTTACATGCAACGAGTGGGAAATTTGTAGTTGAAAATTTACGGCTTTTTCATGTAATTTCACCAGCTAGAATGACCAGTTGATGTAAAATTACTCATTTTTGGAACAAAATCTATCTCTAAGAAATGTGTAATTTTACATCACAAGCTGAGTGTAATTCTATGTATCTTACTTTTTAATTTCCTGTTTTACATATTAATGCAGGTAAAATTACATAAAACAGTGGTAAGTTTACACCTTCAAATTTTCAACTCGCTATATATTTTTTATTTAGGTGGAATGGCGCTACGAAATGTTTGTTTGAACAAAATTCAATTTAGGTTTGATTGAATTGGGAACTGAAAAACAATTACTAAAACATTGATTCAAATTTACCAGGATTTGAGTTAAATCCTAAAAATTCCGATTTTTTCATAGATCCTCCTTTTGTAGTTAATCCTTACGTACTAAAATTCATATGTATGAATATTGATCAAAATTGAACCAAATTCACCTAAACTTAAATAACATGAATTGAATTTGACCTTTTCTAAATCTTCATTTTTGAGTAAATTTGTTTTGGACACAATGAAGTGGTTTACCTGAATCTGTTTAAACGTCACTTAAATTTATCAAAAATCATTTAATTCACCAAGATTATAGTAAAATTAATCCAAAGCAAACAGTTCCTAAAATCAAATTTTCTCTAAGTTGAGGATTTCGGGAAATATAATTTTTGATAAGTTGTTTGATATTTAATCAATTCAGTGTTTACCATAAAACATTTAGAAATGAAAATCGAACAAACTCACTTAAAATCAGTCAAAAATTGTTTCAAATTCACGTTTAGATTTGAGTGAAATTTGGGGCAAAAGTTATTAACATTCATCAAGATTTAAGTTAATATTGATTGAAATTTTGAAAGTAGAAACTGTTGCAATTCACAAGGATTTCAGTAAAAAATGTTTTAGTAAAAAAAAATTGCAAGGATTTCGGTAACAATTGATGAAATTTTTCGAGATTTCAGTCGAAGTTGATTAAAACTTTTCATTCACTAAAAGAAAGAATTTTTAAAGTAAAAATTGATCGAAATTAAAGAAATTCAAGAATTGAGTCGTAATTGATTGAAACATTCTTATAAAAATTGATAGAAAATTTCATAAGATAGCTTAAAATTGGGTAAACATTTATTGAATTTTAACGAGGTTTGAATGAATATTCAATTGAAACTTTCTATTAAACAATGATAGAAATTTTAGAGGTTAAAAATTATGGAAAATTTATAGAGATTTACGTAAAAAATAACAATTCTTAATTAAAAATGGGGGAAAAAAATTATTGGAATTTACCAAGGTGTGAGTAAAAATTAAATTGAAACTTTATTTGAGTTTAAATTGATCGAATTTACCCAAGATTTAAGTGAAATTTGGTTGAATTGAGTATGATTCTAGCCTGAAGTGATAAAAATTACTGATTAGAAATTTATGAATTTTTTTCAAGAATTGAGTTCAAACTGATATTAATGTACCAAAATTTGAGTTTAAACTTAAAAAAAATTGAGCCATAACTTATTTTGCCGTGTTTGCGAATGACCCCTCGGACAAATTAAGAACAATTTTTTGTCGAATTGGGGGCACGGGAACCCCCAGCCCGTCCTGGGTACCGCAAGTGGCCCAAATTGGATGAAATTTACAAAAAAATCAATCAAAAATATGCTTAGATATAAGTAAAAATTTGTTGAATTTGAAAAAGTTAAAAGCAATTGAAATTTTCAAAGATTTGAGTTAAAATGATAATTAAAAAGATTTGAGTCAAAATTGATGAAAGTTTTCCAAGATATGAGTGAAGATTTATCGAAATTCATCATGATCCAAATAGATTTAAAATGATCATATTACAAAGTATGAGTCAAGATTGACTAAAAATGTACATAAATTGGGTCAAAGACGATCAAAATTTAGCAAGAAATCCTAAAATTTTGTGAACAAATCTGGAGTTTTTTTTAAAGGTCCAATAAACCAAATTTTCAATTTTTGCTTTTTTGGTGTTTTTTAATACCCCTGACTCAAGGCGGTTTCAAAAACACTTAAAAAGCAAAAAACTGGAAATTTGGTTTATTGGACCTTTTCAAAAAAAAAAAAAAACTCCAGAAATAAAGACATAAAGTTTATTTTAACCAAACGTAGTCCCACGTCATAACTAATGCAGTCTTTTTGCTCTCTCTCAGAAATGCACATCAGAGAAAATATTGTAGTTGCAGACAACATCGTGATATTCTCTGATTGCCTTCTACCACGCAAAACTTTGCAGTTCGCGGTGGGCGCTGATCCGTTCCCGAACTGAGCAAAAACCACAAACCAATACAACAAAAAAGAAACTAGAATTTCGTTTTTGGGGACAATGAAACGACGTGTCAGGAGGAGAACGCGGAGGAGGAGGGGGACAAAGGAAATTATGGGTATTTAATTAATTTATTAGTTTGTTAATTTAGACAATTTTGAAAACAAAAGGAAAGAAAATGAGTGCGAGCTAGAGGCAAAGTCAGCCAACCCCCACTCTCCAGGCAATCTCCGCGGTCCACGCGCTATTGAATGTCACCGAGGGAGCGCGCGCTTCGTCAAAAACGGAAGGTTGAAGAAACTGAACCTACACACCTAGTGCCACAGAATTAGCGAAAAAATGTTATTAAAAAGAAACTCAATTATTGAATTGTTACGAGAGCGTCGAAGGCGCGCGCAGCACCTGTCGGTGGCGTCACAGCAGCCAGCAGGAACCGCGGGGAAGCTCAAGTCAATCGGATGAAGCAAAAATGAGAGAATGTTATTCAATTTCGGTTTTATTACTTGTTTAGTAGGTTCATTTTGATTGTGTTTGAGAGAGAGAGAGAGGAATAAAAACTGTTAAATTGAGTGAAAGCACGTCCTCCGGTGGAAGGGCACGATTCTTGCCTTCCCCTGCCAAAAAGAAAAAAAAAGCAAGAACGAGTGGAAACGGTGAATGAAATTGACCAGGAATCTGTTTTGTTTTGTTTAATTATTACACAGCAATTTACGTTTGAACTGTTTTTTTAAATTTCCGTACTAGTGGGTTATGAATTCAGAACGAAAAAGAAAAGAAACGTATGGTTTGGTTTTTATTTGATTTTATCTTTCTCGCACTTTGTTCCCTTTTGTTAGTTTTCGTTGAGTTTTGTTCTTATTTTTGGCGCGAAAAAAAAACGAGCGGAACAAACACAAAAAGGCCAAGCAACGTAGTACTAGAATGAACTCCATCGGTTAGAGGGAAAGAGAAGCAAAAAACAGTGACCTTCTTTTGTCGAATTAAGTAGCGTAATTCTAACTAGCATAAGCCAGCATTTCAAAACCAATAATCCAATAGTAGTAGAATAAACACACACAAAAAAATCAACACACCAACCAAATAGAAAGCAAACAACAACAACAACACAAGGAAATTGCAAACAGCAAAGATACCAACGATTATTTACTCTTTGTTTTTTTTTTGTGTGCAAACGTCAAATGAATTGTTTTAAGGGGTTTTTAGATTGTCGAGAGAAGAAAAATGCAAGGAAGTGAAACAACGCAAAAAGAGAACGAAGCATAGCAAAAAAAAACGAATTGTTTGGAATTTAGCGCGGTCCCGAGAATGTTACTTTTAGTTTTAAAACCAATTGAGCGTGTTGATTTGAGCGAGTCAGCGAATTGAGCATGCGTTTTGAATATTATGTTTGAAGGGGAGCTAGCAAAGCAACGAGAGGACAATACACAGTTGAAAAAAAAAAACAAAAACACATAGTTTTGGGTTCCGTACCGAGTACACACAGACTCACACTTACGTCCAAATAAAAAGCGGAAGGAAATTGCCCTGTTCCTTCCGGGTTTGCGCCGCGAGAATCAGTTGAATTGATTGCCAACACTTTTCAATTCCATCCATCAGTTTTATATAGATAGAGAGATCTTACGAGAGGAAGGGCATTGTTGAATGCTTCAGAAGCAGTCAACGCGATAATTTCGTCCCACATTGGATTAGTAGTTGATTTCACACAAACGCATTTGCACTTCACGCCGGAAATTGTCGTAGACAAACAGACGTATCATTTTGTGTATTAAACTTTCCACCTTTGAAACATTAAACAATAACAAATAAAAGTGTAACGTCTGTTCAGCTGTCAAGCTATTGCAATCTTCATCGATCCACGATTTTTTTTATATTTGCAATAATGTTATTCGCAATGATTAACGGTAAATTGTTCAATGAACTCATTAAAACTAGCTAATCTATGAAAAAATTGTCTCAGACCTGAAAAAATTAGACTGTTATACGATTTCCCCAAAAAATGCCGTTTTTGTCCAAATTTCAGTATTTTAAACAAAAGATATAAACCTTGTGAACATGCCTAACAATTTTGGCATTGCTTGACACCCATATTGCAAATAACGGTAATAATTACCGTTGTTACAACAGAAACACCTTATTTTGTGAAAATTTCAAAGGAGAATGGGCAAATTTGGTCCAAGGATGTACACGAACGGGACCAACTTTTTTTCGAAAGATCTCGCCGCGACATGAAAAAAAGTCTTCTGGACCAACTCTCTAAACCCCGGGGTTCAAAAGTTACATGCTGTTGAAGTTTGAGCATTTTGAGTAAAAATATACAAAAAATCGTATTTTTGCTATTTCTAAAATCATTTACAAAATCTCTGTTTCATTATGGATTTCGATTTTCTTGACTTCATTCGATGCGTATCAGCAAAAACTTCGAGTTCTGATATGTCTTAGCATGATTGAAACATGATGTCTCTTGTTTTTATCCGTTTGAACCGTTTGTGCAAGAGGCATCCCATAGAAACAAGTCGAAACTTCAAGGTTTTGAAACCGGATCCAACCCAGACTGCTTCAGTGAGTATGGAAGGTTTTAGTGCAATGTTGTAACAACTTATTGGGATGGTCTGAGTCATCCGAGAACTCCTTGGAGTTAAGACCGGTGAGTCTACCGCCGTAACAAGCAAGATGTCGGCGGTTTTTGACCACGGATCATACCCGCATGGCTTCAGTGAGTATGGTAGACTACTATGCTGATGTGTTGGAGTGTCCTGGGTTCTCCTAGGACTCCCTGGAGTTAAGATCTGTGGGTCTACTACCGTAACAAGCAAAATGTCGACCGGTTTCGACAACGGAACATACCCGCATAGCTTCAGTGAGTGTGGTAGACTACTTTGCTAATGTGTTAGAATGGCCTGGGTCATCCTAGGACACCCTGGAGTTATGATCTGTGGAGCTACAGCCGTAACAAGCAAGAGGTCGACGGTTTTTGACCCCGGACATACCCGCATAGCTTCAGTCAGTATGGTAGACTGCTTTGTTAATGTGTTCGGATGTCTCTGGTCATCCTAGGACTCCCTGGAGTTATGATCTGTAGGTCTACGGCTGTTACAAGGACTCCCTGGAATGGTCCAGAACATCCCAACATAACAGCAATACAGTCTGCCATACTCACTGAATCTTTGCGGTTATGATGCGCGGTTAAAAATCATTGACCTTTTTCTTGTTACAGTGACCCAAATATCTAAACTCCAGGGAGTACTAGGATGACCCAGGCCATCCTAACACATTAGCAAAGTAGTCTACCACACTCACTGAAGCTATGCGGGTATGTTCTGTTGTCAAAACCGGTCAACATTTTGCTTGTTACGGTAGTAGACCCACAGATCTTAACTCCAGGAGTCTAGGAGAACCCAGGACACTCCAACACATCAGCATAGTAGTCTACCATGCTCACTGAAGCCATGCGGGTATGATCCGTGGTCAAAAACCGCCGACATCTTGCTTGTTACGGCGGTAGACTCACCGGTCTTAACTCCAAGGAGTTCTCGGATGACTCAGACCATCCCAATAAGTTGTTACAACATTGCACTGAAGCCTTCCATACCCACTGAAGCAGTCTGGGTTGGATCCGGTTTCAAAACCTTGAAGTTTCAACTTGTTTCTATGGGATGCCTCTTGCACAAACGGTTCAAACGGATAAAAACAAGAGAAATCATGTTTCAATCATGCTAAGACATATCAGAACTCGAAGTTTTTGCTGATACGCGTCGAATGAAGTCAAGAAAATCGAAATCCATAATGAAACAGAGATTTTGTAAATGATTTTAGAAATAGCAAACATACGATTTTTTGTATATTTTTACTCAAAATGCTCAAACTTCAACAGCATGTAACTTTTGAACCCCGGGGTTTAGAGAGTTGGTCCAGAAGACTTTTTTTCATGTCTCGGCGAGATCTTTCGAAAAAAGTTGGTCCCGTTCGTGTACATCCTTGGACCAGCTCCCATACAAATTTGCCCATTCTCCTTTGAACATTAGTTTCAAAATCAAATGCACGAATATGTAAAAGTCCATTCCGTTTGGCTTCACTGTATGACCTTTTTGTGATAAATTAAAATTTAAGTATTTAAAAAATGTATTTGTAAAATTTGAGCACTCTTCAAACAATGTTAAAAATGTGACAAATTTGGCCTCGTTTGACACCCATATTGGAAATCATTAGAATTTGATGAAATCAGTAAATTTGAAGTCTTCACTTGACTATTAAAACTTTGACACCGATTTTAATAATTATTTTAGTATTAGTATGATCAAAAACTTTCAAATCTCGTGAATATTTGATTTCAGGAATTTGAGTGTTGAAAATCGTATTTTGTGAAAATTACGCAAACCTTTTGACAATTTATGAAATATAAGTAAGTTTATAAACATATTTTTTTTAATTTTAGTATTGTGTTCAAAAAAGATACCTTGAAAATCGGTTAAAATTTCGGCTTTTTTAACACCCTGAGTAATTATAAAAATTTGAGTGTCAAGAACAAAAATATTTTTGTAAATTTTAATATTAAGAACTTTTTTTCGCCTATTTGAAAAAAAAGTTTTCCAAAAGCTGCAGCTTTTGTGGATTTAAAAAAAAAAAATTGTATTTTAAGTATTTTTTGACAAATATGTATTTTTTGAAAAGTTCTAATTTTTTTTTCAGCACTGAAATGGGTGCTGAAAAGTTGAACTTTTCAGCACTGGTATCGAATAGTAAAATTTTTCATTTTTTTTTATTTGGGCGGTGAGATTACTAAACACATGGATGTTTGACATAAAATTCCACTCTAAAAGCGTTTTTTCGGGATCGCATAAAACGTTGTAAGCAACTCGTTGCAAAAAGAAGATTTTTTCAGCACTCGTCGTATTTATTCAACTCGATAAACTACGTTAAATAAATGTACGACGCGTGCTGAAAAAATCTTCTTTTTGCAACTTGTTGCGTGAACTACTATTATATAATTATTGTGAAGATTGTCTAAAAAAAAAATGTAAAATTTTGAGTTTTTTAAGTCACTTATTATTTAGACTTTGTGGTTTTTAAATTTAAATTTGTTTTGGCAATTTCAAGAATTTTAATATTTTTAAAAAGTATCAGATTTTGCAGATTTTTGAGAAGTTTGTACAAATGCTTTGACATTTTATTTCAAATTAAGCTATAATGGTTTTTTTTTATGGAAATGCCATTTCATGTTGAAAATTTTTGTATTTTCAGCAAAATATCACATATTCGGCTTTTTAGACATTCACAACGATTATTTTTGAATTTTCTGATCTGTAAGTACCGCATTTTGGGAAAAATCAAACATTTTATACAAATAAAAATAATTATTTGAGGAAAAAAATCAATTCCTACATTGGCTTCGTTTGACTTGACACTCATGTTAAAAGTCTAACAGAACTGGAAAAAAGAAGTCTAATGGACTTGATTCATTTTGTGAATTGTTAAAATCAGTTCATTTTTAAAATTTACAGTATTTATGTGAAATATTCCTTGAGTATTTCAAGTCTGAGAGATTTTTTTCAACTTAGTTCGGTTTACACATTGTGATTGACGCAAATCGTTGATCGATGACGATAATATTATCGTTATTAACGGCGATAATGTTATCGAGAAACAACGTTGATAAACAGACACCTTTGAGCAACATCAAACATCAAACAAAGTTAATTGTAGCAAGTAATAACGCAACTCCAATCACACACACACACCATTAAAAAAACTCCAACCATAAAGTCGAAATCGGCGAAAGCACCAGCAAAACAAAAGCAAACTACATCAACAAACTTGTACTACTAGGAAGCCAATTTAGCCATCCAAATTGTAGGTATTGTGTCCTTCTTCCCCCCTTAAAAAAAACAAAGTGTTATCGTATACAAGCAAAACACACCATTTTAACAAGCGGCTGCAATCTAGTACTTCCCTTGTGATGTGATGCACCGTTAATTGAGGTACTAGATCGCAAACGTCACAAAAGCTAATTTAAAAACAAAACACAGTAGCAAACCGTCGAGCGACTAAACCTTCCAATTAAAACAAAAAAAAACTAGTTCTTTTGTATAAATCAGCAATTGAGTCCATCGAAACGAGAGTTGAATAAAAAAAACTTTATTTTGTTTATTAAACGAGTGTACGCGGCACCTTTAGCGCCAAATTCCCAACCAAAAAAAAAGTGTCCTCCAAATTCGAGTCCAACCACGAGAAAAAAAAATAAATTAAAAACTCTTCAGTCCCGCCACCTTCCATCCGTTTGAGAACAACAACAAAAAAAAAACTTTGCAAATAGTGCGTTTTCCAAACAAAGAAAAAAAAAACAAGTGCAAACTCCGTTCTACCAATTATTGTCGTCGTACTAGATTTGTGTGTGTGCTTTGAAAGTTCCAAAACCTTGTTGTAGGGTAAGATGATCCTCGTCACTTCCTTCCTCGCACTCACACATCAACGCAACCATCACACCACTTCCAACTAAACAAAACCTTTCCTGCTGAGTAGTGAGTAGTGCGTTAAACTGTTTTCCAGCCGAAGTAGGAGAGTTTTTTTTTTTTGTTTTTCAGTTTGCAGTACTAGATTATCGAGCGCGTCCAAAATTGACAATTTGAAAGAGAGAGAGAAAAATAAAAACACACGAAACAGAATCTAAATTACACGAGAGACTGATCAAGCGGATTTTATTCGGTAGCTCCGCGGAGAGCAAAACAATAAAGTTGAAACGATTCCTTTGCCAAATAAAAAACGAGAAACGCGCGAGCCATCACCATCGGTGAGAGTTAGTTAAAAGAAAAGTAAAAGAAACCTTCCCGGTAAGTAAAACTACGTTTTTTCCACGGTTTTTAAATTTGCACTTTCATTTACGCACAAACACAAAATCACAACTAGAGGCCATCTGTAAAAACATTAAAATTGCATTCTTTGAAGTACTAGAACATGCTTTTGTTTTGACAGCAAACAAACAAACAAAAAATCAATGGGATATATCAAATTAAAGAAGAAGAAAATCAACTGAACTATATCAAACTGACGATTGTGTATCAAAGCAAGGCGGTGGAGAATCAAGTTTAAAGTGAAACATTTCTAACCTGTAATCATAGTTGAATAAACAAACAATATGAGTCAAGCAAAGCAAGCAAACAAATCATTAAACTGAACCGTATAGTAGTGAAAATGCTATAAAAATTGTATTAGTCAAAAATATGTGTCATTTAACTAGGGAGTTCACTTAAAAACAAATAAACTATTATTATAAATATCAGACAAGTTAAAAAAAAAGAAAAACAAGCAAGCAAGCAGCTTTTGTGCATTTAAAGGTACCAACTTTTTCCCCCGTAAATCATGCAAAGCAACTTTTAACACAAACACACACACAAAAAACACACAAGAATAGTGGGTAAGCTAAACACAAACCTAAAAAAAATGAATTTTAAACTAAGACAAACAGAAGGTTACAACAGAAACAAACCAACACTAAACTCCCCACCAAGTGAAACGCGTTTAAAAAAAATCTTGAATGTTTTCCAGAACCAGAACAATGAAACATTAAGCTCTATATTCTCACTCTTTAAATTCATCACACGAAAAAAAAAACAAAGAAAACACAACCAACTTAGAACAGAAAAAAACAACAATTTTTACCTTTGAAAAAAAAAACTTCCCCCGTGTGTAAAACCTGCAAACAATAACAAATCAAGCAAACTGTAAATACTGCTTTTGTGATCCAATCGAAAAAAACAAACTTGTAGCTTATTCTATTACCACAACAACAAATGAAAAAAACAAATGAAAAGAATCACTCTCGAGCAACACTGCGCTCAAACCGAAGTTATTTAAAACGTAAATAAAACATTCTACTACTGCGCGCAAACAAAAGAAAGGCGCAAAGTTGTGTGAACGAAAAGCGAAACCGTTGGATAAAACAGAAATCGCTGTGGACCAGAAAGCACATCTTTGCACTCACACAAAAGAGCCAAATCAGCTGTGTAGTACTAGAGCTCGTATTCTTGATTTTGGTTCTAGAATGAACTAGCTAATCTGGCAATACATCGATTTGATACCGGTTATAATTGAAGCAATACTGGTGATGTTACCGATTTTTTTTGTTTTGAGGAAAAAAAAGTTGAAGTACTAGATTTGTTTGGCAATCTGGTACGATGAGATTTTTGGCGAAATTTTGTTGATCAAATTCTTACAATCTTTGTTAAAAAAAGGGTTTTGACCCATTTGGTCCCTTATTTTTTTTCAAATCTAGTACTTCATTTTCTTCCATGATCAATGTAGTACAAAAACATTATTTTATTTTGGTTCTAGATTGTATTAGCTTCTCAAGCGATCCAACGATTAAACACTTGTTATAATTTAAGCAATTCTGGTAAATCTACAGAATTTTGCTGTTTTTGAATAATTTTGAGTTGAAGTACTAGCTTGCCTCGATAACCTTTACAAGAATACCGTTGGTTAAAATCTTTTTTTTTTTTTAATTTTTACGATTGGTAAATAAACATTTTTTTCATATATTTGCTGCTGATTATTTTTAAATCAGACCTGTGCAGTACTAGAACTAGTTAGATGGAATTTCACAATACTGGTAATTTTGATGATTTTTTTTAATTATTTGGTGTTGAAGTAATGTTGGTAATTTTGGCTGTTTTTGAATAATTGTGAATTGAAGTACTAGCTTGCTTTCATTGCTTTATACGATAAAACTATTGGTTTAAAATATTTTATTTAATTTCACGCAGTACTAGAACCAGTCTTCTTGTTTTGGATCTAGATTTACAAGCTTTTGAAACTAAATTGACAAGGTACTAGTTCTGATTAAAGCAATATTGGTAATTTTGATGATTTTTTAAAAAGTTTGTTGATGTTGAAGTACTAGTTTTGGTTGTCAATCTAGTACAAGAAATCTAATAGAAATATAGAAATATTATTTATTGGATATGGTTCCTGTTTCAAATCACGTTTTTTAATCGTCTTCTTCGGATCGAAAACAAATCTAGTATACCTCATTTTTTTTTGTTTGCTTTAAAAAATTCCCTTAGTCTCTGCACTAGAACATGTTTTATGAATAAGTTGTTGTTTCGGTGCTAGATTGTGCGTCCATCTTATTCTGCACTTTTTAAATCTAGTACTACACTTTGGTATTCACTCTTAGAAACTAAACTAATTTGCTGACCTTTGCCATAACCACTTTCTATCAATTAATTAAAATTTCAAACCGAAGCTTTTTCAGCCCACATTTCTTTAAAGTAGCCTTGAAACAACTCAATCCTTTGATTTGTGCCTTATGAAAAAAGAAAGTTGCAAAATAAATTAAACCCTTTTCGTCTCAAACTTGGTTTCCTTTCTAAAAGCCAAAACAAAATAACTACACCGATGAAATTACAAACCACAAAAAAAGCATACACCGAAACTAAATATTTCAAAAAACGATTGCGCAAATTCATAAGTGTGTCATGCATAGCAGAACAAAGAAAACAAATAAAAAAAAAACGAAAAGATTAGCTGAAGAATAAAAGATGTAAACAGAAACAAATGATTGCCTTGTGAAAGAAATAACTTGAAAAAATGACAAAAAATGACTAAATGAAAACAAACAAACTAAAATTATGCGTACAGAAAACAAAACAAAAAACATATATATTTAATAAATACAAATGTGAATGAAAGCAAAAAAAGACGAATCATTGTGTGAAGGAGGTAATCAAAAGTTAGAGCCACACTCACAAAGAAGAAGAAGAAAAAAACCGACACAATTGTAAATAGTGTTCGAACCAGCAGCAGAATTCCGGAGGCCAATTTGTCGATCCAAGTGGGCGGAGGAGCCCCGAGCCCAAACAATATTTCGAATCGAGCAATAATAGATTTCACCCCCCCAACACCGCTCCTTTCATCAGTTTGACGAGAAACGAAAATTGCGTGAAAATTCAACTCGGGGTGGAATCAGGGACCAACACAATTGGCGAAACGATATCAGCAATGGAAAAATTTAGTTAGTTTGATTTGGAGCAGGCTCTCCACGAAATACGTGCTCAATTTTTTGATTTGTTTTTGGTCACGTCATGCATTAAAAATGTTAGATGTAAAAGGAGTAAATTTACCTCTGTTTTATGTAATATTACCTAGATTAATGTGTAAAGTTGCATAACTGTTTCTTAAACAGGATTTGTTGTAAATTACATGTTTATTTAGACGCAATGTCAGAAAAATATGTGTAGCTTTACCTTAAATAATATGTTAATTTAAAAAGAAAAACATATTTTTCCATTACATGGAACTGTCAAATAAAATAAAATGAAATGTGATTTGATGTAAAATTCCATCATGTAAAATTATTTTCTGTGAATCAGTGATTTTAAAGATTATATAATTTTATGTGTTGTTCATCTTTTAACATACAAATTCATGTAAAATTACATCAAAAAGAGGTAAATTTACACCTTCCATGTTTACAAAGTTTTAACTGCGATACTAGATGATGGTGGCGTTTTAGTTGTTGTTGTTTGTTACTTTAGTGAATCGAGGCTCGCCTGCTTGGATCGATTGATTTTAGCAAAACGTCTCCGACAAAAAAAAGTGAAACAAAGTTGAACAAACAAAGTGTACTTGTTGTGGCCAGAAAAAGAGAAGTAAAATAAAACTAACAACACGCAAATGTAAAGACGCAGTCAAGAAAGAGAGTAATAAAACTAGAATGTGGTTATAAACAAAAAACACGCTAAAGCGAGTAGTAATAAATTTAGGGTAATCTCTTGCAACAGCAAAATGAAAAAAAAGGAAATCAACATAGACATATATATATTTTGGCAACGGGAGATAAATTTTACGAGCGGGAGAGCAAGTTTTAGAAAACAGAAAAATACGAAAACTGAAACATTTAAAATAAACTAACATAATGGTTGTGTTAATTTCAAAAAGGAGTCAAAAACAAAACCAATTTGAAGTAATCGCTTTTTAGAAAAGTATTGTCCCTTGATTTACGAAAGCAGTTTTCTCACGACGAACACTTTTGGTGCGAAAACCAGAGTTACTAGAGCAGCAAAAACAAAACAGAGAGAGAGAAAACCAAAATCAACAAACGGGAGTGAGATTTTAGCGTTTATTTTCCGCAAAATGTCATCGGTTTAGTCAACGTTACGTTTCAAAACAGCGAATAGAACAAAAGCAGCGCAACATTTAACGAGAGAGAAAAAATCAAATAAAAACCATTAAAGAAAAAAACCCAAACTCAAAACCATCGCGAAAGGCACTCACCAATACACACACAACACTCTGACCTGTAACGGAAGGGTGAGTTAAAACTCAAACACTCAAACTCACACAAACACAAAAAAAAGTTGAAGTGTGTTGTGACGAAACTAAAAATACACACACACGCACCTTCGTGGAAATAATGAGAAAATCAAGAGAAAACGAGAAATCACATCTATTTATAAATATTTGTTTGTTAAGATTTTTTTCACACTGTAAATATGTTTATATGAATTGATTACGAAGTAATGATTGATTACGTCAAGGAAATATCATTACACTGAGCAAACAAACTGAAAAGGTTTATTAAAAAACAAAAAAAATCAAATAAGTTGAAAGTGACAAACTGAGAAAGCGGAGCTAAACCGCACGGAAAAGAAAAAAAGAAAACAAAAAAACCCAAACGACAACACTAATGATGACGACTCTATGCAATGAATTATCAAAACTGAATCGCGATAGCAACAAAGCAAAACAAACACTAAAGTGCGCTCGGCTGTGGGACGTCACAGTAGGCGGTGCGCGGCGCGCACAATGAGGGCGTGGCGTGACAAGGTGGGTGTGGGCGGAGCCAGAGATCCCACTCTTATTTTTGCAGCATTTACTCTTGCGTACTGAGTAGAGAGAAGAGAAAGCGAGACAGAGACGGAAAAGTGCTTTTGACGATTGTTCCTATCGAAGATCTGCGGTTTTCGGGGGTTTTCCCCCCTTCCGGTGATCATGCCCTTTGCAGCCCCGCCCCGATTCCCTTCCTGATGAAAGCAAGCAAACCGGTGCAATATCATGATGAGCTTTTGAGATTGCAATATGACGACGCGGTGGGAGGAGCTTCCGCGAAACAAAACTAAGTGTGCCAATGGAAGAACGAATTCCAAGCTGGAGAAGCAGAGCAAGCTCGCCTTCTTTGATGTTTTTTTTTTTGTTGTTTAACCTAAAAATCATTATTGTTTTTTGTTCTTTTTATAATTTCCTCAATGTTTCCGTTCCTAGTGGAACTATTTTTTTCCAAAATTTAAGCTTCCCAAATGGCGATTGTTGAATTTGTTCGTTTCGTGTAGATAGCATAAGAGAAAAAAATATCTAAAGGAGGGATCGGGCCGTAATGGTGTAAATATCTTGTTTAAACGAAAATCTGTGGGACGGGGCCACTGATCAACCAATGGAGCTACAAAACCTACCCAGAAATCCGCCAAAATTCGCGTAAAGTGTGTTAATGTACTTAGCCCGATGGGCGCACAATTGAAATCGAAATAAAAAAACACACACACATTATTTTGAAGTAGGGCAGTTTTCTAGCTTTTTGCATTTTTTGTGAATTATTGTGATTTTTAATGTCCAAAAAATGGTTATGAAAACAATCGAAAATCAGTATCTTGAATTAAAATCAATCAACATTTTAACGGTCAATTTGAATGATCGGAAATTCATCACGGCCATTTTGTATTCACCACTGCTCATTTTTTCCCGTTTGACATTTAGTGTGGTGCGCAAATTCACAACCAGATGGCTCTAGTGAGGTGTGATTGATATTTTCTTTTTATTTTTTTTTATCAGGGATTCAAAATTTTGTAAATCTTGTAAATTTTGTATCAAAGAGATGCAAAAACTTGTTTCAACAATATTAGAAATTGGGTACTAAACTGCCGCTCTAATCTAGTCCGTCCCATATGTATTTTGGTCATTTTTGAGATAAACATAGCAAAAGTATTGTTTTTACATGTACTTTGAGCCAATCTAATAAAAAAGTGATGTTTGTTCTGAAAATTCCAAAATAAAAATCACTTTCGTGCTGTCCCATATGCAAAATAAAGGCAAGTCAGTTCCTTCTAAAGAAATGTATCATGAATCGATTGAATAAACGTGAAACCATTTAAATTTCAAGGACAATGTTTCTATGAACCCGCAGAACTTGAAAAAAAGATTATAAGCAGTTCATATCTGCAAGAATATTTATAAATTTTGATGCGTAATATTTTAAACAATTGGTGCTTTTTTTCATGCAAGTAACAACCACAAGTAAACAAGAAACTACATACCATTATGAGTAATATTCCATAAAATAAGTTCTATTAAATCTTGAATGAATTGTCCTGGTCCTAGTTCTGGAAGAGGTTCTGCTTCCGGTAAACGTAGACTGTGGTTCACTAAATTTCAACGTCCAGACGTAGAGACACGCATTCAAATATCTGTTGCCTCTGTAGTATTTTCGTCTCGTTTATGATTACATTTTCATTGTTATGAATTTAACTATAAATGAATGAATCTGAAATAAACATAAAAAACTTCATTTTATAACATTTGAGAAAATCACTTGAAAATTACCCAAACAAACCTTGAAATGACAGTTTAACTTCTGGTGAAAATGTTCATGCCTACCTTGATATCATTGACTGACTTGCCTTTATTTATAGAATAATAAAGGCAAGTCAGTTCTAGTATGAAAATATATAAATTTATCTCTAAATTTTACGATTAATGAAACAAATTCATGTAAGAAATATTTGTTGAACTAATATTGAAATAATTGTATAGAAATTGAGCAAAAAAATATTGATTGGAAATGTGAAAAATGGTGCAACATTTTTTGGCCTTCTCACGGCGTTATCTCAGCATCCACTTTTTACATATGGGACGGACTAGATTAGAGCGGCAGTAAAGCCCTATGTAAATTTTTATGTATAACGGTAAAAAACACGATTAAAAACCATTTTTGATCACTTTTTTTTCATTTTGATGCAAAAAAAAATTGACAAGACAACATTTTTTGATGGATCAACTATGGTCCCCTTTTAGAACGAGCTGTCAAGTAGGAACTTTTCTGTCAAGAAGGACCGCGAGTTTAATTTTTCCAAATTGATTTAAAAATCCATTTTAAACTCTTTGTGGTCGTACAAAGGGTCATTATACTCAGAAAAATAAGCTTTATCGCTGTAAACAATAATATCAGCAATCTAACCTTCATTTTAAGACCCAATTGCACCAAAATATAGTTATTCAAATTACATAATTTGGGAAATAATTTCACAATTTTAGTTTTTTTTTCAAAACCCCAAAATTTTATTGTTTGTTTTCTACAAAGTTGGAAAAAAACACAAAAGCTTCATTTTTAATGTTGGAAATTAAACTAACCAAATTGGTTCAGAAAATTTAATTGATTTACGCGATTTTCAAATCTTAGTCGTAATTTTCAAATTGCGAAAAAAATCAAAAAAGATGTGTAAATTTTACGAAAGTTTAGAAAATTTTACATCGAATCGAACAATTTAAGTAGCTTTATCCATATTAAAATCTTGAAATGTCCGCTGTGATTTTAAAATTGTGTGAATATTTGTTTCTTAAAATGAGACAAATTCACAAAATTCATTTCTTGATATTAATCAAATATCTATTTCATAAAATTGAAAATTTTACAATTCCTTTTTCAACTATTGATAATGAGATCACTAATAAATTGCCAAATTGAACAAATTGAAAATTATGCGAAGAACATAGAAAATTTCATGAAAGTTAAAAATCAAATGGAAATTTTGAACATTACAAAATTGATCAAATTTAATGATTTTATCTGTTTTAGTTTTTAATATTTTTTTCAATTAGATTACACATAACAAAAAAACACATTACAAAAAAAAGTAATGATTTTTTAGAAATATTGGATATGGACAACTAATTTCAACCATATTGAAAAAAGGTAACTGCTTCAATTTCCGACGAAGATTCAAGTCGATCAGAAAATCCATTTTCAAAATACTGATTTTCGGACAATATTGTAGCATTTTTGTATGGAGAAATCAACTATTCAATGTGGACAAAAGGAAAAAAAAAACGGAAAAATTACAATAAAAAATAGACTTGCGAAAACCTAGAGAACTGCTCAACAACTACAATTACTTAACTTCTGCGTCGCGTTACGAGATACTTATCTTGCTTCACCCTTTTCGACGACAGATGAGTTTCAATAGTTTGACGTACAAATGGAAAAACTTAGCGCAATCTTTTCATCAAAAATAGAGCATTTTGAAACATTTCCGCCGGTAAGTTTTTCCCTTTTTGGCCACCCCCACCATTTGCTATTTTTCTTGCAAAGCAAAGAGCAAACAAAGCTCTCAAAATCAAAGAGTGCCGTGACTTGCCCACAAAGACGCCTTATTTTAAATTATTAAAAAAAAAATCGCTAGCGGAAACTTTTGTGCAGCAAACCCCTCTAACAAATGGAAGCCTGAGCCAAATCCAACTGAACAGATAAAGAGAGAAAAAAATTAACTGATAGTCGACTGCTTTTCGTCAGGTTCCTATCAATGAAAGCGACAAAAAACCACGTGTAAAAAGACTGATATAAACAAAAAAAAACGTAGAAATAACTGAAGAAAAGCGTAAACACAAAACACACAAGTCAGAATGACTAAAACTTACTACTAGCGAAGCGAAAGTAAAAACCAGAAAGAGAGAGAACGAGAGACAGTAACAAAACAGCGAGAGAGAGAAAACTTGTTGGCAGTGCAAGCCACGCCCCTCACAAACCTACACCCCCCTTTTCTGAAAATTGGATCGTTACTCCCTCATCGTTTTTCTACGAAGAAAAAAAGAACCTCCAATAATCGCTCCGCCCCCCCCGCACTCTAGTACTGCATTTGACGTCAAGAAAAAAAAAACAACAATCGAAGCCACGCCCCCTGGCCTGCGCAGCGCCACTACCACGTGCCACGTCAGCCGTGCGCCACGCCCCCCAATTCTGCCATTTGCTCGTGCTCGTGTCCCACCCTGAACCCAGGTGAATGCGAAAAAAAAACCCGGAGGGGCGACCGTGTCCCAGTCACGCCCAAACAAACACACACACAGAACTAACATCAAAGTGCTTCTCTTTCAAGAATTACCAATTTTACGAAGCGTAGAAAGAGATAGAAAGCGACTCAAAATAAGACAGGCAGAAAAAAAAAAAATGGAGAAAAAATGCGCATTTTCTTCGCGGTAACCCTCTGGGAACCTTCCCGAACAACCCCCCCTCAAGAAATGTGTTTGGAAAGGAAATGAAACTAGACATGATGGGGGAGAGGGCACGAGTAAATGTTTGGATATTTAATGAAATACTTTAATTTAGTATAAAGTAATCGCAAGAAATGAGCATAATTTAACGAAAAAAAATAAATAAAAAAAACTCTAAGAAATAAACCCTACATATTATGAGACAGAGAAAGGATGAAGAGCATACAAGAAAAATGAAACAAAAAAATGAAGATTAAAAAAGTAATTAAATAAGAGAATTGTGCATATTTTTGGTGTAATTGATATTATATAAATATTATATATACATATTATACATACATATTATGTAAAATTTGAAAAATAATAAAAAAAAACTTTTTGTTATATATCATGCAGCATAAAAAATATAAAATCACCGCTGTTTCACACTTTGGTAAAAAAAATAATCCGAAACTTCTCCTTCTTACATCACTGCTGAGACTTTTCCAAGTGCGTTGATTCATTCCTTATCAAATCGCGAACAACGATTGTTGAGAGAGTTTGCAAGTCGTGACGATCTTTACCAACATCTCGTGTATCAGTTGTATCAATCTAATAAACAGTGAGCCTTTTCCCGACGAATCGTTCAGTCTTCTAGCGTTCGTCAAATGAGCTGGGTGTTATTTGTGGTTGCATTTTAAACGATGAAACATTTTATTTCTATATTAATTTGTATATTTGCTTTTGAAGAGTTACTGGCAGGTGAGTTCATTTTTAAATTGTACCCGAAATTGACTAATTTTGTATTAAGAAGTTACATACACTTAGAAAATCTGAAAAAGAAGATATTTTATGATTAAATTGAGTAACAGACGATTTGCGAACCCGATTACTACGATTACCGAAAATTGGGGTGAAGACACTCAAGACGTATCCCGTGTGCATGACAAAGCTCTATTTAAAAAAATTGTTTAGAAAAAATAAATCGACCTTCGTCATGCACACGGGATACGTCTTGAGTGTCTATACACTGATCTAAATGTCTTAAAATTTATTTTGCTAATAGTTAAAAATTGTTTTTTATGCACTGAAAACTGATATAAAAAATTGACGATTGTATGTAACCCCTTAAACAAAAAATCAAGGGCAACATTGCGTTTGTCTGTAGAAGCAAATTGGCAACCTTTTCATTTTAGATCAATTATCTAATAATTTGATCAATATGATCTAGAGTTTTTTCTAGGTCCTACAACTTGTGGGATTCCTTGTGGTTATAGGACATTTTAAATAAAACTCTTTTTATTTATCTTTTTCTTTTTCACTATACTTAATATTGTATATTTTGATTTGAGTCAAACTTTGGTCAAAATAAGAAATTTTGAAAAATTTGGTTTCTTTTTTTTTGTCCCTTAACAAAGTGCTTTGAAAACATTTTGATTTCTACGACAAAGTAGAAGACTTTTCAGAAAATAATTGTTTAGCATTGTTTTGTTTAGCTTTCTATCACAAAAACTTGATTTAGACAAACTTTAAAGATTTTCAAATTCTTTTGTAAGTGTTTAAGAGGATCAAAAGTCAACTTTTGAACTATCGTCGCTTTTGTCCTGTGTTTTTTCCAGCAGACATGTCACAAGATAGCACACAGTCAACGCTATATTTCATAACGGACGTTTCTATTTCGCTTATGTTGTGTTATGTGTTAAAAAGTAAATTAAAATAAAAAAAAAACATTTTTTTATAAATACTTATTTTTGCATGTTTTTTTTTGTTGAGCCATAATACCATTCACAACTCAGACCGATTATAGAATTACAGTGTCATCCTTAAAATTTTATAAAATTTTTGTGTTGGAAGATTTACTTGTTTTATGTGATTTTGCAAATGTTTTTAAAAATGTTATTTTATCAGGAGTCAACTTTGGCTTACTGAGGAAAGGCTATAAAATCACTCGAAAAACGAAATTTTTAATTTGAACTTCTAGACCCACTTTCAGGTATACATATCGACTCAGAATCAAATGTTGAGCAAATGTCTGTGTGTGTGGCGGGATGTTGATCGAAAATGAATTTGCACTGGCTTATCTCGTCACTAACTGAACCGATTTGGACCGTTTCGGTCTCATTCGATCCGTCTTAGGATCAAATAGGTCGCTATTGAAAATTATAAAGTTTAGTTAAGTACTTCAAAAGTTATGCTAAAAACAATTTTAAGGTATTCGAAAGACCTTTTCAACAAGTTCAAAAGATTGAAGATCTGACGACCCTATCAAAAGTTATAAGCACTTAAGTGTTATTTATGAACTTTTTAGAGGCTGGATCTCATATATTTCGATCAAAATCTTGTCCGGATATATCACGCGACTTGTCGTTGGATAGGTAATTTAAAGACATTTTCAACGAGTTGAATAGATTGCAGATCTGACAACCCTATCAAAAGTTATATATTATGTCTGCCTGTGTGGATCAATCGGACCGCGCACTGGACTCACAATCCAGAGGTTGCCGGTTCGAATCCCGGGGCGGACGCAAAAAATTCTAAGTGTAAATATAGGTATTCGGTGCCCTCTCCCCGTGCCCATACCTTCACACTTAGGAGACCCGGGAGGCGGAGTCTTGTCGCAAAAAGAACGATACACGCCTGTGGATCCGTTGACGAAACCGCAAGGTTTAAGAGGGCCACATTATAAGGTGTTACGTCGATTCCGTTTTTTTTTATCAAAAGTTATAAGCACATAAGTGCCCTGAATTATGAAGATCTGACTACCCAATCTGATGGTATGAATAATGAATCATGTTGATAAACCACTGAATAGTCCGCCCTTTTGTATCTATTTTGGATTGCATTGACCTCTAAATGTGAGGAAGGCACCAACAACCTAACGGTGGATCATTTCCTATATTTTAAGTAAAAATAAGTATGCAGTAATTTTTGTACTTTCCAAAACTATGCCTTTACGCATTTTTTATAATTTGAATGATAAGCCTGGTACAAATTTTATTTAAAGTTTTTCTCTTCGCCCATATACCTATAAAGCAAATCTTGAATCTATATCTTGAAAACAATGCACTGTATCGAAAAATCTGAAAAGCACTTTTTTAATTCAAATTTAATTTTACAATAAAAACTGCTATCACAAATTTATATTTTCTCAGAAAAACACCATTTATTCCAAAAAACATTATTCACATTAAAAAAAAAACATGACTCGGCTGCAACTATTTTGTCCATACTTCTCTATGGCTCAAAAGTTGAGGTTTTCTGTACCATAAAACATTTCAAAACAAAAAAAAAACGTAAATAGAAGAAACACGGATTTTGGTCTTGATTTTTTGTGAAAAAGTGAATCAAAAAACCGGCCTAATTTTTTTCGTCTACCTTTTTTCTGAATAGTCTTCATCAATATCTACAACTTTGTTGAAGACATCAAATCGATTAGAAACTCCTTTAAAAGTTAAAGATTTTAAAATTTTTACACACCATTTTTGTATGGACAGCTGCCAAAATTGTATGGAGCCTTGAAGCCTCGTATGGGTGAACTAATGACATAAAATGGCTTTTTTGGTCATGGGGAAGGACCTCACAAAGTTTGAACTAAATCAAACAATATAATAAAAAAAAACCATTTCCGTTTTTTTGGTGGAGAATTTCTCAGATAGAGCTTCCTAAAGATCTTACTCAGCGAAAAATTGCAAAGATGCTTCTACAAAGGTTTACAATCGGATGTTCGATATTGTTTAACAAAACCTTTTCTCGAAAAATCATAAATAACTCTGGCATATCATTTTTCATAATCATGTACCACGGTATGTTTTTTAGAACAAACTAATGATAAAAAATTCGATATGTCTGATATTTGCCACCATGAAAGAAGGGTTCTCTCCCGACATTTTGCAGGGTCCGGCGAAATATTTCGTCGGGGGGTCTATAGCAACTTGTTTTTTGAAGATTATTTTTCGATTTTATGAGATATTTGTCAAAAAAGGTCACAAAAAATCGGTGCATTCATATTGAAACTTTTTATGAATATGCCTTAGGAACTCTAACCAATTATATTTAACCAATATTTGACCTCCACCAAAAAAAAATCGAACCAAATTTATATCTGATAGCATTCTTTGAAATTACTCCAAAATCCAAGCTGGAAACCCCGATACGGCTGAAAATAAATCTTTTCTTTGAACAATTTGTCATGAAAATACAGCAACACATTTCCCGGATACGAATTTGAGCATTAAACTATGGAAACATGGATTATTTAATAAATAAGCTGTTTACTACCCAGTAGGCTCCGAAAATTATTTTTTCAATCCTCTGCCACATTACACCATTACCTACATTTTAAAACATTTTACATTTTAAAACATTTTAGAATCAATCACATTACAGAGAACAGTTTTCTGATCAAGTTCCATTAAAATTTATCAGTTTTGGTTCAATATAAGTAGAGTTATGCCCAATTTCCTGAAATAAATAGTGCCTTTCTCCAAAATTTCATAATTCAATTACCTTTCACATGATGGGCACTGCCTACTGAGTTTTGTAATGAATGATACAGAACAATTTTCATGAATTTCATCAAAACTTGTTATAATTTTTAATGTTTCAATAAAATATTACAGTCGACTCTCTTACTGTCGATCTTCTCGATATCAATAATTCTCCACCTATCGATGAATTTTTCAGTCCCTTCAATCTGCATACTTCAATTATCTTCATTCCTCGATATTTTCCCTTGCTTGAAGGATCTCTTCCTCCACGGTCCCTTGGATTCTGTTTGCTTTAAAAATCTCTTCGGGTTGTCAATAATTTCACTTTCTCATGGCTTGCATAGACATTTTTCGTGGCGAAACGAAGCTTTAAAGGTCGTTTGACATTAGTTTGTTTTTGTTTGAAGGACGTTGCCATGATTCTCTCCCATAGCTGGGTATCAAGAAAAAAATATTTTCAATCGAGTCTTCATTTTGCATCGTTCCATAAACTGATGATTCTTTTCCTCGACGGTCCCTTGGATATTGACAACCAGAGAGTCGACTGTATCATCATAAAAATATCTGAGTAGGCAGTGCGTATCATGGTGAAAGGTAATTAAATTAAGGCATTTTTGGAGAAAGGCAATATTTATTTCAGGAAATTGGACATATCTGTGCATAGGGTATATGGCCCTATTTTGGACCTACTATGCAAAGCGTCAACATATTTCGCAAAGTTCTCAGGAACGGTCTAACTAATTTGGCTCGTTTCAGGATTGTTTTGTGCCTTAATTTATGCTTAACAAAGTGTACTATTGAAAATTTAAAATAATTTAACCATTCCATTGTAATAAGCATTTCAAGTAAAACATTTTTTGGATGCTTTTTGGACTTATTGAATGTATTTTGGAGACATCGCTGAACCTATTTTTTTTTACCCACACTCTGATTGGTTGAAATTTGGACAACTCGAATTGCGGCGTGCGGCGGCAACACGCACACTTACAAAAACTCGGTTTGATAAACCAAAGGGCCTATCCACGATTATAATTTGGAAAATATTTATTTCAGAAATTAAACAATTATGATGAAACAATGGATTTGAATTTGAAAACGTGTTTTAATCATATTGAATGGAAACTCACACATCTTTAGCAGGTCTCTGTCCTATTTAAAATTTGCATATTCTTACGACCTAATTGTTCAAGCATTAGAACATAAAAGACAACCCGTTATTACTCGCAATAACAACACCTTATCTTAAAATTAAATGAATGACACAGATACATAATAAGTTACAATGAAAAAAGGTTCTAAATTTAACGCAGAGCTTATGTTCAAATATTATTAAACAATCAAGAAATTTTAAAGGGAGATTGTAGCTTGTAACTTGGTGTGAAACTTTCTCATCTGTCATGTTAAACTTTACAGTTGCTTTACAGTTGCTTGACAAAAAGTTTAACTACATGTTGCACTTAAAAACAATGTAATATTTGAAAAAAAATCTTTGTTTGAATACCAGGATGCCTTTGATAGTCATAGTTTGTCTTGTTAAAAGCAGATTTGAGGTTTTCAAACATTATTTTTACTTCGAACTTACCATCACTTAGGTTGCTGATATATTTTTTAAGAAAATCATTTATGTCAATACTTAGTTAATTATGTTTATAAGCTTTTTAATATAATACATATAAATTTTGGGTAATATTGTTAAAAATTCAGAACTTTGCCTGAAATTCGTTGAAACTAGTTTTGTTTATTAAATTATGGATTTATATCACATGTGTAACTGAATTTAAAGAATGAATCAAATGTTTTCTCATTTTATATGAAATTTGATTTACTGGAAATGCCTTTAAATTATGTTTCAAAAACAAATAATATTTAATAATATTTATATTACTTATTTTACCTTTTCCTAGTAGAAGATTGTCCGAAGAATCCGAAAATGCATTCCGTTTTACGATTCAAAATCATTTTCATTGAAAAAATCATGACACGTTGAGAAGATGAAAATAATGCTATTTATCAACATTTTCTTAGTTATAGTTAACATACTTTTTAAACTTTTCAAAATTTCATAAAAAGTTCTTCATGAGGTACTTTGAGCACTTCTCTACCACGGTCAGTATGATTCCATACCATTCCGTACGTATTCAATTTTTACTCTTCATTTTGCGGAAAAACATCAAGCCTATCAAAGTCATCCCTGCTATAAATTTCAAATCATAATATTCATAATGTTAACATCGCATTAAGGTGAAGCCGTTGATCATTTTCGAAAAAAAAATGATCATCACTGTAAAATATTCTGTATTAAATTCAATTTATCGAATTCCTTCACCAAAATGAATCAGCATGTCGTTATACCTGCATTTTTAAAAACTATATTTAGATAAATATGCAAAAATCAGATAAAACTTACAAAAATATATTTTCCATATGTATATTTCTCTGATTAGTTTGCAATACGTCTTAAAAGCCATCACGATCTCCGACACATATTTGATTTTTTTTTTCTGAACCAAACCAAATTTTGTTTGTTTTCCAGTAAAGAGCATTTAAAAGACGTGCAGATGATAATTCAAAGCATTTTTTATTTATAATTCGTAAATTGTTCGAGAACTAATCGAAAAATTGATTTGTTTAAAACTAGCGCTTAGGATCTTTTTAAAACTAACTCAAGTTTTTTTTAAATTTAATTCATACGACTTTTTCAAAAACCACTCGTAAGCGATGTTGACAACTCCTGTCACGGTGACAGCTGACGATTTAATGAACTAGACCCTTTAGGTTTTTCAATCGTTTCCTCTTCAATTCCAACAGGGTAGCCAGCTTGCATTTTTTGAAGCAAAAATTAAAAATATATGCGGCTAAATTGGTGATAATGATGTTAATACAAAAATAAATCTACATCAGTTTAAATTTTGGGATACTTTGCAATCGGTCCTAACAATCATCTAAATCTCTAGCATCAATTTGCATTTTTATCGTTTAAAAAACATATTTTCATTGTTTCTGTTAATCATTTGCTTTTTAAAACTTAGATTTCATTCAAATAATTACAGTAAAGAAATTCAATTCAAAATATTAAATTAAAAAAATTCAATCAATTTCAATGAAATATCGAAATAAATTGATAAACAAAACTGGCAACACCTTGTTATGCATGTGTTGGTGATAGCCTTGAACCAACGGCAAAGTAGCTCCAAAAACTGATCCAACGCGGCTGATTTGAAAAAATATTTTGAAATGAGTTTTTTTCGATAATAGAATAGTTATTTCAATGGTTTAGTGACGGAAAACAAGAAAGAATTAAATAAACAACAGTTACATTGCTTGGAAACCGGACGAAATTGCTTGGTGTCAGTGTAAAACAGAAAAAATCATCAAGGTGTCGCGAGCATAATCTGATAAGCAACGAGGCCGGAATTTTTGGACCTAATCGATGTGCTAGGAAAATGAAAGGAAGTTCGAATGGCGTTGGAAAAAGTGGCTGAAAAAGCGGAAATAATCCAAAATGTTAACATTTTTGGAAGAGGTAAGATACAAAACGATCCAGCCTACACTTTCTGTTGGTTGGATTCAGTGAATTCGTACTTTAAAAGCCTGAACTACCTCAATTAATAAAAATAGGTCCAAAATAGGTACTAGGTCCAAAATAGGGTCATATACCCTATATTGAATGAAAACTGATACTTTTTTAAGGAATTTGTTCAGAAAACTGTTCTCTACAATGTGATTTCGAGCCAAACATTTCATTAGGGCACAAAACCAAAACGTAAACATTCGGGATTATTCCACTATTCCATTCATTAGTACACTCCCTACATGCCCTCCAAGAATCAGATTGATAACAAACAATTTCCTATTGAAAAAAATCAAAAACACAAAAGGGCACATAACCATGTTTACTGCAAACCAAAAAAAAAAAGTTCAAATGTGCCCTTTTATTTTTCGTTAAGTTTTCGTACTTGAGGAACTTTGTGTGTTATAGCGCTTTAGTGCCCTTTCAGCTCTCTTCGAAATTGCATTTAGAAAGGGCCCATTATGAACAACAGTTGGAAAGTGAAAAGTTATATTGCGAAAATTAACAAAAATTAGGAAGCATTTAAGCAGAGTTGAGGATAATCATGTGTTTTATCGTATCATCAGTAAAAATACCATCAGTCAAGCTTCTTTTTTAAATAGGAATTGAAACAAGTTGTCCACTTTTTGCAAGCGATTTTCTCGAATCGCGGTTTTTGGTTTTGTGCCCTAATGAAATGTTTGGCTCGATTTGTATCCGGGCAATGTGTTACTGTAATTTCATCAAAAATTGTACAAAAAAAAAGATTAACTTGCGGTCGTATCGGGGTTTCCAGCTTGGATTTTGGGGTAATTTCAAAGAATGCTAGAAATCTGGTAAATTTGGTCGATTTTTTTTGTGAAGGTCAAATATTGGTCAAATATAGTTGATTAGAGTCCCTAAGGCATATTCATAAAAAGTTTGAGAGATATCAACATGAATACACCAATTTTCTGTGACTTTTTTGAACAAATATCCCATAAAATCGAAAAATAATATTCAAAAAAAGTTGCTCTAGACCCCTCGACGAAATATTTTGGTAGACCCTGCAAAATGTCGGGGAAGAGCCCTTCTTTCACGGTACCAAATATCAGACATACCGATTTTTTTTTATCTTTGAGGTCTCGAAAAATACACCGTGGTACCGTTTGAAAAACACTTCTCACGTAACAACTTTTAAAGTAAAAAAAAAAAACGGGCCTTAAATATTTTTAAATTTTCTAGACACATTTCCCTTCATCCCAAAGTCCCAAAATGACGACCTCCTCGACCTGGACCTCGATCTGGACGACATGGAGTACGAGCGGGACTTTCACGGCGATTCGCTGATCCCCCAGCTGCTCTTCCCTCGGGACGAACCGCGCAACTTTGTCCAACTGCCGGACCAGTCCGGCCACTTCGAGGTGGTCCCCCGAGCGTTGGTACGGGAATGCCGCCGTAACGCCTCCAGCTACGAGGCGGCCGCGGACATGAAGTTCTGGTTCTACGCAAGGTACAGCGCCGACGACGGCAAGCCGATCAAGTTGGACTTTGACGAGCTTGGACTGCTGGCAAGTCGGTACGGATTCCGGCCGGAGTTGGCCACGAAGATATTGATCCACGGCTGGATGGGCAGTTCCGAGTCGGAGGTGATGGACCCGTTGGCCAAGGCGTATTTGGAGCAGGGCGATGTCAATGTGGTTGGGGTTGATTGGGAGGAGGGTGCGGATCGGATTTGGTATCCGACGGCCCGGTACCATGCTCCGGCGGTTGCCGATGTGGTGGCGGCCATGATTGAAAAACTTGTCGGGTTTGGTCAGACGCCGGATTTGATTGGGATTGTCGGGCACAGTTTGGGGGCGCACATTGCTGGGTTGGCGGGGAAGAGGACTCGGCAGAAGATTGGATTCATCGTTGGACTAGATCCGGCGGCACCGTTGTTCAGGTTGGAGAAACCTTTGGAGCGATTGGCCGCGGGAGATGCGCAGTACGTGGAGGTGATTCACACGAACGGGAAGGCGCTGGGGATCTTCGAGAACATTGGGAAGGTCGATATCTATCCGAACGGTGGAAGCAATCAGCCGGGTTGTGAGTTTCCGGATTTGGCCTGCAGTCACCAGCGGGCGGTCGAGTACTTCCGGGAATCGCTGAAGGTGAAGAACTTTGCCAATCGGTGTGTCAACGTGAATGAGCTGGGTGAAAGGTGCTCGTTGGGACGCGCGACGCTCGGAGGGTTTGAAACACGTGGTATGAGGAGCAAACCACGTGGCGTGTACTACATGAACACCGCTGAGAGCAGGCCCTTTCTGAAGGATGTCAAACGGGTGGTGGCTCCGATGGTGCCGCATTATCATTAAATTTTTGTATTTTATAAATATATAGTTTTGAACATAATTTACGACAAGAAATTTTGAAAGAATCTCCTTTTTCACTACTACAGAAGAAACACATAATAATTGCAATTAAACAGCAATCCACATCACTGATTACTTCCCGATGCACGTAACTCTCGGCAATTTAATCGTCAACGCCAGTTGAGTCGCGAGGATGGTCGATGCCGGTTGTTGAAGGAAGAAGGAGCGCAATCTGAATATTGTTTGTTTTTCAATAAAAATAATACATCATAAGTAACTAGAGTTGATACTTCAAGAGATGAGGAAAACTGCAAAATGTTGGATTTTCCTGGCGTTGTTTGAGCTGTTGAAAGCAGGTAATTAAAACGGAACCATCTTGAAATTACCGGAAAATGTGGCCAATTATGAAAATATCTGATTCCATGTGAACTAGTTGCAATAAAGTGAATCCAATAGTGAGGTGATATAATCTTATGTGATAGGAATTCCCAGTAGAATGCGCATAATTTAATCACGTTGTATTAGTATATATAGCCAAGCTGTCTAGTTGTCTCTCAGTGTAATTTTAAAATTAAAACGTTAAGGTGACGACTTCCATCATTGCCATGATTTTTATTCAAATGTAATTTTTTTTTCAAGCCGAGCAATATGTTAACAAAATTCCTTTTAAAAGTTGTTTAAAATAGTTACACATGACGTTTCATTTTGGTTTTTTCTTCTTATTCCTTGTATTAATATGAATATTATCATAAATTAATGATTACAACATAAAATTCTATAAATTGGAGAAATTCATTCTTTAAAAGAAAAACACTTTTGGGTACAATAAGTGCATAAATTATTTAGATGCAAATATTCGTCAAGTTGACAGAAATATCGAGCATTTTAGAGTGAGGATATTTTTTTCTTGAAAATGATGGATGGCTTCACCTCAAGCGGCTGCTACTTTGCAACTTAACCCTGACTCACGACGCGGCTAATCCTTATCATGGAAAATTGACCTCCACGAATTCAACCTTTCTTTTGAAATTGAAACAAAGTGTTGAAATAGCATACAGAACATAAAGTGCCGAATGATTGATGAGCTTTATGTTCAGCTGTACTGAATAGGTGCAAACGAACCAGGAAGTAATATTTCCAACTGCCTTGAAAAAAAAAAAACTGGTTTGGAATACAATCACAACTCTTACTGAGTGTGATGAATGGATCTTAATAAGGTGCGGCTTACAATGTACGCGTGTGATGAGATTTCACGGTGTGTGTTGTTTGGTGTTCGCTTGATCAAACAGTTCGTCATCTTTATATGTCCAGTAATCTGTACAGCGAATACCGGTGCTTGCATCAAAAGAAGTTTCCCAAATCAACGGAAATTTGTAACGGCTGTAGGGACACTTCACACAGACGCCCTTGTTTAACCGTCACGACACTAAGGGTATGAGATGTTTCAAAATTAATAAGCAGCCGAACCATCAACAGAGTGAGCAATTCTTTACGAAATTATTTGGCTGGAACTAGTGAAATAGTGGAACCCAACCCTTTTTTGCCTTGGCTAAAAAATCACTCGAAAAATGAAATTCTTAAATAAGTTTAAACTCACTTTCAAGTATTCTTTTCGACTGTGTGTTAGGGTGCCCAGAATATAGGACTTTTTCTCAAAACCTAGCTCCACAAGCTGAATATTGTTCCTTGAGCTATTTTAGGACTCTGGGCCAAATATGAGCAAAATCGGTCAACATTTACCCATTGATACTCGAAGGTGAAGTTTGTATGGGAAAAATCGAAAAAATGTATGAGAAAACAAATTTCCTTACGGTTTGGTCTGCACGGTGCGCTTCTTCCATCAACATATTCCCAAAAGTGAGTTTCTCATTGGAAATTTAATGCTCTACAATTTTGTAGAACAAGCCAAAACCTTGAAACTTGATCCTGAAAAGTTATTAGCGGTTTAAAAAAGTCATTTTTGTATGAAAAGCATTTTTTCACCAACTTTTGGCTCGGGTATCAATGAGTTTATCTCAATAAATTTCGCTCAAAATTTGCACATATGCTTAAAACAATCAAAAAAACCTCTTTCCGCTTGTGGAGCAGGAGGTAATTTTTCTGGGTACTGAAAAATTTTTTGTCACTCAATTTTTCCTGAACTGGTTTAACCTGATCTGGTCCCATATGTTTTTTTTTGAAAATTATTAGATGTGTTGTGGTACTTGAATAGATACGTTAACAAGCAATTTTTTGCGGTTGATTTTGAGATAACCACAAAATTTTGAAGGGGTTTTATCGTAAATCGACAAATCAGATTTTTTTTAAAAGGTCAAATGAACAAAATTATTATTATTTTTGTTTTTTGAGTAACCATGATTCCAGGAGGATTCAAAAACGCACAAAAAAAGAAAAAAAATAATCCAAAAATGATCTTTAGCGAATTATTTGAAAACTAGCTTTAAAAGTTTGTTGCATGCATTTAAATCTCTAAGACTCATTTTTTTCGATTTTTTTTTATTTTTTTCATGTTTAGGAGGTTCTACGAGAAACTTGAATTCTCTTGTTTTATGGTTAACTTGTTTCATTTTCGGCATTTTAATTTGCATTTATCATGTTTAGTTTATATTTGTTTCTGATAGTATTTGGCTTATTTTACCTCCTCCTATTATTACTTTTAACCTTTTTAGTTTTTTTCAGGTTTTTGTAGTCACTTTTCAATCTTTTTCTTGTTTTTCACATTTCCTACTATATAATGATAATACACACATAGATTTTTTTACCGAATTCAAAAATTGCAATATCGGTAAATTTTAGATCGGTGAACCGGTCAAAATGAACATAATTTTACCGAATATCAGTATCATGATGAACAATAATGATGAAGTCAATTATTGTTCATAATATAAATAATCTTAGTGAAAAACACAGCCAAAATTGACCCCAGGAAAAAATACAACATAGGAAACATAGGCAAAGTCACAAGACACACAAAAATATTTTCAGAAATAAGCATTTGGTCCAGACAAGGTCAAAACGCCATTTTAAGTTTTCATACGACTTTTTGAAATATTAAGCTTGGTTATTCAGAATTGAAAGGGCAATTTATAACCTTCCATTTACGCGGTATTATGATTTTTTGAAAAATCTGTGTTTTTTTTTTCAAAGTTGAGGAAAATTACCAATATTGGGACCACCCTATCAAGGTGTAGGTCACGCTAATGGCCAAACAAAAAACAAATAAACAAATAATACGGATCAAGTTATTTTGGCCAAGGAACCCCAGAAAAAAATTTGAGCTCGATCAGAGAACTTTTTTTCGGTTTATGCCCTTTTCAAATGGAATTACTGAACAATTATCGAGTAATAAAAAGCTTTTTGAGAAGTGAGTAAACAAGTTTTCATAAAAATTATTGACAAATGACAAATTAAATTGTTTAGAAATACGACCGAATCCGTAACCTGTCGACAATGTGAAAAATTGGAAAACACTAAGATAATTTAAACTTTCTTAGTTTTCAATCTTTACAATGCTCTTTCTCGGCCTCAATTTGTCTGATTTTGGAAGGCTGTATGAAAAATTGTACTGAATTTTCTCAGGATTTTCTTTAGTTTTGTTAAAAAAAAAAACGATTTTTGTAAATTTTTAAGTGTTCTTTACTTTTACTTTATATAATTTTGAAAAAATGTTAAAATAAGGTTTTTGGGGAATTTCGCTTTTTGTTATTTTATAGAGTGTAATATTAATTTCTTAATTATCTTATCCTAACCTACAACTTTGCTGAAGGTCATATAGAAGTTAATTGTGTCCTAAAATAAACGATATTTATCCATCTTTTTGTTCAAAAAGCTTACGATTCATAACCACCATGTGCTTCCATCAAACTAGTTTGGTAGATCAGTTTAATTTAATGGAGGCTCTTGGTGGTTTAAATTTGAATAATTTCTTGACTAACCTCTCTAAATTGCCATTTCTGCAGATACCCCCATCGTCTTCCCGGAGGATGACGACTACTTCCGATCCTCGCTAACGGGCCGCTTCGCGCTCGAGTTGGACGATCTGGAGTACGAGCTGGACAACGAGGGCGACACGCTCGTGCCGCAGATCCTGTTCCCCCGGGACGAGGAGCAAAACTTCGTTCGGCTACCGGACCAGAACGGCGAGTTCGAGATCGTGTCGCGGATGTTGGTCCACGAGAGTCGCCGCAACGGTAGCACCTTCGAGGCGGCCAAGTACGTCAAGTTTAGGTTCTTTGCGCGGTCAAACAACTACCAGCCGGTGGAGTTGCGGTTCGATCAGATTCAGTTCCTGCCCGATCACCACGGGTTCAAGATGGCGCTGCCGACGAAGATCTTGATTCACGGCTGGTTGGGGAGTACCGATTCGGAGGTGATTGACCCGTTGGCAAAGGAGTACCTGGACCAGGGTGATGTCAACGTGATTGCCGTGGACTGGGAGAAGGGTGCCAAGACGTTGCTGTATCCGGTGGCTCGGTATCGGGTGCCGCAGGTCGCCGACGTGGTCGCGGCCACGATTGATAAGCTGCTGGAGTTTGGACAGTCGTCGGACCAGATTGGAATGGTTGGACACAGTTTGGGGGCGCACATTGCTGGGTTGGCGGGGAAGAAGACTCGTCAGAAGATTGGGTACATTGTCGGGTTGGATCCGGCTTCGCCGTTGTTTCGCGTGAAGAAACCTCACGAGAGATTGTCCGCAGATGACGCGCAGTACGTGGAGGTCATTCATACCAATGGGAAAGCGCTCGGATTCTTCAAGAATATTGGAACGACTGATTTTATCCAAATGGTGGAACTTCGCAGCCGGGATGCGGGTGGAGCTTAAGCTGCAGTCACCAGAGAGCGGTGGACTACTTCAAGGAGTCTCTTAAGGCTAAAGGATACTTTGCGAATCGATGCGCCGATGTGGACAACTTGCATGCCGAATGCTCGCTGGGAAGGGTAGAGCTGGGGGGATTTGAAGCGCGACGATTGAAGGGCAAACCGGGGGGAGTGTACTTTGTTCATACGGCGCCGAATAAGCCATTTTTGAGGAGTGGAGGAACGACAAGGTAAAATTGAAGATGATATAAGAATATTTGGCTAGATACGATGTACTAAATGCTTTTTCTATAAATAAACTTATTTAATGCGACAAATACAAGAAATAATAAATTTGAAGAGAAATTATAAAAAACTGTTTAGCCCTTAAAATAACTATCAATACAATTATTTCCACTACACGACCCTGCGTCTCCATCATGAAAACAAATCGATGCACTGGAGCATAGAACGTAAATCGCCTCAAAGTATGCAATAAGTTCCATGTCCAAGGCCAGCACGAAGAACACCGCCCACTCAGATAATTATGATGCTGATAAAATGTCGTTGAAACATAAAAACAACATAAAATCTCCTTTGTTCTGCTGTTTGTAAAGACACTTCTTGGCCTCTTTTTTGGGAGGTGCGTATTGACCCTTAGTCTTATAGTAGTGAGGAACGATGTCATCATCATCATATAAAACAATTTTTATTATTTAGATAAAACTTGTAAAATACCATGTATTGGAAAAAAATAAAACGTAAATCTAAAATTCAAAATCTTCTAAAATAAAATGCACTTACTTCTAATACTTCTTCCTCCTTCCTTCCCATCTTCAAACGCCTCACAGTCCCTTTGCAAACGCCATCACCGTATCCTTAATGATCCGCAAGCAGTCATCCATCTGCTCCTCGGTGATCGTCAACGGCGGCGCGAACCGAATGATATCCCCATGAGTCGGCTTGGCAATCAGTCCATTCTCCTTCAACCGAAGGCACACTTCCCACGCGTCAAACTTGGAGTTGATGACGATCGCGTTCAAAAGACCCTTTCCTCGAACGACCGACACGACATCCTTGGGCAGCTCGGCCAGAGATTCACGCAGCTTGCGTCCCATGCGGTCGGCATTTTCGGCGAGCTTCTCGTCGATGAGAACCTGCAGAGCGGCCATGGCCACCTTGCAGCCGAGCGGATTTCCGCCGTAGGTCGAACCATGCTCACCGGGCTTGATGCACAGCATGACGGGGTCGTTGGCTAGGACGGCTGACACGGGGTAGATTCCACCGGAGAGGGCCTTTCCCAGGATGAGGATGTCCGGCTTGACGTCTTCGTAGTCAACGGCCAACATGCGACCGGTTCGTGCGAGTCCGGTCTGGACTTCGTCGGCGATGAACAGGACGTTGTACTTGGTGCACAGCTCGCGGACCTTGGTCAGGTATCCCTCGTCCGGGACGACCACTCCGGCCTCACCCTGGATCGGTTCCACCATGAAGGCGCACACGTTCGGATCCTGCAGGGCCTTCTCCAGCGCAGCTGTGTCGTTGTACGGAACCAGCTCGAACCCAGGCATGAACGGTCCAAATCCTTCATAACTTGACGGATCGTTCGAGGACGAAACCGCCGCCAGTGTACGACCCCAGAAGTTGCCCTCGGCGAACACGATCTTCGCCTTGTTCTCCGGCACCTTCTTCACCTTGTAGCCCCACTTGCGGGCCAGCTTGCATGCCGTTTCCCCTCCCTCGACTCCGGTGTTCATCGGCAGAACCTTGTCGTACCCGAACAGCTTCGTAATGTACTCCTCGTACTCGCCCAGCACGTTCGAGTAGAACGCCCGCGAGGTCAGCGCCAGCACCTCGACCTGCTCCGTCATGGCCTTGATGATCTTCGGATGGCAGTGGCCCTGGTTTACCGCCGAGTACGCACTCAGGAAGTCGTAGTACCGCTTGCCCTCGACGTCCCACACGTAGACGCCCTTGGCACGGGCAAGCGCCACCGGCAATGGGTGGTAGTTGTGCGCCCCGAACTTGTCCTCCCGGTCGAACACGGCTTGGGAAGCGGCTCCTGGGCGGTCTCCCAGGTCGGCGGTTTTGGTCGCGGTCACCGTCGAGGACATCTTGGCTGGAAGGAAGAACAATCCGTAAATTTAGGTTTCGGTTTGGGATTTGAACAAATTTTGTTGAAACAATTACATTTTTATATTGTTTTTAGGTTGATTTTTGAATTTCTTAATTTATGTTATGTTAAATTATGTTGATTGATTCTAATAAATAATATATTCGCAAAGATCTGGAAATAAATATTTTTTAATTGATTAATCAATTGATTGATTTCTTCTTGAAGAAAATGTACGTTATTTTTTCAACAATTCTCTCTGTAAAACGTTGATAGAACCTCATGTTATTCTCTCACAAATTTGCAATCATTAAAGCATCTTTTTATTTTTAACTCCCAGCCGAGAAAAACAATCCGCTTCCCGTGGTCTATTTCTGTACTGTTTATTCCTGCCCGCAGTCTTTCCTTTCTCATCAGCAAATTTCTAATCGCGAAACCTTACACGTGACGACGCTGCACTTTTATTATCACTCAAGTACAAATTCAGTCGAAAGCATAACTTACTCTCACTTACTCTTTGAAAGTGAACAAAAACACAATTTAGGATGCTTTCGGAACAGATGTTGGGTAGAAACTAAGTCTCAGCATAGAGTGGATTGAATATCTTATAATACATTTGAACTTGCCACCACCGACAACCAAGAGCCGGACGGACTAACCTTTGTTGATAATACATCAATAAATTAACTGAGAAAATTTTGCATTAATTTATAAAATTGTCTTAAAACAAAATTTTGCTCAAATAAGCAAATCTAATCCAAAACCTGCGAAACTTTTAAAATTCACTGAGCATTCAAGGGTTAAGGCATAACAGTATCAATGAGCTCAATGAATCAGGGAAGCAGATTCACTAAGCAGAGCAAAGCGAAGGACTGTTTTTTTAAAACATGGAAACACAAAACAAGTTTGTTTGCTCCTTTCACTTGTTGTTAGTGACGTTAGCAACATAAGGAACAATGAGTTGTCAATAAGTAAGGATTTGAAAACAAAAATAAATCTCACGGCAATCACGATTTACAAGTACAATACTTGGTCCGAAGGATGTTGTGTTAAAAGAGTAAGCCTTTTTTTGTTGGCGATGCAAATTATATCACCATGGCAACAACGAAAAAATACTCAATTTTAAGCAATGGAACAAATTTAAATATTTTTTATTAACAATTAAGGGCCAATACAAATGTCAAATCTACATTCTTGATTACAAAACCAAGCTTCTTATTGATCAACCGTTCACAGTTTGAAATGTTGAGTATAATTTTCAAAAAAATCTTGCTGTACTTTGATTTTATAAATTATAAAATGAGACACATCTGCTATAAAAAGATAGGACACAAGCTGGGTGCTGAAAAGAAAGAATGCGTAACGTGATTTGCGAATGCTCCCTACTGCTCCTCACTACTAAAACTGCACCACAGTTGTAAACATTAACAAAGTAGAAGGCTATGTTCAAGTTCAAGCGTGACATATTTTTTACTGCTGAAGTGACTTGTTTTGAAACATTTTGGATCTGTTGAGTTTTTGCTGAAAAATTAAGAGCTTCGATGGGCGGCCAAAAGAGTTCTTTTTTGTTTTTCACGAGACGAAAAATTGCGTCAGAAGTGAGTGAAAATTTGTGAATCAGAAGAGGAACGGAATGAAAGTTCCGAGATTATGTATCTTTGATGCGCAGTGATAATATCGGAGTAAGATTATTCAATATTATTTGGCAGGTGCCATTCATAATTTTTGAAAATCCATCGCTAAAATTTTAAAATTATTTTTAAAATGTTAGCGACGAATTATGCTAATCTTGATTTCATCCCTCTTTATAAGATTTGTTGACTTTGAATATCTTAAATATAAATTAATTATAAAATCAATATAAATTATAGATCGATTACAATACTTCCCACTTCATGGAATCATTTTGCGAACAGTAAATTGGTTCCGCTTTGGCAGTTCTAGATTGAGGCCGCTTTGCGAACCACTATTCTGCACCTAGGACACAAGCACCCAAGCAACGAACTAATGCAGCATTCATGAACATATTTTCTAACTACATTTGCATTGATCTATCTTTAAAGAGTTGAAATAAGGTTAAGGTACCAAGATTCTGTTTACACGGTATGGCGGAAGGAAAATATTATAAATCGAGTTGTGTTTTACTTTCCTGATTAAAAAAAGCTTTTTCATATTAATGGAGACGTTGTTAATCGATAAAATTATCGTCGATAAAATTATCGTCTAACGATAACAACAATGGTTTTCGTTATTTTCGGGACGATAATGGTAATCTATCGTTACCGTTATCGTTATTTCGATAATTCTATCGGCCATAATCTTTCAAAAGTCCATTAATTCAACCATATCATGTTAAATTTTTTGTGTATGCACGAAAACTATATATTTTAAAATGTAGGTATTTAGTAAGATTCAAAATATAAATTCATATGTACTCAAACTTGTACACAAAATACCATTTTTTAAAATACTAAAATTTTCAAAATTTGCAAAATGTGGCATACGATGCGAAATTTTGTATGTGTGTTAACCCTCTAACGCCCATGGTTACTCCAGAGCACCACTAATTTTTGTCTTCAAAATTAAATTTCTCTGCAACCATGCATTTTTTCAACCTAGTTCAACCTGCCTTAGTTTGTATAGATTGTTGGCTTATAATCATAAAATTTTTATCCATTTTGGTCGACCCAGATACGAGTAATGGTGAAAAACGTAAAAAATCTCGATTTTGCTCTGGGCGGGAAGGGGTTAAAGGGTTATTAGAATATTTTTGTAAAATACTAAAACTTTCACAAAATACCGCATTTTTTCGAAAGTACTAAATTTTTCACAAATTACCGTTATTTTTGAAAATACACAAATTTTCAAAATACGCAATATTGGAATCAAACGAATTGAAATTTCATATGCTTTTTCACTTTATTAGAGTTTTTTTTTGAAAATACTAAAATTTTCACATAACACCGTAATTTTTCAAAAATACTCAAATTTTTAAAATGTGCAACATGGGTATCAAACGAACTGAAATTTCATTTGCTCTTTCAATTTGTTATATTTAAGTTTTTTAAGTCAAAAATTTTCACAAATTACCGTATTTTGTTGAAAATACTCAAATGTTCAAACTTTCTAAAATGGGTATCAAACGAAGCGAAATTTTGCATGCTTCATACATAGATTCAAATTGTGTATGCTTCATCTAAAATTTTGCGTCGTTTGATACCCATAAGCAAATTTCAAAAATTTGATTATTTTTATATTTTCCACAAAAAACTCTATTAATGTGGAAAAGCTAACAAAATTTCACTTTGTTTGATACCCATATTGCAAATTATGAAAATTTGAAAAAAATTGAAAAAAATACGGAATTTTGTGAAAATTTATAATAACTCTAATAGAGTGTAGGCATACAAAATTTCGCTTTTTTTGATACCCATATTGCAAATTATGAAAATTTGAGTACTTTCGAAAATCACACCTCCGTGTACGCACGAGAGCAAGCAGCAGTCAAGTGCTCAGTGCTAAATCGTTTTTTCGATTTTTTTCGCCGTAGTTTACCGTGATTAGCCGCGAGTTTGCTCCTGCAGCATGCCAAAGGCCGGCCGTGGCCGTGGCAGTTCGAGTGCGGCCTCGAAAAACCCGCGAAGTTCGTCTACCGGCCGTGTGCAAAAAGGTAAACAAACCAGCGCCGTGTCGGCCGCCATCGCGCAGGGGAGCGTCAGCGCTGAAGGCATCGACAAAAGTTACTACATCCCGGATATGTCCCAAGATCACCAGTGCGAACCCGTTCCGGTACTTCCGGTGCCACGACCAGTGGCACATCAACATCCGCCAACATCCCCATCAGGAACGAGTTCCAGATGCTGAGCGACGACGAAGAAAATAACAACTCTGACGGTAGCAGCACTACCGACGACGACGACGACGATGATGGTCGTGCACGGAAAAAGTGCCGACGTCAAAAAGAACAATTCTCCAACGGAACGAAGACCACCTCAATTTTTGTTTTGGACACGTTGGCGGACGATGTTGACGAGTTGCTGGAAGGCCTCGGATATTGTCTGAAAATCGGTAAGTCGGCAGTGCAAGTGATCACACTGAACAGAAAGATTTCGACCTGGTGCTTGAAGAACTGAAGCGTAGCAACTTCAACTTCTACACATACGACCCAGAGAAGCCCCCTGTTAAGGTCGTCTTGCAGGGTTACCAAGACCGTCCGATCGCCGACCTGAAGCGACACCTCTCGAACGCCGGAATAAAGCCACGGGAGATAAAAGTGCTCTCGCGAAAGACAACAGTCACAGGTACACACACCCTGTACCTGTTGTACTTCGACCGCGGCACCGTCAAGATCCAAGATCTGCGGCGGACTAAGACACTGGACGGTTTTGGGTAAACTGGCGGTTTTACACCAAGAACCCGACAGACGTAGCGCAATGCCACCGTTGCCAGAAATTCGGCCACGGCTCGCGGAACTGCAACCTCCGGCCCCGCTGCGTGAAGTGCGGTGAGTCACACCTCTCGGAGGCGTGCGCACTGCCACGAAAGGCGGACTTGGGGGAAAATGCAGTAGCAAACTAAGCCGCGCGTAAAGTGCGCGAACTGTGACGGCAACCATACCGGCAATTACCGCGGATGCGTCGCGCGCAAGGCTTACCTCGAGGAGCAGGAAAAGAGGAAGAAGAAAGCAGCAGCGTCCCACTCTCCTCAGCGAAGTACGAGCGCAGCCGTTCCTGCAGCTGGGCAGCGTACGGTTCCAGCGGACAACCCAGCGATCCCTCCTGGATGGGGGCGTTCGTTTGCCAGCGTGGTCGCTGCCGGTAGCGGCGATGCGGCCCAGCAAGGAGTCACCGGGGAAGATCTCTTTACCCTGCCGGAGTTCTTTGCTCTCGCGGGGGAGATGATGACGCGGTTTCGGAGCTGCCGTAACAAGGCGGAGCAATTTCTGGCCCTCGGAGAGCTGATGATCAAGCACATCTATAAGTTTTTTGAAAACTTTTTCTTACTCTTGTCTATTCCATAGTTATAAGTAATAATTTTTCGATTGAATTACGATGTAAATCACAGCTGAAAGGAACACCAAAACTCTGTTGTGTACCTAAATGAACTCATTGTAAATTGATTATTCACAAATAAAACCGAATTGAATTGAATTGAGTACTTTCGAAAAAATACGGTATTTTGTAAAAATTTAAAATAACTCTAATAGAATGAAAAGGCATACAAAATTTCGCTTTATTTGATACCCATATTGCAAATTATGAAAATTTGAGTACTTTCGAAAAAAATACGGTATTTTGTGAAAATTTAAAATAACTCTAATAGAGTGAAAAGGCATACAAAATTTCGCTTTATTTGATACCCATGTTGCAAATTATAAAAATTTGAGTACTTTCGAAAAAATACGGTATTTTGCGAAAATTTTAATATTTTCAAAAAAAATCTATTAATATTAAAAATCAAACAAAATTTCGAGTTGAACCTGCGCAGAAATTTTGTTGGTTGGTATACGTTCCAAGACCACCAAATAAAAAAATTGCAAAAAACTAACGTTAACATGCCGATTTAATATTTGTTTGTTGAAAATAGGTAAGTGAATAAACTAGTAAGTTCGAGCGCAACTTTTAAGAATTTATAACCATGGACTAGCTGCTATTTCTATTTTAAAACTTTTCTAAAAATACTAATGCATGAATCTAGTCTTAAATTAAAACAAAAAAATCTACAACTTTTGATTACGCCAAGGATTACGCATGATTCCGATTCACAAATTTGCCATCAATCTTCCTAAAGCACTCGAGTTGGATTCCTCGTGGGAACTTTCCATTGCCCAACTATACTCTTGATGATAACCTTTGTACAGTCCAGTGACGCCATTTGCGACGCGCAACTTGTTCCAAATTGTTTCCTGTGTTCTATCGAAAGGCTTTTTCATTGATTGATTACAAATAATTCAGAATTGTGCGTACAACCGTTAATGTTTTAATCTCTCCGACCTGACCACATTCCACCGTCTATATTTTTAGCGTCATTCTCTCTGGCTTACGATTTAAATTAATCTTTTTTTTTTCATTCCAGTACACGAATCGCAAAAGAGTCGCGTGTTTGCTGATAAGCAAAGAGAGAGAATTTCTGTTCCGTTGCTTGGCGGCACTTGACCGATTTGGCTTGACTTAGTGATAGCTTGTAGTATAAATTTCGTGATTAGGGCATTGTGACGATTATGGCGGAGCGATTTTGCGTGCGTACTATACACAGACATCAGGTCACTGAGCTGGGTAGACGAATTATCTGGAAGAGATTATGAGGGAATATTGCCAGGTTGACGACCAATCAGAATCAGAGGCGTGTTTTGTAATTTGTTTTTTGTTAAAAAAAAACAATGAAATAAATTATCAAGAGATTTTTTCTTAAGAATGATTTAATTGTGTCATTTTTTTAATTTTCTTTTAATTTTACCGAGATCAAAATTGTGGAACTTTAAAAAATAACATTGTCCAGCAAAAGGAAAAACATTTCGTGTCACCTTAAAAACAAAATCATCTTATTGAAATGTATACCGATTTTTTCTTAATTTAAATGTTTTTTTGGAAAAAATAAAGGTGTGAAAGGGGAGAGACAAAAACTACAAATAATGTTTGTATTGGCCTTATGATGTATTGAGCATGAGCATGAGCATGGTTGACTGCCAATGAGCTGCTACTCCGTTATTGACAGATCAGCTGAAGTTAAACAATGAATCAAAAATGATCAGTTGGAGCCAACCATCCGTTCACTGTTTAACCTCTAAAGATCTCTACTTTTTAAGTCAATACCGGCGCCCTCCCAAGAAGCCTGCAGTTCAACGAAAGGGAGGAATGTTAGTCCGATAGTTGAAGTTGCAGACTCATCAAGCACATAGTTTTTCGCTTTATACTTGTTGATACCGCTTGAGACCGTTGAATCCACAGCATCTCCTTCAAGCATCACGTGATTATTTTTTTTTTTTGGGTTAGTAGGATAAGGTATTGGCTTTTCGATGCCTCCCGAGCTACGACGCTATGGGGAGGACTTTCATAACAGACCCGTCGGCGAGCCTTCCGAGCAACGATGCTATGGGAAGGTCTTTCTGGTTAACACACAAAATCACTCACACACAGTTATTTTGCTCCACTATTAACTCGACGATCCAAATTGTCAGTGCGTCTTTCGATCATTATATAGAAATGGCTTTTTCAACGCAAAAAAAACCTTATTCGAAAAATTTAAACACAATCCACCCGACGCCGTGCCTTCCGATCAACGAAGATATAGGAAAGGCTTTGAAAATCACAAAAAAAAATCACTTTTCACTCCGAATATTTTTTACGACCACGCGCTCCCTTTGCCAATTTTGCACTCTGTATTGTCCTTATGATGTATTGAATAAAAATTAAATAGAATCGGAATATTAGCTTAGTCTTACGGAACGAGACAAACCACCATCTGAATTTATAAACCAACTATTGGGCTGCTGAGGGTTAGGCAAGTTGAACAGAATTTTTGTACCAAATTTTGTTTCTAGATTGTTAAAACTTCATTTCAGCTCCTAATATAGAATCTTAACATTTTTTTTTAGTTGAGTTGAGTTGTTGAGTTAAAAAAATACAATTTGTTACAATAAATTTTAGTATAATGTTAACAATACTTTTAACTAGGTTTTTTTTGTTCCAGATTGAAAAAAATATAAAATTGAGACAAAACAAGTTCAATTTATGCAGCAGAACTAGTTTACTGCAACACAGAGGTATCAATTGAAGGAAAAACCCCACTTCAGTAAAATTCCCTATAATTATTGTTCCATGACAAACTCATGGTTTTTATTACACTTACCATTTTGGTTGACAAACGAAGAAGATGGTCGCTTCTGGACCAGCACCGCTGCCACGGGACGTCCGCGGGCTCCAGCCCCAGCTTTGGACGCCGCCAGCAGCTTGTTGAACTGCCTCAGCAGCTGAACCTTGTCCACGTTCTTGATCATTTTGGCGTTGAACTTTACTGCAAACTTAAGCACTACTGCGCACTAGCAAAACCTTTTAAGCCAGAAAAGTAAGTCCGTGTCCAAACGGGTGCGACTCTCGATGATTACTGATAGCCGGCCTCGAGTGGAGTGGTCACTTTTATTGTTTCGACACAGTCGCAGAAGCTGCACACACACACACACACACACGTTTAAACAGCTGCTGAGCTGGTAGTAAAAGTATGGAAGGAGTTGCGAATTCTCTTGCTGCTCTCTGTTTGGAGTTGATTTCAGCGACGCATTTCAGCAAACAGGGAGGAAGGATGAAGAAGAGTGCTCGTTAACGAGAGTTATTTTGGACCTGTTTTCATTTTACTTACTCTTTTCGATATTTTTGGAACGTTCCTGGTTGAACATTTGTTTTGTGATGTGTATTCTTTGCTGAATAATTCGGGATGAATGTTTTATATTATAATATTTAGCAAAACGGGTAATGTCTAGAGTACTACTTACAAAACTAAACAAAAATGATAACACTGAAATCTAATCTATCAACCAGAGTTATTTTTGCGTTCACTGATGTCACTACAATGAATAAAAAATAATTAGTTAAGTGATTTTCAGAATAAGGACATACAAATTAGGCTGTACAGTACAGTCTAGATTTGATTATCCGAAAGTTTGTATGGGACTTCAAACAATCGAATCATTAAAATCATTATTTTTTTGCATTTCGCTTCAAATTCGAGTTCGCAACCCCATTTTAGTAAAATTTTAGTGGAAAACCTAAATTTAAACTTAAAACATCATCATCATCAATACATATACTAGGATGTAACAAAACGTGTCAATTTAGCGGGCATTTCAGGGCATAATCCCCTAGGTTACTGAGCCCAAATCCCAAATATTAGCTTGATTGTTTGCGACAGGATCTATCCAGCTTTTTAAGCAAAAATGGCGTTCTAATGGTGAACGCCAGAAATGCCAAAATCACGCAGCGGTACCAACATTACGCAAAAAGTGTGCCATGGCATGACAGCCACATTTTTTTCTAATGTTGGTGCTACTGCGCGATTTTGACATTTCGGACGTTCAACATTCGAACGCCATCTTCGCTTAAAAACCTGGATTGGCTTTTAATTTTAAATGGGATTTAACTCGAAAAATTGGTGCGTTTTGGTTTTTGCTAGTTTTGAGCCACGTACGATTTTTTGCATTTTTTTCCACGGCTTACAAGTCCGTGTTACTGGAAACGACTTTGCCGCAGAGTGCGAAAAGATTCGTCCACTGTTGCAAATGTTACAGAATTTATAACATCACCGCTGAAAGAATCAACTTTTTATTCACTCTTATCTGGCAGCACTTGCTGCTCCTGCAGAAAAGATTGAGGCAGGCGACGCTCATGCAACCAAGAAAGCTGATGTTGCTGCCAGAACAGAGTGAAGAAAAAGTTGATGTTTCCAGCGGTGGTGTTATAAATTCTGTACCATTTTATTTAAACAGTGGACGAATCTTTTCACACTCTTCGGAAAAGTTGTTTCCTGGAACACGGACTATGAACTCATGAGGTTCTTGAAAATGCAAAAAATGTGGGGAGCTCAAAAGTAGCAAAGGCAAAACGCATCGATTTACAGGTTAAATCCCATTTTAAAGTTTAAGTCAAAGGGCCAGGTACTGTCACAACCAATCAAGCTCATATTTGGGATTGGGGCTCAGTAGGGCAAAGGGATCATGCCCTGAAATGCCCGCTAAATTGACTTGTTTTGTTACATCCTTACATATATGCTACCATCAAAAATTTGCAAAAGATCAATGGGTTTATGCAAATATTTGTATTCCTGAAATTTCACATTTTGTATTGATCTGTGGTCCTAAAATTCAATACATGAAGAATTATTGAAATTTTGTTTTGCTTCCTAATTTTTGGGGAAATTTTTGAATAAAATTTGCCAAAGCCTTAGCTTATTTTTTGCTTCATATATGTGGTCGAGTGGTCAAAAACTGCAGCATTTTTAATTAGCTAATTCTAAGCCTTTTAAAACTTGATTAAAGTGACTTACGAGAAAATGATCTAAGATATTTTAAAAAATAGAGAGTGGGGAGACTTGATCCCATTTTTTTTGTATCGCACATAACTCTGTAAATTTCTCACTAGAGCAACTCTCTACGAAATCGGCCGATTTCGACCATTTTTATTTTTTGTATTTTTTTATTTGACTCAAACTTTGTGGGGGCCTTCCCTATAACCAAAAAAGCTATTTTGCGTCATTGGTTCACCCATACAAGTCTCCATACAATTTTGGCTGCTGTCCATACAAAAATGGTATGTAAATATTTAAACAGCTGTAACTTTTGGGTGAATTTTCTGATCAAGACACCAATTCGGCAAGACACCAATTCGGCAAAGTTGTAGGTATTGTTAAGGACTTTTGAGAAAAAAATAGGTACACGGAAAAAAAATTGCAGATTTTTTTTATCAACTTTTTTTCACTAAAACTCAATTTCCCAAAATACGTAATTTTTGATTTTCGAGATTTTTTGATATGTTTTAGAGGACAAAAATCCGCAACTTTTGAGCCATAGAGAAACATGGTCAAAAAAACTGCCGCCGAGTTATGAATTTTTGAAAAAATAGTGATTTTTGGAAAAAATCGATGTTTTATGCAAAAACAAGTTTGACATTACTTTTTAATGCAAAATTGAATTTGCAATCGAAAAGTACTCTACATATTTTTTGATAAAGGGCTTCGTTTTCAAGATATAGCCACCGAAAGTTTGATTTTAGCGAAATATTTGCAGTTTTTCAATTTTTAAAAATAGTGACCATGAGTGACCATTTCTAAAAATATTTTTTTTTTGAAAAGTTCAGAAAATTTGCTATAAAACTGTCGAAGAGACATTGAAGATTGGACCTCGGGTTGCTGAGATAGAGCCGCTTTAAGAAAAAGAAACACGAAAATTGAAGTTTTCTAAATCTCACCGAAACAACCCACCTTTTTCTAATGACGATATCTCAGCAATTAATGGTCCGATTTTCAATGTTAATGTATGAAACACATTCGTGAAATTTTCCGATCTTTTCGAAAAAATTATTTTGAAAATTTTTAAATCAAGACTAACATTTTAAAAGGGCCACAATATTACGCCCATTTAAAATGCTAGTCTTGATTTAAAAATTTTGAAAACAGTTTTTTCGAAAAGATCGGAAAATTTCACGAATGTTTCATGTATTATCATCGAAAATCGGACCATTAATTGCTGAGATATCGTCATTAGAAAATGGTGGGCTGATTGGGTGAGACTTAGAAAACTTCAATTTTCGTGTTTCTTTTTCTTTAAGCCGCTGTATTTCAGCAACCCGAGGTCCAATCTTCAATGACAATTCAAAGACAATTTTATAGCAAATTTTCTGAACTTTTCAAAAAAAATATTTTAGAAATGGTCACTCATGGTCACTATTTTTAAAAATTGAAAAACTGCAAATGTTTCGCTAAATTCAAACTTTCGGTGGCTATATCTTGAAAACGGAGCCCTTTATCAAAAAATCTGTAGAGTACTTTTCGATTGCAAATTCAATTTTGCATTGAAAAGCAATGTCAAACTTGTTTTTGCATAAAACTTCGATTTTTTCCAAAATCACTATTTTTCAAAATTCATAACTCGGCAGGACCATGTTTCTCTATGGCTCAAAAGTTGCGGATTTTTGTCCCCTAAAACATATAAAAATCTCGAAAATCAAAAATACGTATTTTGGGAAATTGAGTTTTAGTAAAAAAGTTGATAAAAAAAATCTGCAATTTTTTTCCGTGTACCTATTTTTCTCAAAAGTCCTCAACAATACCTACAACTTTGCCGAAGACACCAAATTGATCAGAAAATTCACTCAAAAGTTACAGCTGTTTGAATATTTACATACCATTTTTGTATGGACAGCAGCCAAAATTGTATGGAGACTTGTATGGGTGAACCAATGACGCAAAATAGCTTATTTGGTCATAGGGAAGGCCCCCACAAAGTTTGAGTCAAATAAAAAAATACAAATAAAATCCATTTCCGGTTTTGGTAGAGAATTGCTCACTAAACTATGATCTTTTTGCATGAATTGAAAGCTAATACATTCAACTATGTTTGGCTGATAAGGGTATTTCATTAGATAAACTCTTCGAATCATGCCAATCGTTTTTAAAAAATATTTTAAACCAGCATTTTCAAAATGTTGGGGGTAATTTGATCCCCCTTTCAACACTTTGAAGAAATCTTAAGCAAAATGTTTGTTATTCATCCAAACTTTTAATTTTCTATAAGTTACAGCAATTTCACATTAAACCTGTACGTTTGTGTTCAAAATATAACAAGTTTAGCATGCAAAATATTTAAAAACTTAAAATTTTCTTTGTTGGATCAAAATTGAGCATGTTTACAAAAGCTAGTAATTTTTGTTTACAAAACATTTGTAAAATGGTTCACATTACAGTAAGTTATGTACAACTATACTAAAGGAAACTATGTACGAAAACCCAGCCCAATTATTTAATCTTGAGGCTGATTCCAATGTCTGAAAAAATGCAGGGATCAAGTCTCCCTAAACGCGCTTTTTTAAACAATTGATTGTAAAAATAGTATGACGATAAATTTAACGTCAAATGCATGAGGGTTTTGGAATTGATATGTATACCAAACAATTCATGTATAAAAAATATTTTTTTGAATGATTTTTGAGTGTCTTCTATACTTATCAAAACAAAGAAAAAAGATCTCTTGGAAAATTTTTGCAGCACTTCTTAGAAAAATGTGTGTAACTCAATCTAAACATTTTTTAATTTTTTTTTTGTTTTCCACAATGAGTTTTAGTCAATTTCGCACAACTTTCTAGAACAAAGCTAATTGTTTTACCCACATGCAGACGAGATACAGGCTTGGGATCAAGTGTCCCCGGGGATCAAGTCTCCCCACTCTCCCCTATGAATTCCAAAACATAACAGAGTATTAGGTATTCAGTTCAAGTTAAAAAGGTTATTGAATTTTACATTTTTTTATTCCAATCCATTCAAAATTAGCCAAATTAGTGTTTAAAGAGTTGACTTTTTGAGATATACAAATAAAAAAAAATGTCGAAAAAAGCACGTTTTTCAGAAACGCGATTTTTGTTGCCAAGCCTTCTACAAATACATGCAACACAACTCTACAAACAGAAATAGATTTAGTTGCCTAGATCCAAGATGTTTCCAAAATCTTACCAATCGGTAGGCCTAATCTTACCCCATTGACTGTACTAATCTCGTACAAAGCTAATCGTACTATACAAAAGATTCAACCCAATGACTCGTTTTGCCCAAAAATCCTTATCGGTATCGCACGCTGTGTTATCATGTATGCCCCTATACCTTGCGGGGACCCCCTTGGACGAGACTCGACCTGACGACTCAAGCTCGGCAGCAGTGCATCGTTCTCCGGTTGTCGTCACCCGACTGGGGTAGGTGACAACAGCTTGTGCCGGCAGGTAAGGCAATCTAGAATTCATAAATTTCCCGCCCATTCAGCCGTCTTATCAGCTTAATGACCCTTTTTTCGTGTGTTTGAAAGGAACTGTGACGCTTTGTCCGGACCGTGTTTGCCTTAACCAAAATTACTCACAATGGTGTGAGATGATAAAAGAATGCAATTTTTGTGAAGATATTTTTGCCTAACCTTGGGTGGTAAACGGTTTCAGACACAAACACGCTTGATATTTGTAAGCTCTCTTGGGGACAATTCAGGAGTGTGATAAGAAAATCACCGCCACTTTAGAGTGTGGATCAACAAATCTTAAAGTCTAATTTTTATTTTATTTTCATTTATCTTAATATACGCCAAATCAATGATAATTTTGAGGGTTTCTAATAAGTTGTGGATAATAGAATCATGAACAAAAAATGTGTTTCGTAATTCGGCCCTATTTCAGTCAAATTTCAATGTTGATTGCCTGTTACATTTCGAAAAGAATTTTGTTAATATTTTATCACCGCCATTTTGTCTGCAATCTTGGATTTAAAATGTCCAAATCACTTTAGAGCAGCGATTCTCAACCTTCTCCATGTGTTCGCGCGCAGTCACCCTGTGCGCAACGGACGGTGTTGGTGCGGCGTCCTATTCCCCGCACGAGCAGCTGTCAAACTCGCCGTCGCCCGTCGCTGCCAACTTGATCGACAAAAAACCCCGCTCACAGCGGAAGTAACCACACACACAACACTCTCAGCACAGCCGTCGACCAGAGCAGTCGGCAAAACACGTTTACGCTACAAATAAAATTAGAATTAGTTTGAGAGAGATAAAATACAGTCCACTTTAGTTTAATCCAGTGCGCCGCGTTTTATTTCGCATGTTCCACTGCTCCCCGCGACTAACATTGGACCTTCTCAGCCGGATAAAAAGTGAACCACGAAATGGAACAGCTTCGAAAGCGTCGCGATGTGCTCTTTTCGCGAGTGAAGTGGGAGCAGTCGAACATTAGTGCGTTGGAGAAAAGAAAGCCTCCGATCGGAGAGCTGCAGGAACGCCTGCACAAATTGACGGACCTCAGTGACCAGTTTGACAAAGTGCAGAGCAATCTGGAAGAACTGACGGAAGTGATTAGTGAAATAACCTCAATTTTCAACTACCGGTTGGAATTCGAGGAACTGTACTATACAGTGAAAGCGCGCTACATCCGGATGCTGGAGGAACAGCAGCCCCTCAAGGAAGCGGCAAAGGAACTGTCGCGGAGACAAAGGACGAACTGCGGAACGCCATGAAGCTGCTGCTCGAAGCACAGGCCCAGACCCAGAGCACCATGTCGCAACTGGCTAGCCAAGTTGGCACGAACGCACGTTCCCGTCCTAACGAAGATTCTCACAGTTCCGGAGCCCTAGTTCCGCTCGAGGTGCGCCTGCCGTCCTTCTCACTGCCGACGTTCATAGACGAGCAGATGCAGTTGGCGTCCGTTCACGAAAGCACGGAGAAGGAGCAGGAACGGAGGGAGGATCAACGAAAGACCGCTCCGTCAACCAAGGCGATCCAGAGTTTCCACGCGAACACCCAGCCAACCTGCCCAAAGTGCTCCGAAGCTCACACCATCTACCAGTGTGCCAGCTTCAGGGAGCTGCCAGCAAGCGATCGACGAGAGTTGGTGGAGCGAGCCAAGCTCTGCTTCAATTGCCTCAAGTCGACCCACGGAGTGAAAAGCTGCACGTCAGGATCGTGCAGGAACTGCAAACAGAAGCACCACACGCTGCTCTGCACGGGTGGTGCCAGCTCGTGCTCGGACTCCGGCCAGCCCCGCGACCAACCAGCAGCTGAAAAGAAGCAGCCACCTACGAAGGTGGACACGACGAAGCAAGCGGATTCGGTGGCATCTTATGTCACGGATCTCCGGACCAGCCGTTCAGTGAACTTCATGAGCTTGCTGCCTACGGCTGTCGTCAAAGTGATGGGGAGAAACAACGTCTTCCACGAAGTGCGGGCAATGGTCGACTCTGCCTGCATGAACTCGCTGATCAGCAAACAAGCCTTCGAACGTCTTGGCCTGGAACGGCGCAACGCCAGCATTCTCGTGAGCGGCATCACCGACGGGAAGCCCAGCAAGACAACCGGAGCAGTGACGCTGCAGATCGCATCGCGATTCGACGACCGTGTCGTCATCGTGGTGGATGCACTCATCCTGAACAACCTGGTTCCGGATCAGCCGAGTCAGCAGTTCAACGTCGACACGAATGCCTTGGCCGAGGCGCCGCTCGCAGACCCGAGCTTCAACCAGCGTGGAAAGATCGACCTCTTGCTGGGAATCGAGGTCTTCTTCTCCATTCTTGAACCGGGCAAGCTGTTCGACGGTCGAGGTGCGCCCATCGCACAGAACTCCATCTTCGGCTACCTGGTCGGTGGCCAGTTCGACACATCGCATGCCGCCGAGGGCCGTGCGGTTTTGGGGCTCACAACTACAATGAACCTGGACCAGACTCTACGGAAGTTCTGGGAAGTGGAGGAGGTGCCCAAAGCCATGCAGTACACTCCGGACGAGCAGCGCGCTGCCGAGCATTTCCACTCCACACTCTCTCGCAACGAAGCTGGGCGATACGTGGTTCGCCTTCCCTTCGACAGTGCCAAGCCGCAGCTCGGCGAATCGGCTACCGCTGCCATCCGGCGGTTCAAGGCCATGGAACGAAAGTTTAGCCTCGACAGTGAGCTACAACAGAACTACAAGCAGTTCATGACCGAGTACCTGGCGCTCGGGCATATGGAGAAGGTGCCGCCTTGCGAGGTGGCAGTTACACCGGAGAAATCGTTCTACCTCCCACATCACGGCGTGTGGAAGGTGGACAGCAAGACGACGAAACTCCGCGTCGTGTTCGACGCCTCGAGCAAGACTGCCTCCGGGGTGTCCCTGAACGACCGCCTGCTAGTGGGGCCGAACGTGAACGAGCCACTCTTCAACGTGTTCACCCGCTGGCGCACCTACAAGTTTGCCTTTTGCGCCGACGTCGAGAAAATGTATCGGCAAGTGCTCGTCGCCAGAGAAGATGCCGATTACCAGCGAATCGTGTGGCGTGAAAGTCCGGAGCAACCTCTGGAACACTACCGCTTGCTGACCGTCACCTATGGAACAGCGAGTGCGGCGTACCAAGCCATGGCGGCCTTGCGGCAGGTCGCTGAGGACAACAAGGAGCAGCACCCGCTGGCAGCCGAGCGGTTCCCCCTGAACTTCTACGTCGACGATCTGCTCTCCGGAGCAGACTCGATCGGCGACGCCAAGAACCTGCGCAACGAAATCACCCACGTCCTGGAGAGTGGTGGTTTTGTCCTGCGAAAGTGGAGCTCGAACGATCCGCAGCTACTGGAGTGCGGTGCAGAACAAGACGAGTCCATTCCGTTCAAGCTACCCCAAGAAGAAGACGCCGTGAAGGCCCTGGGAATCAAGTGGACCCCTCAGGAGGACGCGTTCAGCTTCGACCTCAACTTCGACATTGACAGTGCCAACACCAAGCGCCAGCTACTGTCCGACTCGTCGAAGTTCTTCGACCCATTCGGTTGGATCGCACCTGTGACCATCCGGATGAAGATCCTTTTCAACACCTGTGGCTCTACGACCTAAGTTGGGACGATCCACTCCCAGCCTTCATCCTGGGAGAGTGGATTGCGCTGAAGGAATCGCTACACCACCTCAGACGAATTCGGATCAAGCGCTGGATTCCACACTCTGGAGGAAGCTGCAACTCCACGGGTTCTGCGACGCCTCCGAGGCTGCGTACGCAGCTGTGATCTACGCCCGCACGGTCGCCGAAGACGGCACAGTCGAAATCAACCTCGTCGTCGCCAAAACCAGAGTCGCACCCATTCAACAAATCTCCCTGCCACGCCTGGAGCTGCTGGCGGCCGAGTTGCTGGTGGACCTGATGGTGAAGGTGCTGGAATCGTTCACGCACTTGGAGGTCGAGCTAGTGGCGTGGAGCGACTCGCAGATCGTGCTACACTGGCTCTCGTCGCTGCCAAGGAAGTGGAAAACGTTTGTGGCCAACCGCACGTCCAAGATTCTGCAGTTTCTGCCGCGCAAGCACTGGCTCCACGTGTCGTCCAAGAACAACCCGGCCGACTGCGCGTCCCCGGGGAATCACGCCGCTTGAGCTGCTGATGCACCCCCCTGTTTTACGGCCCCAGCTGGCTGAAAGAGATCAAGGATTACTGGCGCATTGAACCACTGGGCGAGGTCGAAGAGGATGAGCTGCTGGAGATGCGGACTACGATCACCTGCCTGTTCGCGAGCGCCGTGCCGCCGCCCTGGTGCGACCACGAAACGCTGACTTTCCTGCTCAACCGCTACTCGGATCTGGCTCACATTCGGCGCATCTTGTGCTGGATCAACCGTCTGCGGCTCAACTCTCTGGCTCGTCGCACCAACGCGCCCAAGCTGGAAGGACCGCTGACGCCGATGGAGATCAACGACGCTTGCTTGCAACTGGCGCGAGCGGCTCAACACGACAGCTTCCAGACGGAAATCGATTGCCTGGTCAAGAACGCACCGCTTCCAGGCAACAGCAAGCTCAAGGCTTTGTTTCCGTTCGTCGACGCAGATGGCACTCTGCGGGTTGGTGGCCGACTCCAGAACTCCAACCAGCCGTACGACGTGCGCCATCCTGTGATCATCCCAAAGAGCACCGGTACACGAACCTGCTGCTGTCAGAAGTCCACCTTCGCAACCTGCACGCAGGGCCAACTCTGATGATCGCCACACTCAACCAAAGATATTGGATCGTTGGCTGCCAAACGGTGGTTCGTGGCTACGTTGCGAACTGCACTCGCTGCTGCAGAATGAAGGCGAAAACCGCGACGCAGCTGATGGGAAGCCTGCCTTCCGTGCGGACGAACCCGGCTCGTCCTTTCGTGCACTGCGGTGTGGACTTCGCGGGTCCAATCCTCGTCCGCACCTCCAACCTTCGGACGGCCAAGACAGTGAAGGGCTACGTCGCTGTCTTCGTTTGCCTCGCGACCAAGGCAGTACACCTAGAAGCCGTCTCCGACCTGTCCACGAGCGCGTTCCTGGCCGCCCTCAAGCGCATGTTCGCCCGTCGTGGGATAAGCAGCGAGATCTGGTCCGACCACGGAACCAACTTCGTGGGCGCGGACCGACACATCCGAGAGCACCTGCAGTCACCTGAGTTCAACCGAGCTGTCAACCAGTACCTGTCGGATCTCAAGGTGAAGTGGACGTTCATCACTCCATCCGCCCCCCACATGGGAGGAATCTGGGAAGCGGCGGTGAAGAGCATGAAGAAGCACCTCCGAGTGGTGCTCGGGAACACGGCGCTGACGTACGAGGACCTTTCGACCGTCTTGACGCAGATCGAGGCGTGCTTGAACTCGCGCCCCTTGTGCCAGCTCTCTGCGTCGCCCGACTCGTACGAGGCCCTCACGCCGGGCCACTTTATCATCAACCAGCCGCTCAACCTGCTGCCGGAACCGGACGTCAGCCACATCAAAGAAGGCCGTCTGGACAAGTGGCAACGGATTCAGCGCCACGTCGACGAGATCTGGGCACGCTGGCGTGACGAGTACGTGGCCACCCTCCAACCGCGGAACAAGTGGCAAACGGTGCAGCAGAATCTGGATCCGGGACAGCTGGTCCTGATCAAGAACGAGAACACGCCACCTGCGGCCTGGGAGCTCGCAAGGATCGTCGCAGCACATCCGGACCCGTACGGCGTCGTTCGCAACGTCACCGTGCGCAGAGGAGAGAAGGAGTATCAGCGGCCGGTGCACAAGCTGGTCCCGCTTCCGATGGATTGAGGCATCCGCCTCAAGGGCCGGGAGGATGTTCGCGCGCAGTCACCCTGTGCGCAACGGACGGTGTTGGTGCGGCGTCCTATTCCCGCACGAGCAGCTGTCAAACTCGCCGTCGCCCGTCGCTGCCAACTTGATCGACAAAAACCCCGCTCACAGCGGAAGTAACCACACACACAACACTCTCAGCACAGCCGTCGACCAGAGCAGTCGGCAAAACACGTTTACGCTACAAATAAAATTAGAATTAGTTTGAGAGAGATAAAATACAGTCCACTTTAGTTTAATCCAGTGCGCCGCGTTTTATTTCGCATGTTCCACTGCTCCCCGCGACTAACACCATGTAAATCAAGTAGGCCCGGTACCCCCGTGGAGAATCGACATTGATGACTTTGATATGATTTCGATTTCTTTTTGGAATATTTTTCAACTGTTAAAGTTTGGCTCAAGATTACTGCGCGTATTCCCGAAAAAGACACGCGGCATACTAGCCTCGAAACGACGCGCCGCACTTTCGGCAAATGCGCGCTGTCAAATCCCATACTGCGCGTTTTGTTTTTGTTGATCTTCTTCTTCGAATCGCATGGCATTGTTGCCGGGTATGTTTTTTATTGCACCAAAATTGTAGAAAATCGCTGGCAACAGTGTCTGCGGTACATTCTGAAATGCCGCGCGGCGTGTACCTTCGAGAGAAACGGACAATATTATGTTTAAAACACGTTCTGGGGTAGGACACACAAGGTCCATGCACTATTTCTGGAAAAAAAGTTTTTTGAATAGTGTTCAAAAAAATTGTTGCGTTAAAAAATCTTATTTTGAATTTCGTGACTTTGTGTGACAGTCAAAGTTTTTCTTGTTAAAATGAAATTTTAAGTGTTCAAATTTTACATTTACGTCAAATATATTATCACTACAGTTACAGTTTTGTGGAAAAAAATCAATGTTATTATTTAGTTAACTAAGTTTATAAACATTTTTACAAAACACATATAAATTTTAGGTAAAATTGATTTTTTTTATTCATAACCTATTTTTATTAGGTCCTTTTAGGTGCTACGACCAGGTTGGGACCGAGGATCGGTTTAAAATCTAATATATGATAAAAGTAAAATAAAACTCCTTACAATCCATACTTGGAGATCATGTAACTGACGAGGGTTACTTGGTCCAAGCGGGTCTTGCAGATCTTGAACCTGCCGATGCATTCGGAGAAAATGCCCAACAGCTCAGCCGAACTGTAGTAGGTAAAATTGTTAAAATGTCAAAATTTAGAGTTTTCTGAAACTAGTTTTGTTTGTACAAAAAGCAATTATATTGCATTTTTAACTGAATTCATAGCATGAATCAAAAGTTTCATATTTTACTTGAAATTTGTTCTACTTAACCTATAAATTTATTTACACTAAGAATTTAAGAGCGCCTGCCGCGGAATTCGAACCGGCGACCTCTGGATTGTGAGTCCAGTGCGCGGTCCGATTGATCCACACGGGCGGGAACTTAACTTAATTTATTAAATATTTACAAGCTTATTTTATCTTCCCGTAGTAGAAAATCTTTCAAACAATCCGAAAATGCATTCCGTTTTCCAATTCAAACTCATTTTTATTGAGAAAATAATGACAATTTGAGAATATTAAAATAATCATATTTAAATATAAAACTTTTTAAAATTTTATGAAAACGTTTTCTTGAAGCAATTCCATCGAGAAATTAGAAGTGCGAGTGTGTGCAACATGGAGTTAAACTTTCTGTGCAGTTGCTGTGAAGGTTCCCATGGCACTTCGGAAAGTTTAACTCCATGTTGCATGCACACAATCTCATTTTTAATTTATCGATACCATTCCGTTCGTATTTAAGGTCGTAGAAGGTATCCTTCAATGACTGTCAATGATGGTTCTGAACTCTGGGTCCAGAAACAGTAAATTGAAATGAAAAAATAATCACGTTATGTAAAATGCTTTTACAAACAACACAAAGAAAACCATTTTTTGATTGATACATTCTGAATCAAGATTTGAATGTTTTTCTAACACAAACATGGCCGCCAAATGGTCGCTCGGGAATGATGCCTTTCAGAGCCTTAATTTGTACTCTTCACTTTGCGGAGAATTCACAAACCTATCAAAGTCTCCCCGGTTTACGGTACCTGAAATAAACTCTTGAATGGCAATAACTTGAAAACGCTGCGTTTTATCGAAGAAAAAAAATAATTTGATTTACTTTTAAAAATGGTTTTCTTTAAATGGTACATTTTAAAGCAAATTTTAAAATCGTACATTTATTTTTTTGATTAAATGATTAAATTTTTATGACTAAGGTTTCTTCAAAACTTAGATTTTTTTAAACTAACGCTAAAAAGGATTGTATGGAGACTTGTTTCATATAAATGAAAATAACGATTGAATATAACGGCAAACAATCAAGACTTTTATTTGGTAAGCTTAGAATATTAAAATTTGGATCATTTGTCCACAACAACAATTAAACTAAATGCTAAATATGGTACGATATCCATTTGAAACACGCTTACTCAATTTTATACACTTTGCTCGTATTGCACAGCAATGCGGAACAACAACACCTCTCCTCCCCTTACAATCCCTGCGCAAACGACATGATCGTTCCCTTGATGATCCGCAGACACTCGTCCATCTGCTCCTCGGTGATCGTGAGCGGCGGCGCAAACCGGATAATATCTCCGTGGGTCGACTTGGCCAGCAGTCCGTTGTTCCTTAACCGGAGACACACTTCCCACGCGTCATACTTGGGATTGATCACGATCGCGTTGAGGAGACCTTTGCCGCGAACAACCGACACGACGTCCTTGGGCAGATCGGCCAGCGATGCGCGCAGCTTCTTGCCCATGCGGTCTGCGTTTTCGGCGAGCTTTTCGTCGATTAGGACTTGGAGCGCGGTCATGGCGACCTTGCAGCCGAGCGGGTTTCCGCCGTAGGTTGATCCGTGAGTGCCGCGTTCGAGGCACAACATGACGGGGTCGTTCGCGAGAATGGCTGAGACGGGGTAGAATCCACCGGAGAGGGCTTTTCCGAGGATGACCATGTCGGGTCGGACGCCTTCGTGGTCGATGCACAGCATTTTACCGGTTCGAGCGAGTCCGGTCTGGACCTCGTCGGCGATGAACAGGACGTTGTACTTGGTGCACAGCTCGCGGACCTTGGTCAGGTATCCCTCGTCCGGGACGACCACTCCGGCTTCACCCTGGATCGGTTCCACGAAGAAGGCGCACACGTTCGGATCCTGGAGGGCCTTCTCCAGCGCGGCTGTGTCGTTGTACGGAATCGCATCGAATCCACGCATGTACGGCCCGAATCCCTTGAATGCACTCGGTTCGCTCGAGATCGAAATGGCTGCCAGGGTGCCACCCCAGTAATTACCCTCGGCGAAGATGATCTTGGCCTGATTCTCCGGAATCTTCTTCACCTTGTAGCCCCACTGGCGAGCAATCTTACAGGCCGTCTCACCGCCCTCATTCCCGGTGTTCATGGGCAACACCTTGTCATATCCGAACAGCTTCGTCACGAACTCCTCGTACTCGCCCAGCACATTCGAGTAGAACGCCCTCGAGGTCAGCGCCAGTGTCTTGGCCTGATCCGTCAGCGCCTGGACGATCCTCGGATGGCAGTGGCCCTGACTAACCGCCGAGTACGCGCTCAGGAAGTCGTAATACCGCTTGCCCTCTACGTCCCACACGAACACTCCCTCGCCACGTGCCAACGCCACCGGAATCGGCTTGTAGTTGTGCGCTCCGAACTTGTCCTCCCGATCGAACACGGCCTGCGTCGGTGCACCCTGACTGCTCTTGAGCGCGATCTGGTCCACCGCGTATTCCGGCTTGGCAGCGGTCGACATCTTGGCTGCAAATAAAACTCAAATAAACCTCAAAGCTACAACCAAAGAATTTAAAAAAGTTACCATTTTGTCCACCGGCCATCGTCGAGGCCAACCGGTTCCGGGTAAAGTTTGCGGACCGGCACATCGTCTGGCCGGTGAGGTTCGCCAGCTGGCGTTTGTTGATCTGCCTCAGCAGCTGGACCACTTCGGTGCTATTCTTGATCATTCTCTGTACGCGGAGCTTTGGGACACACGCCTGGATTAGTTCAAATTTAAAGGTCGACTGATGATCCGTTAAGGCTTCCGAGGCTTTTTATTGTTTCGAGATTTAGACACGTATTTATCTCAGACGTATACGCAAATATCCACACTCACATGATGAGGATAAGCTGCATAGTAGAGATACATGTTAAATAATTGTGACGAAAAGTTTGAGATATTTAAGTTTCCAAGCAGCTTCATTAGAAGACAGCTTAAAAAAAACTTCTTAATTATAAAAAAAGTTCTTTGCAATAACAAGCGTTCCCAAATTACCCTAAATTGGGGTAAGTTTCTGTAGGGTATGGAATTTGTAAACTGTACCCTGCGTAGGAATATAAATTTTCTCGGTGAAAGTAAATAACGCAGAAACAAAAAAAAACACAATACATCTCACAGATAAGATAAAACCAGGTGATCGCAATGAATGTAATTTATAAATGTGTTTTTCTTGGTTATTTAAAAGGGATTGTTTGAGCAAAATTAACTGTAGACTCTTTCCAGACTGTTCAAAAAATACATGCAAATGTGTCTATATTTATCACCCTGAGTGTACGTTTTCGCAAATCTACTTTTCTTTTTATTTTGTTGTTGGGATGAAACTTTTCCCATTCAATCTTTAGGTCAAAATAAATCGTTTTGCATTAATCTAGGGTTAATTTGCAAAACGGCGTAGCAGCTGTCACGACCTCTGACTCCTGTTTGATTTTTTCTATTAAGCATTTTTTGCTAGAAATAAAACTTCACTCTTTAAAAAAATTAGAGCAATAAATTTTCAATATGATCTGCAGCCTGCTAAAAAAAAATATGAAGACAAATAAGATTTCCCATATTTTTATTTCATTTTTCCCATGCGAACAACACCCTTGGTTATCATATTTGACTCAATTGCTTTAAATACACCAAAGAACAAAATTAAGCTTTTGGAGCGAGGTTTTTGAAAATAAAAAATGTTATATTCTTGGCACGCAAATTAACAAGGTGCTATGAAAGGTATTTTATGATTGATAAGGTGTTTTCGGCAAAGTTGTAGGACTTAGTTAGGGCAATTCAAAAGAAAATAGCTACACCCAACAATTACCACGTTTATTATTTTTTTTTTTCAATATATAATCACGTAGAAAAAATTTCCAAGAAATTCCAGAAATTCCACACTATTTAGAAAAATGCTCCGATTTTGCTCAAGATTTAACTGTATTTTTGGTTTGGCGATTTGGCTGATCCTATCCAAAATAGGGTGGTCAAAACAATTGCGTTTGTGACGATTTTCTCAAAAACCTTTTTTTTTAAACGTCGTATCTCCAGAACGGCTGCACCAATTTTAGCTCGCCGCATTGCATAAGAAAGGTGAGCAATTCTCTACGAAATCGGCCGATTTCGACCATTTTTATTTTTTGTATTTATTTTATTTGGCTCAAGCTTTGAGGGGGCCTTCCCTATGACCAAAGAAGCTATTTTGTGTCATTGGTTCACCCATACAAGTCTCCATACAATTTTGGCAGCTGTCCATACAAAAATGGTACGTAAATATTTAAACAGCTGTAACTTTTGAGTGAATTTTCTGATCAATTTGGAGTCTTGGGCAAAGTTGTAGGTATTGTCTGTTGACTATTGAGAAAAAAATAGGTACACGGATTTTTTTCAATTACCATTTTTTCACAATAACTCCATTTCCCAAAATACATCTTTTTGAATTTCGAGATTTTTTGATATGTTTTAGGGGACAAACCCCCGCAACTTTTGAGCCACAGAGAAGTATGGTCAAAAAATCTGCCGCCAAGTTATAAATTTTAGAAAAAATAGTGATTTTTGAAAAAATAATAAATTTTGAACAAAAAAATAAATTTGACCTCATTTTTTGATGTAAAATTTTAAATGTAAAATTTACAATCGAAAAGTACTTTACTTTTTTTTTGAATCAAGACTGACATTCCAAATGGGCGTAATATTGAATGTTTGGCTCTATTAAAATATCGTTCGAAATGTCAAAATCGCGCAGTATTACCAACATTAGAAAAAAAGTGGCGGTCATGCTATGGCACACTTTTTTCGCATTTCGGGCGTTCACCGTTCGAACGCCATTTTCGCTTAAACATCTGGATTGTTTTTGCTTTTTAGGTATTTTTGAAACCGCCTTGAGTTAGGGTGTTCAAAAACACCCAAAAATAAAATTTTATTAATAGGACCACTAGCTTACAGCCGAAAATAATTTTCAATGATTTTTTAGAATCTTTTACGTAACAAATCCTAAAATTGTGGATAACCGTTTACAGATAATTTTAAGTTTTTTCATATATTTTGATGGAGGCGCACGATGATCAGTAGTGCGGTTCATGTGTGGACGCTCAGTCCTGGTTTTTTCGTGTTATTTTCCGTCTCTTTTATGTCGCTGTTCGAGTGCATGGGGTGATTGGTCATTATAATTAAATAATGGCATCAGTAGTGCGGTTCATGTGTGGACGCTCAGTCCTGGTTTTTCGTGTTATTTTCCGTCTCTTTTATGTCGCTGTTCGAGTGCATGGGGTGATTGGTCATTATAATTAAATAATGGCATCAGTAGTGCGGTGCCTGTGTGGACGCTCAGTCCTGTTTTTTCGTGTTATTTTCCGTCTCTTTTATGTCGCTGTTCGAGTGCATGGGGTGATTGGTCATTATAATTAAATAATGGCATCAGTAGTGCGGTTCATGTGTGGACGCTCAGTCCTGGTTTTTTCGTGTTATTTTCCGTCTCTTTTATGTCGCTGTTCGAGTGCATGGGGTGATTGGTCATTATAATTAAATAATGGCATCAGTAGTGCGGTTCATGTGTGGACGCTCAGTCCTGGTTTTTTCGTGTTATTTTCCGTCTCTTTTATGTCGCTGTTCGAGTGCATGGGGTGATTGGTCATTATAATTAAATAATGGCATCAGTAGTGCGGTGCCTGTGTGGACGCTCAGTCCTGTTTTTTCGTGTTATTTTCCGTCTCTTTTATGTCGCTGTTCGAGTGCATGGGATTGGTCATTATAATTAAATAATGGCATCAGTAGTGCGGTGCCTGTGTGGACGCTCAGTCCTGTTTTTCGTGTTATTTTCCGTCTCTTTTATGTCGCTGTTCGAGTGCATGGGGTGATTGGTCATTATAATTAAATAATGGCATCAGTAGTGCGGTTCATGTGTGGACGCTCAGTCCTGGTTTTTTCGTGTTATTTTCCGTCTCTTTTATGTCGCTGTTCGAGTGCATGGGGTGATTGGTCATTATAATTAAATAATGGCATCAGTAGTGCGGTTCATGTGTGGACGCTCAGTCCTGGTTTTTTCGTGTTATTTTCCGTCTCTTTTATGTCGCTGTTCGAGTGCATGGGGTGATTGGTCATTATAATTAAATAATGGCATCAGTAGTGCGGTTCATGTGTGGACGCTCAGTCCTGGTTTTTCGTGTTATTTTCCGTCTCTTTTATGTCGCTGTTCGAGTGCATGGGGTGATTGGTCATTATAATTAAATAATGGCATCAGTAGTGCGGTGCCTGTGTGGACGCTCAGTCCTGTTTTTTCGTGTTATTTTCCGTCTCTTTTATGTCGCTGTTCGAGTGCATGGGATTGGTCATTATAATTAAATAATGGCATCAGTAGTGCGGTGCCTGTGTGGACGCGCAGTCCTGTTTTTTCGTGTTATTTTCCATCTCTTTTGTATCGCTATTTGTGTACATGGGGTGATTGGATTTCTTCTGATTCGTGTTGTTTTCATCTCTTTTGTGTCGTTGTTTGTGTGCATGGGGTGATTGGTCTTCTTCTTCTTCTTTTTTCTTTATTTTTAGTTCGCGCGTTCGTTGGCCAATGAGTTTATTTTTGTTCTCTTTACATAGTTTTCGATAGAAACGATCCGAATTCTTTTTTCGAGACAAGCAAGTCGTATTGCTGGATTAAGTCCTTTCTATATCATCGATGATCGGAAGGCACGCCGACGAATATGTTTTAAGGCTTATGATATAAAATCATTTTAATGAATAAAGCCCTTCTTACATCACCGTTGATCGGAAGGCACGCCGACGAAGAATTTCTGGAGGATCGCGGTCGAATTAATACTATATTTAAAATTCTAGATAGCTATCTTTCGGATTCGATTGTGAGTAGCGGGACTTCGCGGTTACTATGCAACGTATTTTTGGAGTCTTTTTATATTTTAAATTTATAAGTCCTTCTTTTATCATCGTTGATAGGAAGGCACGCCGCCGGTTAAGTTCGTTTAAGTTATTGTTTTAATTTCATTACAATCGGTTACGTGGTGTCCTGTTTTCTTTTCGTTTATATTCGTTGATCGTAATAATTTATTCCAACTGGCAGCTTTAGTATTAACTCATCTACTATTTTTGACATTTGCTCGCGTTATCTTAATTGTACCAATAGTAAAAATATACTGATAAGTCCAGCCCATAGCACTACCGCTCGGTTGGCACGCGTTCGATTAAAACAAACTTTTTAAATAATCAATTATTTATCTTTCCGCAGCCGGCTGCCTAAGATTTAAAATTTCAACCGATAAACAAAATGCTCATGGTCACATCACTGCCACTCGTGAATCCTGACCTCATACCCATCTACTAACCCCTCAAAACTCATGTGATACTTTGTCGGAGAAGCAGTCGATTGGGCGGTCTCTATCACTCAAGTATCGGACTAACATTCCCATCCACTTCCCCGTGACCCTACCACTGGTCGTGGCCGGCGCCGGTATTGATCAGCATGATAGGGGCCTTTGAGAAGTTGCGAAGCGAGGAAAGATAGCACCCACTTATCTTCCACGGCTCGTGGATGTAACTTCTGGAGGTCCTGGTCAATAACGGAGTAGCAACTGCGGGTGGGCACCTATGCTTATGCTTATGCTTATGCTTATATTTTGATGGAGGCGCACGATGATTCACAAAGCTTTATTTTAGGTGAAGATTCAAAAAGTATCACGCGCCTCCTTTGAAATATACGAGAAAAGAAATCTAATCTAAAATCCCTAGGTAAAATATTTTCTAGGTCGCGGATACTTGAAAAGGGGGAAACGAAGAAAAGATTGATTATACATTGATTAGCAATAATAATCTTCTTCAGTCATGGCGTGAGTCGTTCCGGAGATATAAAAAGAAAACACAAATTTTAGGATAACCTTTTTCCGACTAGGACCACATTTTTTTTTAAATTGAAGTAACAAGTCATAGTCAAAGTGAAATTTTAGCGAAATAAAAACTTTTCACGGCAATGTACACAGAAAAAAATATGTAAATTTCCACGTCATGTAATGTGTGTTTTAAATGTAAACTTGGAATATGTAAAATTTAAATCATATGTAAAGTGCTAAATCCGATGTAAAGAGCGATCATGTAAAAACTATTTGCATGTAATTGATAAATCTCATGTAAGTGGAACTGATTTTGCCATTTATTCTTTTCCTTGAAACATGTAAATCATGAAATACATGTAAAAATCATCCAATGTAAATTCGAAACAGATGTAAACTTCATTGCACAGTTGTTCAGTGAGTGACAGCTAATCAAAATAAAACAGTTCTAATGCGTTGTTGTTTTGATGCGGTTGTGCGGACAATCCGTCGTCAGCATTCAGAGTGAGATTTAAATCAAATAAGATCGTTGTCGTCGTTGGAGTGTTTGTTCGATTCGATGGTTGCTGGAGGAAGCATCAGGTGATCATGGATCAGCGGGCGGAAACCAAAATCAGGTGAATATTGTGGTTTGCTTATTTTTTTTAGTTTTCGTTTGTGAAATTGGTTCATTTTTATTTCAGCTGTCGAAGATCGTTCACTGTTGCCGGGTGCCGGAAGTGTTGTGGGTTTCCCATCTGATTTCCTTGGGGACAGCTGTCGTCAAAAGAGGTTTTTTTCAATTTAACTTCATACACTTTTGTTAGGAGTTGACATAAAAAAGTTTGATTAAATTTCTGAAAAATAAGCAGTTTAGAGTGTGAGTGTAAAGTTACACCGCATCAACTAAAATTTTGCGGTAGAATGCCATTTCGACCTCTTTGCCAATGCCCCTTTCAAGTGACAGTTAAAGTTTAGCTGGCTCGTTCAAAACAAACCCGCATATTTTCATTCGTTTTTGGGTCGGTCGGATTTTCTTCGCGTGAATGCTGCCGGACAATCTGCCAGCCGTGATCGGCGGCGAGAAGTGTTCCAGCGAGCTGCTGCACCAGGACAATTTCTTCCACAGAATGCAAGTCGCAGTTCAACTAGCATCATCAATCTACCTAGATCAAAAGGTGAGAAGATCATTGATTTTATCATATCCGATTTTAACCTCTAGTCTTCTTCACAGTTTATCAAAACTTTCGCTACAACACCTTGTTAAACAACGCACACACCTGTTCTTTCTAGTCTCCGGAGGTCGACGATGTTCCTGATAGGACAAACCGTCAGTAGACGTTGCACCGCAGCACGGCCGAGTTCGTTTGTGGTGCCCGTGAGTATTTTGATCACAAAATCGTCCACAAGCCAAGATCATAACGTGATTTTCCTATTCTGCAGCCGTGGAACGCATTTTCCTCTCAACCGGATGTACCGTTTGGACACGGGGCTGCGATCTAATGTGCTTGTGTCTGCCCGAGTTCAGCTGCGAGCTCTACAGTGAGCGCATGTTCGGCTCTACCCCGTACAGCACCACCGCCACCACCTACATCCCGATCCTCGTCGCGATCCTGATCGCGGCCACTGTCGGGCTGTGCCTTATCATCAAGGAGATGCAACTGTGAGTGGTACCTAACATCAATTTATTTTTTAAACCCCTATAATTCTTATTTCTTTCGCAGCGGCAAACTAAGTCCGGCAGGGAACGGACGTGGGATTAACTTGCCAGATATGCCCTCAACCAGACCTCCTGTCGGGGTAATACAAGCGGGAAGTGGAGTGTTCCCGCTCGATGGGCAACAAAACGACGGACATAAGCACCCGATTATCGCCACGGTGCAAACCGTAACCACGTATGCTGGAAATTTTCTGCTTGAGCCGGCCAGGGAATACATAAATGATGGTTTGGTTCAGGTGAGATACTTTAAGGTTTTTTTTATTCCTTAGTGTTAACCTCACAAAACAATGTTTGATGCCATCTAGTTCATTTTGTTATAAGCTCAAATATTATCGTTTGCAAACATAATTTCTTAGCGACTCAAACATAAAAAGACTCGCGCCTCGCGAAACCTCAAAAGATAGTTCGTTGAATGTTTGTTAAATTCCATTTTTGACTGTATTTGTTGGTTAATAGCTCTGTAAACACTTTCCAACTTATTTGCATGCTAAGATTAATCTAAAATTTACTAAATTGAGCAGTTTTAGCCAACAAAAAAATGTTGAATGAATTATTTCACCTCAATGTACCCCATTTTTTTGCGTCTCGCGATTCGTGAGCCTTTTATTTCGGTGTCGCTGAGTTTTGCCGCCGGAAATTCTGTGTAAAGTGCCTACAGAGGGGAAGCGACAAGCCAAACATAGCAACTTAAGCAACAGAATTTTTAAAAAATCTTTTCTTTTAGTCGCTTCGCTTAGCTTGTCGCTTCCACTCTGTAGGCACCTTAAAAACAATAATATAGCTCCGTTGCGTCTGGAATCTGGAAACTGCAACAGATTCTAGATTCAACGGAGCAAAAAAAAATTTTGGTTCGTGTAGATTTACATCGATTTCATTGGAAATTTACACGTTTTTGAAGAGATTTGGTCATGGCTCATTTTCAATAAAATTAATGTAAATTTCCGATGAAATTAATGTAAATATACATCATTTATCATGATACCTTTTGGTACATGATAAATAATGTAAATCTACAGGAATATTTTTTTCTGTGTACATCGTACAAATTTTCCAAAATTCAAAAGATCTTTGAATAAATCCTAAATGCTAAAAATTCAGGGAAATTTATTTAAGCTTGAATTTTCATTGATTTTTTTAAGATTTTTGAAAAAAATGGCCACCTAATTTTTCGAGCCGGTTGTGGGGGTGACAAAAACTTTTAAAAATATTAGTACCAGCCTTTATCGCAAAAAGCTCGACGATAACTAAAACACTAACTGTAAAAAAGTGGTAGGGGAAGGTGGGGCAAGACGACCATACGGGGCAAGAGGAACAATCGCTCGTACGGCCGTAATTTTTACAATTTTGATTATTTCCAGTATGAGGAATTGTTGCTAGCAATGCAATTAGCTGATTCTACTACCACATAACCGCCAAAACGACGTAAACGCCACGGGGCATAAGATTTAATGAAGTTTTTTCAAAACCTTTGTTTTCTTATAATATTTGGAAAGTACAAAATAAGGCTTAGGGTTCGTTTTAAGACTCATTTTATCAAAATGCTATTTTTCCTAGATCAGTAGTGTTCCAACGAATTACTTGCACCTTTTAGAGAGTATGATTTAACTTTTGGTTATTTTTGTTGAGAGCTTTTAAAAAATCTTGTTCAGGTGGGGCAAGTGTACCATATGGATTTTTAGTATGGAAAAAATTACGAATTGCTGCAACAACATATTTTATTGGGAAATAAATACATGAAGGTACTTAAAAACTGATAAACAATTGTTTAAAAAAATTGTCCATGCAAAACTTAGTGATATTATGAAAATTTAATATTTATCATCTTAATAATATTTTTTTTCGTGAAAACGATAAAATTTTTAGTAAAACATTATTATTTAGTCTAAAAATGGAAGAAACCTTTCAAATACATTCTAATCTGATGTATCTAAGTGATAACAGTTCAATTGTTAGCTATTTAACATGTTTTTTCATGCATTGTTCCTCTTGCCCCAACGGGTTGTTCGTCTTGCCCCACTAGTTGAGTAGAACGTACGGAAAATCAAAATTTTTAAAATCAATTTTTTACATAAAAAACAGGATTTTTTTTAAACTTGCTCTGACAAAGTCTCAGTCAAGACCTAGAATAAGATGATTATAATAAAATCCGACAGATTTTTTTAACTTTTTGATGGGTTATAACGAGCATTTCCTAAGCTTGTTACACTTGCTCCACTTTCCCCTAATGCATTAAAAAATTTCGCAAAAATACGGTGTTTTATAAAAATATAAGCATTTAAAAAAATCATAAAAATTTAAAAATCCTGCGAAAAAATATTAGATAAAGCGAAAATGCACCAAATATTTCACTTCGTTTGATACCCACATTGAAAACCATATAAATTTGAGTATTCAATAAAAAAACTAAAATAAAGTGAAAATGCATACACAATTATCATAAAAATTTGAGTCTTCTACGAGAAAAAAACGATATTTTGTGAAAATTTTAGTTGTTTACTATATTGCAAATTATGAAAATTTTAGTATTTTCGAAAAATACGGTACATTCCAGATTCGATTATCCGAAGGTTTGTATAAGACTTCGGATAATCGAACCATGACCAATTTTTTGTGTTTTTTATTTGCTTCTTCTTCTTCAAATTTGATGTAAATATTAAACATTAAATTCAAATTCTGCGACCCCATACATCTTAGTAAAATTTTAATATTTGATTACATCTTGGATTGAAAATTCTAAATCATTTTAAAGTAGTAGTACTCGACCATAAAAAAAAAGACAACAAAAAAATATTTTTTTTCTTGGTTGGATTAGCCGTAGTGAAATTTTTCCAAGGTCTATAATCGGATAATCGAGTCTGTGCTGTAATTGTAAAATTTTGCAAAAAATGTATTTTGTAAAAAATAGTATTTTATAAAATTAACTCAACTAAAGTGAAAATGCCTATTTTTTATAATTTGCGCTAATTTGGGAATTTAAAAAAAATACGGTACTTTGTGAATTTTTTTGAGTATTGATACTTTGAAACATAGGTCGTTGCAAATATGCAAATTGAATTTACGAGCCACGGTTTTAACATTAGAATGAAAAAAGTGTTCAAAAATGCATTATACACCTGTCCAGTTGTTTTGCAACCATTAGTTTCCAAAATACCTAAGTATTGACGAAAATTATTTTTTTTTTGCAAGAAATAAAGTTTTCGCGGTGCTGTACATTGGAATTTCATGAAAAAAAATTAAATATTTTAAATCCAGCCCAAACATGCTAAATATGATTATCAATGCAGAAAAATGCGTTTTAGATTGTTTTCAGTTGATTTGACTTTTATTTTCATTAAAATTTTGAAGTCTTTTGAAAAAATATTGCTCCCTGATTTTTTGGACCTATTTTGAAGGGGGTGGGGGGGGGATGGGGCGACATAAACGTTGAAAAAAATTTGCAACGGCCTTACTATATTATTAAAAAAAATCTTAGAGCATAGACAATTTTACATATTTCAAAAAAAATGTTATTGTCAAGACCTGAGTGCTATTGTTAAACTTGCAATGTTGGTGGATTTTTTGGAAATATTTTAATCGCAAAAATTTGCTGGCGCATGTCAGGCCTACGTTTGGCGAAAAAGTGTCAAACCCCGCCAAACTTATCACCAACATGACATGAGAAAACAAAATCCACCAAAATTTGATTTGTTTAACAATTAGGTTTTACGCCGACTCGGTTTTGCGGTTAGAAATTTGACAGCTTGGCTGCATTGTTTACATTTTTTGCACGTGTGTCTCAGTAAAAATGTGTGTGAGTGTGCGCTCGTGACGTCACGCTATAAAACCTAATACGACTGTGAAATTTTATCGGTAAGCCTCGTTGCATTAATGTACGACTCTTGCTGAAAAAACGAGTTTTGCTACGTGTTCCATACAACAGTTTTTGCAACTCCGAAAACAGCCCAGTCAGTTAATAGTTTGATGATTTTTTGTGCAGCATAATAAGAGGCTGAGATATTTTTTTGAAGGAGAACTGTTGATGTAAAAAGTAGGCAATTGATTCTGTGTGCATATGTCTGGAGTTTTTTTTTTTTAAAGTTCCAATAAATCAAATTTCCAGTTTATGCTTTTTGGGTGTTTTCGTAACCGCCTTGAGTCAGGGGTTTTAAAAAACACCCAAAAAGCAAAAACTACAAAATTGGTTTATTGGACCTTTTCAAAAAAAAAAAAAAGAACTCCAGTTGTGATCTATTTTAATTTTATGTGATAAATCACTACAATGGATTTCGGATAGCCAATAAAAAGTCAGCAATTAACTTCTAGTCTACAAGATGGTATAATTCTAAATAGCACTTGTTCGAATCAACACGTTAGTTTGTAGAGAACATTGAAAAGAAAACTAATAATTGCTGCATGCATTGACAGAAAGGAAACAATCCGATAATAATATTTTTTTCTCGTGATAATAACATGCCTAAAATAAATGTATAACACTGTATTTACAAAAAGTATAAAATATAATCTTGAATCACGATGTATGGTTCTGGTCAGAACTTAAACTTGTTGCATTGCTTGTTTTGCTTACTTCGTTTTTTTTTTATGCCGTAACTTGTTAACACTTTCTTACTAATTCCCGCTCTAATCACGATTCTATTTGGTATGCTCTTGGCTAAAAGATGAGTAAACTTGAGTTTTAACTGTGGGTTGTACTTAGGCTGGCTAAAAGTATGCTCAATTGGGGTTTGTTTGACTTAGTAGACACATTGCACCTTCTCGGGCTCCAGGATCAGCTCACCAAAGCCGAAAGCTTTGCTAATCTATGAAAGGTACCGTTTTTTTAGCGAGTACGTACACATGACTCATGGTTGCAACGCCATTTTAGGATCAGTTCAAACCATGACCTAGAACCCGATTACGCACGTTCTCATATCAGCAGCAGCTGAGCTGCAGGTCTTAAATGAAGTATAAATACGAGTACAGATAACTCCACCAGGAAGATTTCTGCGGCGGCGCCGCTGGTGTTGACGAATTGTTGCTGCTGTTGTTGTTGCACTCTGACACTGCGTCCTGCGTGGTCGCCACCGCCGTTGTCATGCTGGTTTGGGACGGTTCCTGATTACTGCTGCTATCAGTGTTGGTAGTCTTCTTGACGACAGCTGAGTTGGCTTTTTGGAGGTGGTGGGCTTTTGTAATCTCGGATGCAGGTGCGACAGAGAGGGACTTTGGATTGACTTGAAGTTTTGGGATAAATCATTTTGTAGAAATAAAATTGTTAATAATTTGTTTTTTTCAGAGTTCAAATTTGAAGCTCTAATAACAAGCAAATGGAAAAGAAGCATGAAATGATTATTAGCAAAATATACAAAACATTATTTGGAGCAACATATATTTGAATATTAAAAAAGATACAAGAAATCAGTTTAAAAAATTAGGCCAAGGTCCAGATTTGCCTCAGAAAAGTAGGTAAAGTAAAAGTCTTTCTTTGAATGTAAAAACATGGTGCTGCTGTGATTTTTGCGACAAAAAAATGCAAAAGACTCCATTCATCTGTGTGTCCAAAAATCCAACAATAAAATACCCGCTGGCCGGCAGTGAAATTATAGGAAAGTATGTTTTGTATCAGACTAGGATTATGCAGCAAAAAAAAAAAAAAAAAAGAAATCCAGCAAGAGAAATGCACGTAGAAGCGCCGGGTATAAAATAAAATTTTATCTAAAATTACACCCAGAAATATGTAGCCCATCACTACTTGACCGAAATGTCCAGCTCATAAAGGCAGTTATCCTCTTTACTCTTCAGGTTTCAGGTTTTCGAGCTTAAATTGTCCTTCACTTACTTTAATCAATATCTTCATGAAACTTTCAGGAGTAATATCATTTTTTTTAGATTTTCTGCATGTATGTAAAATTGAATTGGCAATCAAAAATTACATTTGGGATCTATATTTTTTCATAAATTGCTTTTTTAGGGTTTTATTGATTGTCTTCTGCTAAAAACTTGTCCCAAGAATTAGCAAAAAAAAAATGGCAGAAAATATTTATATCTTGAGAACGGATTTTCTGATCGATTTGGTGTCTTCGGCAAAGTTGTAGGCAGGGCCGTAGCCAGGATTTTTGTTCGGGGGGGGGCTTGGGTGCAAAAATTCAAGGAGTATAAAAATCAGCAAGTCATTTATACTATCACTTGGTTTGTGGTATAATTATTGAGATGAATTGTAAAATTTTAATGTAATGTATGCAACAAAGTTTTTGAAGATTTTCATATTAAGTTATCAATGTATTTATTGAAGAAACTCGTTCGTCATTTTTTTTTCTTTATTTTAACAGCTAGTTTGTATTAAAGGAGTAGAGAAAGTGTTTTTTAACATTTTCTTGAATTGTTTAATTGTAATCCAATTTCGTGATAAACGTCGCTAAATTTAAAATATACTTAACTTGAATCAAATTTTTGAAAGCATAAATTTTTTTAAAAAGAAATATCGATTTATCTAACTATAAGTATTATGTTTTCTGTATTTTATACTGAGAGAAATTTTAAACCGTCTGGATTTACATTTTCAGCTGTGTGATAATTGTGATGGTTTATCTAACATATTTCATTTTTTCTAGCACAACATAAAACTCATAACTGGAATATTTGTTTTTCTTAAAATTTTACAAACAAACTTAAACAATGTTTTATTTTAATTATTCTAAGCTATTGAAGCCATTTCATATTTTGCGAAGCTCCTGGTGCTCTCAAAAATAAATAATTTTAATGAAATACAAAAAAATATAATCGTTGAAATTTCAGCTTCTGAAGTGTCTCCATGGCAACAAAAAAAAATTACGTCGAATCTCAAGTTTACATCAACTGAGTTTACATGTGATTCATTTTTTCCGTGTCGAGTAAATTCACATTTTTTTTCTGTGTAGGCCTATAATAAATATATATTTGAAGAAAAAAAGTCAGTGCCTGTGTTTAATTTAAATGTGTTAAAAAATTTAGATAAAATGTATTAAATTAATTTTTAACGCCAAAATATTCACTGGAAGAGTTGTTAATAATGCATATGTAACCATTTTTAAATGCATATGTAACCGTTAAAATTTTCCTCGATTGCATCAAACATTAAAACGAATCATGTTTAACTTTAATATTCCGACTAAACGCCATTTTCAAATTCATTACTCATTGTATTCTGAAAATTGGTCCAGAATTTGAGCAAAAATAAAATTTTAAAACATGACAAAAAAATTTTATCAGATCTAAATTCTAAAGATTATTTTTTTAATAAAATTTTAATCTATATACATGTTTAATAATTTAGGATTGTAACCATTTATTAAAATCGATGTTTGTTCAAGCAATATCTTGACTCTAGGAACAAAATCCTGCACATTTTATGGTTTAGAAATTTTATATTTACGAAACCTTGCTAAATTAAAAATAAAGAAAACTTTATGTAAGAATTCATAAATTGATTAGTTTTATCCTGTAAATCTAATCTTAGTCTGCACTTGAATTCAAACATACCAATATTCGAAGCATCAAAAAATAAGATTATTAAAACATAATTTATTGAAATGATAGAAAATTATTTTTGAATATCTTTATTTAAAAATGATAAAAATGTTTTTTTATAATTTAAGGATTTTTTAGTTGTAATTATTTTATATTTTTTATGTATTTGATTTTTTCATTTTTGGAATTTCTGATTTTTTTGAAATTATCATGTGTAATTATTATCTTAAATTTTTGTTTTAAAAGTAAAGAATACTTTATGTAAGAATTCTTAAATCAATTACATTTTTCCTGTAAATCAAATCTTGGTCTGAATTTTGCTACAAGAACTATATTTTACTTTCAATCGAAAATTTTAAAAAATGTCCTGTAGTACGGAGACTCTTAAAACTCCATACAAAAAAATCTCAAGGAACGGTCAAGAAAAGGTTTGCGAAAAGACTTCTCTTAAGCGGTACGCAGCTGAAAAGGAACAGAAACAAAAGCGTCGTTTGATATTTCTTCGGGAGCAATATGTGTTGATGAGATTTTGATTTGTTTATTTGGATGCGACTGAAAATAACGTTTGAAAATAATGTATTCGCTTAAATAATATTGAAGAATTGCCTCATGAAGCTGACTATCAAAACGCTGAATCTTAAAATGCTGAAATAAGGGAAAAGCCATTACAAAAATCACTTAATTTTCTGGTAAATATAAATTAATTTAGGATTTTTGATATATTAAATAAAAATTGGAGATTGGCCACGGTGGAAACTAAAAAATGTGACCAAAAGAAAGCATTTTGGACGAGTGGTTTCGGAAAAAAGGTTTACGAAAAAGTAATAAAAAAGTACACACAGATATTTCTCAAGCATTTTTCTCTAAGGTCTTAGATATGTAACCAACCATATTCTTAAAATATGTATGTATTTCTGATAATAGTCAAAATTCACTCAAATGTTTTTCATATTAAATGCTTTCGTTTTTGAAAACAAAATCTAAATATTTTTGACAAATTATGATAAATTTTGAAAAATGTAGAGAAAAAACATGTATTAACATGTATTTAAGGTTTTAATGCAAATAAAGGAGGGCTATTAATTTTACAATCCAAATTCGACTAGCCGAAGCCTCGATTATCCAAAGTTTCGATTATCCGAAGTTCGAAGGACTTCGGATAACCGAATCAGGAACAAATGAAATCGGCATGTTTTATTTGCTTGTTTTTAACATCAAATTCGGCATCTGTTTTTTTAATGGTCCAATACACCAAGTTTTTGCTTTTTGGGTGTTTTTTAATACCCCTGACGGTTTCAAAAGCACCCAAAAAGCAAAAACTGGAAATTTGGTTTATTAGACCTTTAAAAAAACACCAGAAATATTTCTTGACCTCCATTTTGACCGCCACATTGAATCCAAAAATTCTAAATTATTTTATGGTTCTTCAGGGGTCATACTTAAGTTCTACAATCAAAAATAAGACAACAAGATCTAAGGATTTTTGCTGTCCCTATTCAGACTGTAGTCCCGATTCGCCCCAGATGACGGTAATTATTTCTATGTAGCCCCTTAGAGCAGTCCGCTCGGGAATTGCTATTTTCGAAGGTTAATAACTTTTTAGCAAAAAAACCAAAAAATAAGGTGTCTTTGGGAAAGTTTTTCCAAATTTAAAGAAGATATTAGTTCTGAAAATTGATAAGAACTGGATAGTTATTGCGCCTTCCATTGGTCAAAAACTGAAACAGTTGCTTTTCTCCATACAATTTGATGATTTTGCCCAAACTTGGTGGTCAGTGGTCAGAAAAAGCTCAAATTTTGGAACTTAGGCTAGTGATGCGTAAATCTTTGATTTCAGGGATAGCCCCAAGTAAGCCCAGATTTGGACCATCCTAACCAATGTAATGCTAAAACTACAAGATAAATGAGATGTTACTGAATGGAACAATGTTCAAATCTGCAGCTCAATTTTTAAATATCCAAATTTTGGATCCATAATCTACAAAAACTGAGCCCGGCAATGGACAGGCAAATTACCTAGTTTGATCAATCAATTCTTGATTCTCTATCTTACAAATTATTTCTGGGAAGAGAACACACAATCATTGATTTAAGATTTTTTTAAGGTAGTTCAATTTTAAAAAAATGGAAAAAAATGTCGGGGGGGGGGGGCTGCAGCCCGGAAGCCCCCCCCTGGCTACGGGCCTGGTTGTAGGTATTGCTAAGAACTTTTCCGAAAAAAAAATAGCTACACTCTTACAAAAAATACCGTTTTCAATTTATATTTTTAAGGCGTTTTTATTTATAAAGTAAAAAAAATTAAAAGACATTTAAAAACATCTTTTGAGCTATGCCGCCAGTTGTTCAAAATATATTTGGCAGTGCTGCCAATTTTCTAAAAAAAGTTTTTTTTACTTAATTATTAGATGTAAAATCAAATTTGCAATCGATACTTTATAGAAATTTCGATTTTGGGTACGTTTTTTAATTATAGCCATGAAAACTGATTTTATGTTGAACACGTGATTTTTTTTACCTGTAGAAGTCATGACCAAGCTTGACCATCTCGCAATCTACTTGTCGGATGGTCACCGAAACAAATTTGCAATCGAAAAATACTTTACACTTTTTATATTTTGATAAAATGTACCGTTTCCAAGTAAAAGCCGATTTTGGGTATGTATTTTCAATTTCTTTTGTTTTTTTTTTTAGATTTTTAAAATACTTCTTGAAAGATAAGCACCACCGAAAAAAATGTCTTGAATAAAAATTTGAATCGATGAAAATGAGTTTTTCCAAGAGTTTTTCCTAATGTAATTTTTTTTCAAAATTAAAGTTTTGCGACTTTTTTTTATCTTTTCTATAATTTGAAATCAGGCATTACTATAAAAAGGCCTACAAATAGATAATTTTCCCCATTTCATATTTAGGACCAATTTTTTTTAGAATATTTTTGTTTAAATATCAGAAAATTTTACAAAAGTTTTATTATTTAACATTGAAAATCAAACCAATAGTTTTAAAGATATCGTCAGTTGAAAGTTATAGGCTAATTAGGCTTATTTTCATCGATTCGAATTCTTTGTGAGGATGTACCTCAGAAACTGGATGTCCGATTTTCAAAGTCTCAGAGAGAAAATTGTAGGAAATTTTCTAAGCTTTTAATTTTTATTTTCAGGTGTGACTTTTCTTCAAAAAGTTTTTTTTTTTTAAACGAAAAGGCAAATTTCCGAAAATTATAACTTAAAGGTTACACGGTGTACTTTAACAAAAAATGTAATTTGTAATTTTGTTGATCACATTTAAGAAATTTATAAAAAATTCAAAAAAATGTTTTTGGAACTAGATTTTGCACCGTCAAGCACTATGGCTCAAAAGATGATGTTTCATAAAATACATCAAAAAAATTGAAAAATAAAAATACGTATTTTGTGAAAGTTTTAGTGAAAAAAGGTTAAAGAAATGGGTAATTTTTTCAAGAGTGTAACTTTTTTTGCGTAAGTATAAAAAACCATACAATTCCCCAGTTGCGAGGGGAACCATACAGCAAATTTGTGTGGCTCATGCAAAATGACAAAACGGATTCCAAATTTTGAAATGGATTAAATGATGGTCGATTTTCTGCCCAATAATTTAGGTTTTAATCGTTACGAAGAATATGGAAGGGGTTTTGTGTTCCAAAATGTCAAGATGGTTTCTTATCGACAAAAAAAAAACGTTGCCAAAACTTAAGATCTTAAAACAAAGTATATATTATCGTTGACATCCCAATCTAGTTATGTACAATTACGACAAAATTTATATTCCATGAAAAGAAACTTGAGCGACTCCTGATTCCAAAACAAGAACAAAAGCGTGATAGAAGCAGACTAAAAACGAGAAACAATAATCACCTTTTTGCTTACGACTATCAGATCTGGCAATGGAGCTAATCGATGTGCGCTGCTCTGCCGTTCATTTAATTCTAAACAAAATGTAACGCCAAAACTTGAGCTTCTTTTCCACCTCTTTTTACGTGCGGCCGTCAGAGAAGTTGGTTTGGTTTGGTTAATACACGCGAGATGATGATCCGACACAACGAAGCGAAATCGAAATGAAACGTAAAAAAAAGTACAAATGAGTTGTTAATGATCGGGAAGTTTTGAAGCTTTCCCAGCAGATTAGGGACATTTTTGACGGGAGGGGGCACTACGAAAACAACAAACCGTGTAACATGAATTGATTCCTACCTTCTTGTAGACTTGAGGAACCTTCGTTCTCGCTCTGCGCCTGCAGAAAATCCTCGCTGTTGAATCCCGACAGGGTGTCCGGCGGGTACTCGAAGCCCGGATCGCGATGTTTGTCCCAGAAGGCAACCTGATTGAATGGAAACTCTTGTTGCAGATGTTTTACTAAGCAAAACCAAAGCCAAACTCACGATTCTCGTTTCGTTCTGCTTCTTCATACTGGCGTAGTTGAGTGTGGCCTGGTGCAGCTGGCCAAGAAAGTCCGGCATCTGCTTTTTGGCGACCCAGTTGGTGATGTACTTTGGGATCGACAGGCCCGGGTTGTCAAAGTACGTCAAGATGAAGGACACCCCCGGCTTGTTGAACGCGCTCGTGGTCGGCTTGATGACCATGAAGCTCCAGAACTCGTTGACCCGGTGATTGCCGGGCCGGGCAGGTGCCTTCGGATGCTGGACGCTCTTGTTGACGATGACAATGACCTTCTTCGAGCGGTCCACGAAGAACCGCCGATTGTACACGTAGTCGCGGTTGGCAAAGAGTTTCTGGTGTGGATTGAAAGTTTAGTATCCCAACATTCTACAACTCAACGTCCCTAACTTACCGGCCACAGCATTTCCCAGTAGATGATGTGACTGTTGGACCCCTTGGCAGTGTCCTCATCGATGACCTCCAAACTGACCGCGGTGTTGTCCCACTTTTTCCGATACTCGACGTCGGTCTGCACGTGCAGGAAGTCCTCCGCCGTAATGTCCGGATACTCAACGTAAACTTTGTACGCGTAAAGCCCCGGCTTGACCTCCTTGCGCCAGGTGATCATGTCGCGCTGCTCGATGTACGGTTCCCACGCGGTGAAGTCGTTCTGCTCGCGCGTTAGCACATCGGTCACGTTCCGCGGGCAGCGGCAGTAGCAGATGCCGTCGAGCCGGCAGTCAATCTCGCGCCGCTTCTGGCACTGGCCGCAGTAGATGGTTTCGCGCTGCAGCCGTTCGAGGAAGTTGAAGTCGTCAAAGTATTCCTTCACGTCGTCGTACTCGATCCGTTCGCGGTCCCAGTCGAAGGCGAGCAGCGCCGCGGACGACAGCAGGAAACCCTTGGCCTGGCGTTGGACCTGAGGAGAGAAATTACACTTTTTTAGGTACAAAGTATACTCGATTAAGGCGACATTTCGTTTTGAACATTAATGTCAATTTTGGTTAACCTAAACCACCGCTTAACCGCTTACTACCCAGTTACAAAGCAGTCAAGCTTTAAAAAAACATCAACAACAATATTTGTTGAGTAAATTACTGGCAAAACTGTACTTAAAATAAATCACAATTTAACATTCAAACCATCCACATTAACGACCCTCTGGCTCTTTTGTGGTCTCTATTGCAAGCTTATGCTCGAACCTAGGAGTCCGAAGGCTTGAATGGGGAGAGCACCCAAACCTCTTTCTACTCCAAGGAACCTTCCACCCCAGTGTTTGAACTGACGACCTTCGGATTGCGAGTCCAACCGCCGCCAGCGATTCCACCGGAGTAGGCTTGGTTTGGTGTGTTGTTTGTACTTATGGCATGGAGATGACTCCTACACCTGGAATGACTTAACAGCCTAACAACCAAGGCCGGGACCGACATTTTACTTCCTCATCCGATGGAAGGTTGCAGCAGGTGGGAATCGAACAATTTAACATTATTACCTATTATTACGTAAACTAATCTAATCTAATCTAATCTAACACAAACGCAGCCAGTCCGATGAAAGCATGCTGGTAAGTCTTGTGATTAGATTACGCCCCAAGCACTTTTCTTGTCATTATTAATAATTGCAGTACATCCGAGAACACCCGAAAATGTATTGCAAAAATTAAAGCGGCCAGCCCTACTACGTTGTGTTTACCGAGAGAGGATTCTGAGAACGGATCACTTTTCACAGAATCTACAGGGGAGGAAGGATGCGTGGACATACCGTACCAAACGCTCCAGTTTACAGTGTCATATGTGTTTTGTATAATGTGTTAAGTGTAAAATATAGTGTGGTTATATAAGCAATTAAAAATAATAATGCAATATAATGATCATTTAATAAAATCCCTTCACCAATATATAATAACCACGCACCCAAGCACACAAACAGCGACACAAAAGAAATGAAAATGAGCATAGCATAGCATAGCATCTCCGTCGGCGTGCCTTCCGATCAAAGGTGCCATAAGCCATTAAAACATATATAAGCCTTAAAACATATTCGTCGACGTGCCTTCCGATCCTCAATGATATGGAAAGGACTTAATCCAGAAATACGATTTGCTTGTCTCAAAAAACAAAAAATCGGATCGTTTCTATCGAAAACTATATAAAGAGAACAAAAATAAAATTCATAGGCTGACGAACGCGTGAACTAAAAAAAATAAAAAAGAAGAAGAAATCCAATCACCCCATGTACACAAATAGCGACACAAAAGAGACGAAAATAACACAATAAAACAGGACTGCTCCTTATTACCTATTATTACGTAAACATAAGTAAATTCGTTGAAAATATTTAAGGAGTTTATTTTTATTTCACCAAATTTCCCATCTTCCAAATCCCTTTCCTCGTCCCTGTTCTGGTAGAGCTGGTTTTATTCCCAATTCTTTCACAATCGATTCCTAAGCTTGAGCTTGAGAAATCATCACGTACATATGGTATTTTTTTCAATGAAAAATTCAGTTTGATAAGATTCTAATGTTTAAAGAAACAAACTCTTTAAACATATTTGCAGTAACTTTAATCAAAATTTCTTGGATTTATTTTTTTATGCAGCTTAAATTTTTCTAGGTTTTGAAAAAGTAAACAAGTTTTTCCAACTTTTGATTCAGAGCATCAACAATTGTATTTTATTTAATATTTAAGTTTTACCGTTTTACGATAACTGAAAATCGTGCTTTATTTACATTAATTGGCCCATACTCACAAAAGAGTTCAAGGGAAACATTTGGAAAAAAATATTTGAAATGTTTGAATCCATTCAAACATTTAAAAATATTTACCGCAAAAAAAACCATTGCCAATCTCATTTTTTTTATATTCAATCAATGTGACAAAATAAAACAGAATCATAACTTTATGCTTTAAAATTAAGCTCTATTTTTAACCCTGAACTGCCCACATTTTTTTCCCTTGTTTAAGAGGTCATTTTGAGCAACTTTTGCTCTACGGAAAAAACACATTTCTCTTGTTTTATGTTTTTCTTGTTTTATTTTTAGTATTTTATTTTGCGTTTATCTTGTTTTGTTAAGTTTAGTGTTTTTGGTGGTAGCCTCGTTGGATAAATGAACTGTTATTTTCAGCGTCTTTCATCTTTGGAGATTAACAGAATTAACTAAATAGTTTCACAACAGAAATACCCAAAAAATTACCAGATAGAAAAAGAAAACCTAATGTTTCTTGGGATGCCACATTTGAAGATTTTCGAGCACAGGCTCAATGCTCAAACGTATTGTTTTGCCATAATTTTCGATGATGAAGAAAACCTAATGTTTCTTTTTATAAACAGCGTTTTTAAATTTTATTCTTGAATTTGCAGTTCAATCTCGAAGGATGGAATTGAAATAAAAATCGAAACGACTCATCTTAAAAGAGTTGATTTGTTTGATCAATTACGTATAACGCGACTACTCTGCATATTTTAGTAATTGCTGCAAAGCTTTTGTTTGTGAGTTTTTACCTTGCTAGTGAAAATTTGCAGCATTTCAATTAGATTTTCTTTCAACAGGTTTTTTCAAACTTTCGTCTGTCTACAGTTTACGATGCACAGATTTTAAAAGTCTAATATTTATTAAAGCGATTATCTTCTTCAACTCTTCAACAATCAAAAAATCATTCAGCACTGATTCTCTCTTGTTGTTCGTCAAATGAAAAGCAACAACCTCGAAGCCAACAACACACGCCGTACGACATAATCATCTCCAATTACGCCTGGGCATTCAATTGCATCTTGTTGCACCTTTTTTATATTTGCGCGTCAGCCAAAGTCCTCGCTGCAGCCGGAAGAGGGGAGCAGACCACGAGGAAGGTTCTGACGTCGCGGGTGTTTACATGCTACGTAGGGTGAAAGATGCAACAAAAATCTGCGCGTTCCGCCGGTTCGGCATTCGCCGGCAACCTCCTAATTATAGAATTCGCTTTCGTAAACAAATTCCGTGCGCTCTGTGTCGCGCCTTCGCCGGCAAGCTTAAAAGTGAAACCTGCTCTGGCGTCAGGCCTCAAGCTTAGCGCAAATTTCGATAAGGAGCAGTTCTCTAGGATTTCGGTCATTCGATTTTTTTTTGTATTTTTTAATCCGACTGAAACTTTTTTGGTGGCTTCGGTATGCCCAAAGAAGCCATTTTGCATCATTAGTTAGTCCATATAATTTTCCATACAAATTTGGCAGCTGTCCATACAAAAATGATGTATGAAAATTCAAAAATCTGTATCTTTTGAAGGAATTTTTTGATCGATTTGGTGTCTTCGGCAAAGTTGTAGGTATAGATACGGACTACACTGAAAAAAAATGATACACGGTAAAAAAAAATTGGTGATTTTTTTATTTAACTTTTTATCACTAAAACTTGATTTACAAAAAAACACTATTTTTAATTTTTTTTATTTTTTGATATGCATTGGAATTTTCAAATCAAGACTAACATTTCAAAAAGGCCAAACATTCAATATTACGCCCTTTTAAAATGTTAGTCTTGATTTGAAAATTTTGAAAATATTTTTTTCGAAGAGATCGAAAAATTTCACAAATGTTTCATATATTAACATTGAAAATCGGACCATTAGTTGCTAAGATATTGAAGATAGAAAATGGTGGGTTGTTTGGGTGAAACTTAGAAAACATCAATTTTCCTGTTTTTAAACCTTTGCATTGCAATATCTCAGCAACTAAAGGTCGTATCAACAAAGTCCGAATAAGCAAAATATAGAGAATTTTCTCAGCTTTTCAAAAATATTTTTTTCAAAACTGGGCAAACATGTGCACTAATTTAAAAAAATGAAAAACTGCGACTATTTTCAAAAAAGTCACTTAAATATGGCTATAACTTGAAAACGGTGCACTTTATCAAAATTTCACTAAAGTACTTTTTTATTGCAAATTTGATTTTACATCGAAAAATGAAGTTGAAAAATTTTTACGACCAAAATTTCGATTTTTTGAAAAAATCAGTATTGATTAAAAAAATCATAACTCGGTCAATAATTTTTTGCACAACCTGGAAATTTCTGAAAAGTTGGCATTTTATGTCCCCTAAAACATATCAAAAAATAAAAAAAATAAAAATAGTGTTTTTTTGTAAATCAAGTTTTAGTGATAAAAAGTTAAATAAAAAAATCACCAAATTTTTTTTACCGTGTATCATTTTTTTCCAGTGTAGTCCGTATCCATACCTACAAATTTGCCGAAGACACCAAATCGATCAAAAAATTCCTTCAAAAGATACAGATTTTTGAATTTTCATACATCATTTTTGTATGGACAGCTGCCAAATTTGTATGGAAAATTATATGGACTAACTAATGATGCAAAATGGTTTCTTTGGGCATACCGAAGGCACCAAAAAAGTTTCAGTCGGATTAAAAAATACAAAAATTAAAATTGAAGAAAAAAGACCGATTTCGTAGAGAATTGCTCTAAGAATTAAAAATAACAGAGCCACAAGACCACCACTTCTACCGAAAAGGCAAGATTAAACCAGCGAATCTCTATCTCTTGCATTGGTGCGAGCTGGCGCTGACCAGACGACGGTGCTGTTACATAAAACCGGGACGACCACCACTCACCTGTCCCCGGAAGCGCCGGAGCAGCTCGCGCAGGGCTCGTTCCTCCCAGATCTTGGCGTACAGCGTAATGATCTGCTGGCTGCGACGCAACTGCTGGGCGAACACGAACTCGCACTGGGTCGCCCACAGCCGCAGAATGTTCGGCGACTGGTCCCGGACGTTTTTCCGCAGGTATCGATTGATTTTCCGCAGCACCAGCGAGTTGGCGAAGAGCTTCATGGTTGAAAAAGAATGGTTTCACTTCCGGCAACACAATTTTTCGAAACACAATCAGCGCCACAAAGTCACATAATCAACCACCGATGGGAAATTATTAAATTCCGTGGAAAACACAATTTTGCACGGTCCAAACGATGGAAAAACTACAAAATACTGTGATGCAATCACGAATCGCGAATCCCGCACATGCACTCTTGAATCTTGAAAGTGACAGTTTTCTGTAATGAAAACATTGAACTGCCCAGTGAGTATGGTGCGGTTGCGAGTGGACGCGGAAAGCGTTCGGAGGGGGAAGACACTTCAAAATTTAATGAAAATAAACTGGTAATAGCGGTAATAGAGTTATCTACGTGCGCATGTATTGCGTGTACGTACACGAAAAAAAGTGAGGTTAAATTGTGTACCGACCAGCAAATCAAATGGTGTGCTAGTGTGCGTGAGAGCGGGCTTAGATAACTCTATAGGGTCGACCAGGGATGCCACATTTGAAGTTTTTCGAGCACAAGCTCAATGCTCAAACGTATTGTTTTGCCATGTTATTCGATGATTTTCAATTAAATTAATTACTCACGAAAAAGATAACATTGTTTTGCTCACGGTTTTGCTTCTTTTGCTAAAAACAGATTTGTAAAATATTATTTTGCCATCAAGTTAAACTCATTTGCGTTTCTGTGGGTTCTATCCCATTCCCCAGAATGCCATTCCCCAGCATTCCATTCCCCAGAATGGTCCATTCCCCAGAATGACCCATTTCCCAGAAAAGTTTTTTTTTATAACGAATGTACTTTATTTCAAAAAGTGATCAGTTTTAAAGTGTTAAGTGTTTAGATTTCACCTTTATTGTGGTAACTGCTGACAAAAGATTAATGTTCCCTTCTTTAAAGAAAGGGAAACTTTCTTGACTTGTGGTAATTGTTAACAAAAGTTGAAATTTCCCTAAAAAGTTAAATTTTTCCTTCTTTAAAGAAGGGAATATTCACCTGACTGTCGTTACAGTAGACAAAAGTTGAAATTTCCCAGTAGAATTTTCCCTTCTTTAAAGAAGGGAAAACTCTCATAACTGTCATTACTGATACTGATAAAAGTTCAATTTCCTCTAAAGTTGAATTTTCCCTTCTTTAAAGAAAGGAAAACTCTAATGACTTGTGACATGCTGACATAAGTTGAATTTTCCTTCAGCAGTTATCCCTAGTAAAGAGAGTTCTCCCTACTAAAGAAGGAAAAAATCAATTAGTATCAGCAGTTATCACAAGTCACGTGTCTTCTTTAAAGCGATTCTAAAATTGAATAATTAATGTTGAAAATTTAATATCATTATGCCAATTGACCATTATGCCAGATCACGTTATGCCAAACGGCGTTATGCTAAATGGCATTATACCGAGCATTATACCAAATGGGAAATAGAACATGTTTTTCAGGGTCCTAAATATTTCTGGGGAATGGGTTTCTGGGGAATGGGTCATTCTGGGGAATGGCATTCTGAGGAATGGAATTCTGGGGAATGGGATTCTGGGGAATGGCAGGCCGGAGTCGTGTTACGCTCCATACAAAAATTTTAAAATTTGTATGGAAATTTTGTTACGAAATTTAAAATTAATATATTCAAATATACAATAAATTTGAAATACTTAAATTGGGTCCTAAAATGAAGCTTAGATTGCTGATATTATTGTTTACAGCGATAAAGCTTATTTTTCTGAGTACAATGACCCTTTGTATGACCACAAAGAGTTTAAAATGAATTTTTAAATCAATTTTGAAAAATTAACCTCGCGGTCCTTCTTGACAGAAAAGCTCCTACTTGACAGCTCGTTCCATGGGGACCATAGTTGATCCACCGAAAAAATGTTGTCTTGTCAAAAAAATTGTTGCATTAAAATGAAAAAAAAGTGATCAGAAATGGTTTTTAATCGTGTTTTTTACCGTTGTACATAAAAATTGACATAGGGCTTTAGTACCCAATTGGAAGAAAATCCAAAATTCAGAAATTAAAATTTGAATTTGAATTTTTCCAGAATTCAAACATATTGAAATTCAGAAATTTAAGATTTGAAATATTATTATTTGACAATTTGGAAAATTCGTGGAAAAATTACAAATTTATCTTATAATACAGAAATTTGGGGCCTAACATTTCAAAAGGGCACAACACTTTTGTATCCAGGTTTTTAAGCGAAGATGGCGTTCGAAATGATGAACGTCCAAAATGTCAAAATCGCGCAGTAGCACCAACATTAGAAAAAAAATGTGGCTGTCATGCCATGGTACACTTTTTTCGTAACGTTGGTATTACCGCGTGATTTTGACATTTCGGGCGTTCATCATTCGAACGCCATTTTCGTTTAAAAACCTGGATACAATAGTTTATCCCTTTCACTCAAATGACATTGCATAAGGTGTGAGAGGGATACACTCTTGTTTACAAAAGTTGTGTGCCCTACGAGGTGCCCTAATGAAATGGAAAGCACGATTTAATTTTATATGATTAATCATTTTAGAAGCTCTTCAAATTGAATATTTAATATAAATAAAATTTTGATTGATAGTTTCAAAAATTTCATAATTAAAAAGTCTTCACTGAAAAAAAAAAAATAAATCCAAAATAAATTTGGTATTATCAAATTTAAAAATTTTAGAAGAATTTAAATTTGAGAAATTACTCGAATCGAAAATCTTCAATCCGTATTCTTGACACTCACTGGGCACCAGGAAACTCTCCACAAAAAAAAGAGCGAAACTCTCCCGTCACTCACTTCAAATGAGTGCCCATGCCGAAACGAAAACAAAAATCCGCCAATCTAATCTGCCTTTCAATAAACGGACGTGCCCCTGTTTTCTTCCGAAATTTTCATCGAATTTCCCAATCAATTTGTGACGCTTGCTGACAAAAGATACCGCAAACCACTGCCCCAGAATGGACAAATCAACGGATGGTGAAAACACTGCCCCGGGGCTCGTCAAAACGGCCAAAAATGGAAACGGAAAAGCCAAAGCCGCCGCGACATCAGCCGGAGCAAAACCGGTTCGTAAACGCAAGAAGATCAAGGACGCAAACGCACCGAAGCATCCGCTAACAGGTGAGATACCTGGGAATGTGGTTAAATGTTAGGATTGGCTTATTTATTACTGGGCACTTACTTTATACTTTTCCCACCCACAGGATACGTCCGGTACATGAACGAGTTCCGCGAGGAACGCCGACTGAAAAATCCAGCCCTGTCGGCCGTCGATATCACCAAGCTGCTGGCCGAAGAGTGGAGCAACCTTTCGGACGAGGTCAAAAAGCCTTTCCTCGAAGCAGCTGAAGTTGACCGGTTGCGCTACCACCGCGAGGTCTCCGAGTACAAACAGAATAACGTAACGCCACCGTCGACCAACAGCAAGAAGCCCAAATCGAACGGCGATGGCGACTCGGACCACAAAGATGCCGTTCCGTATCTCAACGGAAAGGAAGAAAAACGTCGGAGGAAATCCGCGTCGGCGACTACGAAATCCCGATCTTCACCGACGACTTTCTCGAACACAACAAGGTGATCGACTCGGAGCTGCGAATGTTGCGCAAGTCCAACATCGACTACGAGCAGCAAAACTCGGTCCTGGAGAAGCACGTCGAAAACATGGACAACGGCATCCAGAAGCTGGACAACGAGACGAGCAGTCTGCGGGCTCGGAATGCCACCTTGCAGAGCTATCTGCAAAAGCTGCGATCGGTGCTGGCCAGTGCGCTGGCCGGACTTCCGATTGGGCCGGAGCACAAGGGTGCCACGGCGGACAACATTGACGAGTACATGGCCGAGCTGCACCAGATGGCCAAGTCGAGCACGCACGGCCACACGCTCAACAAGGCCAAGGACATCATCCGGAAGCTGGACCTGCAGAGTCTGGCCACGTAAGCGGTGAGCGATTGTTTCGTTTTTGGTTTATTCTTTCTTTTATTGATTTACCTACTATTATTAACCGGACTGGAGCGAACGGTAAGTGGGAGCAGGTTCGCCTTCGAATACATGTACCTTTTTAGTTTCGACGAAGAGCGGTGGGAAGTTAATTCATCCGAACGATCCCTTGTTATTTTAAGTCAATCTTGATTCACCTTGACATTTTCTAAATACCATTGATGATAAAAAAATCTTTCTTAAAGATATTCTGAAGATAAATTTGTCATAGTTTATAGAAAATTAGTATAGTAAACTCGTTCAACAAACTTTTATTTTATTTTTTTAAAGGGTGTTCCCATAGTTGTTCGCTGTTAGTTGTGGATTGCCTGCATCTCTAATGGGGGCATGCTTATTTATTTCTCTTCGCTCCATACCCTCAGTGACGTGATGGGAACAAGGGCGTCTATGCGAAGTGTCTCTACACCCGCTAAAAATGTCCGACGCTTGGGGAGGGAAGGTAATTCATTTTGATCCTAGCGCCAGTATTTGTAGCAATGAAATTCGCGAAAAAAAAATATGCACGTGGGTGTACCGATTACGGATTAAAGGATGATCCAATTGTTCACCTAGCGCTCACATGTGTTTCAGGACCAAGTTGCTTGCGGGTATGAGAATCATACGTACATACATATAACAATTTCAATAATTTTTAGTCCATTTTGGCTTTTTTTTTTAAATATTGCAAATTGAAGTGGAATTATTGTGTACAGGTGGGAGTGCCAAAAGTTCTGCTTCTGATTGGTGTGCACAGTAGAACAAATCATGGTAATATTACATCTTTTATGACACAAACAATGTGTAATTTTACCTCTAAAAATGTGAGTTCGAATCACACCTGATGCACTTTTGTTTTTTGTTCAACTTCCAAATTTCAAGGCTACCGACCGGGATTTGATCCCTGAATCTTCTGCTTGTGAGACAGAAGCCGCAATAATTAAGCCAAGTGGTTAGTGGTATTTTTGAAACCTGTTTCAAAAATAGGGGAAATATACCCATTTTAAGCCTAATAAGCGGTCGTGTTTAAATGATGCTGGATAATCTGGAATGTTCCTTGAAATTTACTAAAACCAAGTACGCCAACGAGTAGAGCATCTTTTTGTGAACATTTCTGATTATTTTCACTTTTACTAAAAAGTTATTCAAGCATTTTAAAAAAAATCTCCCAAATGTATTCTAATCAGACGAGAATGCATTGGGCCATGCCCATTTTTCTATTTTCAGCTTAGTTATTTTTTTCTTTCAGCGCTCTTTTGGGTCTGCTTAGTGCTGCCAATTGTGATGAAATTTTAAGCGAAAACTCACGAAAAGTAGCATTTATAGAGAAAGTTTCCTGGCATCACTGGCTCATTCCAACAGGCAAGCACTGCTGGTGGTGTTGGAGGCCACCCTTTGTTCTTTATTTGCCTTCGCTTCTCGCTCGGTTTTCTTCAGCCTTCGATTGGAATGGGTCGTTAAAAGTCAAACGTCAAAAGACTTGGCGCGTTTGTTTTTTTATGGCGCTTGCTAATTATTTACATTTTTTAATAATATAGTTCACTAAATTTAAAACTTGAAGAAACCTTTATGAAAGCAACAACCAGTTGTGGTGACTTAAAGACTTAATATAAAAAAAGTTTAAAAAATACAACAAATTAAAAAACGACTGGAAAACAGAAATTAGGCAAGAGATAATGATTTGAGTTTGTAGAAAAATACTTAAATTTTAAATGAATAACAAAAATAAAACACCATAAATGCATATGAAAATACAAAAAAAATAAATGAAGAACCTTTGCATCTGTAATAAATTTTAAATTATTTTTGTTGATTTTCATTTCCACTTATTTTTTTTCATATCTCAAGCTAAATTTTCAATTTTAAATTTCATTAACTTTCATTAACATTATACCACAGACAAACAGACATGAAAGTTAGAACAAATTTCTGTTCAAAAAGTGGGACCAGTTTGAATTTGAATTTTGTTAGCTCACTAACGCCATCTATCTACGATTCCTAGAATCTCTCTCCCAAATGACAGCAGGACATGCGTATGTATGTATGAGTATATGATGACAGATAACCAAAAGCACGCATCAAAGGCAATCACAACAAAACATTGAAAATGCACGTCGAAAGAAAAAAATGTTCACTTTCGGTATAAGAAAGAAGGCGTTCCGTTTCAACGGAACTTCTCCCACCGGAAAATCGCGCTTGCAAAGCCTGTTTATTCCTCTTCGTCTACTGGCCAAGTTAAGTCCCACAATAAAGTCGCGTGTCCTTCCGCGGACAACACGGTCGCCTTAACATCTTCCCTTACCAGTTGTAAAGAAAACGTAGAAAAATTGGACTTTTATCGGTCCTTAGCGATGGGTCATAGTAGGTAGGTGGTGGAAGAACCTCCACTTTCTATCGGTTGGTAGAGTGGCCAACGCATTCTAGTGTTTATTTGACACGGTCCCGAATACTAGAACAAGCTGGCCTCCTCAGCGATATGAGGAATTTCCGTCGAAGCGGAACGCTTTTCGCAAAGCGTTGGTCGTTCTACCATCGATCGACGTGTGGGATCTTCCAACACGTAAACACGAATGTGGCAACAAACGTGCCGAAGAGAATGAAGCTGTGCAGTAGGTGGCAAGTTTCCCCTTTGCTATTGAAGAAACTGCACCGACGGAATCATCTGCCTGGCTAACAAGCACTCCGAATAAACAAGCGCAGCTTAATCCACCGGAGCAACATGTTCTGAAAGCATCGAGTGCATATGGTTTCCGCAATGATCCATCCGACGGGAAACCTAAGAAAAACGACTTCAAGCCAACAATGTCCGAAAAATAACTCTAATAACTCCACGTGTTGCCGGCAACCAAAACAAAATAAAAATAACAGCTCAAAGCTGTCATATAAAAGAACTGTCGCTGAGCACAAGGGCGCCTCTGGCGGTGAAACCGAAAAGTAATCACCATGCTTTCAGATTTTTCAAAAATGACCGTTACATTTTTGGGACAAGTTAGTGAACTCGACTTTCATGTCTGTTTGTCTGTGATTATACTTTTCTGCACTTTTCTTAACACCTCTGAAAAAAGTTTAATATTTCTGGTGGTGTTTATTTTACCTCACCGATCCCAGCTTCCATTATGGAGGCAATTTACATTGTTTGCCGGCGAAGTTAAGGAAAAAATACCCTTAAATTTTTGTAAATGTGCAAACAAAACCAGAACCAAGTTTCTTTCAGCATAAATCAACGTACAGAAGCCCAAAAATCACATTTTTTCAATTTTATAGCACTGTTGCATAATATATTTTCCTCACACTTTCGACCGTAACGCTAAAGCACACGAGATGATGTACATTTTTGTAGTGATATTCCTATTGCATTAATCCGAACATCACACCCAATCCGTCACATCCTCAAGTTTACTTTTTCGACGGCTTCAGCGAGAAGTACAGGATGAGCAGTCCGATGCCGGCGTAGGTGGCCTTCGCGACCTGTAAAGAGATGAAAATTTAGATGATTTTTTCAAGAGGGGAAAAAAAACTCTCGAAGCTTACATTTGCCCGTCCCTTGATGGTTTCGCCGTTGAAGATCTTGGACAGACCCTTCAGGTTGTCTCCACCCTGTTCACCGCCGGCCATTCTGAAAGCAAGCAATGAAGGTTAATGCATTGAACTACTTTGCAATAATTTGGAAGGTAGTACTTTAAGAATATTTAGTTATTGACTGCCTGCAACGAGCTGAAAATCAGAAGGGTGTACGTTCTTCTGGCTAGAATGAAGGCAAAGTGTCAAGAGTTCCAGAGTGATTGCAGGTTATGTTATGTAATCATTTATGTGTTAGTGTGGAGCAGGTTTGGACCCGGCTGACGGATAAAATCCATCGCAAAGGAATCGCTTTCAAGCGGGATGTGTTCGAAAACGGTGAACGGAGGGACATCTGTTGGCAGGTTTAGAGAAAGGAACGACAATGTTTGAATTGTGCGTTAGTGGGTCTTCTGCGTTACTCCTCGGTCTCTGGACGGGTTCTATATAAAAAGCGGCAAAAATCCATTTTTAAAATCAATTTTCTTAATAGGGGAAATTCTCGTATGCTTGGCAGGTTAAGCACTCGCTCCTAACTCCATCCAATTTGCTGATTTTCACTATTTAAACAAATAATTTTGCAAAGTTTTGATAGAAACTTGCTTGTTCACTTCTCACTTCGAGTTCAGTTGAAAACGCTTTTAATTAGCTTTAGTTGAATGCCAAAATTCTGACCTGCCAACATTAGATGCACGCTGGAATTAGATGCTGTTCCCCTATGCAGTAATTTGTTTTTTTTTCGCGAATTTTGTTTTGACGCACTTCGAGAAAACATAAAAGCTGTGTATACAGTAGCGTGTCCCAAAAAAACACGAAGTCGAGGAATTCAATGTGCTCAGTTCTCAAATGATAGAAAATCATGTTAGAAACAACTCTCTCATACATAAAAACTTTCGGAAAAATTGTTTACCACGTTCCCTGGGCATTTTTTTGAAAAAAGTCAGTTTTTTCGACAATTTCACAAAATCTGCTTAGAAAAATGGAAAATTTTAAAATTTCAAATAGCCTATGCCATTAAATGATGGTCTGTGGTCCAATAAACAAGTTAATGTATCGATTTGGCCTTTTAAAACCTTGTTTTCACTTTCCCGGTAGCTTTTATGTCGAAAAATACGAGTTTTTGCTTTACTTTTTTTCAATCTTTTCCCTCGGTATTGAACACAAAAATTTCCTCATATGTGAGAATACATGCATCTTGTAGGAAATTTTCCGCCAAAGATTTTCGTCTAAGCAACTTTGAAGTTTCATCAACTCTGAGCTGAGATATTCCAGTTTTTGTGAAGAAAGAATATTGAATATTTGAAAATGTTGATATTAATCATCATTGGCATACAATATTAAGAATAATTTAAGCCTAATTTGAAGTGCGGCTGTATCGCATCTGTTTTTAAACATGATTGGTTAATCCTTCAATACTAAGGGCCACCTGGTGTTGTTTTCTCATGGCACACTACGTGCTAAATCAATGAATTACTTTTAGCAAATAACTCATATTTAGAGCATTTTGCATTTAAACCAATCGATGCACGTTTGCTGTGTTTCCATGGATACAAATAAACAAATAACAAATCGATGCATCTGTGCTCTCTTATGCTATCTAGATAGGAAAACCAGTAAGCTTAGTACAAGAGCACAGAGGCATCGAAATATATGGTTCGATTGTACGGGGTTGGCAATTGTCCACGCTCCATCCAAAAAAGTTTTTTTTATGGACAATTGACCATGAGAAGGGAGCTGAGATTTAAAAAAATGTCTACGTGATTAATGGATGGATCCCTATAGAATAAATTCCAAATATTAGTGATATTTTTAATTGACCTGAACATCGGATTTATCGACAGGAGTTATAAGAAGGAGTGTAAACGTTACGTTGTGGTTCAGATCACGGAAATGCGTACAATTGAACCTTATATTTGTTATTTGTTTATTTGTATCCATGGAAACACAGCAAACGTGCATCGATTGGTTTAAATGCAAAATGCTCTAAATATGAGTTATTTGCTAAAAGTAATTCATTGATTTAGCACGTAGTGTGCCATGAGAAAACAACACCAGGTGGCCCTTAGTATTGAAGGATTAACCAATCATGTTTAAACCAGATGCGATACAGCCGCACTTCAAATTAGGCTTAAATTATCCTTAATATTGTACACAGAAAAAAATCATGAGAATATTACATCTGGGAAGGGTACATCTTTTATGTCAGAAAAAGGTGCAATTTTACCTCTGGAAATGTGTAATTTTACCACTTTTATGGTGTAATGTCAATTTTCAGTCTAAATTGAGGTAAAATTACATCATAAAAGAGATAATATTCATCCTTCCAAAATTACAGCTTCCAAATTTACATTATTTTTACTGTGTATGCCAATGATGATTAATATCAACATTTTCAAATATTCAATATTCTTTCTTCACAAAAACTGGAATATCTCAGCTCAGAGTTAATGAAACTTCAAAGTTGCTTAGACGATAATCTTCAGCGGAAAATTTCCTACAAGATGCATGTATTCTCACATATGAGGAAATTTTTGTGTTCAATACCGAGGGAAAAGATTGAAAAAAAGTAAAGCAAAAACTCGTATTTTTCGACATAAAAGCTACCGGGAAAGTAAAAACAAGGTTTTAAAAGGCCAAATCGATACATTAACTTGTTCATTGGACCACAGACCATCATTTAATGGTATAGGCTATTTGAAATTTTAAAATTTTCCATTTTTCTGAGCAGATTTTGTGAAATTGTCGAAAAACTGACTTTTTTCAAAAAATGCCCAGGGAACGTGGTAAACGATTTTTCCGAAAGTTTTCATGTATGAGAGAGTTGTTTCTAACATGATTTTCTATCATTTGAGAACTGAGCACATTGAATTCCTCGACTTCGTGTTTTTTTGGGACACGCTAGTATACAGTACTTGTTCGGTAACTGGGCTGTTGCCCAGTAAAAAATCGCACAAACGTCAAAAACCCAAAACAAACCGAAATTAACGAGGGGTCAATAGATGCCATAATCATGTTCAATAAATTAAAAAAAACTTTTTTCAAACTTTTGTTCAATTTCGAGTCACAATTAAACACATTGTACATAAATTTCGGTAACTTTTATTTTAATATTTCATCAGGACCTCAGGTCCCCTTGTAATTTTTCGTTCAGCCCAGTTAGCGAACAGCATTCGTTTACTGGGCTACGTTCTCAGCCCAATTACCGAACAATTTCTGGTACTTGAAGTTTGCATCAAACAATGTGAAGAACTGAATGAAATATTGTGATAAATAGCAGAATGTTAAAAATGGAATAAAGAAATATAAAAAAAAGGATTATTTTACAGAATGAAAGTTGCATAAAATATCATCCTTAAAAAATTGAAAAAAATGTATTTGTGGAATTGTGTAATCATCTAATTTTTCGCATATCGAATTTTCACTGTATTTTTTTATTTGTATGAAACTTTGTCTATCGGTTTCTTCATACAAATTTTAGACTTTCCATAGAAATGTGCTATGCATTTATTCGAAAATTTGTATCTTGAGAAGGGATTTTGTGGTCGATTTGGTCTCTTCGGTTAAAATGTAGGTTATGATTAGCACTTTTATCAAAAATACGGAAAAAATACCATTCTACTCCAACGAATTGATATAATTCGTTTTACCTTTTAACATTACAAATCGGATCGATAATTTCCAAGATATCATCGATTGAATTTTTCGTAATTTAATTCTTCGCAAGAATTAAAGGTCGGACCAACAATTCCCAAAAAACGAAAGAATCCTCCCGTTTTTATTTTTTTCAGAGATGGACAAAAATTACTCAATTAGAAAAATACTATTTTCTGAAAGTTTTAACCTATTTTTTTTCTAAAAACGTGTATTTTTTTAGAAATTACAATATTTAGTAATTTGCCACCATACCTTACCTTAAATTAAAAAAATCTGAAAATTCAAAATATAACCCAGGCCTGCCCACCGTCCGGCCCGTGAAGCCATTTTATCCGGCCCGCGACGGCTTTTCAAAATAGTTCTATGACCGGCCCTTTAGGCTGTTCATGAAGTATTAAATAAATAAAATTATTGTTTGGATTAAAAAAAAATTAGCTTGACATCAAATTTTAACATATACTAAGAACCTTCTTCATGTTTGAATTTAATTCTTATAATTTTATGTTGATGTTTTTTAATTGAAAAATTGTGCAGGAAAACAAAACTATCCATTTCGTAAAATTATGAAATTTATGAAAAAACTTGGATTGTTGTCTTAAAATTTACAAAATGAGACTGAATGTTATTTATTTCAGTTTTAACTGTGTTTACTTCAAATTGAAGTTTTTTTCCCATTTTCTTTTTTTTAAATAAATAAGTAAGCAAAAATAATGTATTTTTTTCCAGAACAACTTTTTATTCATAGTTTTTTTTTTCAGAAAAGCTTAAACAATCAAATTATTTATACTCAAAATAGATCGCTGCAAATATTTTAAAAATATTAAAAAATGTATCAAAAACTTCAAAAAATTGCAACGATCATTGAAATTTGAATGTTTTTTTATAAAAAAATATATCAAGGTATTTAATTGCAATTGTAAAAAAATCTATGCAATCTTAAACAATTAAACAAACAAAAATTAAGATAAGTCAAATAAACACATTTTTGAATGTTATCTTTGTTATTCATTCCTAAAATCAAGATATATGAATCATATTTGCAACACTAGTTCTTTTATGTATTTACTGTAAAAGAACCCAATCATAAGAAAATTGAAAAAAAAAAATGTGTTTACTCTTAACTATTATCAAATATTAGTTCCGGCCTGCCACTGCTTCAGGAAAAAATAGACCTGCCCGCCGGGCCAACAGATTGGGCATCCCTGATATAACCCAATCATGCTAAAAATTATTCTAAACGTAGCTGACTGCACTTAAGTTTCCATTGAAATTTTGAAGTTTAAAAAAAATATTTGTTTTGTCCTCTGATTTTTTGGGCCAACTTTGGAGACAAAAACTTTAAATTAAAATTTGTACCAGCCTAAAATAATAATAAAAAAAATGTGATTTTTTCCATTTATTTTTTATTTTCCAAAAAGTTTTAGTTATAACCTACAACTTTGCCCAAGAAACCAAATCGCTTAGAAAATCACTTTTCAAGGTTTTCGAGTAAAGTACTTGTTCGGTAACGGGACGTTGTTATAACAAAGCAAAATTATCGAGGGGTTAGTATGTAGATGCCATAATCAATTTTAACGAGAGTGTACGTCGAGCTGTGCGGTTCGTTTTTGCTCGACCTGCGTGCTTCGGTCCTATTTTTTGAGTATTCCGTGTGCGTTCCGGTGCAAAAAATGGTTTAAAGTCTTCGCAACAAAGTGAATCTATCGGTTGTTTCACAGATTTCGCGGTGACGTGAATAGTTTGATTAAATTTGTCTTGATTTTGACTGACAAAAAGTTGGTTTCGCCATATTTTTTTCACTCTGAAAAACCGCAGCGAGACGTATCACACAAATACTTAGAAGTGATACTGTATTGGTGCGAGAGATAATGGAAAAAGAGAGTGCTCTCGGAAAAGGCTCGGATTGAAGAGAGCGAGTGGATTGTGAGAGGCAGTCAAAGTTGGTTGCTGACAACGGTCATCATCATCATTGACCACACTGACGTTTTTTTCACCGGGCAGTAGCAGCAGCAGATTTTGGTGGCTGCTGATATTTCGAAAAGAGTTGGTGTATTGGGCAACGCTTGCAGCTGGGAGAGCGACATATTTGTGAAGTTGGTGCTCTCACACATACTATGGCGCCTACTGGAATTTAGCGGGGTTGGAGAGCAAGAGAATATGCTGAAGTATCTCGTTGCCTCTACTACACTGGAAATGGTAGGGGATCAATAGGGTGGTGCTATCAGGTAAGACTTTTCCATTTTCAGAAGTTTCAGCAGCATTCTCGTTATGGTAAGTTTGATTATTATTATTATTTTGCAATGTAAAATAATTACATGTGTTCCCACGTTTTTTTTTTTGGAATTATGACAACATAATTAATATTTGAATTCTAGAGTAAATTTTAAAAACACCCTATAAAGGGGGAGGGGATCCTATGCTGATGGGATAATTTGAAAAATTAATCTTGAATTTTAGTTTCAAACTCACCAGTTGCATTGGTGATAAATGTTATTACTTTTAATAATTATGTTCTTCTCTACCAACAGTGAGCGAGTTGTGGCGCTATAACCACGGCAAATAGTGTCCAGGGCATTTGTGGAAATACAGTGTCCCATCCCTAGAGGGTCCCGGAGCACCAAAACTTCTTAGCATGGTGGCTCCCAACGATAAATTGCCTAAACAAACAGGAACGTGAGCGGGGGATCCCCACGTTTCTTCCTCCCCTGCAGATTCAGAAATGTGTTGTTGTTTGAACATTCGTGCTCAAACTCAATCCAATTCAACGAATCATCTTTGCGGTTAACTTTACGCAGTTGGCCTGGCCGTTTTAACGTTTGTGATGTTTCAAAGCAATTTATTGCATTGGGGCACTGCAATTGTTAATAATGACAAGAGGATGCTAGGCGTTAATCAACCTAAGGCATTTTCCAGGATGCCCTCGAAAGACTGGCTGCGCTAGGGTTAGATTAGATTAGATTAGATTAGATGCCATAATCAATTTTAACAAATGATAATTCCTTTTTACATTTCTTTTTAAATGAAAAATTCATGGAAATTTTCAAAGTATCAATCAATCTATGATTTTTTTTCCTAAATGTGTACGTTTTGTACCGATGCGTGGTCCATAATTCAAAATTTGAAAAAAAGATGAATTAGTCGTTATTTGTTTTAAGATGCATAAATAAGCGTTCTACATAGTGTAATGGATTATTTAGAATCGATTTTACAAATCAAGTGTTTTTTAGAAAAGGTCTTATAAGCTGTTGTGTTTTGTATGTTTGTAAAACCTTTAAAAAAGGAAAATTAACTAGAATTGTTTTCAATTTCAATTTCATTTTCAGTCAATAACTTTTGCTTGCCCCAAATTATAGGGTAACAAGGACTTAAGTCATGAAAAGCTTTAACACCATTAAATATTCAGAAACCATACAATATTTCCTGCCTGCACATGTTATTCATCATCCATTTAAATGGAATCTGCAATTGGTTTGCTAATTAAATAATCATGCAAGTTTATGTCGCCTGCTTCTCTGTGTCGTGTCGTCTTCATCGTCCTTGTCGTCTTGCTTCAAGAAACTTGCTCGGCGTAGACTCAAGAGCAATGCAGTACACGCCACAGCATTTCTGTGAAAGCACTTCTTCCCGACATTCCTTCCAGCATGGTGGAATAGTTATTTGCACTTCTTAAGAGATCTGCGAATGTCTGCGGCTCGTTTCCGGATTTAATTCCAAAGGGAAAGGGCTCCCGATGTGGACCTTGAACTTTTAGGCAGTATATTTCATGGCAGAATATAGGGCAAGCACTCATGTCCTCACAGCCCGGGAGTCGTCTTTTCACCCAACTGTGATGCAAATGCGAGAGTGTTAAATTCTTCACCAGCGCGAGCGTGACTGGTGGGTAATGTCTTAAGGGGAAGGAACACACCAACAAAGTTTTCCCATGCATCTTGAACTTTGTACCTAGGAACATCCGCCGCCGGGGTGAAGAGCAGGAAGACAAAATGCCATTTCTAGTACACTCTGCTTGCTGGGCGCAGTCTTGCTGAGCGAACAAGATTGGGATTGCACACCAGCCGAGCTGGGCGAATGTCTGTTGTGTCCTTTTTGCTTGTTTGTTGGGTCTGAAGTTGTTTAGTATGCAATGTTTCAATTAATTTCTCAATAATTGCTCTCCGAGACGGGGTCTTTGTAATTGAAAGGTTCAATTGAGTCATGAAGCTTTTTTCTAGTATACATCCATAACAATCAAAATCAAATTATTCGCTCTACAGCATTCCCTTGGCGTTCTCGATTGCGAGATTCCTACTCGAAACTAGGTGTCCGAAGGCATACCTACATCTTAAAGATACTTTCCATCAGGGCTGTGGAGTCTGAGTCGGTGGAGTCGGGCCTTTTTGGGGACCTGGAGTCAGAGTCGGAATCATCAAAACTAGAACAGCTGGAGACGGAGTCGGAGCCGAAGTCGGCAAAATTGTATGAGCTGGAGTCGGAGTCGGAGTCGGAGTTATCTACCTGTTCAGTATTTGTTATAACGCAGGTTTCACAGAACTTCTTATATTTTTAAATATTTTATTCAGGAGATTTATTAGATGCCATTATGTTTTTTTTGAGCATTTTTATTGTGGTTGGAATGCTCTTATTGTGTTATTTCACTTTGATCACTATATGATACCCTGTTAATCCTCTCTAACCCAGATTTGTAGTCTCATAAAAAAATTAAATTAATTAAAAAATAATAGACAATATTAGTTTTGTACTCAGAAATATTCAATTGAGTCTTGACTGCATCCTTTTGCCTGAACCCTTTCAATTCAAATTTGACCAAAGGTTAAGATTCAAGAAGTATCGCGCGCCTCCTTATACATAGAAAATTTTAAAATTAAAATAAATCAAAAATCTCTGGGTTCAATATTTTCTATGTCACGGATATTTGAAAAGAAGCCCTTAAGTGTCCTTTCCACAAATATTTTTTTAGGTAAATTGATTTGTGATAATATCGAGGAATTACAAGTGCAACATGGAGATAAACTTTCTGTCAAGCTTCTGTGAAGTTTTCCATGACAGTTGGGAAAGTTTCACTTCATGTTATCGGCTCACATCTCTCTTTTTAATTTCTCGATTCTTCTTCAGCTATGGCGTGATGTCCATGTACGTCTTAAATAGAAATCAATGTAGCTTTAAAAATAGTTTCGTTTAAAATTGTTATTTAAAAAACCAAGGTGACTTTGATTGTCACTATGCTCAGCCTAAAAGTGAGCAAATTAAATATATATGATATTTAAAACGATCATTACGGCTAGGTTACTTTTAATGATGCATTACAAAAAAATGACATATAAATATTTAATAGCTTTTAATAAAATAAGTGTAAATTTGTGGTTATGTTAATGAGTCCAAATTTACTTTCTAAATTGTTCATCTAAAAATGCCTTCAAAACTGGAAATATTTTTGATACTGTCCAGACTCGATTATTATAAGCCTCGATTATCCTAAGTTCGATTTGTATGGGCTTCGGATAATCGAATCACGTTCTAAAAAAAATATATTCGTTCTTCCATTCGAGTTTTGCGACCCCATTTTAGTAAAATTTGAATAGTAAATTGCCTATTGAATATCAAACTGCATTTTTTCAATATGTTATCACCGCCATTTTGGACGCCATCTTGAATTTAAAAATTCTAAATCACTTCAGCGTAGTTAAGTGTTCATACTTGAACCCGACAATTAAAATTAAGACCGACTAAGAATATCAGAAGTGAAATTTTTCCGAGGCCTTCGGATAATCGAGTCTGAACTGTATCTGGTTTGATAACGTATACAACTTGTAACCTACATTTTTTTCCGTTTTGTGTCGGAGTTGGTTGGAGCTGAAAGCCGGAGCCGGAGTCGGAGTCGGAGTCGGTTAAACTTAGAAAGCTGGAGTCGGAGTCGCTTGAGATATGACCCGACTCCGCAGCCCTGCTTTCCATGAGCAATTCTACCTCAAATCAGGAATTTTTTGGTACGATTTCAATGAAACTTTGTAGACATGTTATCCTAAGCCTATATAAGCCATTTTTGTGTATATAGAGCCAATAGTACTCGAAAATAACATTTGAGAAGGGCGTAAGGTTTTTAAATATTTTTGTATTTTGCAATTTAACAATTACTGTATCTCGAAGCAGTTGCATCATATCAAAAAGTGGTCAAAGAAAAACTTGTAGGAAATTGGACGGGCTTTTTTTTTACCCAATCAAAAAAGCAATTATTTTTTTTTAAATTTGTTAAAATTCCGTACAAATCCGTACTATGCGAAAAATTCCGTACAAAAATTCCGGTCTGTTTAAAATCCGCGGAAAGGGTCGAAAATCCGTATGGTAAGGAAAAAATCCGTACAGTTGGTAGCCTTACTTATCACAGACTTGATTTTTCAGTCTCGAATATATTTTCACCGGAAAGCTCGTCCAATTTCCTATGAGTTGAAATTCTGTTATTTTTAATTTGCTGTATTGTTTTATGTGTTGGTTGTAGGGGACCAAAAAAGGCATCACTATGAGCGAATACTGAGTTGGTGAGTCATCATGCGAAATGAAATGAGTTTCAAGCAAAAAAAAAAACTTATTTTTTTATTCAAAATCTTTGCAATCGATAAGAACTTAACAATTTTTTGAGAAATTTGCACATTTTTTCGGTTATAAATATTGTTGGGGGGGTTTGGTCTTTCGAGCTTGGTGTGGAAAACTTCGTGTGGAGAGAAGGAAGTATGAACACAAAAAATGACAGCATTTGGTTGAACCATTGTCAACATATAACTATTTGAAGTTCGCAGTTTCAAAAAACGGGTGCCACGATACCTCAACACTTCTTTGACCAAATCGGCTCAAAATTTTAGTGAAGACTCGTTAAACTGGTCCTGTGTGCATGACGAAGGCCGATTCCTAAAAAAATATTTTTAAATTTTTTTTTGTGTTTTTCATATAAGAAATCGTCAGTTTTAGATTTTTGTAGTTTTTATAAAAATAGATTATTTTTAAAACCGGGCTTCGTCATGCACACGGGATAGGGGAACTATACCCTTTCTCAGCCTATTTCTATTATCGGCCTATCAGCACTTTGATCATGAATTACAGCTTTCATAAAGTGTTTTTGACTGTTCCAAAGTAATAAATAGCTCAAACAAAAGTGAGCAAGCAACTCTCCATTGTTGATACATCTGAAAATGTTGATTTAATAGCGGAAAACGGAAAAGTGATGAGAATTGGTCGAACGGCTTAGAGTGATTAGAATGGGCATATTTCCCCTATATCTTCAGAGTCTTCACCCCAAATTTCAGCTAATTCGGTCCATCGCATCTCGAGATATCGTGGCACCCGGAAATCGACTCGGTATTAAGAGAAATACGTTCTCAAATTTTGACAGTCCGCTTTGCGCATGGCAAAATATTGAACTTAAATCGTCCCTTACTTGAAAATCAGCTTATTAGTAGATTTAATTAATTTCCTGCAATATGAAATGTTGAGATTTTCTACCTGTATGCAACCCCTTAATGGATTACGGAGCGTTATTCAATTAATATTTAATCCTCAATCCCGATCCTCAAACATATTTTCCTTCCTCCAGCTGAACCAGATATTAGAGTTAAAATTTTATTTGCTTTATTGATTCTTTTCCAAAGGAATATGCACGCTGATTTGACTGCTTGAAGTTAGTTAGAAAATAGCTGTTACAATACGATGGAAAATACTACTTTATTATTCACAGTAAAAGAAGAAAAAAAAAATTCGAACATTCGAATGGTAAATGGCACACCGCTTCAGACAATACTGCCATTCTTCCATTACTTTAACCACAAAGAAAACAACCCCCAGGCAGCAGATGCAGATTACCAGGAAAGACCGAATGCAGAACGAGATACCTACAACTAGGTGCGGAGAATCAATCTGTGTATAGATGTGTAGGAAGCACGCCAAAAAGTAACAATGAACCGCTCCGTCAAGGTTAAGGTCTCTGTGGCGACTCGTTCCGTTACAGCTTCACGTGTTCAAGCGGTGCAACAGAGCGAGTGAGGGGAATTATGTGGTGAGCATGCGCTCGGTGGACCTCGGTTGTATGCTAGTTGGAGGAATATTTGAGTGGAGACACAGGTGTCGATCCAGACCTTGACCGTGGTGTGACGGTCGGGATTTCGAAGGATGAAGTAACGATTTGCTTGGTCATTGATTGAAAAACGTACTGCGAGAGTTTTTTTCAAACAAAATACGGAACATAAACCATTTTGTAAAGAATGAAGGTTAGCAAGGCAAAAAACAGCCCCTTTGCTATCTTGTTGATCATCAGCAAACGTTTCAGCTTCTCCTTTGCGGCCGGTATCGTATCGTCGGACTCGCGCATCAGGTAACGGCGACCCCCAAGGATGCAGCGCCGGTAGTACTCCTGCATCCCAAGGCACATGTATGCGATGCTGAAGGTTTCACTGGGAAGTTTGGGGGATTTCTTGTTATGAACAGGACTTGATTGAGAGATTTGGGATATGTTACCGGTCAGATTCTAAGAGATCGTGGGCAAGATTCCGGAAGTTGTCCGTTTTGAAGACCCACTCATTGTCGGTGAAGTATTTCAGTGACATCTGCGCATCGAAGACCTTACGTTGTAGTTTGAGTAAGCTGTAATGTATTGGGGAGGATTAGTATGAGTTGAACTAGTTGTGATCAAGAAATTGACTTACAATGGCTTTTTTCCGCGCGCTTTCAATGCCATGTCAAGGAACATCGAAGGTACCACCTGGTACAGGAAGAACAGCAGGTAGTACACGTACTTGCATGGAGCGTGAGTTCCGCCGGGAGCCCACAGGACCTGGGACATTGGGTGCTTGTAGTACACGTACCGCGCATCGTAGATCAGGAAGTTGTAGTCCGCTGTCTTGTGCACTTCCGCGGCACTGTTGATCACCGTAAGCTGTCCTGGTCCTTCGTTGGCTTTCTTCCAGGCCGCGATGATCATGGCTTTGATGCTCACGTCCGCTGGGATGCAGTTGATTCGGTTGTTCAGGTTGACGTAGCCGGTGCGCATCAGTCCAATGCCCATTCCAACGAGCAGTCCAACGGGGCCGTTGAAGTTGTCGATCCATCCGTGGACAGGTTCCTCCTCGGTGTTGGTCACAACTGACGGTCGAAAAACGACGATCGGCAGCTCCTTGTGATAATCGTTGCAGATCTGCTCGGCAAGTCCCTTGGTGAAGGTGTACGTATTTGGGGCGAATCCGGTTAACCTATGAAGAAAATTGTATGCAAAGCCGGAAACTTGACGAACTCTCGCGCACTTACTCACTTCTGGGACATGGTCTGGAATACCTCCGAATCGACGTTCTCCGCCATCTCGATCGCCTTTCGCCAGTCCATCTTGGCCGGATAGATCCGTTCCTCGATCTCGAATATCTCCGGATTGCTGTAGGTCGTAGAGATATGTACCACTGCTTTCAGGCTCTTCAACGTCGTGGCCCAATGAATAACCTCACGCGTTCCACGGGTATTCAACAGGATCGCTTTCTCCAGTGGATCATCAAAGCGTACGCTTGCCGCAGCATGAAACACAAACTGAACATTCTCCATTCTCTTCAAACTTTCTTCGTCCAGTCCCAGCTTCAGTTCCGAACAATCCCCACAGATTGGCACGATCTTCTGGATATTTTCCGGATGCATCTCGCGCACCTTGTCAAACAACTGCAACAATCAAACCTTATATTACAAAACGAGATCACCACCACAAAACCCTCAACTTCCTACCGGAACCTTAACCAGCTCAGCGATCCGCTCTTCCGGGGACTTGCCCCGGCGGGGTCGTACCAGCACAAACACCTGGCCAACATCCGGGCACGATCGGATCAACTTCTCGATCAGCACCTTCCCCATGAAGCCGGAACCTCCCGTGATGAACACATCCGCCCCGGCAAACGTTTCCGGGATACCCTTCAACGGAACCGAACTCATGATTGCACTCTTCGTTCGCACTTTCACCCAACCAACAGAACACTGAACCCCACACTGAGTTCTAACGGCGTAACCAACCAACATTTATAACCTTATCGAACACTCGAAAACCCCTCAATCGGCGCGATTGCCTCGTACCAAAATCCGATTCCCGTACAACAACCGTATCGATGCTAATGAGTAATTCATGAGCGATTCATTTCGACCATTTCTTCAATTGGGAACGACGTAAGCTACCTGCCGATTTGGCGACGATCGTCTTCCTAGACTCGTGCATTCTACAAAACAACCAACTGAACATTTCGGAACTTACGCCAACACAACTGGGAACCCCCCCCCCCTTTCCGGGGGGAGGTCATGGCTTCGATTCATGCCGGACTGGACGGTCGGTCGGAGTAGTTTCGACAGACTTAATTTTGTCACCTTTGATCTGCGCACGTGGTGAAATTCAGTTCGGCGGCCGTCGCCTTGCGTTTGACGAGTCGAGCAGCCAATCAGAGTTGCACAAATGAACGGCAAATACTGGACAAGAAAGGCGTGTTGCCCTGGATTACCCCATAGTCATCGTGGAAATTGATTAACCCTGGCAGGCCTGGATAGGCGCATAGACAAATGGTCTCGGATGAGGATCCGTATAATAATAAAACGAGTACAGTGACACCTCTTTTTACGCGATGTGTTACGTTTTTCATATTTGTAGATTTCTCTGGAATGACGCAGCATTTTTGCAATGTTTTAAAAGCAAATTGTAGATTTACTACAGATCTACAAAACACTATTTGAAGGTTGCAATAATATTTTATGGTTGAAGAGAAATCTACGAAATAAAAAGCGTAACGCCACTGCGTAAAAAGAGGATTCTCTGTATCCTGTAGATTGCCCCCATTGAAAATGTGGTTATTATGAATAAATCGATGAATTTACACTCCCCCCCCCCTCCTAAGGTGTCCACGTTGTTTATGGATGGCCCCTATTAACAGTTTGCAAATTTAATTGATAACGTCAATCATTCTTGTTGACAAAATTTTTATTAAAATCAACATAAATTTTTGGTTTTATTAGTCAAAGTAGTAACATTGGGCAGTGGTCCAGATCGCAAAATTAAGTGGAAAATGGATTTTCCGAAAAGTTGTGAAGTTTTGGAGCTTTGGTGTCTTCAGAAGAGTTGTTGCAAATGGAAAGGGCAACTTTTGGGTTGGTTGAAAATTAGAGTCGTTTACGATTAGGGTGATTTTGAAATTCTGACTTTACAGGAATATTTTTTGGGAATTTTGTTGTCTTCGAAAAAGTTGTTGAGCTTGCCAATTCAAGCAACTTTGTCGAAGGCACCAAAATTTTATCTCGTAATTTACGCCTTCTATGACCAAATTTATAGAAAACATCTGAGCAAAGCATCAAAAAATCAGTTTTTTAAACATGGCAATTCAGGGTTGAGTTTTAGAGAAAAGTGAATGCGGAGCACTTTCAGAGCTCTAAAAAACGAACATTATTATTTGTTAACATGTCAATTTGGACTTAAGGGTTAAAAGATACAACCATTTTAAGGTAAAAAAGATGCAATTTTAAAACTTAAATATCTCGAAAAGGCGCCAGCTAAATTTGAAGCACCAGGTTGCATTTGAAAGAGGAGATCCAGGAATGTTTTTCTTTAAACTCGAGATATCTTCATTTGAAAAAGTATAATTTTCAAGGGAAAACCATATGGGACCACCCTAACGAGATTCGAAAAATATATGTTTTTCTATGTAATTTTGCCCGCTGAATCTGAATCTGCCCTCAGAATTGAGTATCGTAAATCGAAAAAAGTATCTATGTACAAATCGATTGTTGGTCATATTATGGCTTTACATGTAAAATTATCATTTAAACCCAAATTATGACCAAAAATAATGTTCGTTTTTTAGAGCCCTGAAAGTGCTCTAAATTTCACATTTCTCTAAAACTTAACCTTGAATTGCCACGTTCAACAAACTGATTTTTGAAGCTTTGCTCAGAAGTTTTCTATATATTTGGTCATAGAAGGACTACGAAATAAAATGTTGGTGTCTTCGACAAAGTTGCTTGAATTGGCAAGCCAACAACTTTTTAGAAGACAAAAAAAAACCCAAAAATATTCCTGTAAAGTTAGATTTTTAAAACCACTCTAATCGTAAAACACTCTCATTTTCAACCAAACCAAAAGTTGCCCTTTCCATTTGCAGCAACTCTTCTGAAGACACCAAACTTCATCATTTTTCGGAAAATCCACTTTCCATTTAATTTTGCGATCTGGACCACTGTGCATTTAAAAACTTTTAGTCGATTTGAAATGCGTAAAGAAGCATTATACAATGGTGGGTGCTGTCAGTGGCATGAGACTTTTAAGGACCCGGAGTTGGAGTTGACAAATCTTAAGATGGTCGAAGTTAAGATTGTCATATTATTAATAACTATTAATGGGAATGTTTTTGAAGCGAGTTTTGAAGTCGTTGGGGTCGTGTCCATCCGAAATCTGTCTACATCGATTGATTCCGCTCGGATTAGTGTCGCTGTGCCCAGCTGTTTGTAAAATACTTGTTCCTTTTTCTTCCAGGCAGTATATTTGAATTTAAAATAATCAGCATAACCAGAAACTCTCATTCAGTACACAGCAAAAAATCCGATGGTAAAATCGCATGCAAATTACCTCCGTCAAAAAAGACACTTAACATGTACAATTTTTTTAAACAAACCCAGCAAGTAGTACTCCAGCTTTTTGTGAATGGCCTGGATGTAAAATAAATTTTGCATTATTTTATGAAATTTTAGGTAATGTTACACCCTGAAATATGTAGCCCATCAATATGGGAAACCTACTTGACCGAAATGTCAAGCTTATATAACGCGTATCCTTCACATTCTTCATTGGTCCTTATTTTTGGTGCTGGGTTTGAATTTTGTCGGTTGCAATTTTTTTTTGTGTTTACAAAAATTTTACATGCAGTGTGTAATATTAAGTGTCTTTTTTGACAAAGTTGATGTGCATGCTTTTGCATGCGATTTTGCCATCGGATTTTTTGCCGTGTGTAAAGTGATTTTTTTTTTTTCAACTTTACACCAAGTCGACTGTAGAAAACTTTTTAAAGATACATATTTTCGAATATTCACATGTCTGATTTGTATGACCAGTCCGCAAAATTGTTTGGAGACTTGTATGAAAATACTAATGATGGAAAATGGCTATTTTGGTATTTCCAGAACTCCACAGTTTATTCCAATGCGGTCCAAAGTAATACCTTCTGGTACAGTACATACATAACAAAGCCAAAGAAAGCGGCCTGCGCCGTCCTGTAAATTATCACCAATCGGTTCATGTTTTTAATAGCACTTGGAATCGTACTGTCCGGCTCCTTCATCAGGTACCGCCGGGCACCAAGGATGCAATCTTCGAAGTAGTCGTACGTCCCCTTGCGCAGGTAGCTGATGTTAAACGTTTCACTAAACATGCAGATTCTTATATGATTTTCAATAAATTGTTGTCTATGGGGTATGATTACCGATCGGTTTCGTTCAAATCATTTGCCAGGCTCCGAAAGTTGTCCGTTTTGAACTCCCACTCGTTATCCGTAAAGTGTTTTAGGGAGATTTGCGCGTTGAAGATCTTCCTCTGGAGTTTCAGGAGGCTGTTGAAGTGGGAAAGGTGTTGAGAATAAAAGTTATTAAATGCATGGTTGAGTCCGTAATGTGATTGTGATTCGAAAGTCTAATGCTCACAAGGGTTTTCGTCCACTTAATTTCAGTGCCAAATCAGCACACGCGGATGGTAAGAGCTGATAAAGGAAGAAGAGCAGATAGTAAGAATATGTATCGAACGCGTTGTGTCCTCCCGGTGCGCAAAACACTTGGGATACCGGCATTCTCATGTAGATGTCATGTCCCTCCGTGGTCAGGAAAGAATAATCAGCAGTCTTGTGCTTTTCCGCCGCGCTGTTGTAGATCGTCAGGGTACCTGCAGGCTCATAGGTTCTCTTCCAGGCAGCTATCATGATGGCGTTGATACTTACGTCCACCGGAATACAGTTGATCTTATTTTCCAGGTTTAGTTTACCCGTTCTCAGTACACCTGTTCCACAGCCCATCAACAGCCCTACCGGGCCGTTGAAGTTGTCGATCCACCCGGGAAACGGTTCCGCTTCAGTTCCGGTCACAACCGAGGGTCGGAAGATGACCAACGGTAGTTCCTGGTGATAATCGTTGCAGATATGCTCTGCCAATCCCTTGGTAAAGGTGTACGTATTTGGGGCAAATCCGGATAACCTAAGTGGTAATTCCAAATCAGTGTTCGAATGTATCACCAAAGAAACTTAGGTACTCACTTTGGAGATAATGTTTCCAGCACTTCAGGATCCAACGTTTCGGCCAGCTCGATCGCCTTTCGCCAGTCCATCTTGGCCGGATAGATTCGTTCCTCGACATCGAATATCTCCGGATTGCTGTAGGTCGTCGAGATGTGCACCATGGCTTTCAAGTTCTTCAGCGTCTTAGCCCAGAGAATCACCTCACGCGTTCCACGGGTATTCAACAGGATCGCTTTCTCCAGTGGATCGTCAAAGCGGACGCTTGCCGCGGCATGAAACACAAACTGAACATTCTCCATGCTCTTCAAACTTTCTTCGTCCAGTCCCAGCTTCAGCTCCGAACAATCCCCACTGATCGGCACGATCTTCCGAATATCATTAGGACAAGTTGCACGAATCACATCGAAGAGCTACAAACAATTCTAAACTGTATAAATCCAACGTTTCCACAAACTTCTCCCTCAAATCCTACCGGCACCTGCACCAACTCCTGAAGACGTTCGTCCGGAGTTCTGCCCCGGCGAGGTCGCAACAGCACAAACACCCGCCCAATATCCGGACACGATCGGATCAACTTCTCGATCAGCACCTTGCCCATGAAGCCGGAACCTCCCGTGATGAACACATCCGCCCCGGCAAACGTTTCCGGAATGTTCTTGATAGGGATCGTCGAACTCATCTCTCCTAGAACCTAGAATAACTACCTCACAAAACGCGTGCACTTGCTGCCCAGAACGTAACCGACTCAATGTGAACCTGTCCGGGCGAATGCAATTGTTATAAAGCTATTGCAAATTGGTGATTGCAGCAACAGGTTTGCGATTAGCATTCCTATTTACTGGCTACAGGGACGGAGGACACTCACAATTGGACTAACGATGACGTTACAAGCTGCCTTACGGGACCTTCATGAAATTTCCATGAGTTTACAGGGCTTGGTTACTGTTATTGTGAACAACAGCAACAGAAATATTCGGTAATCGATTACGCGGCTGCAACACAATGCATGTAAACACTGACTCTCTTCAGTAGGTCAGTGCTATCCATTTATCTTTTTGGGTCTACCATTTATTAAAATGTGTAATTTATCAAGAAAGCGATAAAATCCAGGTGCGACAAGTGTATTTTTGTATTTTTATATTTTTGTATTTTTGTATTTTGTATTTTGTACTTTGTACTTTTGTATTTTTGTATTTTTGTATTTTTGTATTTTTGTATTTTTGTATTTTTGTATTTTTATATTTTTGTATTTTTGTATTTTTGTATTTTTGTATTTTTGTATTTTTGTATTTTTGTATTTTTGTATTTTTGTATTTTTGTATTTTTGTATTTTTGTATTTTGTATTTTTGTATTTTTGTATTTTTGTATTTTTGTATTTTTGTATTTTTGTATTTTTGTATTTTTGTATTTTGTATTTTTGTATTTTTGTATTTTTGTATTTTTGTATTTTGTATTTTTGTATTTTTGTATTTTTGTATTTTTGTATTTTTGTATTTTTGTATTTTTGTATTTTTGTATTTTTGTATTTTTGTATTTTTGTATTTTTGTATTTTTGTATTTTTGTATTTTTGTATTTTTGTATTTTTGTATTTTGTATTTTTGTATTTTTGTATTTTTGTATTTTTGTATTTTTGTATTTTTGTATTTTTGTATTTTTGTATTTTTGTATTTTTGTATTTTTGTATTTTGTATTTTTGTATTTTTGTATTTTGTATTTTTGTATTTTTGTATTTTTGTATTTTGTATTTTTGTATTTTTGTATTTTTGTATTTTTGTATTTTGTATTTTTGTATTTTTGTATTTTTTATTTTTGTATTTTTGTATTTTTGTATTTTTGTATTTTTGTATTTTTGTATTTTTGTATTTTGTATTTTTGTATTTTTGTATTTTGTATTTTTGTATTTTTGTATTTTGTATTTTTGTATTTTTGTATTTTGTATTTTGTATTTTTGTATTTTTGTATTTTTGTATTTTTGTATTTTTGTATTTTTGTATTTTTGTATTTTTGTATTTTTGTATTTTTGTATTTTTGTATTTTTGTATTTTGTATTTTGTATTTTTGTATTTTTGTATTTTTGTATTTTTGTATTTTTGTATTTTTGTATTTTTGTATTTTTGTATTTTTGTATTTTTGTATTTTTGTATTTTTGTATTTTTGTATTTTTGTATTTTTGTATTTTTGTATTTTTGTATTTTTGTATTTTTGTATTTTTGTATTTTTGTATTTTTGTATTTTGTATTTTTGTATTTTGTATTTTTGTATTTTTGTATTTTGTATTTTTGTATTTTTGTATTTTTGTATTTTGTATTTTTGTATTTTTGTATTTTTGTATTTTTGTATTTTTGTATTTTTGTATTTTTGTATTTTTGTATTTTGTATTTTTGTATTTTTGTATTTTTGTATTTTGTATTTTTGTATTTTTGTATTTTTGTATTTTTGTATTTTTGTATTTTTGTATTTTTGTATTTTTGTATTTTTGTATTTTTGTATTTTTGTATTTTTGTATTTTTGTATTTTTGTATTTTTGTATTTTTGTATTTTTGTATTTTTGTATTTTTGTATTTTTGTATTTTTGTATTTTTGTATTTTTTATTTTGTATTTTTGTATTTTTGTATTTTTGTATTTTTGTATTTTTGTATTTTTGTATTTTTGTATTTTTGTATTTTTGTATTTTTGTATTTTTGTATTTTTGTATTTTTGTATTTTTGTATTTTTGTATTTTTGTATTTTTTGTATTTTTGTATTTTTTGTATTTTTGTATTTTTGTATTTTTGTATTTTTGTATTTTTGTATTTTTGTATTTTTGTATTTTTGTATTTTTGTGTGTTCATTTGCTCAACATTTCTTCTTCGGGTTTATTTAAATTCACAACAAGAAAATTTTACCTCAATGAAAACTAGATCAGATTCAGTAAGCTGCATAGATGACACAATGCGGGTTTACTCCCAAAACCCAGAGTGCACTTTCCTTTATCGTTTCGACGATTTGCCAACGGGGGATTTGTGTGAGTGTGTGCACGCGACCGATAGTGTTGAGCTAAAGTGGTATCCACTTGTGCAAAGTGGCCTCTTCTAGATCGCTGTAGATATTGTTGTATCGCTTACCGCGTTTGAGTACCTTCCAAATCCCAAACTGCAAGCAAAAAGCTTTTTGTTATGGAGGAAGTATGAGATATTCTGGTAAACATTGTTGCTACAGATTACAGCAATTTCAGCGAAATGCACACTGATGTTGCTAAGATGGTGCAGTCTGGATCGTCGTTTCGGCTATACTAAACTTGGTGGGGGAATTTGGGTAAAACAAATCTGAAACTTTATGTCTTCAACTTTGCCTTATGATATTACACCACGATTTCCTTCAATGGTTATTTCAAACTAAAAGAAACACTTTAAAGTGACCCCGAAAGCCCCAGCCTAGACAAGGCAGAAACCTCATCTAAACCCATCTGTTTGCTAAGTCACATTCCCAATTCATCGCAATCGTTCTATCTTATCCCGCGTGCGTTTTATGATAAATTCAGCTGTGGTGATTTTATTGCCTTTAGCCTGACCGAGCCTTAAAACTCGATTGCAAAGTTGACAAATTTGTCTTTTTAATCCAATCACAATATTGACCTTGTAACTATGACAGATATGATGCTGTTGCCACATCAAAACTAATTCGGAGCGTTTGAAAGGGTATGTCCACGCATCCTTCCTCGCCTGCTGATTCTGTGAAATGTGCTCCGTGCACAGAATCCTCTCTGCGAAGAAAATGTCTAAAACGACACGTGTGCGACAAGGCGGCACAATCACGACGGATTGTTGACTTCGTGGCGTTGCCTGATTCGACTCCATAATGTTGCTCGTCAATTTTGAGTTTAAGCAACATTGACATTCGTAAATTGTTTGTGGTTGTTGATCAAATTTGAATATGTAAGGGATTTACGATGTAAATGAGAAAAGAAAGCTTTAATTTGATATGTTTTGTTTACTGATTATATTCGTTCTAGAAAAGGGGTTTCCTCTTAAATTTGGGTGATAAAGCTCCTGACGTCAGGTCTGTTTCCTGTGAATTCATCCGAATTTCGCTCAAGGCAACGCGCGTTTGCATCGTTGATGAATGAACGTGTCTAGTTTCTGAACTTTTCAATAACAATGAGCATTGTGCGCGAGGTCGCTATTGTGTTAAGTGGGTGGCTTTGATTGATTTGAAATTTTTCCTTGGAAAGGGTAACGCAGCATAGGTTCACCTATTACACAACTTGACATTTTTGGAGTTGATGTCAGTAAACGCTTCAGCTTCGTCAAGGTATGATAGATTTGGGCTCCCTAAACACGCTGCAATTAACATAATTAAATTTTAGTGAAGTATCTGCCAACGAATATAAATGCAATGTGATCATTTTAAAAACCATGCGTCTCCATTGTTTTGCCTTCCTCACTGAGGTAAGGCTATAATCCTGCTCTAAAAATGAACTTTCTATTAAAAGCTCCTAGACCCACCTTCATGTATACATATCTACTCAGAATCGAAAACTGAACAAATGTCTGTGTGTGTGTATGTGTGTGTGTATGTGTGTGTGTATGTGTGTGTGTATGTATGTATGTGACCAAAATTCTCACTGAGTTTTCTCAGCACTGGCTGAACCGATTTTGATCGAACCAGTTGCATTCGACTTGGTTTAGGGTCCCATACATCGCTATTGAATTGTTTGAATTTTCGATAAGTAGTTCAAAAGTTATGCATAAAAATGTGTTTTCACAAATATCCGGATCTCAATTATGTGCATGTAAACGATGTCCGGATCCATCATCCGACCCATCGTTGGTTAGGTAATTGAAAGGCCTTTTCAATGAGTCCAAGACATTGAAGATCTGGCAACCCTGTCTCGAGTTATGACCACTTAAGTGATATTTATGTACTTTTTTGAAGCCGGATCTCCCTTAAATGTATGTAAACTATGTCCGGATCCATCATCCGACCCATCGTTGGTAAGGTAATTGAAAGGCCTTTCCAATGAGTACAAAACATTGAAGATCTGGCAACCCTGTCTCGAGTTATGACCACTTAAGTGATATTTATGTACTTTTTTGAAGCCGGATCTCACTTAAATGTATGTAAACTATGTCCGGATCCATCATCCGACCCATCGTTGGTTAGATAATTGAAAGGCCTTTCCAATGAGTCCAAAACATTGAAGATCTGGCAACCCTGTCTCGAGTTATGAGCACTTAAGTGATATTTATGTACTTTTTTGAAGCCGGATCTCACTTAAATGTATGTAAACTATGTCCGGATCTATCATCCGACCCATCGTTGGTTAGATGATTGAAAGGCCTTTCCAATGAGTCCAAAACATTGAAGATCTGGCAACCCTGTCTCGAGTTATGACCACTTAAGTGATATTTATGTACTTTTTTGAAGCCGGATCTCACTTAAATGTATGTAAACTATGTCCGGATCCGTCATCCGACCCATCGTTGATTAGATAATTGAAAGGCCGTTCCAATGAGTCCAATACATTGAAAATCTGGCAACCCTGTCTCGAGTTATGACCACTTAAGTGATATTTATGTACTTTTTTGAAGCCGGATCTCACTTAAATGTATGTAAACTATGTCCGGATCCATCATCAGACCCATCGTTGGTTAGGTAATTGAAAGGCCTTTCCAATGAGTCCAAAACATTGAAGATCTGGGAACCCTGTCTCGAGTTATGACCACATAAGTTATACATTGTGTTCTTTTTTCTGGATCTAAAAAAATGATGAAACCACTCATATACCCATTTTTGGTAAAAAGTGAGGAAGGCATCAACCACATAGGTGGATTAAGTTAGTTTTTCTCTAAAATTTACAACTTTATGCTTTCGCAGCAAGTTCACTAAAATTCAATTCTGTCGATTGGAGCTTGTTCAGCGGGTCCAAATTTATCATACCTTGACGAAACGGAAGTGTTTACTGAATGTTGAGCTGTATTATTGAACACTTTGTTCTAGACAGGAATTGTTCCATAGCAATAATGGTTCCGGTAAAATTAAAGCCGACGCAAGACGATAATGAAAGCAGCAGCATCAGTTTTTGCAGACCCAATCGTATGAACACCGCAATTTGGGGCGAGACAATGTTGATTTTGGGATGGCCTCCAGGGGCAAAATTGCAATTTGATGGGAAAGCTTCAGTCGGTACGTTTGCACAATTGTTGTGTATCGCTATTGTGTAAACATGAACGTTGAGAGCAGTTTTTAAGGGCTTGCTGCTTGCTACGCGTTCTTAGCAGGACAACTTTAATCGTAATTTTAAGGTAAGTTTCATAATGTTTAACCTTTACCTAGATTGCTCATTTAAAAGTTTTCTGACCCTTTTCTTTGGCAAAACTTGCCACCAACCATCAAACGAATAGTTTCCTTCAAACTTTAATTCGCTGCATTCCTTCTCCAAGCTGGTGGGGTCAAAGCGTCCAAGAACTCAGGCTCTGACAGGATTTGTTCCGATGCGGTCACGTTCCATTTCACTCTCTCTCTCTGGAGCTGATTTCATCTTTGGCTATTGGCTTGGAGCTGGCAGATGTTCAAAAAGCCAAAACGAGGGCAAGTCTCCCGGTCACGATTCTACTAAATTTTATTTCGACACATTATTTGCATCGCCGCTCTTGGGTGGTTTTTGGCGGGATTTCGGCGGGTGCAATTTGCCCCTGTGTGTGATGTGGCTTAGTTTTGTGTGTGTGTGTGTGTGTGTGTGTGTGTGTGTGTGTGTGTGTGTGTGTGTGGAGAGAGGATGCTTTCGTTTAGAGAAGTTCTGGTCGATTAGATTCAGAAACTTTGGTTGTTTATTGCATTCACCTTGGTAGAATCTTTTTTTCTCGAGGTTAAAAAGGTTTCAATTTGCGGTTTAAAAAATGTCGGTCATTTCAAGCTGTTCCATTCAAAAAAGAAACCCAACTGCTACATATCGCGCATATTTCGGGCGTTCAATTAGCATCGCGCTAATTGGCCTTCAATTAGGACCGGACTGATGGTAGAAACAAAAGTTGTAGACCTTACCTGTAATCGATGACGAAGGTCTGTCTTGAAGATGTTACAACTGGCCACTGACGAATCTGTAGGCCACGTTTTGGGAGTCAGTTTCCAGCTAGCCGCGTAACCGTCGTGATCTCTGTGGAGTTTGGCTATCTCTATACAGTGCAATTTGTGGGGAGTGTTTTTTTGTTGGTGAAATTATGTGGAAACTGGGACGATTTCTAATGGCAAAGTAGAAATTCAAAGTGAAAGTGATGATCAATCATATTTCGTTCATTTACTACAAACTAAAAATCCGATGAAAATGAGGTCTCACGTGGCTTGATGAACTAGTTTATCGAAAAAAATAGTGTGCTTTGCTGATTGTAATGTTCAAAAACCAACAAGTAATCATCATTATCGTAAACCGGCATGAATTCTAAATTTGCAGAAATGATCTAGAGGTTGATCGTCTGAATTATATTTTCAGGTGAAAAATGTAAAAGTGGATAGTAAAAATTATTTTTTTTCTTATAAGAAATCAAATATGTAGCAAATTTCCTTTTTTATGTTATAAACAGTTTTACCCAATTTCCCCAAAACTGTAACTGGAACTATATAATGATGGAAGTATCATTTGAGTGTAATACGCCCAATTTCAAACATTCTAAAAAGTTAGATTGTGTCAATTTTATAGTGAACGGCGTTTAGGTCAAGTTTCCATTGAACTTCGAAATATTTTGCGAAATTCTTGGTCGTTGGAATTGTATATATAAATGAGATATAAGGGGTCATCCATAAACCACGTGGACAATTTAGGGAAGGAGGGAAGGTGTCGATTTTTCATGCTCAATATAAAACAGTGATCCTCAGCCGGCTAAACCTCGCGGGCCATTTTGGTTATTAGCCGTAGTATCGCGGGCCGCATGTGGATCAAAAATAAAAATTCATCATCATCATCAAAAAATTATTGAAATTTGAAATTGTTTATTTGTTTCAAAGATAAATTTTCATAAAATTACTTCTTTTTCATTTAATTTTCAAATGTTATTAAATGTTTTCCTATTTCCAAATTTTCGCATAACACCAATACTTCTTATAAATTTTCATTCATTAAATTTTTAAGATTTTTTGAAAGTTAAAAAGATTTCCATTAAAAAGATTTCCATATTGGGATTGAACTTTCTTCTTAGCTTTGACCATTTTCCTGCTTTTTACAATGTTTTTTCTTTTAATTTTAATTAGTTTTGACAATTTCACAATACACATAATCATTCAGAAGCATATTTTTTCTTCTGCATTCAAAAATCTGCATCTGCATTTTTTGTTTTGTGTTGTGTTGTATTCCGAAAAATTGAATAGGGACCATCCACAGACCACGTGGACACATTTTTTGTTTTGTGTTGTGTTGTATTCCGAAAAATTGAATAGGGACCATCCACAGACCACGTGGACACTTTTTTGGAAATCTCAACCCCCCCTCCCCCCTTCCCCGTAGACAACTGTCCATACAAAAAAACTTTTTGTTTGGAGAGTGAACAATTGCCATACCGCCCCCATAGTGTCCACGTGGTTTATGGATGGTCCCATAGGTCCTATAAACACATAAGACCTTATTCTGGCGTTTTACGGCGATATGATGTATACGCCATTGAGATTTTTTTTTTTTTTTGAATTAAATATACTTTATTGAATCTTTCTTATAATAATTACATTTGGTTTACATAATAAGTGGTCAGCTGTGGCTCTTCAGCTTTAGTTTGCTTTTCGTGATTTAAACACTGTTCATTTTCTTAACTTTAAAAGTATATGATTTATCATTTTTGTAACACTAGGTACAATGAGGAAAAAAAAATGTTAAGAAAACATAACCTAACCTAAAACTAACTTAATCTTACCATAAACTAAACCAATCCTTGAATCAAGGGGTATTCAGATATAGCACATTTTTCCCTGAATTTCAAACATTTTTCTTGAATCTTCTGATCCAACATTTTTACTTCTGCTAATTCATGAACCTCACTTGATCTTGTCCAGCCAGGAACATTCAAAACCATTTTGAGTACCTTGTTTTGGACACGCTGGAGCTTCAATTTATGAGTTCTAGCGCAACACTCCCAAACAGGTACTGCATACTCAATAACGGGGTAAATTATTTGTTTGTAAACTGCTAACTTATTTTTCAAAGAAAGCTTTGATTTTCTGTTAATTAAAGGATACAAACACCTGATGAGAATGCTGCACTTGTTCAATATTTTATCTACATGCTGCCGAAACAATAGTTTCGAGTCAAGTATGAGACCTAAATAGACAACTTCCTTTGACCAGGGTATCGAAACATCATTCATTTTAATCAAAACATCATCCTTTGGGACAAATCTGGCCGATTTGGAAAGTGGAAAAATGATGGTTTGAGTTTTGGCTGCATTTATGCGAATTTTCCAGTCGCCAAAGTATTCGGAAAGAACGTCAAGACCCTTCTGAAGACGGCCAACTAAATATCTGGTTATTTTACCCTTATAAATAACGGCAGTGTCATCAGCAAAAGTGACAACACACCATTACCAGGAAGAGTAGGCAAATCAGATGTAAAAATATTGTACAGAAGTGGGCCAAGAATACTTCCTTGGGGAACCCCAGCATCAATGTTGAATAATCCAGAAGCAATCCCATTCAGAAAAACCTTGAACGATCTCTCCGAAAGATAGTGCTGGATAATTTTGATAAGATACATTGGAAAACCGTATAAATACAGTTTATGTATCAAACCATCATGCCAAACATTGTCAAAAGCCTTCTCAACATCCAACAAAGCCATAGCAGTTGATTTAGACTCAAGCTTGTTCTGCTTGATGATTTTAGTTACTCTCGTAAGCTGATGAGCAGTATTATGTCCCTTTCGGAAGCCAAACTGCTCATTCAAAATTATATTATTATCGTTGGTAAAATCCAAAAGCCTTGAATAGATGACCTTCTCAAAGAGTTTGGACAGACTACTCAAAAGACTAATGGGACGATAACTTGTTGGCGATGTTGGATCTTTTGAGGCTTCAAAATTGGTATGACTTTGCCCAGTTTCCAATTGGTGGGGAAGTAACCAAGTTGCAAACATTTATTGAAAATATTGGCTAGATGTTGAAAGAACTGATCACTCTGTTTTTTCAACACTAGATTAAAATGTTATCAAAGCCTGGAGCTTTCATATTTTTCATTTGTTTAACTGCAACTTTGACTTCCTCACCAGAAACATGGGAATCTGCAGGAAATTCAAAGGTAGAGTCATTGATTGTTGAAATACTATTGGCAACTGATGTTTCTTTACGGCTGGTCATGGAAGCGCCAAGATTATGTGAACTAACAAAATGAAGCCCAAGTGCATTTGCCTTTTCCTCGGATGTAATCAAAGGAGAATCCTCAACAATAAGAGGAGGAATAGGCTTTGGTTTGTTTTTAAGAACTTTTGAAAGTTTCCAAAATGGTTTTGAATAATTCCCAAGCTGGCTTACATGTTTTGAAAATTCTTGATTTCTGATATTGTCAAGTCGGTCTTGTATGATTTTGTTCAAATTGTTAACTGAAATCTTTTGTCATAGTCCCCAGTCCGTTGATATTGTCTCCTATAAACATTCCTAAGTCTAATCAAGTGTTTAGTATCTACGTCAATATCAGTTACCTTAAAATTAACAGGAACCTCCCGAACGTTGGCAGCCTCTGCTTGGTTGATAGCCTGCTGGATCACCTCCAGCGAACGATCAATATCGGCAGAAGTTTCCGGGAGTTGATCATAGTCGATGTTGCTGTCGACCACTTGCTGAAACTGCTGTGGTAATCTTTCCGGGTTGGTTGCCGCTGCGGAGTAACGGAAGCTCCAACCTCCACAACCACCGGATAGTGATCAGAACTCAACTCTTCAAACACCTCAGGATGAGCCACGTTCTCAGCCATATTGGTAATGAAGAAGTCGATGATTGAGTGATTCCCAGACCGAGCCACCCTCGTTGGACGATCCGGACTCACAACGTTGTAGTATCCGTTTTGCAGATCGTTGTGCAGAATCACTCCGTTCCGATTCCTCCTGCTGTTGCCCCAAACTTCATGCTTCGCGTTGAGGTCACCAGCGATGATGTACTTTGCGCTCCGCCGTGTCAGCTTCTGGATATCGCTCTTCAGTTTTGCTGCTGAACCATCTCTGGAATTCACCTGACGTGGGCAGTATGCAGCAATGAAGAGTACTGGGCCAACCGAAGTGGGAATTTCCACCCCAACGGCCTCGATGATGTCCAGCTTAAAGTGTGGCAGCCGGCGTGGCTTGAGATCACGATGAACAGCGACAAGCACACCTCCTCCTCCAGAGGTGGTCCTATCGAGCTGCGTCGCGATCTTGTAGTTTTGCAGATAAACTTTTTCACCGGGCTTCAGATGAGTTTCCGTGATGGCAGCTACGTCGATCTCCTTCTCGCGAAGAAAATCCACCAGCTCTAAATTCTTCCTCCTAATGGAGCAAGCGTTCCAATTCAGCAGCTTGAGGGACCTACGATCCATACTGGATGACGAACGAGGTCAGCACTTCAATCTGCTGGGTCTTGGTTTTGCATCCACGCAGTGCAGCGGACATCTGTTTGAAAATATTGAGGAGTTCGGTTGAGGTGTAAAGATCATTACCATTTTCCTCAACTGCTGGTTCTTGGGTTGGTCTTGGCTCCTGGCTGAAGCCCGGTGGTGGCGGTCTCGGCTCCTGGCTGGAACCCGGCCGTGGATGATTCATCTCAGCTCTCTTCCTGGGATCCAACGGCAACGGTGCCAAGTTCGGGACCTGGCGTCGCGGTTGAAGAGGTGGGAAATTTTGCTCCACCAGGGCTGGAGGAGTTCTACGACGCTGAGGCTGATTCTTCGTCGATGCTTGCTGCCGAATTTTCACGAACTCAGCTCTCTTGGGGCACTTTCGGTCGGTTGACGAGTGCTCACCGTTGCAGTTGAGGCACTTCACCAGCGAATCTTGGATGCACTGGGATGTGATGTGCGCATCGGTACCACATTTGGCGCAACGACGCTTCAGGTGGCAGTTCTTACCTCCGTGCCCGAAGCCCAGGCAGTTGAAGCATTGTGTGACGTCACGATGCACTGGTCGGTATCGCTCCCACGACACGATAATGTTGAAAACCGCTCGAATTGCCTTCAGCTCAGGAAGCGTCGTCGATCCCTTAGCCAAATGCAGCAGGTAGAGCTGGTCACGGTACTTGATGTCTTTGTTGCGTCGGCTCATTTTGTGCACGGCCAACACATCCAGTTTCAAAACTTTTAGCTCGGCAGCTAATTCCTCCACTGGCATGTCGTACAGACCTCTGACGACGATTTTGTACGGCTTATCCATGACGACATCATGGGTAAAGTACTCCGCCTCGTTTTCGGTCAAGTAATCCTTGACCAGTTGATAGTGCTGCCTGGATTGCACCAGCACCTTAAATCCGTCCTGACACAGACGAATGTTGCCTTGGACTTTCCCAGACTTGATGAGTTCAACCAGCCCCGCTCGAAAGTCGATCGTTGCTGCTGATTGCCTCACATAAAAAGGAGGCAGTTTCTCCTTTCGCTGTTTCACTTCATTCTCCTTTGCTTCCGCTACCTGGTCCTCGTCAGGCAGTCCAGCGAACTTGTTGTTCTTCAAAAGCTGCTCCTCGTGCGATGAAGAGTTCTCCTCCTCCTCATCCATCGGTACAGTACCGTCGCTCTTTTTCGTCTTTTTGCTGTTCGATGTCACTTCCAAAAGCACCTTCCTTTTGGAAATTCCCGGTTTTTGGCCATCAGTTGAGGCCTCAACCTTCCTTTTGGAAATTCCCACTTTTTTGCCTGCTTGAGCCGCAGGTAGGGCAATATTGCCGGCGTTTTGCGCCGGGGCGCGACGAGTCATGTTGATTCAGACAACCTTCACCAACGAATGCTCGGATAACAATATGACGCCATTGAGATGATTTTGCTGTAGACACGATTTTCTGTTTTTGTTCATTTTTTCAATTCAAAATGACTAATTTGAGGTCTGCTCTGTAGAAACTTTTAAAAAGTACAATAAAAATGTGGCCCCTACAAAATTTCTTGTTTTTTCCTATTCTCTACGATTTTAAACCACAAACATCATTTGGCCGAAAAAATAGCCCAATGATGTATGTATACATTGCTCGATCAAAGCGATCAAAGCTGGCTTTATTTTTTGTGCCAGCTATTTTGATAGCTGAGTGGATCCCGTAATGCATTGTCCAAGTGGATTTTTTAAGGGGGGGGGGGGAGGTTTTTGGGAGCGTTCTTTTATTACGTAACGCAGTTGGGGGGAGGGGGGTTGAAGGCCGTGTTATGCTCCATACAATTTTTTTAAAATTTGTATGGAAATTTTGTTACGAGGGGGGATCTAAAAATCTGATTTTTTGCGTTACGTAATAAAAGAACGCTCCCTTAGCGATCGTCTATGCTCCACATTTTTTGCATGAACAATTGTCAGCAAGGGAGGTGGGTGGGTCTAGAATTTTCAAAAAAGTGTCTACGTGGATGTGGATAAGGTGTCATCCATTAAGTACGTCACATTAAAATCAGCCAAAATTTACTCCACCCCCCTTTGTCACGATTTCCCTATGCTTTTAACACGCAACGTCACGCTTTCTCAAAACCCCCCTCTTCTCTCAGAACGTGACGTACTTTATGGATGATGCCTAATGGACGTCCCCTTAAGAATTAAATCGAAATAATGTAATAAAATATTGCCTAATCTTGATTTGGTCCCAAAACCTCAAATCAACATTCAAACAGTATTGAATTTGACTTCTATCAATTCTCAATGTATACATACATCATGATGAGTAAAATTGGCGTATACATCATAGTTTGTTTGCTTGATAAAATGGGCCCCAGAGCAGTTTTTTGAAAAATTCTTTTGTAAGGAAGTAGCTTTTAAGATTCTTTATCAGACTGTACAATAAAATTGAAAATGTCCAAAATGGCGTATACATCATATCGCCGTAAAACGGCAGTTACGGGCTTATAGAACCTTTTAAAAAATTATAGATTTCATGTTTATCTTTATTAAGCAAGCAGTGAGTGAACAAAAATATCAGAACAATAACAAAAGGCAATATTATGATTGTTTTAGGAAAATTATTGAAAATGTTCTTTTGAAAAAAAAGTCAAACAAATTTAAAATATAAACAAAATAAAACAACAACAAAAAATAAAAAAAACAGCTAAACACATTATTATTCGAATGATTATAAGATTTTTTTTACATAAACACAATAAAATTTAATAATCTTATTATTGTTTTATATTTAATATAAGTTTAATAAAAAGGTCCTGCTTTTTTAGCAAATAAAACAAAACGCAAGTTATTTTTGAATGTCAATAATAATTTTCAAAATGAAATTTGACGAAAATTGAAAATATATTGAGTTTTTTTGCTTAATAATTCTATTATACGTCAGATTTTTTTTTTCAATTTTAATGTAACTATTTGATTTTTATAAAAAATATTTACTCAAAATGTCGTTCTTTAGTTCCATCATTCATCAAATTTTCCCTTGACCTATTATTCTCGAACTTGGTCCAGATTTGAAGATTTGATTTGATTTTAGATTTTAAAATTTGCTGGAAGATCCGAAGTGGTCCACAAAATCCAACCAGATGTTTAGAACTGTTGGAAATTTTTCCGATATTAACGTCATTTTGAGTATCGTAGTTTTCAAATAAATGAAAGATTTTTTCCAGGTAGGTAATTTAATTGAAATGTGATTTCCCAAGATTTCATAAAATTTAATATTATTTATCACTTTCTTGGCAAAAGAAAACTTGTCCATTCTTTTTACTAGAGAACCTAACACAAAAACTCCTTTATGGGCCGGATTCCATTATAATTTCAAAACCAGCCCGCGGGCCGCACAGAGAACCTCGACGGGCCGGAGTTTGGTGACCACTGTCTACGTGGTTTATGGATGGTCTCTAACGAGAGGAATGTCGTGTATAGCATATAAGTCACCCCAAATTATTTTCATGATTTCATGAAATCGTTTTTTTTATACGCGTGATTAATTTTTTTCCATTTTTTTGATTTTTTGTTAAATTTTTATTTTAAAAGTGTACGTAAATATTCGAAAATCCGTTAATTTTTAATCAACTTGAGTAAAGTTTTTAGTGGTAATTAGGACAAAGTTACAGCCACTTCATTTTAGCATTTTTTTTTTGCAAAAATCGGTCTGAATATACAATCCAGACTCGATTTTCCGAAAGCCTCGGAAAAAAATCATTTCGGATAATCGAATCATGATTTTTTTGTTGTTGATATATTTTAGTATGACCCAAATTAAGAAGAAATAATTAGTAGGCAATCCAAATTTTACCAAAATTCGGTCGCAGATCCAAGTTCTGTAAAAAATAAAAAAATATGAAAAAAAATATTTTTTTTTTATCGTAATTCGACTATTTAAAGTCCCATACAAACTTCTGATAATCGAAACTTCGGATTATCGAGGCTTCCGATAATCGAAACTTCGGATTATCGAGGCTTCCGATAATCGAGTCTGGACTGTAATTAAAAATATTTTCACAATTTCAAAATCAAGCATAATTTTTTAAAAGGTTGTAGGTATTTTTGTTTTGTCCTTTTGTAATCTTAGGCTTGATCTTGAATTTTGTTGATCAATTTTCAAAGTTCACATGTGAAAATTACAGACAAATGTCTGAGTGATATGATTTTTTTTTATAAGCGGTGTTTAATTTATTTTTAACCTGTAAATAACCCTAAGATGACTATAACATGAATACGGTGAATTTCATCGAAAGAAATGTAAATAAGTTCCGATTGAAAATATGAATTTAGCGTAGGCAATTAGACGTAAATCTCTTTTTTAAGTCAATCAATCATCAATTTAACGGTCAATCAAAATGATTGACAAAACTTTTCCACATCTCTTCATTTTTTGATATGTTTTTTTGGAAAGTAAAATTAGTATTTTTTTATTTTTTGAACAGGTCCAATAAACCAAATTTTCAGTTTTTGCTTTTGGGTGTTTTTAAGGCTGTTTCAAAAATACCCAAAAAGCAAAAACTAAAAAATTTGATTTATTGGACCTTTTCAAGAAAACTCCAGAATTGTAAATTGAATAAAATTGTAAAATTGAATTCAAAAGTAAATTTGTAAAATATTGAAAAATTGCTACGTTTTTGAGTTATCGCCATTTTAGACTTAGTTCAAGAAAACTATCTTTTTTATTTTTATAAACAGTGTCCCTTCTTGACCGAAGAGCTGAGAAAATTGTCTACAATTTGCTTTTTTAGATATTGTTATTCCGACCATTCGATGCTGATTTACATTATGGTCGTCATATTTACCGCCATTTTGTATTTCGATTTCCCAGAGCACTTGAGAGTGTTGTTAGGGTCCTGTTCGGCGCAATAGAATGATTTTTCTTTAGGGATTTGATTATCCGAAGTGAATGTTTTTTTTTAAAGATTTCAGATAAACTTGATAAACTAGTACAATTTATGGTTATGGTTTATGAATTATCTATCGTAATTATGAATGTTTTTAAAAAATCACTTTATTTGTATCATTATTATTCACTTCAAAAGAACAGGATGGAATTAAAGTAAAGTTCCAACACATTTTTTTTTTAAATTGTCTTAAAATTCTTTTTCGTAATTTTTCTTTAAGCTTGTCAGGTCAAAAATCACCTACTTTACATTTTCACAACCGGTTCGTACATTTTAGTTAAACATGTTGCACATTGCATAACTTATGTCGCACTGATCCACACCTCAAAACAAACAAACTCATGGTCAAACGAACTTCTGCAAGTGTCGGTCCGGTTTACGTGTTCATTGACATCTTTGTCTCGCATGCTTGTTTACGATGATGATTATTGCAAAAAGGTATTTATTTTATTCCCCAGCAAGCTTGTATTGACGTGCGTATTGGAACTTCCCAGAACTGGAACTGAACTTGGCGCCAAAAAGTGAAAGTTAAAAACTGCATCGCGGTGCAGTTGGAGTCGGGACTGGCCAAGTCCAAGGTCGTCACAGCGCAGCGTTACAGACAATGCGGTAGTGCCTCCGAAAAAAGAGACCATTACAAAGTGCCCTTCGAAGATATATCTTTCGGAATTCGTCTTGTGGGGGGAGACTGTATGGGGTCACAGACAAGTAGATTCAATTTATTGAATGAACTGCTAAGTGAACTTGCGTATTGAAAGTGACGATCAATATTAAAACTCCGGACAAGTGTCAACATCCGTTTGTCTGTGGCCGTTCGTCTGGTTTAGATCTAGTCGGCGCAATTGCCCTCAAGAGAGGACCAACACCGAGTACCCTGACGGTATGGCTTCACGCCAAGGCAGTGAAAGGAAGTCTATAAATACGACGACCGTTGGGCGCTTCCGTTACTAGTCCGGAAGATTTGGTCGTTGGAAGAGGAAGGAAGGAAGGAGGTCGTCCTTTTCGGTTGACTCGTAATGTCCGAGTGCGAAGTGATGTTGAGTGATGTGAGTTTGGGGGAGTACATCTCGGTGCCCAGGTTCTACGCCGGTGCGGACGTGTTCCTGACCGGCGGAACGGGGTTCATGGGCAAGGTGCTGATCGAGAAGCTGCTCCGGTCCTGCCCGGATGTGGGCCGGATTTTTGTGCTGATGCGCTCGAAGCGTGGCAAAACGCCCCAAACTCGGGTGCAGGATCTGACGAATAATCCGGTGGGTGTGAAGAAAACTAGAATAGAAGTTTGTGGAAGTGTTCAAGTGTTATAGCATGATGATATCAAGAACAGAAAATGAACAATTGATAATCCGGTGAAATCTACATAAAAATCAACAATTAGAGTTGAAAAGTGATGCCGAAAAACAAAGCGACTATAGAAAGCCTAAAAGAATGATGTAAAATGTTTAAAAATGTCACCTTTGTCATAGGGTGCAAGAAGATCCGAGTTGATACTGATGAGTTATTAGCAATTCGAAGAAAAAAAAATCGGCTTATATACTTGAAAGTATATAAGGGGTATATAGGAAATATATAAGAAAATACTTTTTACTCAAAGAATTACCAAAAATCAGGATCAACACGGATTGTTTTGCACCCCTCGACAATGTTGTAGAGAACCTTAATCGATCAAAATTGGCACAGTTACTTATTTTTGTTTAAAGAATCGAGTCGTGGGGTATACCGTAAAACGGGGTGACTTTGATAGGTTTGCGATTTTTCCGCAAAATGAAGAGTACAATTAAAATACGTAAGGAATGGTTCAGAAACATACTGACCGTGGTAGAGAAGTGTTCAAAGTACCTCATGAAGAACTTTTCATAAATTTTTGAAAAGTTTATAAAGTTTGTTGACTATAGTTAAGAAAATGTGGACGAAAGTCATTATTTTAAACTTCTCAAAGTGTCATGATTTTCTCAATGAACATGAACCGATGATGAACCAATGAACCGATTTTTTTAATCGGAAAACGGAATGCATTTTCGGATTCTTTGGACAATTCCACTAGGAGAAGGTTAAATAAGTTTGTAAATAATAAATAATATGTGTTTTTGAAAAACAATTAAAAAAAAAATCTCCAAATTTATAGGCAAATTCAGTTGAACAAATTTCATGTAAAATGTGAAAACTTGTGATTCGTGCTTCGAATTCAGTTTAAAATGCAATATAAATCGATAATTTTATAAACAAAACTATTTTTAACAAATTTCAGGCAAAATTCCGATTTTTTTAACAATTTTACCTAAAATTTATATGTATTTTGTTAAAAAGCTTATAAACTTAGTTAACTTAATATAAACATTGATTTTTTTCTTACAAACTATATCAGCTACTTTAGTGATGGTACATTTAACGTACAAATAAAGTTTGAACATCTTAAATATGATTTTAACAAAAAAAATATGACTATCAAAGTCACCCCGGAATTAAAACCAAGAATTTTTAACGTAACTATTTTTCTAAACACTATTGAAAAAACTTTTTTTTCCAAAATAGTGCATGGCCTTTGTGTGGCCTACCCCAGTACATGTTTTAAAAATAATAATCTTGAGAAAAACCTTACCTGTTGGAAAATATTCTAAAAACAAATTGAAATCCTATCAAAGTCACCCCGGTTTACGGTACCTTGTGTGTGTTTTTTATTGTCACCCTATTGTGCTGTTATGTTAATTTCGTAATTTATAGATTCAGCATAAAAAATGTAAAAAAAAAAACTTTCCATAATCAAGAGATCATCTCTTTTTTATTCTTTGAACTGAACAGAAAGAATTTAATTAAAAATATACAGATTTTTTCTTTGAAACTGAAAATTTCATTTTGTGATATATACACAGTAAAAAAGAATATAACCTCTTTTTTAAGTAATTCAAGAGTTTTTTTTTAATCCTTTGAACATATGAAACACAATTGCTTATAGAACATTAAAAAAAAAACAAAGTCTGGAATTTCACCCTAATAATTTGTGAAAAGGTTAAATTCATCAGGAAGTGAATAAAATTTCACCAGTTCCGGATGTAAAATTACACATATTTTTTGACACATTCCCAGTAGTAATATTATCTTTTTTTTTGCTGTTTAGTGATCAATGAAAAATAACTTTTTATTGATACATTAATAAATTTTTTTTAAAAATTCAGTGAGCACAAAATAATAAAACTCAACAATCAATTTGAAAAATGTTAATAAATGACTGTAAACTAATTTAAATAATAATTTTTATCCATTTTCTATTTATTAGACTATTCTACCATTCAATTTCTGTTGCAAAAATTTGAAAAATCATTAAAAAATATGTTTTTTTTTTTTTTTCAAAAAATCTAATTTATTTTGCAATCTATGATGTATTTTGTCAGGTCATTTACCTGATAAAATCTATCCAGGTTTTTAAGCGAAGATGGCGTTCGAATGGTGAACGCCCGAAATGTCAAAATCGCGCAGTAGCACCAACATTAGAAAAAAAATGTGGCTGTCATGCCATGGCACACTTGTTCCGTAATGTTGGTACCACTGCGTGATTTTGACATTTCGGGCGTTCACCATTCGAACGCCATCTTCGCTTAAAAACCTCGATAGCATTTTAAATCCTTTTTTTACATTTCTGTCATTTCATATGGGTCATTCCATCTCAACTGTGCACGAAAAAGTGCAAATTTGAAAATTACCCTCTCCGATCCTGCTCAAATTTGGCAGAGCTGTTGATACTATCAAAACTTGCAAGAATCCCGAATTTCATCCAAATTGGACCACCCGCTCCATTTTTGTACCTCCCCAAAAAATCGACTTTTTGCGATTTTTGATCAAATCTCCTACTTTCAAACAGCGATAGCTTAGGAACCACAAATCATAGAAGGTCGGTCTTAAGATCAATTTTAAAGGAAATTGGACGTAGAATCCATTTCCGTGATCAAAATGTTGATTAATTTATTTTTACTATCTGTATTGCGCAATTGAAAACTTGAAACGGCCGTATCTCAAAACAGCCCTATTTATTTTTTAAATTTGACCTCACCATCGTATTCCCCGGCCAATTTTACATAAGAATCATTTATCGACAGAAATGAATATGTTTCGTTCCAGAGATATCGAATTTTAATGTTTAGTGTTTTCGAGATTACCTACATCAGCTTCATTCGCCGCATCACAGGCGGGCTGATCAATAACTGCTACCTGGTGTTCTGGGAGATGATTAATTTAATTTATATTTTTATAATTTTACGCAAATATTTATTCAAATGGCTAATAGGGGAAATTCTCGTATGTTTGGCAGCTTAAGTCCTCGCTCCTAGTTTTGCCCAATTTGCTCATTTTCACTATTTAAAAAACAAATTTTGCAAACGATGGTGAGGTAAAAAAAAAAGTTGGGGTGTTTTGAGATACGGCCGTTTAATGTTTTCAATTGCGAAATACAGGTAGAAACAATAAATTAATCAACATTTGATCACGGAAATGGATTCTACGTCCAATTTCCTTCGAAATTGAGTTTAAAAACAGAAAAAAATGATTTTTTTCCAAGTCTCACCCAAACAATCCAGCATTATCTAAAAAAAAGTTAAATTAAAAATCACCAAATTTTTTTTACCGTATAACATTTTTTTTTCCAGTGTAGTCCGTATCCATAACTACAACTTTGCCCAAGATACCAAATCGTTCAAAAAAATCCTTCAAAAGATACAGATTTTTGAATTTTCATATATCATTTTTGTATGGACAACTGCCAAATTTGTATGGAAAATTATATGGACAAACTAATGATGCAAAATGGCTTCTTTAGGCATACTGAAGGCACCAAAAATTATCAGTCGGATTAAAAAATACAAACAAAACCGAATGGCCGAAATCTGAGAGATCTGCTCAATAGTGCTTATGTATGTTCACTTTTAAAAACATTTTTTTTTAGTAGCTGAGAAAATTCTAAAATTTCTAAATTGACCCTTTTTAAATGTTTGGCCTTATTTTGAAATGTTGAAAATATTGAAATTGGAAAACGTCACAAAATGTCACATTTTACCATTGATAAATGGATTTATAATTTGAGAGATATCATAAGTTGAAAAATTAAGGCTGATTGGATAACAATTAGATTTTTTTTAAATATTTTTCTTAGCAATTTTGAATGAAATTCAAGTGATTACAAATCATTTAATTTTTTCTGCCATATTGGATGTCATCTTGAATATCCAATTTGCTTCAAAATAAGAGAAAATAAGGAAAATATACAAAGATTTGAAATAAGGACCTGTAACACGATTTGCTTTTGGTTTCACTTTTCAAGAGTTTTATTATAACTTGATTCGCATTATATTCATGCCAGAAGATATTCAGTAACACAACTTCCCTGCTGACCTTTCCCTTACCCATCATCAGTTGTTCGAAAAGCTGAAACGCCTCAACCCGTCGGCCCTGTCCAAACTGGTGCCCATGTACGGTGACTGCATGCAGCTGCGGCTGGGGATGTCCCCGGAGGACATCCAACGGTTGCGGAATGTGTCGGTGGTGTTTCACCTGGCGGCCAGCGTCCGCTTCGACGATCCCCCAAGGACGCCATCCTGACGAACGTGCTCTCGACGCGCGAGCTGTTCGAGCTGTGCCTGGGGATGAAGGCGTTGCGGGCCGTCGTGCACGTTTCGACGGCCTACAGCAACCCCGAGCAGACGCAGGTCGATGAGAGGGTGAGTTTCAAAACTTTGGGGTTCTTAAAATGATGATGAATTTTGGTGTTTCAGTTATATCCTGCCAAAGCAGATTGGAGGAAGATGCTGGATTGTGCCCTCAAATTCGACACACAGATTTTAGATATTTTAACAGACAAGTAAGTTCTCAGAAAAGAAGGATTCTCAAAACGCTAAATCTTCATAATTCGTCTCCAGGGTCACCGACTTTGCCCCAAACACGTACACCTTCAGCAAAGGCCTGGCGGAGCAGGTGTGCCGTGACTACGAAAGCCAGCTGCCCCTCGTGATCTTCCGACCCTCGATCGTGGTCAACACAATCGAGGAACCGCTCGTCGGTTGGATCGACAACCTCAACGGTCCATCGGGAATGCTGCTCGGAGCCGGAACCGGCATCGTTCGGACGGATCTCATGCCGACAGGAAACCGTGCCAACACCATCCCGGCGGACATTTCCATCAAGGCATTACTGTTGGCCGCGTGGCGAAGAGGCACGACGAAACACACCCCAAGCCAGAACCACCTGCCCGTGTACAACAGTGCCGTCGAGCACGAACATTCGTGGCAGTTCGCCAAAATGATCGACTGTGGCAAGGCAAACATGACCAAGCTGTGCTTCAGTCGGCTACTGTGGGTTCCCGGTGGATCGACGACCACGTGGCGGGTCAAGTACTATCTGATGGTTCTGTTGCTGCACATTCTGCCGGCGATGCTGGTCGATACGCTCTGCTGGGTCTGCGGGAAGCGACCCTTGTAAGACACTCCAAAAATTATTTTAAATTGACAAAATATAATAAACTTTTGCTTTCAGCTTGATGAAAATTCAGCGGAAAGTGTTCCTCGCGCAAGCTTCTCTACGATACTTTGTGTATCATCAGTGGAACTTTGAGACCGAACGGTTTCGATCGCTCCGAAATGGTCTGCAGGGAGACGATATGTAAGTAGTCGTTACCAAGTCCAAGCCTTCCCTATTTAAACACTGCACAGTGGTCCGAAACCGAAATCTAGCGTGACAAAATTGATACCGGCCACACGTTAAGATTTAGAGCTTTGGTGTCTTCGGGACAAATAATCAGGGTCAATAGGGGAATCTTTTGGTATGGTAGACATTAGGGTGGTCCAAATTTTAGGGTGGTTCAAAATTTTTATTTTGGCAGGATGACGAGATAGCGCTTTGGTGTCTTCAGAAAAGTTGTAGAGAACACCATTCTGAGCAACTTTGCTGAAGAGCACAAAGCTCTATCTTCAAACGGGAAGTTTCTAGAGCCATTTTTGTAATTTAGGTTTAAGTGTTTATGAAAAAATGAGTTTTTTAATTTATCAATTCAGGCTTGTAACGTAGCGAGTTGGTGTCTTCTAGACATTTGTAGAGCTTATTAAAACACACATTTATATTCCAAGAGAGCAAAAATCGGACCTTTAAAACGAAAGTTATAGCCAAAATACGACGAAAAAGACGCCATTTTGAAATGTGAATAACTCGAAAAGGTGATGGAGTTTGACCTCGCTCTTAGAAGCATCTGAAAGTACACATTTTAGAGTATATGTGCTGAAAATATCTCGGAGGTCTTTTTTGTTTAACTTATTTAATCTCAATTTGAAAATGAGCATTTTTTAATCGTTTTTTGTCCATAACTTTTGATAGAATTGACCAAAATTCAGTTTTCAAGAATAAAAATGTTCATTTTGACAAGCTCTACAATTGTCTAGAAGGGCTCAAAAATGTACAAAATGATCTTGTGGTTGTAAAAGAAGAAACAAGTTTTGGCTGAAATATTTCAGGAATAAATTTAATTATTTTGTTGATTCCTGAAATATTTCAGCCAAAACTTGTTTCTTCTTTTACAACCACAAGATCATTTTGTACATTTTTGAGCCCTAGACAATTGTAGAGCTTGTCAAAATGAACATTTTTATTCTTGAAAATGAATTTTGGTCAATTCTATCAAAAGTTATGGACAAAAAACGATTAAAAAATGCTCATTTTCAAATTGAGATTAAATAAGTTAAACAAAAAAGACCTCCGAGATATTTTCAGCACATGTACTCTAAAATGTGTACTTTCAGATGCTTCTAAGAGCGAGGTCAAACTCCACCACCTTTTCGAGTTATTCACATTTCAAAATGGCGTCTTTTTCGTCGTATTTTGGCTATAACTTTCGTTTTAAAGGTCCGATTTTTGCTCTCTTGGAATATAAATGTGTGTTTTGATAAGCTCTACAAATGTCTAGAAGACACCAACTCGCTACGATACAAGCCTGAGTTGATAAATTAAAAAAAACTCATTTTTTCATAAACACTTCAACCTAAATTACAAAAATGGCTCTAGAAACTTCCCGTTTGAAGATAGAGCTTTGTGCTCTTCAGCAAAGTTGCTCAAAATGGTGTTTTCTACAACTTTTCTGAAGACACCAAAGCGCTATCTCGTCATCCCGCCAAAATAAAAATTCTGAACCACCCTAAAATTTGGACCACCCTAATGTCTACCATACCAAAAGATTCCCCTATTGACCCTGATTATTTGTCCCGAAGACACCAAAGCTCTAAATCTTAACGTGTGGCCGGTATCAATTTTGTCACGCTAGATTTCGGTTTCGGACCACTGTGCACTGGTCATTGTAGATGTTAGCTTCAGTCGGCGGTTTACTGACAACTCTTTAGAAGCTCAGCTCTACTAACATGCAGCACCAGTCTTTTGAATTAGGGTCACAGTTCTAGTGTTTCTGGAATTTAATGCTCTAGTTTTCACAAAGTAGCGTATTTTTTGAAAATACTCAAATTTACATAACTTGCATCATTGGTAGCAAACGAAGGGAAATTTGGTATGGATATTATGAAAATTTGAGTACCTAAAAAAAGTATTTTGTGAAAATTTAATTATTTTATTTCAAAAACACTCAAACAGTGAAAATGCATGCAAAATTTCAAATCATTTGATAACCACATGGCAAATTATGAAAAATTGAGTACAGTCATCCCACATATTCGGAACACCCACAAATTCATAACACTTTTGAGCAGTTCTCTAGGATTTCGGTCATTCGATTTTTTTTTGTATTTTTTAATCCGGCTGAAACTTTTTTGGTGCCTTCGGTATGCCCAAAGAAGCCATTTTGCATCATTAGTTTGTCCATATAATTTTCCATACAAATTCGGCAGCTGTCCATACAAAAATGATATGTGAAAATTCTAAAATCTGTATCTTTTGAAGGAATTTTTTGATCGATTTGGTGTCTTCGGCAAAGTTGTAGGTATGGATATGGACTACACTGGAAAAAATGATACACGGTAAAAAAATTGGTGATTTTTATTTAACTTTTATCACTAAAACTTGATTTGCAAAAAACACTATTTTTAATTTTTTAATTTTTGATATGTTTTAGAGGACATAAATGCCAACTTTCAGAAATTTCCAGGTTGTGCAAAAATCATTGAGCGAGTTATGAATTTTGAATCAATACTGATTTTTCAAAAATCGAAATATTGGTCGCAAAATTTTTCAACTTCATTTTCGATGTAAAATCAAATTTGCAATCAAAAAGTACTTTAGTGAAATTTTGATAAAGTGCACCGTTTTCATGTTAAATCCATTTTTAGGTGACTTTTTTGAAAATAGTCACAGTTTTTCATTTTTTTAAATTAGTGCACATGTTTGCCCACTTTCGAAAAAAATATTTTTGAAGAACTTAGAAAATTCTATATATTTTGCTTCTTCAGACTTTGTTGATACGACCTTTAGTTGCTGAGATATTGCAATGCAAAGGTTTAAAAACAGGAAAATTGATGTTTTCTAAGTCTCATCCAAACAGCCCACATTTTTTTACTGTCGATATCTCAGCAACTAATGGTCCGATTTTCAATGTTAATATATGAAAAATTTGTAAATTTTTACGATCTTTTTGAAAGCAATATTTTCAAAATTTTCAAATCAAGACTAACATTTCGAAAGGGCCAAACATTCAATATTACGCCCTTTTGAAATGTTAGCCTTGATTTGAAAATTTTGAAAATATTGTTTTCGGAAAGATCGGAAAATTTTACAAATTTTTCATATATTAACATTGAAAATCGGACCATTAGTTGCTGAGATATCGACATTGAAAAATGGTGGGCTGTTTGGGTTAGACTTAGAAAACATCAATTTTCCTGTTTTTAAACCTTTGCATTGCAATATCTCAGCAACTAAAGGTCGTATCAACAAAGTCCGAAGAAGCAAAATATAGAGAATTTTCTCAGCTTTTCAAAAATATTTTTTTGAAAAGTGGGCAAACATGTGCATTAATTTAAAAAAATGAAAAACTGCGACTATTTTCAAAAAAGTCACCTAAAAATGGATTTAACATGAAAACGGTGCACTTTATCAAAATTTCACTAAAGTACTTTTTGATTGCAAATTTGATTTTACATCGAAAAATGAAGTTGAAAAATTTTTGCGACCAATATTTCGATTTTTTGAAAAAATCTGTATTGATTCAAAAATTCATAACTCGCTCAATGATTTTTGCACAACCTGGAAATTTCTGAAAAGTTGGCATTTTATGTCCTCTAAAACATATCAAAAAATTAAAAATAGTGTTTTTTTGCAAATCAAGTTTTAGTGATAAAAAGTTAAATAAAAAATTACCAATTTTTTTTTACCGTGTATCATTTTTTTCCAGTGTAGTCCATATCCATACCTACAACTTTGCCGAAGACATCAAATCGATCAAAAAATTCCTTCAAAAGACACAGATTTTAGAATTTTCACATATCATTTTTGTATGGACAGCTGCCAAATTTGTATGGAAAATTATATGGACAAACTAATGATGCAAAATGGCTTCTTTGGGCATACCGAAGGCACCAAAAAAAATTCAGCCGGATTAAAAAATACAAAAATTAAAATTGAAGAAAAAAGACCGATTTCGTAGAGAATTGCTCTTTTGTGATAATTTGTCAATAGCATGCCAAATGCAGCTTTTCTCTTGACCCTACTATTTTTAAGACCTTTATTTGGACATTTTCTTGCTATTTCACAAGTTAAAGTAGTACTTTTTGAACAAAACACTTCATTTCAAGACTATTTTGTCCAGAGCAGCAAAACACTGCCTCCAAATTGCCTGTTCCATGATTGTGGAATGTTACTGTGCCTCCCACAATTGTGGAACTCCTGAATTTAACTGATATTTTCACAAAAAAGTTATCAGACCATGGATAAAAGATCACTAAGCTTGAGTTTCACTGGTTGCAATGTGTGAAGTCATTATTTTGTTATAAATATGGACTCCTCGAGAGATCCAAAGTTTGTTTACATCCGTAAGAAAAAAGTGTTCCGAATTTGTGGTTTTCAAGGGTCAAATGTTCTTCAAAAACTTGAATTAAAAGTTAAAATTTGCAGTTGTTCAATACAGCATTCGAAAGATCGCATGAAAAGCTTTCAAATGAAGGTAAAAGCGAATCATTAAGTTCAATTTTAGATTTGCTATGATTTTTTGAACATTGGCCGATCTGTAAACTGTTCCGAATATGAGGGATGACTGTACTTTAAAAAAAAATAGGTTTTTTTATGTGTAAAAAATTTAGTATTTCATTAAAAAACCTCAAAATGCAGGCAACATTTTAAAACGTTTGATACCCATATGAAATTATGAAAATTTGATTTCTTTTTGAAAATACGGTATTTTGTAAAAGTTTTAATATTTCATTCCAAAAACTCTAAAACAGTGGAAATGCATTCAAAATTTCAAATCATTTGATACCCATATTGCAAATTATGAAAAATTTGGGGACTTTAAAAAATACAGTATTTGTGAAAATTTTAGTACACAATATATTTAACAAAAAAGTGAAAAGCATACCAAATTTGGTTTCGTTTGATACCCATGATAAAAATTCTGTAAATTTGAGAACTTTGAAAAACGGTATTTTGTGTAAATTTGTGTACTTTCGAAAAAACTGAATTTAACGAAAAACTAGAGCATTTAAGGCCGTTGCGAATATTTTTCAAAGTTTATGTCGCCCCCCTCCCCTTCAAAATTGGTTTGAAAAATCAGAGGGCAAAAAAATATTTTTTCCAAAAAACTTCAAAATTTTCATGAAAATATTAGTCTAATCATCTAAAAACAATCTAAAATGCATTTTTTCTGCATTGATAATCATATTTAGCATGTTTTCGCAATTACTTAGATATTTTGGAAACTAATGATGGCAAAACAACTGGACAGGTGTATGATGCATTTTAAAACACTTTTTTCATTTAAATGTTAAAACCATGACTCGTAATTTCAATTTTTATACTTTTTTTTATTTTTTTGTCCCGCCCCCCTCCTTGACTTTGATCAGAATCGAGGGACACTTCAAAAAAAATTTGCAACGGCCTAATTAAAAAATACTACAACAGTGAAAAAGCAAACGAAGCGAAAAATTGCAAATTATGTTAATTGGAGTAAAATCGGTATTTTGTGATTTTTTAGTTTTTATACTTTGCAATTATTATTATGTTGCCTTCCCCCTTCAAAATTAGTCCGAAAAATCAGGGGTCAAAAAATATTTCAAAATTTTAATGAAAAAAGAAGTCAAATCAACTGAAAACAATCTAAAACGAATTTTTTGAAAGTTATGAAATTTCAATGTACAGCACCGCAGAAACTTTTTTTTTGCAAAAAATAAATTTTCATCAATTGGTACTTAGGTTTTTTGGAAACTAATGAGTGCAAAACAACTGGGCAGGTGTATAATGCATTTTTAAACACTTTTTTCCTTCAAAAGTAAAAACCGTGGCTTGTAAATTCAATTTTTAAACTTTTCTTTAATTGTTTTGAGATCTAATTTCTTATACCAAACATCCTTAAAAATTTTCAAAAAAAAATCATGTGACAAAATGACACTCAATCACTAATTTTAAATGGAAAAACATATTCAATGAATTGGTTGTTTATACATTGTGAAATATTAATTTTGTTATGTTTGAACGAAAGTATTGTAAAATTACACTTTTCAGACTATATTTTGAAAACTTCAATATTTTCTTCGAGTAGAAAATCTGATAAATTAACTTGCATGAAAACGCCCTCTTCGATTTGCGTGAAATGTTGTCATAAGGGTAATGTTTGTCCCTGATCTCGAATCCGAGGTCCATTTTTGATATCTCGTTACGGTGGGCGGTTTTATGACAAAATTTTTTTCGTTAGTTAGCTGTTACAAATTGAGCAACACGCCATTAGGATGGAAATTTAATGTACTTTTCGAATCTTCAGTTATTCAGAAGTGTCATTTTTTGGTAATTACAGCGCCGCCTTCAGCTGGCACCTAACGGAGGAGCGCATCGACCAGTTCTACTACGACTGCTGGATGGGCGTGCGGCGCTACCTCCTGAACGACCCGGACGAATCGCTGCCCCAGGCGAACCGCAAGATGCGCCGGCTGAAGCTCGCTGACCGCGTGGTCAAGGCCATTTTTTACGCCCTACTCGCGTACTGGCTGTGGAAGAGCGCCCTGCTGCAGAGCTTCGAGACGCAGCTGGTGCGGTTGGGCAATCGATGACCGTAAGGTAGGGACGGGATGTTTCTCGGTGTAAATAAACATTTATTCAGGAGGCTCTTTTTTGGAGGGTGTACTATTTTAAATAGTGAAGTATTTTTTATTTGAATGTTCTTCGAAAATGTCCATGTTGAAGGTGAAACTTGCTTGTTGATCTAACGCTACGACTCGTGTGTTTGTGTGATACTGAGAGGAGGCAGTGACCAAACTAAATGCCACAGTTTTTAAATGACCCGTTGTTGTTCAAGAATGTGTTGGATGTTGGAGTGTGTGGTCGTTTGATTTCGTTCGCTTTTAGCTAAAATAAAAAAGTATAATTGCAGAACTTCAAGTAAAAACAAAACCCAATTTGCTCCAAATGCGATTGTGAGATTATAAATAAAACAGTTGCGCTAGTCTCGATCTACAGGTTCACAGCCCGGCCAAGGCTCTTGTGGGCCAGTTCACCTCCGGGGGTCGAGTTACGGATGACGCTGCAGTTATCCGGCTTGGCGTAAATGTCCGTGACCAGTTCCTCCACCGCGATCTCCTTGTCGGCCTTGGCAACCTTGGTCGCGGCATCAACCTCTCCACGGAGCTTGGACTCGATCTCTTTCAACTCCTCGGTCGTTGCCAGTTCGTTCGTGAGGATCTTCTCGCGCAGCGAAGTGATCGGATCACGCGTTTGGCGCACTTCGGCGATTTCATCACGCGACCGGTAGCTGGTTCCCGGATCCGACATGGAATGTCCCGAGTAGCGGTAGGTGGCCGTCTCCAGCAGGATCGGTCCCTTGCCACTGTTGCAGTGCTCGATGGCAAATCGGGTAGCCTCGCGGACCGCCAGCACGTCCATTCCGTCGACCCAGATTCCGGGCACGGCGTCTCCACGGGTGTAGTAGTTGACATTGGCCGAGGCACGCTCCGCACTGGTTCCCATTCCGTACCCGTTGTTCTCACAGACAAAAATGCATGGCGCGTTCCATAGTTTGGCCATGTTGTACACCTCAAAGATCTGTCCCTGATTGGCCGCACCATCGCCGTAAGCCGCAATGCACACTCCCTTCGTCCCGTTATACTTGGCAGCAAAGGCGATGCCCACTCCCAGCGGAACCTGCGCCCCCACAATACCATTACCACCGTAGAAATTATTCGTGTACATGTGCATGCTGCCACCCTTTCCCCGAGCGCATCCACTCTGACGACCCGTCAACTCAGCCAGCACGCCCTGCATCGACACTCCCATCAGATACGTCCAGCCGTGGCACCGGTACGCCGTGATGCACGAGTCCTCGGGACGCATGGCCGCGCGCATTCCAACGGCGCAAGCCTCCTGGCCGGAGTACAAATGACAAAAGCCGCGGATGATCTTCTCCTTGTACAGATTACCGGCGGCGGTTTCCATCCGGCGGATCGCGTACATCTGGCCGTAGTATCGGAGCGCTTCGTCCTTCGTTACGGTCACCGTCGTGGCCGGGCCCTGGTCCAGGTTGTGCAGCTTGAAGGCCTGGAAGATGGGAAACATTTTTGAGTTACGCAATAAAAGAACGTTCCTACTTTTTAGTCTAATGTATTCCCTACTTCAATCCAACACTTGCTCCCTGAATTCAACCCTTCGGGAAGACTTTATTGCACAAAAGGGGTACAATTCGTGGATGTTTATTAGCTCTACCTAACTTGTCCCGGTCGACCATCTGGTCAGAAGTGTCTTGTGGATAAATTTGTAGTCTAGTTCTAGCTGGTCAAGTTAAATGCGACCGGGAAGTCTACAAACTATACAAAAGACAAACCACTTTGTGTTCTGAAACGAGTACAAACATTGAACATAAAGGTACACGAAGGGCTACTGAGATTGGGTGAGTGGTGTTACATAATCTAAAGTATTGTCTGAAAGTTTCTCTACTAGATAGTCAATTTTGGTTAACTGGGCGTTAACAGTCACTTTGACAGATAGTTTACTGAAAGTTGGTTGTTAAAACAACTGAAATTTCAGCAAAAGAAACGTCAAATTATTCTGCAGAAAAGTAATTTTCTTTTGTCAGTTTGAAATTCGTTATCGAAATTAGATTTTGCGTGCCATTGGAAATGTTTCCAGTGCTGTTATTTCTATATTTATTTCAACAATCCTCCAAACTCCTGTTTCAAAGGATCACCATACATAATAAAAAAATCACAACACATTTGAAAGAGGATTTTCTCTCGGCAGCATCCAAACAATAAGTCATATGTGACCTAGTATGTGACATTTCTGTTTGACAGATATGTAGTTACTGAAAAAGCAATGTTTTTTTTCATTGTCGATGATTACTGAATCGCATTCACTTATTTATTTTACTGAAATGGCTATCGATCGCGCTATAGAGGAGAAAAGCAACTCGCGACAAAATTTTGAGGCTAGGAATTTTGACTGGTATGACTTTCATAAAGTATTCGCCTCCTTTTCTCTCCCACAGAAAACTGCGGACAATGTAGCTGTCAAACTAGGCCAAAATGTTAAAGTCACTCACAAAATGAATTTTGAGTGATTTGAGTTCATTCCTGACGTCACGATTTTCTTCTCTATTGCGACTTGTCAAACTGCCTGGGGAGATTTAAATTTCTCTCGAAAATGATAAAAGCGAGCCGAGGTTGCTCGCTCGTTTTCGCCTGTCAATCGCACTTTTAAAGTGTTAAAAGTTCTGTTTGGTGGAAACTGCGACTGGAAATGTAAATAAACAAAACGTGGTTGCCTAGCTTTTTGAACTCTTGTCTTCAAAAGTGCGAGAAAAAAGTGCTGGCTAAATCCAAGTAATAACATTAATTGATCCTGTAATTAATGTTATTAATTTATCTTCCCTTTGACAACTAATCCGACTTTTCCAAAAACACATTTTGTTCTTCTCACAATATCAAAAACTGAGCTTCTCAAGTGATTTTCGTCTGGTCGGGATGTAAGGCAGAATGATTATCCAGCTTTTTAAGCGAAAATGGCGTTCGAATGGTGAACGCCCGAAATGTCAAAATCACGCAGTGGTACCAACATTACGAAAAAGTGTGCCATGGCATGACAGCCGCATTTTTTCTAATGTTGGTGCTACTGCGCGATTTTCACATTTCGGAGGTTCAACATTCGAACGCCATCTTCGCTTAAAACCCTGGATATCTTTTTTTCATTTTGTTCATATTTTCACGATATTCATTAACTTTAATTTTAGAAAACAAATTCTGCCTTTCAATATTCGGTGTTTCGTAGGAGACCAGATCATCGTTATATCTCTTGAAAGGGTTGCAAGATCTTTAAACTTGATTCCTGAACGCAAAGGTAGTGGAATTTTTTTTTCCACCGATAGGTATATACAAAAAAACTGTAATGCTGTTTTCATATCTCCGATTATGTTATTTTTAAAATTTTACTCATGTGCTTATAGTTTGAAACAGGGGTGCCAGAATTATCATTTTTTCATTTCCATACCACTTTAATAATGTTAAAATTATAGAATACTTACTCTGGTTTCAAACGTCGCTTCGGTAGCATATCCGCTGCTTTGCGACTGAGTCGCAAGGACTTTCTGCAAATGTAAACATATAAGAACGCGTCATCAGATTTGTTTTTCTTCTGTTTAAAGCTAACTATAAATCAATTGATTTAATCAACTTCGATTAGTAACAAACATCATTATCAACACATCTATTTGCCGACCTTTGCAGTGCCGGCCACGTCTCCTGGTTTTTGGTTCTGTGCAGCCACCTCCGTCCCTGCACGGAAAATGGTTTTGACCCACTTGGAAAGTCCCATATTTTACTAGTGAAGTTTCCTGTTAGTATCGATTTGGTTGACCTTCGCCCAACAGCTGATTAGTTGAAAAGTACTTTCGATCCTATCTCGAAATAAGTTTTTAAATTTGTTTTGTTATGCAATCAGTTTTCCCTCACTGCGAAGGAGGTGCGTGTGGAGGAGGAGTAAAATGGTTCAGCCCGGAGAGGTCATCGGAGACGTCACCGGAAAAAATGCAAAATTGACATGAAATTTGTAGCTTATTTCTAGATATTCGTACGCAAAACTATTGCTACTTACCAGATTTCCAAACAGGCCACGCTGTGCGACAGATTTCGCGACGTTTGAAAGCATTTTGGACCAGATTTTTCAAGGGCAGTACGGAAAAATTGGGAACACAAATATGACACGGAATGACAGCGAATACGCAGCAGCAGTAGCAGATACGGGCTGATTGTTTTGCGAAATTTGGACATGGGAGAACTGTCAGTAGGGGTTTGTTTTGATGAGTTTGAGTTCGAAAATTCGAAGTTGGCCAAGAGTACCAGCACCAAGCGGTGGGCCGAGGAACTAAAATCTCTAGTAGATTGTCTGAATATAGTTTCTATGGTTTTGAAAATTTTGTAATTACTTTTTGTCAGTTTTATTTGTTATTTTTTGATTTATTTGATATGACAAACTTGTCAGATAACAATTTTGATCAGGCCAGGGAAGACAATACGATACGGAAAAAACATGGATTTGGGACTCAATTTTGTTCACAAAATTCATGTGTTCTGTAAATTTGTCATTGCTAATTAACAAAACGCTGAATGGCGTAATTTTCACGATTTTCAAACATTCAGATATCAAACTTTTTCTATTCATTTGAATTTAAGCCATATTAAAAATACAAAATCTATTGTAGAAATTGCTTTAAACAGACTCTCCTTGTACAAATTCTGATTACATTTAAAAGTTATGCAGAAATATTCATTTTTTCAATAAAATAAGAACTATAATGACTTCAATTGGAAATTATTCAACGATATCTACTTAAACCAAAACCTACATTCTGAACAACTTTTTGCATTGTTTAATAATATATTGTTTAAATCAAGTACAAAACATCAATTTTTCAGCCGGAACTGCTTTATTGACACAAAGGAGTGAACAACTTGATTACAAATACGTACTCGTCCGAAACAGAACGAAAAATTTATCCTTTCTCTCCACAAACAGAAACTTACGGTTAAACTTTTCCCTTCCGGTGAAAAAAAGGACGAATCTGGAACGGAATAAAGATTGGATTGGTATTTGTGCTACACAAACGGATGGAAAAAGTTTTATTTCATAATGCATAAATATTGGCAGATTGTTTCGTGTATTGTGGACCAACGAGGAATGATGGATTTCACTTTGTTGATATGAATTTATCTCTTTCTCTTGGGATAGTTCGTGTTGATTTTTATGCTTGTTTTGAAACATGTACAATATGGCGTCTGGTTGAGAATTTCGAGCTTTGGAAATGAGGAGACTTGTTGGATATAATATTTTTGATGTGCAATGCAGCTATTCCCCACCTTTGAATCACAAAAATGTTGAGCGTCCACATTTTTGGGATTGAATTTGGTTAGTTTTTTTTTTTTCAAATCAGCAAATTGGAGCATTGTATTTTTCCAATCTGATATGATGTGAGACCCGAAATTCCAGCTCTAAATGAAAAAAAAACTTGAAAAATATCAATTATAAAAAAAAACAAAACATTTCCTTTTTTACGAAACTAACAAATATTTAAATGTTTTTCCTCAGAAGGCATTTCTAAATTACACAAAAAAAAAACATTTTAAAACTTGAAACTTATTGAAGTTGAACTGTTGCAACAACTTTATTTTAACTGATAACATTTTAATTTTATTTTGAAACTTCATCTTATTTTTGATTTTATTGTTTACCATTAAAATATGCGTGTGATGAATTCTCCTAATAACGTTTTTTTTTTCACAGAGCTTAACAAAAAAAAAACACTCAAAAACTTGCTCAAAACTTTTTTGGTTGATATTAATTCCAGAAACTGAATGATCGGTTTTCAAAATCCAAAAAAAATATTTTCCGATAAAAATCTTATTTTCAGAGTATTTTTTTCTGGAACTGACATTCTTGGGAACTATTTTTTAAACCCAAAATTTTAACTAACCGTCTATTGGCTTCAATTTAATATTATTTTTGTGAGAAAAGTCAAATACAAATAATAATAAAGAGATTATTTTCCTACTTTCACTGTTTTCCAGAAAAAAATCTTTACGCTTGAAGATTTTATTTTTTAAATTGATAGGATGTTTTGTCCAAACCGATCAGATATTTCATTTATTTCAATAGTTATTGTTTTGATTTTTTAATTTTATGGTTTTAAATGACTGGTTAATTTGTTTGGTTTGAATAAATTTCTTTAAAAAAAAACATTTTTTTTCCTATTTTTGAGTAAAATTTTTGACATGACTCTAGGAAATGTTCTGAACAGTCCTCAGAAGAAAATGAAATTAATATTTTCATTGGATTTTACCTATGGGTAATTCTCCGCCAACTCACACAGCAGTTGCCCCGACCCCTCTTCGATTTGCGTGAAACTTTGTCCTAAGGTAACTTTTGTCCTGATCACGAATCCGAGGTCCGTTTTTGATATCTCGTGACGGAGGGCGGTACGACCCTTCCATTTTGAACATGCGAAAAAGAGGTGTTTTCAAAATTTGCAGCCTGAAACGGTGATGAGATAGAAATCTGGTGTCAAAGGGACTTTTATGTAAAATTAGACGCCCAATTTGATGGCGTACTCAGAATTCCGAAAAACGTATTTTCATCGAAAAAACACTAAAAAGTTTTAAAAATTCTCCCATTTTCCGTTACTCGACTGTAAAAATTTTGGAACATGTCATTTTATGGGAAATTTAATGTACTTTTCGAATCTACATTGTCCCAGAAGGGTCATTTTTCATTTAGAACAAAATTTTTCATTTTAAAATTTCGTGTTTTTCTAACTTTGCAGGGTTATTTTTAGAGTGTAACAATGTTCTACAAAGTTGTAGAGCAGACAATTACAAAAATTTTGATATATAGACATAAGGGGTTTGCTTATAAACATCACGAGTTATCGCGATTTTACGAAAAAAAGTTTTGAAAAAGTTGGTCGTCATCGATCATGGCCGTTCATGGTCACTCGCGACAGACACGCACGACGAAACAAAGAGAAACGCAAAAAGTAACTTTTTCAAAACTTTTTTCGTAAAATCGCGATAACTTGTGATGTTTATAAGCAAACCCTTATGTCTATATATCAAAATTTTTGTAATTGTCTGCTCTACAACTTTGTAGAACATTGTTACACTCTAAAAATAACCCTGCAAAGTTAGAAAAACACGAAATTTTAAAATGAAAATTTTGTTCTAAATGAAAAATGACCCTTCTGGGACAATGTAGATTCGAAAAGTACATTAAATTTCCCATAAAATGACATGTTCCAAAATTTTTACAGTCGAGTAACGGAAAATGGGAGAATTTTTAAAACTTTTAGTGTTTTTCGATGAAAATACGTTTTTCGAATTCTGAGTACGCCATCAAATTGGGCGTCTAATTTTACATAAAAGTCCCTTTGACACCAAATTTCTATCTCATCACCGTTTCAGGCTGCAAATTTTTGAAAACACCTCTTTTTCGCATGTTCAAAAATGGAAGGGGTCGTACCGCCCCTCCGTCACGAGATATCAAAAAACGGACCTCGGATTCGTGATCAGGGACAAAAGTTACCCCTTAGGACAAAGTTTCACGCAAATCGAAGAGGGGTCGGGGCAACTTTTCCCGATTTCGTGTGAGTTGGTAGAGAATTACCCCTATATTGATACAAAATGTCCCTTTTAATAATATTTTTTAAAATTTATGTAGGGGAAATTCTCGTATGTTTGGCAGGTTTAGCACTCGCTCCTAACTCCACCCAATTAGCTGATTTTGACTATTTAAACAACTAATTTTGCAAAACTTTTGATAGAAACTTGCTTGCTCACTTCTTATTGAGCTATTTATCACTAACATTAGAGGCACGCTGGAATTAGATGCTGTTCCCCTATGATCTTATTTCAAGTTTTTTTTTCGAACCATTCGTGGTTATACAAATATAAACAAAACCATGATTAGTCTTTCCAGTTTTATTTTTTCCCTATTTCATGATTCATATTTTCTTGTTTTTCCATACAAATATTTTTTTAATGTTTTTGTCGCCCCTTCCCCTCAAAATCGGACCGAAAAATCAGGGGGCAAAACAATTTTTTTCTAAACATCCAAATTTCTATGGAAATGCAAGTACAACCAGCTGAAATCAATTTAAAATGCATTTCCCTGCGTTTAAAATCATTTTTAGCATGTTTGGGTTAATTCAAAAATCCTTTGAATTTTTTAAAATTTTGTATGTACAGTACAGTAAACAAAAATTGTATGCAAAAATTTTTGTGTTCATCAAATCTTACATTTTTCGAAACGAAACAACTGAACTAGTGTAAAATGCAATTTCAAACACTTTTTTCATTTAAATGTTGAAACATAGGCTTATTTAAATTTTCGAGGGGGGCCTTGGCCAGAGCCGAGGGACAAAAACTTTGAAAAATTTATGCATCGGCCCAGTTAAAAAATAATAGTTCAGTAATCAAATAACTAAATGATTTGTTTTAAATGCTCTTTCACATATTATTTTTGTTTATGACGGGTAATGATGTATATTTTTAATTACACAGCAAAAAATGGATAAATTTGGGAGGTGTAAAATTTGATGGTTTAGCACTTCTTCTTTTATGATGTAATATTACCTCAATTTAGTCTGAAAAATTGGCAGTACAACGAAAAAGTGGAAATTTTTTGTATCTGACCTATTATCTCCCAACATTAAAAACTGTTACCGTTCTAAGCGACCGTTATCAATTCCGTTTTCAATCATTCAAAAATTTCCAAACTAAAAGTCCGTTAGTAACGCCCACACTTTACGATACAATGATCCCTCACTAATTTGGAGCCATTCAAAACAGTTGACACCCACATTTGCAGCCAATAACTTAAAACGTAATTATCGCATGATTCACACTCCCTCTCAATTTACAGCACTCTTTTGTACTTCAACGGACTTTTCCTACGACCTCCAACCGGTCAGCAGGTACCCCAGCAGCAGTCCTTCGGACTCCGTTCCTGTTTCACAAAAACAAGAAGCGGTTGGGTCAAAACACCTAATATTTACCTGTGGCTCGCGGGGCTATGTTTTGAATACTTCTACCGGCGGTGGCCACACTAACCTACATTTTTCCCTCTTCGCGCAGGCTAGCCCTCTTCTAGCCTAGGTAGGCAAATTCTGCCGCCTCGACAACCCATCTACCGCGCTGGGTAGTTCTTCAACCCAGCCCAAGTCACGTATATAAAGTCCCCGCCGGAATGTGCTTATCATGTCAGTTCGTCCAGTTCGAGCCACCGGTGATGAGTTCATCAGCACCCCGTCAGGTGTCCAAGTGGCTTCCAGTGAAGTGTCCAGCAGGTGTCATCGTCCTGCTGGAGTCAGCAGTTCTGAGCAGCGTTGGGTTGAGTTGTCCAAGTCCTGGGGCGATTGTCGGCTTGGTCGCTGTCTTTACCCGAGGCACAGTTGCACTTCAGTGACTAGACCGAACACTCGTATCCTAGGACTTACGCCATCGTCGAATGGTTTCGGAAGATCCAGCGGGTTTAGTGAAGTGTGAGCAGTGCAGCACAACCAGTGACGGAAGTTCGAAGGAACTCCCGGTGTGATATTCGAAGGTTCATTTTAGATAGCATATCACAACAGTAGTAACTACTAACTTTGCACTTGGTGTAACGTCCTGAAAATGTGTGTTAACTTCAGTGAAAAAAGTTTTCTGATTAGTCTCGAAAGGACGGTGCTTATATTGAAGGAACTTCTGCTGTGATCTGAGTTGGAACCATATCACAGTAGTTGTACTTTAATGTCGGTACCCGGTTTGGCGTCGGAGAAAAATTTGCATCATCTGTTTCCAACTACCAAAACTCTGGAGTTATTCATCGTACACATCAGAATGTTATGCGACTAACTTGGTTCAGTTGGTGGGAACTCTCTGCTTTTTTAGAACATCACTGGGCAAAGTTTGTCGCATAAATGAAAACATGTCATCGCTTTGCATCAAAGGAGAGACAGATTGTTTAGAAGTGAAAAGTGAGTTGGAATTACAAATGGAGTGTTAATTGAAATTTCTAAATGAATGGTGAACCCAAGTTGAATAACTATATCATGCAAGTATTATGAATGGAAAGTAACCCATTTATTGTTATCACATGCCATAATTAAAATTTGGGTATGAATTTATTATAACATCAACCAATAGGTTATGTGTTTTCAATAATGGGATAGCATTAACTAAAATGCTTCCGGAAAGATTTTCTCCAAAGTTTTATGGAGACTTAGTGGGGTAATTCTCCGCCAACTCACACAACAGTTGCCCCGACCCCTCTTCGATTTGCGTGAAACTTTGTCCTAAGGGGTAACTTTTGTCCCTGATCATGAATCCGAGGTCCGTTTTTTGATATCTCGTGACGGAGGGGCTGTACGACCCCTTCCATTTTTGAACATGCGAAAAACGAGGTGTTTTTCAATAATTGCAGCCTGAAACGGTGATGAGATAGAAATTTTGTGTCAAAGAGACTTTTTGTTTTTTCGTAAAACCGCGATAACTCGTGATGTTTATCAGCAAACCCCTTATGTCTATATATCAAAATTTTTGGAATTGCCTGCTTTACAACTTTGTAGAACATTGTTACACTCTAAAAAATAACCCTGCAAAGTTAGAAAAAACACGAAATTTTAAAATGAAAATTTTTGTTCTAAATGAAAAAATGACCCTTCTGGATCAATGTAGATTCGAAAAGTGCATTAAATTTCCCATAAAATGACCAAAATTTTTTCAGTTGAGTAACGGAAATGGGAGAATTTTTAAAACTTTTTTAGTGTTTTTTCGATGAAAATACTTTTTTCAGAATTCTGAGTACGCCATCAAGTCGGGCGTCTAATTTTACATAAAAGTCCTTTTGACACTAACTTTCTATCTCATCACCGTTCAGGCTGCAAATTATTGAAAAACGATTGTGTCACGTTCCCCAGAAAACCATTCCCCCGAATACCATTCCCCAGAAATCAATTCCCCAGAATGAACCGTTCCCAGAAAACCACTTCCAGAATGTATTATTCCCAGAAAACCATTCCCAGAATGTACCGTTCTCCAGAAATATTTATCGTGGTGATTATAATTATTTCCAAAATTAAAAAAATCCAAAATTTCCAAAATTTTCAAAATTTCTAAAATTTCTAAAATTTTCAAAATTTTTAAAATTTCAAAAATGTTCAAAATTTTCAAAATTTTCAAAATTTTCAAAATTTTCAAAATTTTCAAAATTTTCAAAATTTTCAAAATTTTTAAAATTTTCAAAATTTTCAAAATTTTCAAAATTTCCAAAATTTCCAAAATATCCAAAATTTTCAAATTTTCAAAATTTCCAAAATTTCCAAAATTCCCAAAATTTCCAAAATTTCCAAAATTTCCAAAATTTCAAAAATTTCAAAAATTTTAAAATTTTCAAAAATTCTAAATTTTCAAAATTTACAAAATTTCTAAAATTTACAAAATTTTCAAAATTTCTAAAATTTACAAAATTTTCAAAATTACCTAAATTTCCAAAATTTACAAAAATTCAAAAAAACAAAATTTCCATAATTTCAAATTAAAAAAAAACTAAAAAAATAAAATTAGTAATCTTTGATTTTCTTTAAATTTTAAAATTTCTTTTCTCGAAAAAAAACGAAACTATTGGCACTACGCCCCCCGGGGCATGGCCTTCCTCTAACGTGGGATTTCTGCTCCAGCGCCTCTGACGAGACAGGAGAAACCGGGACCGACGTTTTACTTCACCATCCGATAGAAGCTCAGTGGATAAGGCGGGAATCGAACCCGCGTCTCATAGCATCATCGAGATCGGCAGCCGAAGCCGCTACCCCTGCGCCACGAGACCCACTTTTCTCTTTAATTTTGATTTTTAAATTCCAAATTTTTGATTTTTTTGAGAATTTTGAAAATGTTTTTAATTTGACTTTTTGACTTACCATTGACAAATTATGATCATAATATTTAGATCGAAAAATCTCGAACGTGATGCGAGAAATAAAGATTGAAATATTATGCTCGAGTGCAATAATCACCAAGTTAACTTGTATCAGCAGTTATTACAAGGCTAGAAAGTTTTCCCTTCTTTAAAGAAAGGAAAACTTTACTGACTGATACAAGTTGAATTTTACCTTAAAAAGGGAGGAGGAGAGTTTTCCCTTCTTTAAGGAAGGGAAAAATGTATAGCCTTGTTAAGTAAGGGAAAAAAACTTGACCACATACACAACTTTTTAAATTTGTTATCACTAGTCAAGAGAGTTTTTCCTTATGGAAACAAGAAAGAATACAAGAAAAAAAACTTTAAAGCGAAAATTCAACTTCTGTTAGCAGATATCACAAGTCAAGACAGTTCTTTAACACCTAAACTACCATGCAAGCGAAAAAAGGCGAAGTCCAACTTCAAACAGCTGTATCTCGGCTTTTTGAAAAGTCAAAAACAGAGGCACTTACCCTAAGTTATTCCCAAAACCAACCAGGTAACTTTTTTTTAGCCCTCTATTTTCTAGTTGTTTTGCATGTTGGATCGAATGTTGAATGACAATTTGTTTAAAATTTTATCATAATGCAAGTTACAGTACAATTATAATATCCAATACCATATTGGACCGATCTGGACACATTGGGACCGGTTCCAGGTTCTCGGTGAAACCCGGAATATCCTCAATTCAGAGTATTTTCAAAAATTTTATTAGGGTGGCAATATGGGTATCAAAATTCAGCATTTTCAAAATCAAGCTCACTGATGACGCTGAAAACCATTTTGGACATATCTGGCCACTTTGGGACCGGTTCCAGGTTCTCCGGTGGAATCCGGAACATCCCCAATTCTACAGTATTTTCATGAATTTTATTAGAGTGGCAATATGGGTATCAAAATTCAGCATTTTCAAAATCAAGCTCATTGATGACGCTGAAAACCATTTTGGACATATCTGGCCACTTTGGGACCGGTTCCAGGTTCTCCGGTGGAACCCGGAATATACCAACTACGGAGTATTTTCAAGAAATTTATTAGAGTGGCAATATGGGTATCAAAATTCAGCATTTTCAAAATAAAACTCATTGATGACGCTAAAACCATTTTTGGATACTTCTGGCCATTTTGGGACCGATTCCAGGTTCTCCGGTGGAATCCGGAATATCCCCAATTCTACAGTATTTTCATGAATTTTATTAGAGTGGCAATATGGGTATCAAAATTCAGCATTTTCAAAATAAAACTCATTGATGACGCTGAAAACCATTTTGGACATATCTGGCCATTTCGGGACCGGTTCCAGGTTTTCCGGTGGAACCGGAATATCCCCAATTACAGAGCAATTTCAAGAATTTTATTAGAGTGGCAATATGGGTATCAAAATTTAGCATTTTCAAAATCAAGCTCACTGATGACGCTGAAAACCATTTTGGACATATCTGGCCACTTTGGGACCGGTTCCAGATTCTCCGGTGGAACCCGGAATATCCCCAATTCTACAGTATTTTCAAGAATTTTATCAGAGTGGCAATATGGGTGTCAAAATTCAGCATTTTCAAGATCAAGCTCATTGATGACGCAAAAAACTATTTTGAACATATCTGGCCACTTTGGAACCGGTTCCAGGTTCTCCGGTGGAACTACGGAGTATTTTCAAGAAATTTATTAGAGTGGCAATATGGGTATCAAAATTCAGCATTTTCAAAATAAAACTCATTGATGACGCTAATACCATTTTGGACATATCTGGCCATTTGGGACCGGTTCCAGGTTTTCGGTGAAACCGGAATATCCCCAATTACAGAGCAATTTCAAGAATTTTATTGGAGTGGCAATACGCATAACAAAATTTAGCATTTTCAAAATCATTCCAAAAAAATAATTTGAGTGTCAACAAAAAACTTTATTTTGAAAATGCTGAATTTTGATACCCATATTGCCATCTAGGAAAAGCTCCGTAATTGGGGTTGTTCCGGGTTCCACTGGAGAACCTGGAACCGGTCCCAAAGTGGCCAGATATGTCCAAAATAGTTTTTAGTTTTTATTTTAATCAATGAGCTTGATTTGGAAATGCTGAATTTTGATACCAATATTGCCAATCCAATAAAATTCTTGAAAATACTCTGGCATTGGGGTATTCCGGGTTCTACTGGAGAACCTGGAACCGGTCCCAAAGTGGCCAGATATGTCCAAATGGTCTTTAGCGTCATCAATAAATGCTGAATTTGGATACCCATAATGCTCCCCAATAAATTTCTTGAAAATACTCCGTAGTTGGGATATTCCGGGTTTCACCGGAGAACCTGGAACCGATCCCAAAATGACCAGATATGTCCAAAATGGTTCTCAGCGTCATCAATAAGCTTGATTTTGAAAATGCTGAATTTTGATACCCATATTGCCACTCTAATAAAATTCTTGAAAATACTCTGGAATTGGGGATATTCCGGGTTTCACCGGAGAACCTGGAACCGGTCCTAAAGTGGCCAGATATGTCCAAAATGGTTTTCAGCGTCATCAGTGAGCTTGATTTTGGAAATGCTGAATTTTGATACACATATTGCCACTCTGATAAAATTCTTCAAAATTCTCCTGAATTGGGGATATTCCGGGTTTCACCGGAGAACCTGGAACCGGTCCTAAAGTGGCCAGATATGACCAAAATGGTTTTCAGCGTCATCAGTGAGCTTGATTTTGAAAATGCTGAATTTTGATACACATATTGCCACTCTAATAAAATTCTTGAAAATACTCTGGAATTGGGGATATTCCGGGTTTCACCGGAGAACCTGGAACCGGTCCTAAAGTGGCCAGATATGTCCAAAATGGTTTTCAGCGTCTTCAATGAGCTTGATTTTGAAAATGCTGAATTTTGATACTCATATTGCCACTCTAATAAAATTCTTGAAAATACTCTGAATTGGGGATATTCCGGGTTTCACCGGAGAACCTGGAACCGGTCCCAAAGTGGCCAGATATGTCCAAAATGGTTTTCAGCGTCATCAATGAGCTTGATTTTGAAAATGCTGAATTTTGATACCCATATTGCCACTCTAATAAAATTCTTGAAAATACTCTGAATTGGGGATATTCCGGGTTTCACCGGAGAACCTGGAACCGGTCCTAAAGTGGCCAGATATGTCCAAAATGGTTTTCAGCGTCATCAGTGAGCTTGATTTTGAAAATGCTGAATTTTGATACCCATATTGCCATTCTAATAAAATTCTTGAAAATACTCTGGAATTGGGGATATTCCGGGTTTCACCGGAGAACCTGGAACCGGTCCTAAAGTGGCCAGATATGTCCAAAATGGTTTTCAGCGTCATCAGTGAGCTTGATTTTGAAAATGCTGAATTTTGATACCCATATTGTCACTCTAATAAAATTCTTGAAAATACTCTGGAATTGGAGATATTCCGGGTTTCACCGGAGAACCTGGAATCGGTCCCAAAGTGGCCAGATATGTCCAAAATGGTTTTCAGCGTCATCAATGAGCTTGATTTTGAAAATGCTGAATTTTGATACCCATATTGCCACTCTAATAAAATTCTTGAAAATACTCTGGAATTGGAGATATTCCGGGTTTCACCGGAGAACCTGGAATCGGTCCCAAAGTGGCCAGATATGTCCAAAATGGTTTTCAGCGTCATCAGTGAGCTTGATTTTGAAAATGCTGAATTTTGATACCCATATTGCCACTCTAATAAAATTCTTGAAAATACTCTGGAATTGGGGATATTCCGGGTTCCACCGGAGAACCTGGAACCGGTCCCTAAGTGGCCAGATATGTCCAAAATGGTTTTCAGCGTCATCAGTGAGCTTGATTTTGAAAATGCTGAATTTTGATACCCATATTGCCATTCTAATAAAATTCTTGAAAATACTCTGGAATTGGGGATATTCCGGGTTTCACCGGAGAACCTGGAACCGGTCCTAAAGTGGCCAGATATGTCCAAAATGGTTTTCAGCGTCATCAGTGAGCTTGATTTTGAAAATGCTGAATTTTGATACCCATATTGCCACTCTAATAAAATTCTTGAAAATACTCTGGAATTGGGGATATTCCGGGTTCCACCGGAGAACCTGGAACCGGTCCCTAAGTGGCCAGATATGTCCAAAATGGTTTTCAGCGTCATCAGTGAGCTTGATTTTGAAAATGCTGAATTTTGATACCCATATTGCCACTCTAATAAAATTCTTGAAAATACTCTGGAATTGGGGATATTCCGGGTTTCACCGGAGAACCTGGAACCGGTCCTAAAGTGGCCAGATATGTCCAAAATGGTTTTCAGCGTCATCAGTGAGCTTGATTTTGAAAATGCTGAATTTTGATACCCATATTGCCATTCTAATAAAATTCTTGAAAATACTCTAGAATTGGGGATATTCCGGGTTTCACCGGAGAACCTGGAACCGGTCCTAAAGTGGCCAGATATGTCCAAAATGGTTTTCAGCGTCATCAGTGAGCTTGATTTTGAAAATGCTGAATTTTGATACCCATATTGTCACTCTAATAAAATTCTTGAAAATACTCTGGAATTGGAGATATTCCGGGTTTCACCGGAGAACCTGGAATCGGTCCCAAAGTGGCCAGATATGTCCAAAATGGTTTTCAGCGTCATCAGTGAGCTTGATTTTGAAAATGCTGAATTTTGATACCCATATTGCCACTCTAATAAAATTCTTGAAAATACTCTGGAATTGGGGATATTCCGGGTTCCACCGGAGAACCTGGAACCGGTCCCTAAGTGGCCAGATATGTCCAAAATGGTTTTCAGCGTCATCAGTGAGCTTAATTTTGAAAATGTTGAATTTTGATACCCATATTGCCATTCTAATAAAATTCTTGAAAATACTCTGAATTGGGGATATTCCGGGTTTCACCGGAGAACCTGGAACCGGTCCCAATGTGGCCAGATCGGTCCAATATGGTATTGGGTATTATAATTGTACTGTAACTTGCATTATGATAAAATTTTAAACAAATTGTCATTCAACATTCGATCCAACATGCAAAACAACTAGAAAATAGAGGGCTAAAAAAGTTACCTGGTTGGTTTTGGGAATAATTTAGGTAAGTGCCTCTGTTTTTGACTTTTCAAAAGCAAAATAATCTAGAGATCTGTCCGCATCTTTTGCTTCTTGAATTTTGAAAATCCGTCCACAGGGAGCCGAGATACAGCTGTTTGAAGTTGGACTTCGCCTTTTTTCGCTAGCTTGGTAGTTCGCGGGATAATATTGAGGATGGTAGTTTAAGTGTTGTGAAATTCAACTTGTGTCAGGAGACCTTAAAAGAAGGAAAAATTAGTCAGTTATTGTAAGTCAAGAGAGTTTTCTTCTTCCAAAAATGATAAATTAAATTTTGTCACCTTAAATCAAATTTAGAAAATTTAAATCATCATGCAAAATATATATGCCAAAGGTTCAATATGTCAAATGGAATTATACCAATGACACCCATAATCATATTTTTACTTTAACAAACATTTTTCTTCTTTGCAAAATAAAAATAGCATTCAGGAAAACAAGAAATAAAAAGAAACTGCAATTTATTCGGCATTTGTATAACAAATTTAACATGACTGAAAAAGAAGGGAAAATTTCTTAAAATATTAGAACGAGTCATAAGCCGAATTAACATTTTCTGTTATTTTCTCAAGAATTGTTGTCAAAAAAAAGGAAAATTTCTTGGCATGAATAAAATAACCTTGTCTAATTTTTATATTTTCTAAGAAATTTCAAACAAACTAATATTTGAAACTATTTTGACTTTTCGAGAAAGAAACTTTTCTGGGGAATAGTTTTCTGGGAAATGGTACATTCGGGAGAATGGTTTTCTGGGGAACGGTTTTCTGGGGAATGGTTTTCGGGGGAAAGGTTTTCTGGGGAACGTGACACAATCTTGAAAAACACCTCTTTTTTCGCAGGTTCAAAAATGGAAGGGGTCGTACTGCCCCTCCATCACGAGATATCAAAAAACGGACCTCGGATTCGTGATCAGGGACAAAAGTTACCCCTTAGGACAAAGTTTCACGCAAATCGAAGAGGGGTCGGGGCAACTTTTCCCGATTTCGTGTGAGTTGATAGAGAATTACCCAGTGCGGATCGCTGAAATAATTCAAATTACACATGATTCTTTTTTTTAGTTTTTAAGCTCTTTTGATAATTAAGTCTTTAAATTGAAAATACCAAAATATTGTTGTTGATGAGTTCAAAAAAATTAATAATGACTTATTTTTAAACAAAGAAAATCGAATCAAAAAAGGACATGTTTTTTTAATAATTTGCAACCTGAAAAGGATGGAAATTTGGTGTCAAAATAGTAGTTTATGCAACAAGTTACAAAAAAAAAGATTTTTTCAGCATGAGTCGTACATTTATCAAACGAGGTCCACCGAGTGATGAAAAAAATCAAAAAGTAAGTAGTTTCACCCCGAGCAGACGGAAATAACTTGGGAATAACATTTTTTGTTATTTGAAAATACTAGGCCAATAACATTATATGTTATTTATAGCAAGATTTGTTATTCGTCGTTATGAATTTTTTGTTATTGGATTGTTATTGTAATAACAGACTAATAACATAACAAATCTTTGTTATTTTAACAACTAATCTGATCATCCCAATAACATTTGGAGATATTCTTCCATAACAAGAAATGTTACTCCAAAGTTGTTTTGGATTTCAACCAATATAAAACCAATAACAAATTTTGTTATGATAACATAAACTGTTATTGTACCCTTATGCAAAAATGGATTTTTCAAGAAGATTCCATTACAATTTCTGTTATTTCAACAGTATTTGTTATTGAAATGGCATGAATTTTGTTATTACCGTCTACCCGGTACGACGGAAATGCAAAAAGACTTTTATGAAAAATTTGACGCCCGATTTGATGGCGTACTCAAAATTCAAAAAAATACAAAAAAAGTTTTAAAAACTCTGCATTTTTTTTTTGGAACAAGTAATATAAGGGAAATTTTATGTATAGGTACGGCGCTGCTTACAGGGCAAAAGTTAACGTTGTAAAATACTTGTTAAAGGAAAAATGTATTATAATTAAGTGTGTGTGTGTTGTAGAACTATAGTTGGAACGAAGCAAATTAACAAAATGCAAGTCTCGATTTACCGTAAATCCATCAGTACGAATTAAAAAAACAACTCAAACTGCTTTGCTTCGATGAGAGAACAAAGTTAAACTGTTTGAAATCGTTCTGGCTTCCACTCATGATCCTCAGACCACACACACGCAACAATGCTACCACCCACAAATCTAGCGAGAGTGACGAAGCACATCAATCTGCATCAAATGCTCCAATTTGCCTCCAAGATTGCCAATTTGTCTGCAAGCTCGACTTTCAATCAGCTCAACTTAGCACACGTCGGTACCAATTAAGACTCATCCGATTGTCACAGCCTCTGCTTGTGGTTCATCTACGTGTCTGATAGTCCAAACGACAAATGCACGAAAAAATGTCCCAAGTAGAAAATCGAGTCGTTCGACTAAGACATGGGACCAGTTTGCAGTGAACTGCGAGTTGCAGCACATGCAAATGCAGCCGACAAATGCAATCAACGTTGCCGACCTTAACCTTCCCCACCATCCCCCAATCACTGCACGTTGGTTCAGTTTCCTAGAAGTCTCACCCGATCTATTCTTGACTCGTCGCTTACCTACCCGGCGGTGTGTGTGTGGGAGGAAATCACTGGCGGAACAGGAAAATTGAATTTTCCTACCGGCCAACTAGCCGGAGGAAGCCGGAATGCACTGATGGTTATCCGTCCGTGTTTTATCTCCGCTAGAATTCTTCAGCTGTTTTCGAAAGGTTTGTCCGGTGAGAGTGGCAGGTCAATGGATTGGACGAACGGTTCTGACGAATCGTAATGGATTGCTCAGTTTTCGGAGGAAAGTTAGAATGAAAGGCTTTACGAACAAACTTTTCCATTGAGACCAGGTTTTTTTTGCTTGTTGAAAATTTCCATATCCATCAGATCTTTTCCCAGTATGACTAAGTAAATTAATTGCGTTTAAGAAGCTGTGATTAATATAGCTAATAACTACTCTGAGATAGTACTTACCTCTGGACTTTCCTATAAGTCGACCTGACCTCACTTTTAAAACCTCATTGACACCACATACCGTGCTGAGATGCTATTTTGTACAAGAATTCTATAGAATGCTATAGAATTCTCACTTACTTGGAAATCTGGAACTCACGATGGTGATTATTTTTAAATAACTTGATCTTTTACTGTTTGTGGGACTGGAGGGTGAGTTTGAGACAAACAAAAATGCTAAAATGTATATGACGCAATCTCACCTCTGATTAAGGTACCTTTTCGACAATTTTCCACCAAAACAGTATAAAAAACAAAGGTGCTTGAGCACCTAGAATGAGGATTCCCTGTTGGAGTAATACGATACAATATTTTAGGGTGGTCCAAAATTATAATTTTGTAGATATTTGTAAAAACAACCTAAAAAATAAATAACGCTCTGAAAGAAACGTACCAATTTTTAATTCGACTTTTCACAACACAACAAAAAAATGCGTGAAATAACCATTTTGGAAAAAGTGTTATGTTTTAAATGACAAAAATGCCATGTGCATGTACAAGGTGGTCAAATTCATTTGGCAGAAGGTGGTCAAATTTAATTTGAAAGTGTTGCCGATTTATCGAAAAATCATGACAACCTTTAAAAAATCTAACACCCAGAAAACAGTCTTGTCCTGGAATTTCATTTTATGGATTTTTTTTATCTGTCTTTCACTTTGTAAGGCCCTTTCTTTAACTAAGGACGGCATTGTACTTAATTTTTTAAGCAAACTATACGTATTTGGCAGTGTTGCTATCTTTTTGAAAAAAAAAACTTTACAAAGACGGTCTAAAAAATATATCTCATTTCTTTTAAAATACAAAATCGGAATTGAAATCAAACAGTGTTTCACAAAAATTAGGATAAAAAGTGAGTAAAACAACCTAAAGTTTATTTTTTTTGTTAAAATTTGGGAATGTTTCGTTTTTTTGTGTCCACAGTTGAAGATTGTATTTTTAGTGCACAAAAAGAAAAAGAAACAGGAAAGTTTTACTGTGACAGACTCTCTCGTTGTCGATATTGAAAGACCGTGAGAAAAATCAAAGCAATCTAATTGAAGGGACTGAAAAATTCAGTGGCATCTGGAGCAATATTGATATCGAGAAGATCGACAGCCAGAGAGTCCACTGTATTTTTAATTAAATTTGAATTTTGCTAAATACAAGCTGCCAAAATCTTCAAAATTTGTTTTATGTAAATTTTGCATTTACTCTACAATGGTCCTTACAAATTTAAATTAATATCTTTGTTATTTTCCCTCCCCTCCAATTGTTTTGATTTTTTGTTCAATTTGAATCAAATAATTGATTTTAAAACTAAAAAAAAAAGTTATTAGAAAAAGTAAGAAGAATTGTTCATGTTGCCGGAATGCCAAGTTCATGATAAAAAATATAGAAACTTTTCAGACAAAAAAAAACTTCAAAGCCTCTGTGCTCTCTGCTAAGCTTGCTGGGATTCCTATCTACCCATAAGGTACAGTACTTGTTCGGTAACTGGGCTGAGAACGTAGCCCAGTCACCAAATGCTGCTCGCTAACTGGGCTGAACGAAAATAACGAGGGGATCTCCGATGCAAAATATTTTCAAGAAAAAATAAAAAAATATAAAGTTAGTCAAATATATATCAAGGCGTGTTTTCTAGAACAACCATATCAGGAAAAAATAGTCATCACTACTTTCAAATGTTTTTTATTGGAACTTTTCTCAGCTTTCCTATGCTTCGAAGAGTGAAATGTCGAGAAATTTCTTAGATATCCTAATTTTAAGTTATTTGTTTTAAAATCCTTCATCATTTATTGAAAACTTTTTAAAAACAGTTCAGGAAACTAGTCAAATGATGTGTTTTATGAGTCATGTACTCATCAAAATGCGCAAAAAAGGGTTGTTTTGGTGAGATTTAGAGAACTTCAATTTTCGTGTTTCTTTTTCTTAAAGCGGCTCTATCTCAGCAACCTGAGGTCCAATCTTCAATGTCTCTTAGACAATTTTATAGCAAAAAAATATTTTTAGAAATGGTCCCTCATGGTCACTATTTTTAAAAATTGAAAAACTGCAAATATTTCGCTAAAATCAAACTTTCGGTGGCTATATCTTGAAAACGGAGCTCTTTATCAAAAAATCTGTGAAGTACTTTTCGATTGCAAATTCAATTTTGCATTAAAAAGTAATGTCAAACATGTTTTTGCATGAAACTTAAATTTTTTTCCAAAAATCACTATTTTTTCAAAAATTCATAACTCGGCGGCAGATTTTTTGACCATGTTTCTCTATGGCTCAAAAGTTGCGGATTGTATGGAGACTTGTATGGGTGAACCAATGACACAAAATAGCATATTTGGTCATAGGGGAAGGCCCCCATAAAGTTTGAGCCAAATCAAAAAATACAAATAAAATCCATTTCCGGTTTTGGTAGAGAATTGCTCAATTGTGACTTGAAATTAAATAAAAGTTTGAAAAAAGATTTATATTTTTTAAACATGATTTTTGCATCCATTAACCCCTCGTTCATTTCGGTTTGCAGCCCAGTTAAATAACGCCCAGTTGCCGAACAACTACTGTATTATGGTTTTTCTGAAAATGGACACTATTTTGAACAAAACTACATCAATAACACCAAAATGATGAAAATGCATATGGGACATTTATACGAACAGAGGCAGTATTCAAGTGATAATAACATTAGGCCATTGCATTTTTATCTCAAGCTTCTGTCCCCATTCAAAATTTCCCCAAAAAATTATTGACTTAAATTCGTGCATAAACCACGTGACCCTCTTCCCCTCCGTGGCTTTTCCACCATTCAAAATTTCAACTTTTTGTATGGAGCGTGGTTTTTGGAACTGTCACTTTTTACACTAACGTTTGGTAAGTGTGAGCTCTGTGTAAAGTGTGTAAACTAAAAAGTGACCCCGTTTGTTAGACAACAATTGGCATCAAAACATCAGGGTTTCAGTGTATTCCAAATTTTTGCATAACTGTTATAATGTTTAAAGCGTTGTAATACTTTTGATTTAGAATTGTAGAACATAAGGGTCGAAATTTTAATTGTTGGTCCCATGGCTAGATCCGAAGCACGAAAACTTTAAATAAAATGTGTACCAGCCTTATCAGTTAAGGTTTGCGGTTTGGATTGATATCGGATTGATCATAATATCATAAGTAGTAGTATCATAAGTAGTAGCATCATGAGCCCCATAAAATTTGAGAATGAGCAGTTTTAATTTTGTAATTTTCTTTTACGATTGAGGTGGAATGACCCATAAAAAGCTTATTAAAGGTTATATGGATTTTAGTTTTGATCATCTTAAATTCCTTCCAGTACACGGTTCTAATCTTCATATCACAGCCCCAATCCAATCCCGGATTGACCGTTGTCTGATCTCGCCGACTGCCGACCGCATCTCGTGTCTCAAAGTGGGCACTTACTGCCAACTGCCGTGTGTTGTGTTGCAAAAGCCAGTAATTCAATCAACAACTTACGATGCCTCCAGCTGTACCTTAATTCTCTCTCTAGTAGCTAGAACTCTGGGCCAAGCCGAGTTACGCAGCTTCCGGAGGCGCGCACTCAACAAGTGGTTTTTGCCTTATTTCGCGTGAGATAATCACGGTCCCCTAATGGCCTAGTAGTGGCACCACTAGTTCAAGATCAGAATCACTCTCCCGTTTGTTGTGCGAATAAGCTGAGAGAGAGAATGCAACGCGGGTCCACGTGGTCCAGCTGCATCAAACCAAAACAGAGAACGATTTCCCCTCGGAGTGTTCGGAACTCTTCGGCGGAAGATGTGGTGAGCATGCGCCCCGGTGCGCTTCCCAGAATCTACCAGTTTGTTCCGACGTTGTATGCCAGGTCCGTCATAACGGTTCGAAATTTTGGCGCCAAACTGCCAACAACAGGTCGCATCGACGTCCAAGTCTCGAAGTACCCAGCGCGGTTAGTCGTCCCTTGCCGTCGCCACGGAACAGATGCTGGAAGGTTCTTCGCTGCCAGCGCCCCTTCGGAAGCTGTTGTTGTTGTTGAGCAGTTGTGTGTAGGACTGGGTGCTGTCTGTCGGCTCAACCAGCCTTCTCCAGCTTCCATCGAGAAGAGGCTTTAGTCGTAATCTTGGCGCGACGCGGATCGGACGTTTTTCTCAAAGTGGCGTCGGGGCCTCGGCGTGACGGATCGGCAACGGATTGTGGAATCGGTTTGGAAGTAGGAAAAAAAGAACAACGCAAGGATGACGCGGGGTCGTCTAATTGGGTGATTACGCGGTTTGCGCGGATGAATTTCTAAGAAGAGTCGGTGAGTGAGCCAGCTGAACAATTGCCGATTGTTGCTCTGTGTAAAGAGGCGGGTCAACCGAGGTTGAGGTCAAGGGAGAGTTGGATGAATGAAGGAAAAAAAACCGACACACGTACGGAGATCGAAATGATTTGCGTAATTTTGATTGGAAATGAGTTGGTTGGGATGCTGTGACGAGTTGGCGACGAGTTGGCGTGGGTGGTGATTGTGTGATGCGTTGATTTGTTTTTGTCTGAGGAAAAAAAAGGAGCAGATTGTTACATGTTTATGTGTTTTATGATAATGAAAAATAAAAGTGATTATTGCTGGAAGTAAAAAAATTTGGATAAATCCTACTAAAAACAACAGTTAAGAAAAAAATTTACTTCAATATTAAAAAAATGACAATGTGATTAGATGTTTGCTGGTGTTAAATATTAAAAGGTAAATATTTTTCTGTTGTGGATTATTAATACATAAATGTAGTTCCATAATATTATTAAACAAAATAAGAGTAAGTTCAAGCTTCCGACTGTTACACCGTGTCATAAAAAAAACAAAATTGCTTTATACATTTTAACAGTTATTTTTTGAACTGTGTTCGCAACATTCAATCTACAAAAAAAATTAAAAAATCAAGGTATAAAATGTATAATAAGTAGTTTTTAATCTATTTTACAAGTTGTTTCAACGATTTTTTTGGGGAAATACATTTTTGCCCCCTGATTCGCATGTTCACATTGGCTTAAATTGTACGGTGCAAATTATTTTTTCAAAGATTTTTTATCATTTGTTTAGGTTAAAATAGAAATATACAGAACCCTTATAAATATTGAAATTCCATTTAAAAAAAACTGTTATTTTATTTTAAAACGTTATATGGCAGGAATTAAGATTAAAAAATATCATCTAACAGATTTTTTTTCTTATTGCTCAAAAGAAAGCATTTTTGTTCTTTACTGTTTATTTGGAAGGCGTAAATTATCATTTTTTTGAAATCGGATCTAATATGTATGACGCTTAAAAAATGCAAATTTATATTCCTTTTAGTAAATTTTTTACATAATTTATTCTGATACTGAGAAATTCTCTGAGATTCCGGTCATTCGATTTTTTTGTGTTTTTTAATCCGGTTGAAACTTTTTTGGTGCCTTTGGTATGCCTAAGGCTACCAACTCTTGCTGAGCAAAAATCCGTACACTTTGCCGATATGACACCATGGTATAACAAAATCTGTCAATTAATTATTTAGATAAATTAAATTTAAAAAATGAGAATTAAAAATATAAAACTGTGTTGTTTTTACAGCAAACAAATTTCACAAAATGCTATCAGAGTACTAATGACTTGCACGTTTAAAAGTATTCATAAAATAAACTGTGATTTGAATCAAATCATTATGTTCTTCTTTTTTTTGATAAACGTTTAAAAGTTTACGAAATGTCAAGTTTGCTTTTACGAATAATATCGTTCTTAGTGTTTTCACGAACACTTTTCCAGAGTTTTTTTTATTGAAAAGGTCCTATAACATGTGAAACACAACAGTTTACAGGACCTTTAAAAAACTCTAGATTTGTTAATTCAAATGTTCAAATGTTTTCACAAGTTTTAGAAAGCCTTTGGAAAAGGGATAAATATATTCAGTAAGGAATTTCTAAAAGAAGAATTCTAGAGTTTTTTTTAAAAGGTCCTTTCAACATATAAAAGACAATAGTTCAAAAATTCTAGAATTATTGATAATCAAGTTTGAATTAAGGAAACCCCGGAAAACTCTCCCTTTTAAATCAAACTCACAGAAAAATAAAAATTTCTAGTTAACAAAAGCTTCGACCAAATAAAAAAAAAAAAATCCGTAAAAATTCCGTACAAATCCGTATTATGCGTAAAATTCCCTACACAAATTCCGACCTGTTAAAAATCCGCGAAGAGGTTCAAAAATCCGTATGGTAAGGCAAAAATCCGTACAGTTGGTAGCCTTAGGTATGCCCAAAGAAGCCCTTTTGCACCATTAGTTCGTTCATATAATTTTCCATACAAATTTGGCAGCTGTCCATACCAAAATGATATGTGAAAATTCAAAAATCTGTATCTTTTGAAGGAATTTTTTGATTGATTTGGTGTCTTGGGCAAAATTGTAGGTATGGATATGGACTACACTGAAAAAAAATGATACGCGGTAAAAAATTTGGTGATTTTTAATTTCACTTTTTGTTACTAAAACTTGATTTGCAAAAAACACTATTATTTTTTTTTATTTTAGAGTTTTAGAAGACATCCAACGCCAACTTTTCAGAAATTTCAAGAATGGGCAAAAAATCTTTGACCGAGTTATGATTTTTTTTAAACAATACAGATTTATCCAAAAAATCAAAATATTGGTTGCAAGAATTTTTCAACTTCATTTTTCGATGTAAAATCGAATTTGCAATCAAAAAGAACTGTAGTAAATTTTGATAAAGTGCACCGTTTTCAAGTTATAGCCATTTTATGTAACTTTTATGAAAATAGTCGCAGTTTTCATTTTTTTAAATAAGTTCCCATGTTTGCCCACCTTTGAAAAAAATATGTTTGAAAAGCTGAGAAAATTCTCTATATTTTGCTTTTTAGAACTTTGTTGATACGACCCTTAGTTGCTGAGATGTTGCCATGCTAAGGTTAAAAAAACAGGAAAATTGATGTTTTCTAAGTCTCACCCAAACAACCCACCATTTTCTAATGTCGATAGTTATCTCAGCAACTAATGGTCCGATCTACAATGTTATAAATATGAAACATTCGTGAAATTTTCCGATCTTTTCAAAAACAATATTTTTACTAACATTTAAAAAGGGCGTAATATGAAATGTTGGGCCCGAAAAATTGTAATTCAAATTTTTCTTAAATTTTATAAGGTTGTTGCAAATATTTTTCAAAGTTTATGTCGCCCCCTACAAAATCGGTTGCTTTTGAAATTTTATTATTAAACTTGTTAGGCCGCTGAAAATATTTTTTGAAGTTTTTGTCCCTCGACCCTGACCAAAGTTAAGGAGGGGCAATCAAATAAATAATATAAAAATTAAAATTACAAGCCATGGTTTTAACATTTCAACGAAAAAGCGTTTGAAAACGCATTTTACAGCTGCTCAGATGTTTTGCAATCCTAAGTTTTCAAAAAATCAACGCATTGACGAATTAGTTATTTTTGTCGAAAAAAAACTTTTTGCAGTAGTGTTTTTTTTCACAAAAAAATACTTCGATCTCAAATATGCTAAATATGATTTAAAATGCAGGGGGCGTCATAAACTTCAAACAATATTTGCAACGGCCTAATTTCACATTTTAATTTTAAGATAAAATATATATTAATATTATTCATTTAAATAATTTATTTTTATTAATTTTAATTTTCATGGTTGAATTGTATACATTCCAAATTACTGTAACGAAATTAACCGAAAACTAGTCGAGATATAATTGTAAACAATTCGCCTTAGAATAATAGAAATTGTGGATAATCGAATCACGACATTTAAAATATTTTTTTTTGTCAAATTTTGGGTCGCTGAGCACAAATCTTACTCCAACAACTCCAAAGCGATCTGTTTATGTACGATCCATGGGCAGTAATAGGCAGTATTGTAGAATATTAATTGTTTTGCCTTCCTCACTGAGGTAAGGCTATAATCCTGCTCTAAAAATGAACTTTTTATTAAAAGCTCGAAGACCCACCTTCATATATACATATCGACTCAGAATCGAAAACTGAACAAATGTCTGTGTGTGTGTGTGTATGTGTGTGTGTGTGTGTGTGTGTGTGTGTGTGTGTGTGTGTGTGTGTGTATGTATGTATGTGTTCAAAAATCTTGCCAAGTTTTCTCAGCACTGGCTGAACCGATTTTGATCGAACCAGTTGCATTCGACTTGGTTTAGGGTCCCATACATCGCTATTGAATTGTTTGAAGTTTCGATAAGTAGTTCAAAAGTTATGCATAAAAATGTATTTTCACATATATCCGGATCTCAATTATATGCATGTAAACGATGTCCGGATCCATCATCCAACCCATCGTTGGTTAGGTAATCAAGAGACCTTTCCATCCAGTCCACAACATCGAAGATCTGGTAACCCTGTTCCGAATTATGACCACTTAAGTGATATTTATGTACTTTTTTGAAGCCGGATCTCACATAAATGCATGTAAACGATGTCCAGATCCATCATCCGACCCATCGTTGGTTAGGTAATCAAGAGACCTTTCCAACGAGTCCACAACATCGAAGATCTGGCAACCCTGTCTCGAGTTATGACCACTTAAGTGATATTTATGTACTTTTTTGAAGCCGGATCTCACTTTAATGTATGTAAACGATGTCCGGATCCATCATCCGACCCATCGTTGGTTAGGTAATCAAAAGACCTTTCCAACGAGTCCACAACATCGAAGATCTGGCAACCCTGTCTCGAGTTATGACCAATTAAGTGATATTTATGTACTTTTTTGAAGCCGGATCTCACTTGAATGCATGTAAACGATGTCCGGATCCATCATTCGACCCATCGTTGATTAGGTAATTAAGTGACTTTTCAAACGAGTCCACAATATTGAAGATCTGGCAACCCTGTCTCGAGTTATAACCACTTAAGTGATATTTATGTACTTTTTTGAAGCCGGATCTCACTTTAATGTATGTAAACGATGTCCGGAACCATCATTCGACCCATCGTTGGTTAGGTAATCAAGAGACCTTTTCAACGAGTCCATAACATCGAAGATCTGGCAACCCTGTCTCGAGTTATGACCACTTAAGTGATATTTATGTACTTTTTTGAAGCCGGATCTCATTTTAATGTATGTAAACGATGTCCGGATCCATCATCCGACCCATCGTTGGTTAGGTAATCAAAAGACCTTTCCAACGAGTCCACAACATCGAAGATCTGGCAACCCTGTCTCGAGTTATGACCACTTAAGTGATATTTATGTACTTTTTTGAAGCCGGATCTCACTTGAATGCATGTAAACGATGTCCGGATCCATCATTCGACCCATCGTTGGTTAGGTAATCAAGTGACCTTTCCAACGAGTCCACAATATTGAAGATCTGGCAACCCTGTCTCGAGTTATAACCACTTAAGTGATATTTATGTACTTTTTTGAAGCCGGATCTCACTTTAATGTATGTAAACGATGTCCGGAACCATCATCCGAACCATCGTTGGTTAGGTAATCAAAAGACCTTTCCAACGAGTCCACATTATTGAAGATCTGGCAACCCTGTCTCGAGTTATGACCACTTAAGTGATAATGTATGTAAACGATGTCCGGATCCATCATTCGTCCCATCGTTGGTTAGGTAATCAAGAGACCTTTCCAACGAGTCCACAATATTGAAGATCTGGTAACCCTGTCTCGAGTTATGACAACTTAAGTGATATTTATGTAATTTTTTGAAGCCGGATCTCACTTTAATGTATGTAAACGATGTCCGGAACCATCATCCGCCCCATCGTTGGTTAGGTAATTAAGATACCTTTCCAACGAGTCCACAACATCGAAGATCTGGCAACTCTGTCTCGAGTTATGACCACTTAAGTGATATTTATGTACTTTTTTGAAGCCGGATCTCACTTAAATGCATGTAAACGATGTCCGGATCCATCATTCGACCCATCATTGGTTAGGTAATCGAGAGAACTTTCCAAAGAGTCCACATAATTGAAGATCTGGCAACCCTGTCTCGAGTTATGGCCACTTAAGTGATATTTATGTACTTTTTTGAAGCCGGATCTCACTTTAATGTATGTAAATGATGTCCGGAACCATCATCCAACCCATCGTTGGTTAGGTAATCAAAAGACCTTTCCATACAGTCCACAACATCGAAGATCTGGCAACCCTGTCTCGAGTTATGACCACTTAAGTGATATTTATGTACTTTTTTGAAGCCGGATCTCACTTAAATGCATGTAAACGATGTCCGGATCCATCATTCGACCCATCATTGGTTAGGTAATCGAGAGAACTTTCCAAAGAGTCCACATAATTGAAGATCTGGCAACCCTGTCTCGAGTTATGGCCACTTAAGTGATATTTATGTACTTTTTTGAAGCCGGATCTCACTTTAATGTATGTAAATGATATCCGGAACCATCATCCAACCCATCGTTGGTTAGGTAATCAAAAGACCTTTCCATCCAGTCCACAACATCGAAGATCTGGCAACCCTGTCTCGAGTTATGACCACTTAAGTGATATTTATGTACTTTTTTGAAGCCGGATCTCACTTAAATGCATGTAAACGATGTCCGGATCCATCATTCGACCCATCATTGGTTAGGTAATCGAGAGAACTTTCCAAAGAGTCCACATAATTGAAGATCTGGCAACCCTGTCTCGAGTTATGGCCACTTAAATGATATTTATGTACTTTTTTGAAGCCGGATCTCACTTAAATGTATGTAAACGATGTCCGGAACCATCATCCGACCCATCGTTGGTTAGATAATCAAGCGACCTTTCCAACGAGTCCACATAATTGAAAATCTGGCAACCCTGTCTCGATGACAACTTAAGTTATATCTGTGTACTTATTTTTCTGGACCTAAAAAAATAGCTGAAATATGTGTCCAAACCAATATTACCCATTGTTGGTATAAAGTGAGGAAGGCATCAACCACATAGGTGGATTAAGTTAGTTTTTTTATTTAGTCAGGTACAGACGAAATTTATTAACATGGAGTCTTGGAGCTGAATTCGATATAAGATATAAACACAAACACATTTTTTATGTTTCTCTTACCCCGAGCAGACGGAAATAACGTGGGAATAACAGTTTTTGATATTCTTAAATACTAGGCCAATAACATTTTATGTTATTTATAACAAGAATTGTTGTTCGTCGTTATATTTTTTTTTGTTATTGGATTGTTATTGTAATAACAGACTAATAACATTTTTAGTTATTCTTCAAACAAATCTTTGTTATTATTTTTTTGTTATTTTAACAACTAATCCGATCATCCGAACAACAGTTGGAGGTATTCTTCCATAGCAAAAAATGTTATTCCAAAGTTGTTTTGGCTGTCAACTAATATCAGACCAATAACAAATTTTGTTATGATAACATAAACAGTTATAAAACTCTTATGCAAAAATGGATTTTTTAAGAAGATTCCATAACACTTTTTGTTATTTTAACAATATTTGTTATTAAAATGGCATGAAGTTTGTTATTACCGTCTGCCCGGGACATCAAGTTTCTTTTTAAACAATCAGATAATAAAAAAAATGGATAATCGATTCTAAACAGCACTGAAGCAAGAACTTATAAAAATAAACAATCTATCTTGATTTGTGACTTAACTTTAATTTTTTTTATTTTGTCATTTTTAAACAATCAAAACAACATTTTTTGTATAATTTTAGCCAAGAATTATTAGATGCGTAATGAATATAAATAATGTCATAATGATTACTGTGAAATTGCAAAACATATTATCATTAATTTGTTTGTATTTTTTTCAGAAACAACTCAGTTGAAACAGTGCATCCATTATAAATAATAATAAGATACAACAATCCCAACGTGCACATGCAAGGAGTGAGTGCCAATCTCGTTCCCAAGTAGGGCCCCAGTGCAGGTGATTATCGTGGCCATTTTTCCTCAACACACACTCACACCCCTTTACTGGTCGGAGGAGGGGTGGCGCATAATTATATCGTGGTGTTTAATGGTGAATGCAAAATTACAACCCTCTCCCTGCCTGTTTCTGGCTTTTCCGGGGGTAATTTTCAACCGAGTGAAAATATGTGAAAAGTGCTGGAACCTGCTAGGCATGAATCAAAAAAGAAGCGGTAAATTCTGTGTAAATTTTCATATAGTGGTGGTCGATTAAAAACTGCGTGGGGGAAGCCATACAAATTGATGTATTAAATATTCATAATTAATCGAAACTGGAAGCTGCATGTTATAGTCCTCGTGAATCAGTGTGTGCGTGTGCAAATGTAATTGAAAAGCCGAAAAGGGGTCTGATTTAATTGGAAATAAATTGCGAGACCGGTAAAAGAATTCAAAGTGAATGTGTTATAAAGTTATTTCCCGAAAGCAACATTTCTGCAGATTGCACTCACAATCAAATAAAAACTTAATTAACGTCAGACAACGAGAGGTGCGCTTTTCCCAGTTTTCCGCTTGGATTACGTCGCAGGTAAGTTAATTGATTTAATTCTGTGGAAAATCTCATTCAACCAGCATTTCCCTGATGCCATGTGAGAAACTCTCTTAAATTCAAATTCTTTTCTGCCGTGCGGAAAAAGCTCTTGTTTTGAACACGTGGCAAACGGCCAGATTAGCCCACCGTTTTTTTTTGTTCAACCCGGTAAGCTTTCTAGGACTTTGTTTTCCTACCCCGAGAGTCAAGAGGTGAAAATGTTCAAGGTTTCCCAAGCGTGTCAACCAAAGTCTGACGGGGTTGGTGGTGGTGGTGCTGGCTGGGACGAGACACAGGTTGTTGTTGTGGTGCCTGTTGCTTTTTTCCGGAACAAGTCCTTCGCGCTTGAGGTGGGCGGACTGGATTTTTCGGTCATGGGTCGACGCCCAGCCGGGGTCATCGAAGAAGGGGTAGAGTTTGGCTAAACTGTGGTCGGGGGATTTTTGTGGGTCAAAAGGGTTCCGGTTGGGATGTTGGTTTTGGTTAGGAAGGAAATCTGTACATTTTTGAAGAGGTATTTTTAGTATACTCAATTTCCTCTGTTTGTTTTTCACATGATTTTGAATTTCCAATTTGCAAAATAAGTAAATTGATGTTTTCAGTGTAGAGAAAAAAAGGATTATCACATCAGTGAACAGTGAAAGTTTTGGAGTAAAGAATGTTATTTTTTTTATTTAACTTCTTAATTTTTAAATTTTATCATCGAAAATCATAACATCGAAAATCTATCAACGTACAGTATGTAAAAAAAGTATTTACACCCCTTGGGCACTATGCACATTTTGTGATGAAACATGTAAAAAAATTAAAATTTGACAGGAACCTAGTACTACGTTTTGTTCAGAAACTCATGCCAAACATTATGCTACAAAAAACTCATGAAAAGATGATTTCTATAAAAAGTTATACAACAAATACTATTACGAAAATAAAAAAGGTGCAAAAAAAGTTTGTACACCTTTCGAAAAATTAACATAAATAATGTTATTTGTTGACAAATCACCATAAATCCAGTCTCCCAACTCCAAATAGGCATCCTTGACTGATTAAAAAAATAATTTGGATTGAATATAAAGTTTACTAACTACTTAGTATAAAAGTTTATATAACTCTGGAAATTCTATATAAAACTTATCTAAACTTAATTTTGCAAACTTTTAATTCAAATAAATGTCAATATATTACCATAGAATTACTAAATAAACATTTTGCAGTGGGTATAACACCGTTTTGGGGGTATTTGTATCGATAGAATAGATTTTTCGTTGGAATTTCGTACCAACCCGGAATTACGTCGTCGGAAAATCCGCCGGCATCGAACCGGTCCACATTTCACAAGTCAACCTATAAGGCATCGGAAAGGGCATAAAATTTCCGATCTTTTGATACCCATACATCTAGGTTTTCTTTAAAACCTACGTTTTTAAATACCTGGGCAAAAGTAAGTTTGATCCACGAGAACAAAAATCACGAAATTTCATACATTTTTGGCAGGTTGCTCAAACGAACCTTAACAACGTTTTTGCTTAGGTATTTAAAAACATGGGCTTTATAGAAAACCTGGATGTATGGGTATCAAAAGTTCGGAAATTTTATGCCCTTTTGATGATGACTTGTGAATAATGGACCGGTTCAGATGCCGGCGGATTTTCCGACGAGGTTATTATCATACAAATACCCCAAAACGGTGTTATACTCCAAATGTTTATTAAGCAATTCTATGGTAATATATGAACATTTATTTGAATTAAAAGTTTGCAAAATTAAGTTTAGATAAGTTTTATATAGAATTTCAGAGTTATATAAACTTTTATACTAGGTAGTTAGTAAACTGTATATTCAATCCAAATTATTTTTAATCAGTCAAGATGCGTATTTGGAGTTGGGAGACTGATTTATGGTGATTTGTCAACAAATAACATTATTTATGTTAATTTTCGAAAGGTGTACAAACTGCACCTTTATTTTCGTAATAGTATTTGTTATATAACTTTTATAAAAATCATCTTTTCATGAGTTTTTGTAGCATGTTTTTCTGTACTAGGTTCCTGTCAAATTTTAATTTTTTACATGTTTCATCAAAAATGTGCATAGTGCCCAAGGTGTACATACTATTAGATTTGTTCTTAGATAGTTTACTCACATTTTCCCATAATATGGTGGATTTCGATGAACACTACCTTAAATTCCAATAGTTTGAAAATTAACCCAATCTCACCCCTTAGAGGGGATGACATTGGGTCAAATGAAATTAAAATGATGCTCAAATACCACGATATTTTAAAAACAAGTCATCCAACAGTGTTTCTTGTTCGATGGAATCGTATTGACATTCTACAATGTTTGATGTAGATATTTTCAAACATTTGGGTAGTTTGCGAGCAATTTCAACAAAAATACTAGAAAAATGATTTTTCGAGAGGTAATTTTTGGCCAAAAACGTACCTCTACTTTAGAAAGCTGTCGAAAGGATTTGTTCTAGGAACGAGGTTTTTTTCAGCGAAGGCATCTTAAGATGTCCCCTACACAACCCTTTTAACAGAATTTAGTTTCATTGAGATGAACCTGAGAAATGGTAAAATCCGTAAAAAATCACTTTGACATAATCGCACACCCCAGACCCAGTGTCACCCCCACTGACGGTATATGTCCTATGACAAATGAAGGCATTTTGCATCATTAGCTTTCCATACAAGTCTCCATAAAATTTGGGGGCTGGTTCCAAATGAACACGTAAATTTATAAAATTTTGTATCTTGAGAACGGTTTTTATGACCGATTTGGTGTCTTCGGCAAAGTAGGTATTTTTTGGACATTTCAGAAAAATAGGTACACTGAGAAAAAAATCCACTTTTATTATTTTACTTTTTGTCACTAAAAGTTGGATTCCTAAAATACTCTTTTTTTAATTTTTCGACAGTTTTTATAGGGGACTAAAATAGGCATCTTTTGAGCCAAGGGATAGGAATTCTAGATTTTTTTTGGAATATCGAAAATTTGGACAAATTAATTATTAGACATCATTTTCAAATGATTGTTTTCAAGTTATAGCTACTTTTAGGTATATATTTTCGATCTTTGTAAATGTTTTGAACTTACAAATAATTCTATAAAGAAACGCACCTCTGCAAAAAATATAAAGCTGATAAAATGTACTACAATTTTTCTCTAGTAAAAGTTAAAAAGCAAAGTATTTTCTTTTGGCACTTTGAAAATCGGACAAATAGTTTTTGAGATACAGCCTCAAAAAAAACGTTGCTTAATCCACCTTTAGGTGGGTGGTGCCTTCCTTACATTCATTACCTTTAAAAAAAACGTATAGCATGATCGGTTTTCTTACAAAAACCACCTTTTTTACAATCTTCCGGACTTTATTCGAAATCGTTTTTTAGCATAGCTTTTGAAGTACTTTACTAAACTTCATAATATTAACTAGGGTCTTGTGGGACCCCAAGACGGATCGAATGAGACCAAAACGGTCGAAATCGGTTCAGCCAATCCGGAGATAATCGTGCGCATATTTTTCGGTGCATGGACTCACATCCAGACACACGCACAGACATTTGTACAGAATTTGATTCTGAGTCGATAGGTATACGTGAAGGTGGGTCTACGAGGTCTAATAAAGAAGTTCATTTCTCGAGTGATTTTATAGCCTTTCCTCATTGAGGTGAGGAAGGCAAAAATCGAATCGATGAAAATGAGTTTTTCTTAGTTTCATCGGATTTACCTGTAATGTTTCAACTGACGGAAACAATTGGTCCGATTTTCAATGTTAATATAAAAAATGCAACATTTGTAAAATTTTATGATTTAAAAAATAATCTTAAAATCAAGTCCAACCAATGGTTTAAAAAATTGATTATTTTCCTTATCTCACATTCTAAACCAAAGTATAACATTTGTATGGTAAGGTACATTCGATTGCAAATTCAATTTTGATTGAAAAAATGATCTTCAATAATTTGTATGTCAGCATTTTTTTTTAAATTGGCTGATTTAGTTTTTTTTATTTGAATTAAACTTTGAGGCAGACCCCACTATGACCAACGAAGCCTATACGTGTCATTGGTTCACCCAAACAAGGCTCCACACAATTTTGGCAGCTGTCCATACAAAAATGGTGCGTAAATATTTAAAAATGTGAAATTTTTTTACTGATCCATTTCGTGTTTTGAGCAAATTTGTAGGGATTAATGAGGACTCTTCAGAAAATGGTACTCGGAAAAAAATTGTCATAGAGAAGTATGGTCAAACACTTTGCCGCTGAGTTAAGATTTTTCGAAATAATAGTGATTTATGGAAAAACACAAAATTACCAACAAAAAGTTTTTTTAACCACGCTTTTGTATTTAAAATTGAATTTGCAATCAAAAATTACTTTTCAATTTTTAAAAAGGTGTCCCATTGCCAAGTTATTGCCACCGAAAGTTTGATTACAGTGGAATATTTACAGATTACAGACATAAAGAAAAAGAAACAGGATAATTGAAGTTTCCCATGTCTCAACCAAACATTTCTACAATTTCTAATTTTCAATGTTGAAAAATGAAACATTTGTGATACCTCCGATTTTTTTGAAGATTATGAAATAGAGATTAACATTTCAAATGGGCCAAACATACAATATTACGCTCATTTAATTTGTTAGTTTCGTTCTAAACACAATGAACTTAAATGCGTTAAATAAGCATTTTTGAAAAATATATTTTTTAAATAACAAACAATGCCAGCAGGTGGTAAAAATTCATTGTGGCTTGAATATGAAAACAACAAAATATTTAAATTTCTGTACAAAAAACGGCTCGCCGCTGTTGCATACAAGAAAAAAAATGCATGCAATATGTGGTAGTAGCGAACAGCACAAATTCTCCATACAAACTTTGGAGAAAAACCATTCAGCCCTAGCTATTTTTTTTTTGAAAAATTCAAAGTGCACTTGTTTCGTGGGATCCCAAACTTCATGCTTCCCGTCGAGTTGAGCCTGCGTAGAAATTTTGTTGGTCGGTGTAATGCTATGTGATCTAAAACATAGGAATATATGACAGTTATTTTGCTCTTGTGCTTCAAAACCCTTTTCTTTGCTTGATTTTTTTCAATTTCGTTGAACCATATCTATTGCGTCCCACTTCTCTCTCTCTCAACAGAATCAATTCAAAATCGTTCAAAGCACTCACTTTTGAAATATGATTCGTATATATTTCTGCATTTCTTCATCCCATAATCCAATGCACAATTTCCCCTACAATCGGAGAATGTACTCCGTCATGCATATCGAAGCAATATGCAGCGCGAAGCTTCTTTCCACAATGCTCTCACTTTCCTGCAAACTAGGGGAAACATACCCTTTCTAATCAAACATATCTTCGTCATATGAAGAGTTTGATGCTCGATTAAAGCTCCAAAAATACTATTTAGGCTATAAACTTACCAGCAACAGCACCGCCTCAAGTAAGCACGCAAATTTATGCCATTTACTGGCCAAAAAGATCAAATTTAATGCACTTTTGATCATAATTTCTATTTTGCGAGACCATTTCTCATCATGTTGGTGGCACACTCATCCACACGCAAGATGAGAGTTTAACTGCTTAACGAAAGTCGCCATCAATATCTTTTCACTTGCGCCAACGATTTAAAAGCGCTTAAGATTTAAAATTGCTTTCAACTACCGGCAACATGTTCTTTTGCACAATAGTTAGTCACTCACTTGAAAAATAATCCCGAAACGTGTAAATAATTAGCAAGCGCCACCAAAAAAACAAACGCGTTAAGTCTTTTGACTTTTCAATTTTGACTACCTATTCCAATCGAAGGCTGAAGAAAACCGAGCGAGAAGCGAAGGCAAATAAAGAACAATGGGTGACCACCAACACCACCACCAGCACCTGTTGGAATGAGCCAGTGATGCCAGGAAACTTTCTCTATAAATGCTGCTTTTCGTGAGTGTTCGCTTCAAATTTCATCAATTTTGGCAGCACTAAGCAGACCCAAAAGAACGCTGGAAGAAAAAAAAAAACTAAACTGAAAATATGAAAATGGGCGTGGCCCAATGCACTCGACTGATTAGAATGCATTTTGGAAATATTTTTTTTTTAAATGCATGTGAAAGGAATAGCATAACCATTATTAAAAGTGAAAATAAACAGAAACGTTCTCAAAAAGTTGCTCTACTCCTTGGTGTACTTGGTTTTAATAAATTTCAAGGAACACTCCAGATTATCCAGCATCATTCAAACAAGACCGCTTATTAGGCTTAAAATGGGTATATTCACCCTACTGCTGCGAGCTCGAGATAAAAGTGGTCCAATTCCATCCCCAACTGTTCCATTCAGAAACCGTAGCGGCATAAAGGAGCGGATAAACGATGAGGGTCATCTTTCATCGGAAGTGTTGTGAAGTTCACTCTTTCTGTCTGCTTGGGGTTCTATTATGTTGTAGTTCTTTGCCTTCTGTGATACTTAGTAGCAGTTAGTAATGCACAGGGGGTTTGTGACCTTGTGACTATTGAAAATTGAAAATTGAAAAAAAATGCTGAAATGATATTTGATTCTTCGAATTACATGCAAAACAATTAAATCAAATGTGTAACGTAACTTTTGGATGAACCCCAAGGTCATGAACAATTGTGGAACTTGTTTCACATTTGTGTGCAGCAGAACTGAATTTAAAAATTCAACAGCTTTCAAACGGGGTGAAAGAAGTAGCTTTTTCTTCTGTTCTCATGCTTGAACGATAATAGTCGGTCATTCTAAGTAGAGAGGTTAACTCATCGCGTTCTCTCTCTCACCCAAGATGAAACGTTCAGTCAACGGTGAAGGGTGATTGAAGATAATTTTTACTCGGTTATTGTTCGGTTGGTAATGTGTTTCTTTCTTCTTGAAGTACGTTTCATTTTGAGGTTTGATGAAGCTGCTGATAAAAATGGAGGTAGTTTGACTTTGCAATCGATGTTTCTACGCTTGAAAATATTTATAAATAATAATAAAAAAGACAAAATACTTCGCATAAAATTTGAAGAGTTGTTTATAATAACAATCCTACATTGACTTAAATATTGTCATGCTAGTTATTAGAAATGGTTCTCGTTTCTATATTTATAAGAAAACAAAACGCAACCACAAAAACAAAAAGGGAAAACAGTCCGGCATTTGATGTGGCATCATTGGTTTGACTTTTTCTATTAGTTTGAGTTTTTCTCTCACTTTGCTCGTCCATGCGAATGGTGCTAAAATGGAGTATTTCCTGCGAAAAAGAGCAGAATGGAAAGCACTGCAGGAAAACAGTACTTATGCAACAACAAAAAAAAAAAGCTCAGTCAAGGGTATCGATGCAGTCATTAGGGTAGTGCGGTGACATCAACCGCCGCAGGGAGAAAAGTGGAAATGTTCTGCCCTTTCCCAACTGAGGAAAATGGGAAAATCCTAGTGGAAAGGAAATCGAAATGGTAATGCGAAAAACAGAGTTTTGTGATTTGTTGTGTCAATTTTTGTTTTTGGTGTTTCTGTCGTAGTTTTGGTAATCGACTTTTCATAACAATTTTGGATTCTTACATTTTTTTTGCGATTCCTTAAATTTAATTCCTATTTATAAAACAAAATTATTTAAATAAAACTAAGTTTCTTAAGTTTTAAATTATTGTATAAAATGGTAATTTTTGATATCTATTGAAAATGCATTCGAAAAATGCGAAATAATCAATTTGATGTAAATTTAAAGTTCGTTAAAAAAGAACTGTTGTGAAACTTATTAAATGTTTCCCCTTCTTCAAATTTCCCCTATAAATCGCTGGCAAAAATATAAAAATCATTCGAATATTCGCTGAAAAAACTTTTAAAATCAAATGTAGACTATTTAAGATACATTTGATATGGTATATTTTTGTACTTTTGATCAAATTGAGCATTTTTAGGCTTTTCAAAAAATTTTAATTTTGGAAAAAAATACTTTAAATAGAATTTTTACTAGACTTAAAAAGGGGGTCCATTTTTGTTAATCTCTATTCCTGAAAAGATCAGAAAAATTTCTGTTTTTTTAGTGTTTGTCCTACCACGGATTGCTGAGATTGGTTACAAATATGAAAAAATTCAAATGTTAAAAAAAATATTAATTAATTTTCAATGTCTATTTACATTGATCAATCGTATAAATATAAAAAATGAACAAACAGATTTGTGTATAGGTTTTGATTCTGACATCAAACGGGAAGTTGGGTCTGAAAAGACTAACAAAAGTGTTTACTTTCAATCTAATCTCTAATCTAATCTAACACAAACGCAGCCAGTCCGATGAAAGCATGCTGGAAAGTCTTGTAATTAGATTACGCCCCAAGAACTTTTCTTGACATTATTAATAATTGCAGTACATCCGAGAACACCCGAAAATGTATTGCAAAAATTAAAGCGGCCAGCCCTACTACGTTGTGTTTACCGCAGAGAGGATTCTGAGAACGGATCACATTTCACAGAATCTACAGGGGAGGAAGGATCCGTGGACATACCGTACCAAACGCTCCAGTTTACAGTTTCATATGTGTTTTGTATAATGTGTTAAGTGTAAAATATAGTGTGGTTATATAATCAATTAAATATAAAAATGCAATATTATGATCATTTAATAAAATCCCTTCACCTACATATAATAACCAAGCACCCAAGCACACAAACAGCGACACAAAAGAAATGAAAATGAGCATGCAAAAACAAGACAGCGCGTCCCCGTGGTCAGCGCTCTAATCGTAACAAAAGTGTTTACTTTCAAGGAATTTTATGAAGCATTTTCTCAGTGAGGAAAATTATACTCTGTCATGGTCAAATTTGATTGAAAAAGGGCCTCATTTTTTTTTATTAAAAAAAACTATTGAAGAAAAGGGCAGCTTAGAAAAATTAAACTTTTGTAAAAAATGTCTGATCTTTTCGATGAAAGAACCATGTTTTGTTGACATGTTGAAAATAAAATATATGAAATACCACACAATACCACCACATGACAAACCCGTCTTTTTTTCTCAAAAACTGCGGTTACTTTGTCATTTTAAATTTGATTTTTCCCGTTTTTCTATTTTTTTATGTTTCTCAGCCAAACCAATGCAAGTTTTGTCCCTTGGCTCTGACTGGGGGCAAAAAATAATAAAATATAAAAATTGAAATAACAACTCGTAGTCTCATTATTCATTAGTTTTCAAAAAATGTAAGATTTGACGAAAACAAAAATTTGAGCGGAAAAAAAAACTTTTTGCGACACTAAACATACAAAATATTAAAAATTCAAATAATTTTTGAAATCAACAAAAATATGCAAAAAAAATTTTTTTTACACAGGGGAAAGTGTTTTAAAATGATTTCAGTTATTTGCACTTAAATTTGGAAGTTTTTTAAGAAAGTATTTTTATTGACAAACGCATGACATAAAATTTGAAAATGCTGATTTTATTTGCAAAAAATCATATTCCTCAGAATCACACAAACACACTCGGCATTTTAAGTTTTCATATGACTTTTTCAAACTTAAGGCTACATTTTTGAAACACCAACATAGTTTTCCTTGAAGACGAATCTTATTACCTTTCATTTGCGTCCAAGAAACATTTTTTTGTATTGAAAACATTATAATGATAAATGGGTCAAAGTGGAATGTCCCGAAATCTTGTTAATACTCAATATATAAAGGTTGAAATGCATATAATCGACATGATTTAATCATTCAACCCTACCAGAAGCAAACTTAATACTCTGCTGGATTGAGTGCATTCCCAGCGACACGTCTGAAATTTCAGCAATGCTATTAATAGTTCGCGGAATTACCCTTCTGAAGTGCCACTGCACCGCAATGCAAAACATCTCGGGCCGGTGATGAATGGGATGCAAATTTTAGTAACACCCCACCCCCACCAAACCGAACTTAAGCTCGGAATTAATTGAGCAGATTAAGACTCATTTGCGCGAGTGACGCTAATAAAGTGCCTAAATACACACAATCTGAATTTTCAACAAACTTCCAACGCCAACACTGAACGCCGTGCCGAGTGAAACGGGTAAACATCAATCCATTTTGCCCGGGCCGGGCTTAAGTAGCATTCCCGTTCCGCCCAGCATTCCATCCCTGCTGAAACTGGAAAATTTTCCCCAAATGACGCTCAATTTAGAGCCGACGTCAGTTTAGGGAAATTTTTCCCTTCAATCCCTGAGGCGGGGTTCTACAACCCAAGAAAAAAAACTTGTTGTTAAACAAAAACTTTTTGCTTATCTGCCGGTGTTTTTTAACTTTCAAGCAGGGAGAAGAAACCTATGTTTAAGAGCACATATCAACGCCAAAGTTTTATGGTGCTAAGTGAAGAGGACGATGGCGTTGAAAGTTGTACGAGTTTTTTTGGCTCCAGGAGAAATGGCCAGTTTATGCCAGTTTTGCGTTGTTTAGACTACATTTTGAGTAGTCGGTTGTTTGGATGGAATGCTTTTTGGCTGAAACGTTGGTGAAATGGTGTTTAAGCATGAAGAAGTCTTTAAGTTAATTACTGGCTAAGGAAACTGTAGGAAATAGATCTGATGACCAGTCGGTTTTTAGACTACCTGTATAATAAGATAATATGGAAACAGTTAAAAAGCTTGAATTTTGTAAGGTAAAAAAAATTCTAGTGCCGTATTTTAAGATGTAATTTTACCTTAATTTATTTAAAAATCAGTAAATCACATAGGTATAACCAGAGATAATTTTACAAATTTTAGAGGTAAAGTCACACACTTTTTTTTAACTAAAAATCTGTCAATATTCACAATGTTAATATTATCATGATTTTTTTTAATGTGGATGACAGAAAATATGCCTGCATAGTTTTTTTTGCAATTTGATAAAAAATAATATATTCCTTAAATCAAACCAAGCAGGGCTAATAACAACTTGTCAAAAAAATCTCGTTTTTGCGATATTCTAGAGAATTAGTCTATTATGGAATATTCATTTTTTTTAACTATTGAGCAATTCCAGCTCAAATCAGGAATTTTTCTGGTACTTTTGTACCCGACCCTCTCCGATTTCAATGAAACTTTTTAGGCATGTTATCCTAGGCCTATATAAGCCATTTTTGTGTATATGGAGCCAATTGTACTCGAAAATGACATTTGAGAAGGGCGAAAGTTATTTAGATATTTTTGTATTCTGTAATTTAAAAATGACTGTATCTCGAAGCCGTTGCATCGTACCAAAAAGTGGTCAAAGACAAACTTGTAGGAAATTGGACGGGCTTTCTGAAAAAAATACACTGAAAGAAAAATACACACCACTTTCATGAGATTTTTAATTTTTATGTTTAAAAGTTAAATTTAAAGGTGATGTCACAATTTTTTTCGTTCAAAAATTTGAGGAAATAGCCTAAAATGTAACAAAAAGACTCACGAAAAATGCAGGATGGTATGTCTCTCCTACAAAATACAAAAATCATTTACTAAAACTGTTTTTTTGAAAAGTGGTCAAACATCAAAATTTTCAAAAACCGATAGTGGGAATCGATTCCCCAGTCAATTTTACATAAAAGTCTCCATATTGACCATTGTCTTTTGTACAATACTTGTGAAGATACAGCTGTTTTAAAAATAAAAATGTTGAAAAAATAGGTTTTTTACCGGAAAGCTCGTTCGATTTCCCAAAAGTTTGTTTTTGACAGCATTTCAATTGGATATATGAGCTTACAGATATGACCTTAATTACATTGCTCATAACTGAGAATAGTATATTTTTTTCAGAGTTGTAAAAACCTGGATAGTAAATAAGCTTACAGAAATATTAAAATGAGTCAAAATAAAAATCTGTCAAAGACAAACATAGGACATAGGACAATGGCCAATATAGAGACTTTTATGTAAAATTGTCTGGGAAATCGATTCCCATTATCGATTTTTGAAAATTTTGACGTTTAGACCACTTTTCGAAAAAAACAGTTTAAGTAATTTTTTTTTTATTTTTGTAGGAGAGACATACCATCCTGCATTTTTCGTGAGTCTTTTTGTTACATTTTAGGCTAATTTCCTCAAAAATTTTGTGCGGAAAAAAAATCGTGACATCACCTTCAAATTTAACTTTTAAAATTTTAAGTTGACCTAGAGTGCTCATGTTTTGGCCAGATGCTAGTTTATATGTACAAACAACCCCTGAAAATTTCAGGTGTAGATTGGTGAGGTCAATGCGAGATGGGTATGCTTTGCTCGTGGACTCGCTCTTAAAAATTAAAAATCTCATGGAAGTGGTGTGTATTTTTCTTTCAGTGTATTTTTTTTTGAAAGCCCTACAAGTTTGTCTTTGACCACTTTTTGATACGATGCAACGGCTTTGAGTTACAGTAATTTTCAAATAACCAGAAAAATTCCTGATTTGAGCTGGAATTGCTCTATTGTACATAAAGATCAACGTATTGATTCCAATAAAGGGTTTTATTATAATTTCATGACATTGAAAGATCGATTATTGAAACGAGTTAGTTTCATTATTTATGGACAATAAATCTGGAGCAACACGAGAATAAAACGGATAAGCATTATAGTTTGATCTTTTTGGCTGATCATGAGACTAATTTTAACTTTTTCACAAAACTCGTAATGTTGAACAATAGCTGAGCTCTCCAGCTACCTTCTAATGGCCGATCTACAATTACTTTACTTAGAAAATTGCACTTAGCTTGAAATTTGAATCAATGGAAATGAATCTGCTCTTCTACAATGGAAAAGTAATCAAATTAGAAATTTGACGTATGGTTTGGAAAATTTCAAAATCTATGGTAAGTTGACGCTTCCATATCAGAGGTAAACAAACAACTGCATAACAACGTTTATCAGCCCAGCAAGTTTTCTAAGTTGATTGTAGACGATGGCCGTAAGTTGCGTTCTTTTCTAAGTAACTGATCTATTTTACTTCTTACTTCATTATTCTAAGTTACGTGATTGTAGACAGCCCATAACACTATGTGTTTTGTTAAATAGCATTCTGTTGTCTCTAAATTTTCAAAACTATTCCAGCTGTTAAAATGCTTATGCGCCCTCTTCAAATTTTGCATCAGAATTAAGTCCCATTTGAATAATTGCATATTTTAGATTCCTGGAACCATTGGTGTGGAAAGTCATCGCTTTACCGTTGCCAGCAATTTTGAACAGGAAGTCAAAGTTCAGTAATCAGCGGTTGTTATATCGCATTAGTTTCGAAATGGTTTCGGGCGGCACAACCATATGCCCTAATAATTTAAAATTAGTTTCTGTTTACTATTCAGTAGCTCAGCTCTGGTGGGAATGCAATTTTGATATCCTGTATCATTTTCCATGGAAACACACACACACACACACACACACACACACACACACACACACACACTCAATTTCGAAACAGTTTCAAAATGACACAAATTCTGGCTACTCTCCGTTATTTCAAATTAACGTTGAATTTTGTAGCCAACGGTGCAACATTAACGGCCGTGGGCTTCCGCTTAACCGCATTTCCTCGTTCGACAAACGTATTCCACCTAACGACGGAAATGAACCGACCACACCGACCTGCGGGGGCCAAGTCCAACTTCCGAGACCAGAGGCCAGTTCATCGGGGTGGAGGGCGCTGCGGTGGGACCAAACAATGAAGCGACAGTAAAAGTTTTTAATTAGTTTTTAAGCGCAGTCGTAAACGATTAAGCGGCCATATCGTAAACGGGGACTTCCGCGGGCAAACAACATTTTGGGCGTTCGTGGTCGTGTAGGTCGTGCTGAGATGCGAATTCGGACCGAAATTAGTTGCAATTTGGTTTCCGGTCGGAGGCCGGGGGTTGTTATCGCAAAACAAACAAATTTCTAAGCTTTTCTCCAGGGGATAGAGCGAGTTGTAATCGTCGCATGTTTGATAATTCAATTAGAGCTGTTTACCGTGAGTTTTCAACATTTTGCTGGGGGACTTGAATAGAATGCAGACGTTATTGAGACAAAGATGAAGCAATCATAACAGAGCTATTTACCCTGAAGTCTCCTTTTAGATTTGGTAATCTTTGTTGACATTGTTTGCTGAATCACAAAAAAAAACTTTTGATCCATACCATTTCATATCCATACCAAAATGACCAAAATTACCAAAATGACCAAAATGACCAAAATGACCAAAATGACCAAAATGACCAAAATGACCAAAATGACCAAAATGACCAAAATGACCAAAATGACCAAAATGACCAAAATGACCAAAATGACCAAAATGACCAAAATGACCAAAATGACCAAAATGACCAAAATGACCAAAATGACCAAAATGACCAAAATGACCAAAATGACCAAATGACCAAAATGACCAAATGACCAAAATGATCAAATGACCAAAATGACCAAATGACCAAAATGACCAAAATGACCAAATGACTAAATGACTAAATGACCAAAATGACCAAAATGACTAAAATGACCAAATGACTAAAATTACCAAAATGACTAAATGACCAAAATGACCAAAATGACCAAAAATGACCAAAATGACCAAATGACCAAATGACCAAATGACCAAAATGACCAAAATGACCAAAATGACCAAAATGACCAAATGACTAAAATGACTAAAATGACCAAAATGACCAAAATGACCAAATGACCAAATGACCAAAATGACCAAAATGACCAAAATGACCAAAATGACCAAATGACCAAAATGACCAAAATGACCAAAATGACCAAAATGACCAAAATGACCAAAATGACCAAAATGACCAAAATGACCAAAATGACCAAAATGACCAAAATGACCAAAATGACCAAAATGACCAAAATGACCAAAATGACCAAAATGACCAAAATGACCAAAATGACCAAAATGACCAAAAATGACCAAAATGACCAAAATGACCAAAATGACCAAAATGACCAAAATGACCAAAATGACCAAATGACCAAAATGACCAAAATGACCAAATGACCAAAATAATCCAAATGACCAATAATTAAAATGACCAAATGACCAAATGACAAAATGACCAAAATGACCAAAATGACCAAAAATGACCAAAATGACCAAAATGACCAAAATGACTAAAATGACCAAAATGACCAAAATGACCAAAATGACCAAAATGACCAAAATGACCAAAATGACCAAAATGACCAAAATGACCAAAATGACCAAAATGACCAAAATGACCAAAATGACCAAATGACCAAATGACAAATGACCAAATGACCAAATGACAAAATGACCAAAATGACCAAAATGACCAAAATGACCAAATGACCAAATGACCAAAATGACCAATATTACCAATATGACCAAAATGACCAAAATGACCAAAATGACCAAAATGACCAAAATGACCAAAATGACCAAAATGACCAAAATGACCAAAATGACCAAAACGACCAAAATGACCAAATGACCAAAATGACTAAAATGCCCAAAATGACCAAATGACCAAAATGACCAAAATGACCAAAATAACCAAAATGACCAAAATGACCAAAATGACCAAAATGACCAAAATGACCAAAATGACCAAAATAACCAAAATGACCAAAATGACCAAAATGACCAAAATGACCAAAATGACCAAAATGACCAAAATGACCAAAATGACCAAAATGACCAAAATGACTAAATGACTAAAATGACCAAAATTAACAAAATGACCAAAATGACCAAAATGACCAAAATGACCAAATGACCCAAAATGACCAAATGACAAAATGACTAAATGACAAATGACCAAAATCACTAAAATGACTAAAATGACCAAAATGACCAAAACGACCAAAATGACCAAATGACCAAAATGACCAAAATGACCAAAATGACCAAATGACCAAAATGACCAAAATGACCAAAATAACCAAAATAACCAAAATGACCAAAATGACCAAAATGACCAAAATGACCAAAATGACCAAAATTACCAAAATGACCAAAATGACCAAAATAACCAAAATGACCAAAATGATCAAAATGACCAAAATGACCAAAATGACCAAAATGACCAAAATGATCCAAATGACCAAAATGACCAAAATGACCAAAATGACCAAAATGACCAAAATGACCAAAATGACCAAAATGACCAAAATGACCAAAATGACCTAAAATGACCAAAATGACCAAAATGACTAAAATGACAAAAATGACCAAAATGACTAAAATGACCAAAATGACCAAAATGACCAAATGACCAAAATGACTAAAATGACCAAAATGACCAAATGACTAAATGACCAAAATGACCAAAATGACCAAAATGACCAAAATGACCAAAATGACCAAAATGACCAAAATGACCAAAATGACCAAAATGACCAAAATTACCAAAATGACCAAAATGACCAAAATGACCAAAATGACCAAAATGACCAAAATGACCAAAATGACCAAAATGACCAAAATGACCAAAATGATCCAAATGACCAAAATGACCAAAATGACCAAAATGACCAAAATGACCAAAATGACCAAAATGACCAAAATGACCAAAATGACCAAAATGACCAAAATGACCAAAATGACCAAAATGACCAAAATGACCAAAATGACCAAAATGATCCAAATGACCAAAATGACCAAAATGACTAAAATGCCCAAAATGACCAAATGACCAAAATGACCAAAATGACCAAAATAACCAAAATGACCAAAATGACCAAAATGACCAAAATGACCAAAATGACCAAAATGACCAAAATGACCAAAATGACCAAAATGACCAAAATGACCAAAATGACCAAATGACCAAAATGACCAAAATGACCAAAATGACCAAAATGACCAAAATGACCAAAAATGACCAAAATGACCAAATTGACCAAAATGACTAAAATGACCAAAATGACCAAAATGACCAAAATGACCAAATGACCAAAATGACCAAAATGACCAAAATGACCAAAAATGACCAAAATGACCAAATGACCAAAATGACCAAAATGACCAAACAACCAAAATGACCAAAATGACCAAATGACCAAAATGACCAAAATGACCAAAATGACCAAATGACCAAAATGACCAAATGACCAAAATGACCAAAATGACCAAATGACCAAAATGACCAAATGACCAAAATGACCAAAATGACCAAAATGACCAAAATGACCAAATGACCAAAATGACCAAATGACCAAAATGACCAAAATGACAAAATGACCAAAATGACCAAATGACCAAAATGACCAAAATGACCAAAATGACCAAATGACCAAAATGACTCAAAATGACCAAAATGACCAAAATGACCAAATGACCAAAATGACCAAATGAATGTAAATGACCAAAATGACCAAAATGACCAAAATGACCTAATGACCAAAATGACCAAAATGACCAAAATGACCAAAATGACCAAAATGAAAAATGACCAAAATGACCAAAAATGACCAAAATGAACAAAATGACCAAATTAGACCAAAATGATCAAAATGACCAAAATGACCAAAATGACCAAAATGACTAAAATGACCAAAATGACAAAATGACCAAAATGACCAAAATGACCAAAATGACCAAAATGACTAAATGACCAAAATGATCAAAATGACCAAAATGACCAAAATGACCAAAATGACCAAAATGACCAAAATGACCAAATGACCAAATGACCAAAATGACCAAAAACACAAAATGACCAAATGACCAAAATGATCCAAATGACCAAAATGACCAAATGACCAAAATGACCGTAAAATGACTAAATGACCAAAATGACCAAAATGACCAAAATGACCAAAATGACCAAAATGACCAAAAATGACCAAAATGACCAAATGACCAAAATGACCAAAAATGACCAAAATGACCAAATGACCAAAATGACCAAAAATAAAATGACCAAAATGACCAAAATGACCAAATGACCAAAATGACCAAAATGACCAAAATGACCAAAATGACCAAAATGACCAAAATGACCAAAATGATCAAAATGACCAAAACACCAAAATGACTAAAATGACCAAATGACAAAATGACTAAAATGACCATGGAAATGATCAAATGACCAAAATGACCAAAATGACCAAAATGACCAAAATTACCAAAATGACCAAAATGACCAAAATGACTAAATGACTAAAATGACCAAAATGACCAAATGACTAAATGACCAAATGACCAAAATGACCAAAATGACCAAATGACCAAATGACCAAAA